>NC_136270.1:52850774-53565774 GCF_964187855.1 Myxine glutinosa
AAAAAAGGGTAAAAACAGGTATTTTCTCTGTTATTTTTTTACAGCATTTCCTGTTGCATGTCGAAGCAGGGGCATCCATACTAAATCAATTGCCTGTGGGATGGATAAAAATATGAGGGTGGATGTCACCCTGGATTTTGACCTTGAAGGTCATTTTCAAGGTCAAATAGGCCAAAAAAAGGTAAAAACAGGTATTTTCTCTGTTATTTTTTAACAGCATTTTCTGTTGCATGTCCAAGCAGGCTTCCATACTAAATCAATTGCCTGTGGGATGGCTAAAAATATGAGGGTGGATGTCACCCTGGATTTTGACCTTGAAGGTCATTTTCAAGGTCAAATAGGCCAAAAAAGGGTAAAAACAGGTATTTTCTCTGTTATTTTTTTACAGCATTTCCTGTTGCATGTCGAAGCAGGGGCATCCATACTAAATCAATTGCCTGTGGGATGGATAAAAATATGAGGGTGGATGTCACCCTGGATTTTGACCTTGAAGGTCATTTTCAAGGTCAAATAGGCCAAAAAAAGGTAAAAACAGGTATTTTCTCTGTTATTTTTTAACAGCATTTTCTGTTGCATGTCGAAGCAGGCATCCATACTAAATCAATTGCCTGTGGGATGGCTAAAAATATGAGGGTGGATGTCACCCTGGATTTTGACCTTGAAGGTCATTTTCAAGGTCACATAGGCCAAAAAAAGGTAAAAACAGGTATTTTCTCTGTTATTTTTTACAGCATTTTCTGTTGCATGTCCAAGCAGGCATCCATACTAAATCAATTGCCTGTGGGATGGCTAAAAATATGAGGGTGGATGTCACCCTGGATTTTGACCTTGAAGGTCATTTTCAAGGTCAAATCGGCCAAAAAAAGGTAAAAACAGGTATTTTCTCTGTTATTTTTTACAGCATTTTCTGTTGCATGTCCAAGCAAGCATCCATACCAAATCAATTGCCCGTGGGATGGCCAAAAATATGAGGGTGGATGTCACCCTGGATTTTGACCTTGAAGGTCATTTTCAAGGTCAAATAGGCCAAAAAAAGGTAAAAACAGGTATTTTCTCTGTTATTTTTTACAGCATTTTCTGTTGCATGTCCAAGCAAGCATCCATACCAAATCAATTGCCCGTGGGATGGCTAAAAATATGAGGGTGGATGTCACCCTGGATTTTGACCTTGAAGGTCATTTTCAAGGTCAAATAGGCCAAAAAGGGTAAAAACAGGTATTTTCTCTGTTATTTTTTTTACAGCATTTTCTGTTGCATGTCCAAGCAGGCTTCCATACTAAATCAATTGCCTGTGGGATGGCTAAAAATATGAGGGTGGATGTCACCCTGGATTTTGACCTTGAAGGTCATTTTCAAGGTCAAATAGGCCAAAAAAAGGTAAAAACAGGTATTTTCTCTGTTATTTTTTTACAGCATTTTCTGTTGCATGTCGAAGCAAGCATCCATACTAAATCAATTGCCTGTGGGATGGCCAAAAATATGAGGGTGGATGTCACCCTGGATTTTTTTTTTTTTTTTTTTTTTTTTTTTGTACACTGAATCGAGGCTCGTGAAAGAGCTAACATTTATTTCACAAACAAATCAACCAGACAAACAAAATATACAAAAAGAGGGAGCGGAAGACAAGATGGGGAGAGAAGGGGAAGCACACAACCACAACATTTGAGAGCAGGGAGAAGTGTGGGAGGGAGAGGGCTTGGGGGCAGGAGGCGTGGGAAGGGGGGGGGGGGGAGGGTGGTAGAAGTATAAAACACAAGGGGAACGAAATTAGCAGGGGTAGAAAAGATCAAGGTTTTGGATGGGGGAGGATAAGAGATGGTGGTGAACAGCTGTTTTAAAGACCTGGAGGGTGGAGTGGGATTGAAGAGAGTGAGGGAGTTTGTTCCAGAGGCGGGAGAAAAGAGGAATGAAGGAGTGAAGGTGAGCAGAAAGTCTTGATTTTGGCAGTTTAACCATAAGAGGGTTGCAGGCAGATCTTGTGCGACCTGTAGGAATATTTGGGGGACAGAGCCCAGAGAGGGCTGGGGGGGCAAGGCCAGAGAGGAGTCGGTAGAAGACGGAAAGACCACCAACCTGCCTGCGGTGAGTGAGTGAAAGGCCCTTGGAGTTAGCTTCATCGCGGGAGATTCCAATGATTCTGAACGCTTTGGTTTCAACAGCGTGAAGACGGGCTAGGTGTGAGGCAGGAGCACCAGACCAGAGGAGAAGCAGTATTCCATAGAGCTGCGGATGAAAGCCTTGTATGTGGTGAGGAGCTCAGGTGTGCCAAGGAAGGACTTCGCACGACGGAGGATGCCGAGTCGGCGACTGGCTTTGGAGGCCAGATTTGAAATGTGGTTTTCCCAGGAAAGATCATGGCAAATATTGAGACCCAAAAGCTTGAGTGACAGAACTTCTTGGAGAGGATTATTCAGAAAGTGGATGGGAGGGTTTTCCAGTCGGTCTTTTCGGAGAGACATCGTAAGAGTGTGAGATTTATCAGGATTGAAAGACATGTTCCATTTGTTTGCCCAGTCTGTGATTTTGTCCAGGTCTGCAGAGAGTGAGGAGGCTGCAGACTGCCGATCTGAGGGATGAGGAATGGAGCGACAGAGAGTAGAGTCGTCAGCAAAGAGATAGAGAGGATTTTCAAGAGAGTCAGAGAGATCATTGATGAAGACCAGAAAAAGCACAGGGCCCAGAACACTACCTTGGGGAACTCCAGCCTGAACAGGAAGAGGAGATGAGAGAAACCCATTCAGGGCCACACGTTGACTACGACCAGAGAGGAAGTCCGCCAGCCATGCGTGAAGATTTCCATGGATACCAAAGGAGGAGAGTTTGGTGAGCAGAGCAGGGTGCCAGACCGTATTGAAGGCACGTGAAATGTCAAGGGAGACGGCTCTAATTTCCTGTTTGGCATTGAGGACCTCCATCCATTGTTGAGAAAGCAGAAGCAGCATGTCCAGAGTAGAGTGACCAGGTCTGAAACCAAATTGATGATCAGAGATCAAGCCATTGGAGAAGAGGAAAGATTTCATATCTGAAGCAATGATGGATTCCATGACTTTGCTGATAATTGGGAGAAGGCTGATTGGTCTGTAGTTGCTGGGATCTGTTTTTGCACCTTTTTTGTGCAAAGCGGTGATGTTGGCTGATTTCCAAGCAGATGGCAGATGACCTTGAGCAAAGGAGAGGGTGAAGAGAACAGAAAGAGGGAGTGAAAGAGCGGAAGCACATGATTTTAGGACCCTTGGGCTGATGCCGTCAGGACCAGTTGCAGAATCAGAGTCGAGGGTTGACAGAAACTTTTCCACCTTGTCAGGAGGAAAGGACACAGAGTCCAGGAGCAGCTGGGTACGACTGGGTACGGTGGGTACAGAGAGGGATGGGTTTGGGACACAAGATTTAGAGGCAAACACAGAGTTGAGACATTCAGCTTTTTCACGTGCGGAGTCAGCCGTTAAGCCGTTTGAGGTGAGGGAGGGGATGGAGGGGGAACAAACACCAGAAAGATTTTGACCTTGAAGGTCATTTTCAAGGTCAAATAGGCCAAAAAAGGGTAAAAACAGGTATTTTCTCTGTTATGTTTTTTTACAGCATTTTCTGTTGCATGTCCAAGCAGGCATCCATACTAAATCAATTGCCTGTGGGATGGCTAAAAATATGAGGGTGGATGTCACCCTGGATTTTGACCTTGAAGGTCATTTTCAAGGTCAAATTGAACAAAGAATAATGTTTAAAATAGGCATTTTCTCACTAACTATACTAATAGCTGAATACACAAGTGTCTTTGGGCATGATTTGATGTGCTTGATATCCTGCAAATGTTTGAGTGTTCACTGGCCTGCAGGATTGCAGCAGTCAATGGCGTCACAGCCACAGGCAGTGGTGCACTTGAGGTCCTGTCTGTAACAGCTGCAACGAGCAGTTCTGCACTTTGATTTGCATCCAAAGGTGACAAGTTGGATGCAGGCACCTGGAACAGATGGCAGCCTGGTCCAGATTACCTGCAGATTACCAGACTCCAGCTTCCATCCTGGTGTTTCACTTGGAGAGGGGACTATGATGTTCTCCTGGTCTGCCTGTAACCATATCTTGGCCTGGTAGTTAGCACCAGCTATGTGTAGCTCCAGGGCATCTTTGGTTGGGGGCAGCATTTCAAGGCCCTTCTTGCCTTTAGCAAACAGATGTAGCCGAGCGTGATCAATGGTGGGTTGCTCTGCAGTGCCATACAGGTGGCAAATGAACCGCTCAACGTTCTCCAGGGTTCCATCACGTCCAACCCCACTGACAAGATTTGGCTGTTTCTGGAAGGTTTTCCAGCATGATTGTTTCCCATGGCCCGTGAAGGATGATGACGTATCGCACCCAGTGAGAGCATGGAAGCTGACCAGGTTCTCCTTCAAATGCTGTGGAAGCTTCTCCGATATGGTGTGCAGTGGCTAACACTTCCGCTTCTTAGCAGTGCCTGAAACCATCCATACCTGGCATGCCTTCGGCGTCAGGAAGTGCACCAAGACTACCATGACATCAGTGTCTCTGCAGATCACCAGCACTCTTTCATAGCCTGCAGCAACTGCCTCGCATCCATGCAGGATCAGCCTTGTGTCTGCTTCTTCGTGGTTTCCATGGAGTCTGACGTCATCTCTCCTGGTTGATCTTGCATCTTTGACATCAGCGAAACCGCCTCCTACGACCAGCTCGTATCTTTGTGGCAGCTCCTTCGCACTTTTCATGAGGGATTCTGAAAGAAAGCGTGCAAGGCTGGCCTTGTTCTCATCCAATGCAACAAACTGGTTCCAGACCTGCGGCAGTGGGACTTGCGGACCATTAATGATCTTCTGTATGGGCTTCTTCTTCCCAAGTCTCTCGGCCCTTGTAGGTGTCGATTCGTCTGACCGTGTCGATGCCAATGGTATGGTTGGCAGCATGGAAAAGATCTAGCAGAGCCTCAGATCCTGTAGCTTGGTGAAGAGCCATCCCCAGCCCAATGTACTTTGGTGTCAGTTTCCGACTGTTGGACACTGCATACACAATGTCCTGAGCTATGCTGCAAGCTTTCCGCCTGATGTCGCCATCATCCACCAGATCCTCATTCACGACATCGGTGCCTCCAAACAGGAGCCGGAGGAACAAGTAGAGGCTATCTGGGATCACCTGTGCCACAAGCTCCTCATCAATTCCTCGCCACATGCTGGGATGTCCTGGGGTGTCAAGAAGGTCTTGCTTTATTTGGAGCGCAACGTGCACCATGTCTTGGAAGATGTTGTTCTCTTGGAGCCTATTCCTTCGCTGTATTCTCCTTCATCTCCTGTAGACTCCGAATCAGATAAGAACATGGAATGTTGAGATGACTTTGTGAGATGTTTCGAAATGATGACATCTGATTGCTCACCAGGATACATCAGCAAGTGCCCTTGAGAGAGAGGTCGGACGTAGCTGGCTTTCGATCCGACTGACTGTTGGACTTCTTCATAGAACGTTGATCGTCTCTTGTACCTCAGAGGCACCTGTGCACCCGCTTCCCTGCAGATGGCCCATACCGGACCCATACTTTCCCCATGTCGTATACATGACCCTGGGACAATCCTCTGGTTAAGTCCATACATAGCCTGCCCAAGCACCAGTCTCTGTCTGCTCTTTGTGATGTTGATGTTGCTTTCTGCCTTTTGCATCTTTGCTCAAAAGCAACCCAGCAAGGTAGATGGTAGCATCCCTCGGCTGCAATCAAGTCACTAACCCCTGCCAGTCGTGTCCTCATTACCAGATCCGATTTGGCATATTCAGTTATTTCTGTTGACCTCCCCAGCTTGGTCACTCTGTGAAGTGGTACCTTGCTTTGCTGCTGGCAAAAGATGCATTTCTTCCAGTCAACAGCAGGTAAGGAGCTGCGTCGTGTTGGTTGTAATGCAGTACTGCTGGAAGGGCCTGCCTGAACATCAGTACTGGTACTAGATGGCAGACGTTGTTTTCTCAGTCTGGAGAGCTTGGAGTCCGACGTAAATACACTGTAGCATGTCTTGTGCCACTTGACTTCTAATCCTTCAAAGTCTGATTCAGATAGTGCCTCGAGTCTTTCTATGATGTCCACGTTGCTTCTATCACACAGTTTTCTCCGCTCCGCTGCAAACACTTTCGCTCTCTTTTTCCCTTGAGATGACCCTGTGCGAAGGTCAACAACTGGCCTAGTGTTCTCACAGAAAAAGCATGATGCAGATTCTGTGACTCTCTGTCCACTTTTCCGCTTGAGTATGGCCACTGGCTCCATCGCGTCAACCAGGGCTCAACTGCAAAGGCAGGATGCTGAAAAAAGGAAGCAAAGCAAATATTAATTACTTTACACAACACATTTGACAAACATTTTGGGACAATATTTTCTTTCACATTTTTTCATACAAAATTATGTGATACCTTTGTACAATTAAAGTATAAATTCACGATTATTTATTTATAATGATATCCCTGTGTTTATCTTCAGGTCTGACAAAGAACACCACTTTTTCACAAGCTTTCCACACACCCCAAGCATTCAACATGGATGCCTGTTACTACACACAACAGAAAATGCTGTCAAAACATAGGCGAGAAAATATCCATTTTTTCCCCTATTTTAGGGGGTCAATTGACCTAGAAATTGACCTTGAAGGTCAAAAACCAGGGTGGCACCCAACCACTTATTTGCTCCCAACCTACAGGCAATTGATGCAATGCAGATGCCTGTTTCTACATTCAACAGAAAGTTATTGTAATATAAAATATAGGCTCGAAAATACCCATTTTTAGCACTTTTTGGTCGATTTGACCTTGAAAAGTACCTTCAAGGTCAACATTGAGGGTGGAATCGACTCACATATTCTTCTACATCCTACGGGCAATTGATCTAATAAGGTTATAAATTTTCTAAGTGCAACAGAAACTGTTATGAAAAATAGGCCAACGATATACCCATTTTTGCATGTTTTAGGTCCATTTGACCTTGAAAATGACCTTCAAGGTCAAAATCCAGGGTGGCATCCGCCCACATAATTTTACACACACCCCAACCAAATGATCCAGCATGGATGACTGCTTTTAACAGAAAATGCCATCCAAAGTTTTTTTAGAGCACTTTTTCATAAATAGCTGGTCTACTATCACCAAGTAACACGGAAAGAACATGTGCCTGTTTCTATGGTAACAGGCTATAGGTGTCACCTGTCGTTTAAACTTTAGAATGTTATTTTCGTCCAGATTCGGTGCCCTTTTCTCAGCCGTGTCTCTTCTGCCTATATTTTGGTCATAATTAATTAATAATTTGACCAAAAGGTCAAAGGTCAACGTCACATGAAATCATGAATGCCATTTCCATTGACCATTTCCATTCATGAATACCATTTCCATTGACCATTTCAATTCATGAATACCATTTCCATTGACGATTTCCATTCAGGAATACCATATTCATTGACCATTTCCATTCATGAATACCATTTCCATTGACCATTTCAATTCATGAATTCCATTTCCATTGACCATTTCCATTCATGAATTCCATTTCCATTCATGAATACCATTTCCATTGACCATTTCCATTCATGAATACCATATCCATTGACCATTTCCATTCATTAATTCCATTTCCATTGACCATTTCCATTCATGAATACCATTTCCATTGACCATTTCCATTCATGAATACCATTTCTATTGACCATTTCCATTCATGAATACCATTTCCATTGACCATTTCCATTCAGGAATACCATATCCATTGACCATTTCCATTCATGAATACCATTTCCATTGACAATTTCAATTCATGAATTCCATTTCCATTGACCATTTCCATTCATGAATTCCATTTCCATTCATGAATACCATTTCCATTGACCATTTCCATTCATGAATACCATATCCATTGACCATTTCCATTCATGAATACCATTTCCATTGACCATTTCCATTCATGAATACCATTTCCATTGACCATTTCCATTCATGAATACCATTTCCATTGACCATTTCCATTCATGAATACCATTTCCATTGACCATTTCCATTCATGAATACCATTTCCATTGACCATTTCAGTAGTGTAATAATGTTGCTTCTGGGACACCTCCGTTTAACATGGGAAATCCCTATCTAATGACGTTTCCCCCTATTTGGAAAAAACACCCCTATTAATCCAAAAGACTATGGGCCCTTTGACCTTATGAATCATGAGTCAATTAATCTACTTGGGCTAATACATAATGAATATATTTTAATTGAGCTAGGGATGGGATTGGGTTGGGGGCTGTATATTATTATGACTCACACATACACAAAAGTTTAACCTCAACTTTAGTTGAGGTTTAACTTATGTGTATGTGTGAGGGATAGGGGTTCACAGATCTCTAGTGTGAACCTGTGATCCTTTTGGACCATGAGTCAATTAATCTACTTGGGCTAATACATAATGAATATATTTTAATTGAGCTAGGGATGGGATTGGGTGAAGGTTAGGGGTTCACACATACACACAAGTCCCAACTGGAAAGTTGTGGGATCCTTCTGACCTTATGAACCTTTTACTCTTAATATCATCTGGTGAATATAACCCACTCAAACAACGACCCTACAAATATTTGTTTATGCGTGGGAAATAATTTAATTCTCCTACAACTCTCTTCACCATCTAATATATTAACAAAAAATATGTTTGAGTTTGGTTCTTTATTAAGATATTTTAACTGAGCTAAGATAAAATGGTAAACCTCCCTCAATGTTCTTGTCTGAGCGCCTCCAGTGCCACATACCATTTTTAAATTAAAGTATATATCAAGGTTGATTACATGGTACTTGGTTCTATCATTTATATACTTATGGTAGCCCGTTAGCTTATCACTTATATACTTATATATGGATGGTTGTTGTTTAATGGCTTATCAGTTTTGTTTTTTGTAATTCTTGTGAGTAAAATGAACCCAATATTTCTTCCTCATTCATATCATATAATTTGTAAGTCCAAGGGACTGTATCCATTACATCAATGATTTTAAATAATTCACGAGTCCATTTTTGTGTATAACCTTTCTCAAAATGGCTTTTCCATCTGTATATTCTTACAATATCACCAACTTTAAACTTGGGCTTTCTCAAATTAATCTCCTTTTCATATTCTAATTTTGTAAATGTTTCTGATGGTTTTGATTTTGTTGATGAATGAACTGTATTATTGTAATTATCTACAATATCCTGAATTAAATAGATCCATTTTTGAGAACCGAGTTGTGTGAATTTTTTATATAATTTCTCTTTTAAAGTACGATTAAAACGCTCAATAACAACTGCTTTTCCTTCATTAAAGGTGCTGTATAATTTAATACCCTTCCCCTTAAGGAATTTCATGAATATTTTGTTATAGAACTCTGTTCCCTCATCAGTCCATAACTTCTTTGGTTTCCTTTTATCCCGATCAAATATTAGCTTAAAGGCTAACATTAAAGTATCACCCCTTTTATTTTTTAAAGGGACAACCCAGGCAAATCTACTCCTCAAATCAATAACGGTTAAAGCATACCTGTATCCCCTGTCATTATTCAATTCAATTAAATCAGCGGACCATATGTGGTCGGTGTATTTAGAATAAACCTTCCTTCTTTTAAACTTTGTGATTATAGGTTTGTGTAATTCTTCAGCCAAAAGCTCCTCAGTCTTGATGACATCATTAGAGCCTAATAGTTTTTTGAGGGTGAATAACCAAGACCAAGTTTCAATTTAGCATTTATCAAATTTCTCACAATAAACCTATCAACTTTCTCTCTCAACGTTGGATTTTGTATCAAAGACAAATTATACAACATTTCTCTGTCGGCTTTATGTTTTTCATCCAATGTAGTGGTATTCCCATAAGCAATATCATGCTTCATACACACTTCATCAACCCTATTTTTTGGTCTGGACCAAGGTTTAGGATTGTCAGCCTCATCTAATCTTTTATCCAAGTTTGTTCCTGGGCCACAGAAAGAATATCCAGGTAGATGTAGTTCCCCAGGAATTCCAGTTGTTGTAAATTTACTTCCTGACAAAAACTTTTGTATATCCCCTCCACTTTTAGGTGAGATGAATTGACACTTTTTAGAACCACACACTTGACATATTCCTTTTTGATAAACTCTATTATTTTTAGCTTTAACATACAATACACTTTTAGATTTCGTTTTCTTTTTACATTTGAGACAATAACTCATATTTATTTATCAGAAAAATTCCGACAGAGTATCAAAACCTTTTTGGTTTTCAACATATACATTTCAATCTTTATTTTTAAAACATAAAGAATCCTAAGGAATGCCTTCACTCTCTCCTCCATTTATTTACAAATAAAACTAACTAAAGTCAATACCACTTTCTCGTTTAGATCTCCTCCCTGAAATTGAACTCATCTCATCCGTTTTTAAAACCAATTTTTTCACAAGAGTCATTCTTTCTTTATTTTCCTCTTCGGTGCGTTGAGATTGATTTATTTGTTGTAATACATTTAATCTTTTACGAATCTCACTGATTTCCATCTCCCTCTCCTCCCTCTCCTCCTCCTCCTTCTCTTCTTCAATTCCTTCCTCAGCCCTTACAACCCTTGAGCTTGAGCCCCAAATAATATTATACATATACTCATCTGGATTTTGAGATATTCTTGTATCTATAATTATTTTTCTCATAATAGGATACCAATAAGATTTGTTGACGATTTCTAAAAGAGTTTTATATTTCATAACTTTGAGAAGTTCATTTTTATTTAATACTTTAAACAAGTCTCTATTTGTGGGTTTAACAATATCAGTATAAGGCCAGTTTTTAATGACAAAATTTCCATGTGTATGTTCCAATTCGTACGGTATGTAAAACCGAGCACCCTTTTCTTGTAGGTATCCTTGAATACAAAAATTATAATTCTCTTGTAGTCTTATTCCTGCCATTTATGTATCAGAAATATATGTGAGATTAATATTATGACAGGTAATACCACCCCATCTTCCCACTACCAAATCGGTTTGTATTCCTCGGCTTTCTTTCCTTATCTCATTACCTTCCTTCTTTGTCATGCGAATCATCGCTATACTATCATATATTTTTATTTTCTTAAAATCACGTATTTGTTGTTTACTAATTGTACTTCCACATAAATCCTTATCTTCACCAAGTGGATAATATTCTTCTTTACGAGACTGATTTAAATCATGTAGGTCTTCTAAGTTTATTGAAAAAGACCAATTATACCCTAAATCAGGCATATCATACCCCCATTTATTAATTCGCATATTAACTAAATGTCCTTCTTTATAAAATTCAATTGTAAGCAGGTAGTTAAATTCAATGAGGAAAGGTGTATGGTCAGTATAACCAGGTGTTGTGGTTGTAAATTTTACTTGTTTCACAAAACGTGCTGTTTTATTTAACAAGTGTGATAAATCACTGAATCTAATTAAGTCATTCGCATCTGTAGGGTTTGGATAATTGATTAATTTATAAGTATTCTTCATATTAATATTTTTACTTATACTATATTTTTGTCGTTCAGCCTGTGCCTTTGTATAATAATTTGATAAATCAATATCCTGGGAGGATTTTCCAAAGATAGAACCATCTTTTCCAACATAAGTCATTTATATTAGATTAAAAATGATATCATAAAAATTTTCATTATTGTTGAGTTGAAATAATACATATAAACATAATTGGCCACAACATTTAGAATTAATTTCTTGAACTTGAAATGTTTGATAAACACCATTCTGTAAGAATTGTATTACTTCAACAGGTGGTGGCATACCATAACTATCAAAATAATATTTATCCTGACTATTATGAATACAAACCCAATGAGAACCATTCTGTGTGTCTAAATTCATAATAATATTCTTTGTATTCTTATTTATATGTATTAATTCATCTCTCATACAGATTACCACATTATCAATTTTTAGTGTTTTACAATACTTGGCGAGTTCTATATTTGACGTTGTATTCTTTCCAAATTGTTTAAACCATTTATCCATTTATTTATGAGAAAGATACAATCCATTACCCCGTTTAGTTAGTTTAACACCCGCTTGAGCGATAGAGGAAAGCATATCACCAACCAACAATCTAGCTTTATCAGGCAGTGGGTGAGTAAAATCCACAATTACACCACTTCCACTAATTTGTTTCTCCAACTCCTTGTTATGTCTTTCCAATTCTTTTTGAGCTTTTAGTTGTGCCTTCCTTTCGTTAGCAGTTTTTACCGCTGCTGAAATACCACCAGTCAATGCTCCCGCCGCACTTAAACCAGCAAATAAAGGAATTAGAAACGGGAGAAATCCTCCTCTTGACTCGTCTATTGAATATTTCTTTAACATAGGTTTCGTCATTTTAATTTTAAGTGATCCAACATCATTTAGTGTTTTTACTTGTGTGTGTGTGTGAGTAAAACATCAATTCTTACAGCTCCTTTTCTTTGAATTGTATTAACATTAATAATACAAGGCTTTTGATTTTGAATACAAGATGTTAATTTATTAAGATTGATTTGATTAACATATACCCCTACCATTTATTTATGAGAAAAAACCTATGTGATATTAATCATAACACCATTATCTGTATTAATCTGTAATTCTGTTTCCTCCAAAAGCAAACAATAAGCATCAACTTCTTCATTCTCCCCTCTTTCAATGTATAGAGAAGTATCCACTCGATTAGACTTTATAGTTTCCTTTTGAGAACTCAGGTCAATTGCGTAGATTGTATATAAACCTTTAAATGCAACCATATCCAAAATAGGATCATTATTACCATTACTTTCACACACCTTTTGGTAGGACTTGTAGGCTTCCGCATAATCATTTTTTTCCCAATCAATTTCCAATCTATCTCGCGGATAAAATGTGCCATCAAGAGAAACCCGAAGTTGTTTCACCTTAGCATTATCACTCAGCGCATTATTCTTATTAGTACCCTCCTCTCCATCTGGTTTTTTAAAAATGAGCCATAGGTATCGTGGCTTTCCTTCAAGAACACCCAAATTCCAAGTGTAGGTAGTGTGTTCCAGTTTAACGTGTTGACATCTTCTTTTAAGGTATGATACATTTAGCGGTTTCTTTGAGTTAAGTCTTCTATTTAACATCTCTTCCGTTTTAAGATTAGGAGTATATTCACTAATATACCAACACAAATCATTAATAACAAATTTATTATTGTCGCCAAAAGCATTTTCAGCCCCAAAAAGCAATCTATTTACATTATCATTCCTTTGTAGTTGAAATCTAATTTTAAGACCATACAAAACTTTATCATAATCACAAAATCCAAATATACCTTTAAGAGGTACTGCTACGGTAAAACTATTCTCAGCTTTTGCATCATCATTATACATTGACTTCCTTTGACTATAACCAGGGTCTGTGTTTGTTCCCGTTGACATATCAGGAATAAAGCCTTCAACAGCTCCCTTACCCATTCTATCACCAAACGAATATAGTGTAAATTTCATCATTTCAGATGTAGCAGAGACATAATCAACCGCTTCAACCTCTTGTGTTCCAATATACAGGCGAACACTGTCAAACATTTTCCAGAAGAAATCATTTACGAGTGTAGCATTAGTATTATTCGCAGCCTTAGTGAATTTAAATTTACACAGCAAGAAACTATCAGCTATATTCAAGTAAGTTTGTTGATTATTTATTTCAAAACTTTTTGTTCCGTTTGAATTCCAGTCGGTTCCTGTAATAGCATTTACCTTAAAATAGTCTTCCTTTTTAGTAGAGTTTGAAATGATAATCGTATCATCCAAATCATAGATACTATCAATCGCTTCCATACTTGTATTTATATAGTATTAAAATTGTTGAAACCCTGACCCAAGTATTTTAATGATTTTTTGTCGTTCTTGTGAAGATAGTTGAGTTTTACCTTGTAATTTATGAGACTCCTTTTGAGCTTGTTGTATAGCACCCGCAACGGAGCCCACGGCAGAAGCAGTTGAACCAATTAGGTCTTTATGTTTAAGGATGGTTGAACCAATACCCATTAGAGTATCAATTATCCCATCTCCTTTATTTCGAAATTGATGACCCACACCCCGTTGTCTCTTAGGTTTATAGTATCCTTTACCTACATACCTTGTATAGTCTGGTGAAAGGAACATGCCCTCCCCTGTAATTATTTTATATTTTCCCAACTCGTGTTTTCTTACAATAACCATTATTTATTTATTGAAAAACTTCACGTAGGTGAATTCTGATGGATATAATTTCATCATTAAAGGATATCATACGATTATCTTGGTCGGTTATCCTAAAATTTACTCTGTATATGGTTTTTCCTGACACAGGTAAATAGACAAGATTTTTTGGTTCCATATTAAATTTATAACCAATCGGGGTTGAGTATGCACTGAATGAAAATATTGTATTTGTTCTTATTCCATCGTTATAAGCACCATCAATCAAATCACAATGAATTAATACTGAATTTATACCGGAGGATATTTGGATAACATTATCACTGTAAAACGTCCCGTTATTTTCAATCTTTTTTGAAGAGAAACCCAATAGCTCTCTAAACGAATTTTCAATCGTGAAATCAACTTTATAATTATTTTTAAGTTTAATAGTTGATTTTGAAGTGTGTTTTTGAATATCTATTACAATATTTTTTGGTTCATCACCTTTTTCTTTCATAAGGCGAGAGAGTTCTGAAGATATTTGAGAAATCTCGTAAGCTCCGGGTGAAACGGTTATAGTTTTGTAGGCAGTGCCTGGATTATAACTAAACTTGTTGTTTTTCTCTGTGATATTAAAAAGGGTATTGTAAGTTTCCATCGACAATAAAGATGCCTCATATGAGGTAAGGGGGTCAAGTTGTAGTGGGTAAGGGAATGAAGCTGTGTAATCGCTCGTTGTGAAATTAAAACTAAGAATTGTGCTTCTCATCTTATTTAATATCTAATAAAATATCTTTGTATTGACATTTATTAATTATTTTCATGTTCATCAACTGATCTAAAATGGCTGAGGATTCATTAAAACAATTGTTGTTTCCAGCCTTCTTACTACCTAATAACAATAATAGCCTATTAACTAATTGTGATGGGTCATTTGGAAGAAAACTAACACCCGAACCAAGCTTACTTAAAGCATCAATAATATGTTTCTCCTTCTCGTTCTTCTTACTTTTACCAGCAACAGAAACTCCATAATCAAGTGCATTTAGCAACTCAATATATACCCTATCTTCCTCTCTTTCCATATCAAGTGGTTCCTCAAAATATTTTGAACCGCTGAATCCGGGGTTTGTTAGAAGAAACATTAATCTTGGAGTTAATTTAACATTTGGTTGAGTAGAACTCAAGAACATCAATTCATCATTAAATATCAATACCTTTTCTTTCACAAGATGGAACACTGCTGGTTCTTCTGTTGGAATGAGACCTGCTCTGGTTTTTGAATCTGCCAAATATTCATTGTTTTGAAGAGCTTCCACAACATAATTAGGGGGTTGATTTACCTGCTCAAGTTTCCGAAATAATCCCTCGTCATCATATTCTAATTCACCAAGTTCTTGTTTTGTTATCTGACTAAAATCTTTGAGCATTTGAAGTTTTTTCGGAGTAAATTCTACCGTGGGAACTGTAGGGTGTTGAGTTTTCAAAAGTGGTTTAAAGAATTTCTCTTGTTTTCTTTCAAAGGCTTCTTCACCAGTTAGTTTCTGTTTCCGTTTCTTCTTTATCTCTTCCTGTTGTTTAACAACTTTTGAAACTAATTGTTGATGTTCCTTAAACTTTCTTTCTCTTTCTTCGGTATTCATTTAGTATTGAAAAATATCATTTAGTATCTCATCTTGTTTCACAACAATATATTTATATTTTCCAATCGTGTGTTTCATATAATTTTCAAATTCTTTTTTACTACATAACGTAGAGCAATTATCTCTCCAAAAATTATTTACATCTATTGAATTTAACTTAAATAAAATAAAAGTATTGGCATTGTTTCTTATTGAGCGTCGAGGGAGTTGAAAATATGATTGACTAAGATATATACAATTACAAGAAGAATGTCTCCCTCTTGTATAGTAGCTATCCATTACTGTTTGGTTTCTCTCATTAACACAATCATCAAAGATGACGAGGTTCTTTTTTGATTTATCTAAATCTTGAGGTGAAGGTATATCATCCGTATTATCACTGAGAATACAAGTTATGGGTTTCGATTTTGATTTCTGTGTATCACAAAATAATTGTATTATATCATCAATATTATAATCATTTAGTTTGTTTTGAAGTTTAAATAAACCGATAATGTCTTCCTTTTTAAGACCCGCATTAAAACCCTGTGAGAGTAGTTGATACTCGGGTTGAAAACTTGACTTTGTAAAAATTATTAAATTATCATAATCTAAAAAATTAGGACCAAGGAGCATCTTTAAAAGTAAACAGGTTTTTCCACATCCGCTTGAACCAACTATTAGACATCTCAATGAATTTGGAATGTTTTTATGGTTATTAAATTTTATCTTATTTTCCCAAAAGGGTAAAAAATCATTCATTTATATATTTGGAAAACAAGTTATCCAACTTTTTTTGAGCTATTTGAGAAACTCTATATTTTATCCTGAGTTCAGGTTTAATTTCAAAATAAATCATTATTTTATTTATGTAGTATCTTGTATTAACATTTCCATTAAAATTATTTTGAATAATAAATATCATTAAACCCTTATACATTTCTTCAATACAAATAGTCTCTTCCCTTGAAAGAAATGGTGTATTATCATCACAATACTTAACATTCATCTCTCTTATTAATCTTGTAAAGTAATTCATTTTTGGTTCTAATTTAAAAGAGTTATATATTTTTTTATTTTTTTTATTATCATTAATTAAAATTAAATCACAGAAAATACATTGTTTATATGAACCCTCATTATTAAGCCCTATTCTATCACAAGCCGGACAATTCTCTAATTTATCATATGGAGAGTCTGGAAATTCTAAATATCCTTCAGAACTTATCATATTTATATAGTAAATTTTTACTTAAACTAAATGCAAGTTTATTCATTAATAAATACAATGTTTCACAACACAAAAGACCAATTTCAATCTATTACCGAAGGTTCTATTGATTGTGTCAAAGATGTAAAGTTGAACAAAGATAAATATGGTAATTTTTGGGTTTATCCCGAATTAAATGATAATATTAGTCCATCAATTATGTTTAAAGGCCGCGGATTTTCTATTCCAGCTAAAAAATCGATAAAAGTCCATTTGGATCATGTCTCCCCCCTTCTAATGGCTATTTATGAAAAGATTGGTGAAAAATTGGACGCCACTTCTTTGGAACTTAATGATAAGACCATCAACTCAAGTAAAGGAGATGTATGTATATTTTTTAATAAAACAGATATTGATGTTAATAATAAAATCATAACCGGGGAGATGACATTTAGGTCAATGATAATTAAAGATTATTTGAAGATAACTTTTAATGTTAAAAATATTATTATCCAAAAGGATATTGAAAGAAAAATTATTGGGCTCGATGGAAATGTTATTTAGTTTAAGTAAAGTTTTCATATATAAATGGAGCGAACAATCCAAGACACAATTGAATCTCTTAACGGAGTTATTTGTAATCATGGAAAAACTGACTCCCTACTTGATTACCGTATTGAAACTGAATCAATACAATCGTTTAGATGGAATAATGGTAGAATTAAATTTAGGATGAGTTATAATAAATTAATCAGTGTTGATTCAATAATTATTGATCAGCTTAAAAAGGCTTATGATTTGCTTGAAGATGAAGAAAAAGAATATAGTGAAACAACATTCTATGAGAATTTTGCCCCTGAGTTTTGTAGAGATATTGAGAATGCTGTTGATTTTGAAAAAATACTCCCATATGTTAACTTGAATACTATGAAGTATGAAGATTTGTTGTGATTTTGAGGGCGAAATGAAAATAGATTGTCTTTACAAAAGACATAATGGAAGAAGAGTTATCTTTGTGTTTAAATTATTAAGTGTTTTTAAAAAATACGATACAATTAATATGGATCAATCTGACTCTGAAGATTCATCTGACTCAGAGGATCCATCTGACTCTGAAGATTCATCTGACTCAGAGGATCCATCTGACTCTGAAGATTCGGATCGTAATCGAGATGGAATGCCACCAAGATATACTAAGCTCGATAATGATCTTTTTAAATTAACAATGGAAATATTAAATCCGGATCAATTAGCAATTCTTAATGAAAAAATAAATAAACTAATTTTGGACACAATAAACTCTTTGTGTCCCTATAAATATGAGTCAATACAGCAGTGAAGATTTTACTATTTCATTGAACACAGATGATAGTTATGATACTAATAGTTTGTGCTCAAATGATAGTTATGAGAGTAGCTTTATTGATGACTCTGAGTATGATTCTGAGTATTCATGTGATAGTTATGACTTAGATGATTCTGAGTGAAAAAGTGTTTTAGTTTAAGCACAGCGATATATATAAAACGAGCTGTAAAGCTCAAAAGTGTTTTAGTTTAAGTATAGTGATATATATAAAACACTACACTTTCACACCCTTTAAATATGGTTTATTGTGATACTTGCGAGAAGGAAGTAAAATATTATAAACAACATATTCTCACCGGAAAACATACATACAACATTCTTAACCAACTTTCCCCTCTTCCACCTAGAACAATACATTGTAAGGTCTGTAAAACATCCGTCCTCAAGAAGGGGTTTAAAACCCATCTTAAAACTAACAAACACTTGTCAAAATTGTTTACTATTAAAAATACTGATGGAGCATTCAAAGGACATATCAGGATTCGAATCTTTAACTTCAAATCTCCCGGACCAAAGTCTATAGTTGATGCTGTAGAAAGAATCAAACCTGCTGTTCAAACATTCATTAAAAAAACACTAAAAGAAATGAAACCACTTAAATTTTATATGGGAGTAAAATTAGAAATGACAAAGGATGAAGAAGTTATAGATTCACCATACATGAGAACTGAGCCACACTTTATATCTTCATATCAAGATTTTAAAACATCAGGAGTCTATGATGAACTTATTAAACAAGAGCAAGATGTGGATAATTCAATCGTAGGAAGTGGATTTAATATAGGAAAAATTATTTACATAGACATTCATATTCTTAAATCAGATCCTCTAAAAGCTTCTTCTTACATTGATTTACCCAGTGTTATCAAAAATAGAAAAGCAGTTATCAATATCAAAAATAAAGACAATAAATGTTTTCTCTGGTCTATTTTAGCACACTTACATCCTCCACATTTTCATGATGAAAGAGTATCTCATTATAAAAAATATGAGAATACATTAAATACGAAAGATCTAAAGTTTCCGATGACTTTAAATGATATTCCTAAATTTGAAAAGATGAATAAATTTATCAGTTAATGTTTATGGTCTAACAGAAACAAACAACATTCAGGTTTTAAAGCTTTCTGACAATTGTAAACAAACTCATATTAATCTTCTATATTTTAATTCAGACAAAAATTCACATTATACATACATCAAAGATATTGCTAAATTAATAAAACCACAAGTCTGTAAGAGAACAAATAAAATATATATTTGTTTGCGTTGTCTTAACTTCTTCCATACACAAGAAAGATTAGATAAACATTCAAATTATTGTGGCGAACATAAATCAACGGTAATCAATATGCCTAAAGAAGGCTCAAAGATCACATTCAAAGATGAAAATAAAAAGATCAAACATCCATTTGTTATATATGCTGATTTTGAAAGTATTCTAGAAAAAATAGATACTGCTTCTCCAGATCCAAAAGAATCATACACAAATAAATATCAAAAACATACTCCTTGTGGTTTTTGTTATTATATCAAATCATCCGTTGGTGATGAATATAACAAGTTAGAGGTGTATAGAGGCTCAAATACCCCAGAGGAGTTTGTGAAACGACTAGAAAAAGACTGTGTTCGATTAACCAAGATAATGAGAGAAACTAATAAACCAATGTCCTTAACAAGTAAAGAAAAAAGGGAATTTAGACAGCCAAAGGCTACCTGTCATATTTGCGAGGAGAAAATTGGTAAAGGTCTAAAGGTTAGAGACCATTGTCATCTCATATATAGAGGTCCGACTCATCAAAGTTGTAATATTAATTATCAACTCCCCTCTTTCATTCCTGTTTTTCTTCATAACAACGCTCATTATGATACACATCTATTTATCAAGGAACTCTCAAAGACTTCTGGAAGTATCTCAGCAATTCCAAACACGGATCAGAAATACATTTCATTCACAAAAACAATTCACACATCTCCTATTACTCATATCAGATTTCTTGATACATTTAAATTCATGGCAAGTCCATTGGTTAACTTGGTTCAAAATCTAAAAGAGTTTCCATGTCTTTCAGAGTATTTTTTAGATAAAGATTTTCTAACACAAAAGGGAATTTACCCCTATGACTATATGGACTCATTTGAGAGATTCAATGAAACACAACTTCCTTCAAAAGAAAATTTCTATAACAAATTAAACAACAGTAATATATCTGATAAAGATTATGTACACGCACAAAATGTTTGGGAAAAATATAACATCAAGAATCTTGGCGAGTATCACGATTTGTATCTCAAAACTGATGTGCTTTTATTGGCCGATGTATTTGAAGCCTTTAGATCTGTTTGTCGCACTGGATATGGATTGGATCCTGCTCACTACTACACAGCACCTGGATTGGCCTGGAGTGCGATGTTGAAAATGACAAAACAAGATTTGGATTTGATAACCGATGTCGATATGCTTTTGATGATTGAAAAGGCAAAAAGAGGTGGAATTTCACAAGTATGCTCGAGCAGATACGCAAAAGCAAATAACAAATATCTTCCAAATTATGATACAACGAAAGAGAGTTCTTACTTGATGTACTATGACGCAAACAACTTGTATGGCTGGGCAATGTCTCAAGCTCTTCCTTATGGGAAACTAAGATGGGTAAAGGAAAAAGACTACACAAAGGTTTTACAAGATGTATGTATCTCTACACAAAAATAATTGGATGATTCAAAGGTTGGTTATTATTTTGAGGTCGATTTGAAATATCCAGAGGAACTTCATAACCTACACAAAGATCTCCCATTTGCTTGTGAAAAGGAAAGTCCAAAGAAGGAGTGGTTAAGTGATTATCAACGATCATTTAATATAGGTGAATCAACAGAAAAATTACTTACTACATTATATAACAAGAAAAATTATGTTCTACACCAAAGAAATTTGCACAATATTTATCAAAAGGTCTAAGAGTAGAGAAGATCCATAGGGTTCTAAAGTTCAATCAAAGTCATTGGTTAAGGGGGTACATTGATTTTAATACACAAAGAAGAACAGAGTCAAAAACAGATTTTGAGAAAGACTTTTATAAATTGATGAATAATGCGGTCTTTGGTAAGACTATGGAGAATGTGAGGAAAAGACAAAATATCAGACTATCAACATCTTGGGAACAAGCATCAAAATTACTTAATAGACCGAGTTTTACTAAAGCTGAGGTCTTTACTGAGAACTTTTGTGCAATCCATTTGATTAAAGAGAGTATTGAAATGAACAAACCTATTTATATTGGAACAACAATTCTTGATTTATCAAAGTCATTAATGTATGATTACTTTTATAATAACTTGAGGAAGAAATATCAAAATGATGTTAATCTACTTTATATGGATACAGATAGTTTTATTTTGCAAATTAATACTGATGATGTTTATTCAGACATGAAAAAGGACATTAATATCTATGACACTAGTAATTACAGCCCAGAGAGTGAGTTGTTCTCCTCCAAAAATAAAAAGGTGATTGGAAAGTTCAAGGATGAATTAGGAGGAAATGTCATGAGTGAATTTGTGGGATTGAGGTCTAAGGCTTATGCTTATAAATATATTGTGAATAACGTCGAAAAAACTGATAAGAAGTTAAAAGGCATAAAGAAAAATGTCATAAAAGAAACAATAAACTTTAAGGATTATTATAACTGTTTAACAACAAAGAAAGAAGAGTTTAGAAAGATTAATGGAATAAGAAGTTATAAACATAAATTATATTCAGAAGAGATGAATAAGAAAGCATTGGGGGCTTTTGATGATAAGAGGTTTATTTTAGAAAATGGAATTGATAGTCTCCCTTATGGATATATAAGTATATAAATGATAAGTTAAAAAGGGGGGTTGGGGATTTTAACGGGCTACCGCCGCCTTTTTTACTATTATATAAATGATAGAACCAAGTATCAACCAGACTAAAGAGTGGAGGTGTAATCAACCTTGGTATATAAATGGTAAACATAACGAATGTGAAAAATATCAAATAGGTATAATTGAAAAGGCAACTGGTAAAAAAATTCACAAAACAAATAAGAGAATTAATTTAAATACCGGTGAATTAGGTAAAAAAGATGGAAATATTTTTGAGTGGACGGAAAACTTTGATGGTTGTCAGGAAAATATATACTTTAATTTAAAAATGGTATGTGGCACTGGAGGCGCTCAGACAAGAACATTGAGGGAGGTTTACCATTTTATCTTAGCTCAGTTAAAATATCTTAATAAAGAACCAAACTCAAACATATTTTTTGTTAATATATTAGATGGTGAAGAGAGTTGTAGGAGAATTAAATTATTTCCCACGCATAAACAAATATTTGTAGGGTCGTTGTTTGAGTGGGTTATATTCACCAGATGATATTAAGAGTAAAAGGTTCATAAGGTCAGAAGGATCCCACAACTTTCCAGTTGGGACTTGTGTGTATGTGTGAACCCCTAACCTTCACCCAATCCCATCCCTAGCTCAATTAAAATATATTCATTATGTATTAGCCCAAGTAGATTAATTGACTCATGGTCCAAA
The DNA here is from genome assembly GCF_964187855.1 of Myxine glutinosa. Taxonomy (NCBI): domain Eukaryota; kingdom Metazoa; phylum Chordata; class Myxini; order Myxiniformes; family Myxinidae; genus Myxine; species Myxine glutinosa. Next base: position 52,873,683 of record NC_136270.1, read on the forward strand.
AGGATCACAGGTTCACACTAGAGATCTGTGAACCCCTATCCCTCACACATACACATAAGTTAAACCTCAACTAAAGTTGAGGTTAAACTTTTGTGTATGTGTGAGTCATAATAATATACAGCCCCCAACCCAATCCCATCCCTAGCTCAATTAAAATATATTCATTATGTATTAGCCCAAGTAGATTAATTGACTCATGATTCATAAGGTCAAAGGGCCCATAGTCTTTTGGATTAATAGGGGTGTTTTTTCCAAATAGGGGGAAACGTCATTAGATAGGGATTTCCCATGTTAAACGGAGGTGTCCCAGAAGCAACATTATTACACTACTCATTTCCATTCATGAATACCATTTCCATTGACCATTTCCATTCATGAATACCATATCCATTGACCATTTCCATTCATGGATACCATTTCCATTGACCATTTCCATTCATTAATTCCATTTCCATTGACCATTTCCATTCATGGATACCATTTCCATTGACCATTTCCATTCATTAATTCCATTTCCATTGACCATTTCCATTCGTGAATACCATTTCCATTGACCATTTCCATTCATTAATACCATTTCCATTGACCATTTCCATTCATTAATTCCATTTCCATTGACCATTTCCATTCATGAATACCATTTGCATTGACCATTTCCATTCATGAATACCATTCCCATTGACCATTTCCATTCATGAATACCATTTCCATTGACCATTTCAAATCATGAATACCATTTCCATTGACCATTTCCATTTATGAATACCATTTCCATTGACCATTTCCATTCCTGAATACCATATCCATTGACCATTTCCATTCAGGAATACCATTTCCATTGACCATTTCCATTCATTAATTCCATTGACCATTTCCATTCGTGAATACCATTTCCATTGACCATTTCCATTCATGAATACCATTTCCATTGACCATTTCCATTCATGAATACCATTCCCATTGACCATTTCCATTCATGAATACCATTTCCATTGACCATTTCAAATCATGAATACCATTTCCATTGACCATTTCCATTCATGAATACCATTTCCATTGACCATTTCCATTCATGAATACCATTTCCATTGACCATTTCCATTCATGAATACCATTTCCATTGACCATTTCCATTCATTAATACCATTTCCATTGACCATTTCCATTCAGGAATACCATTACCATTGACCATTTCCATTCATGAATACCATTTCCATTGACCATTTCCATTCATCAATACCATTTCCATTGCCCATTTCCATTCAGGAATACCATTTCCTTTTTTTTTTTTTTTTTTTTTTTTTTGTATACAAGATCGAGGCTCGTGAAAGAGCGAACATTAATCACACAGAAAGACAAACAGACACACAAAACAAATAACATCGGGAGCGGTAGACAAGATGGGGAGAGAGGGGGAAGGACACAAACACAACATTTGAGAGCAGGGACCGAGAGACATGGAGACATCGAGAGAACTGTGGGAGGGAGAGGGCTTTGGGGGGGAGGCATGGGAAGGGGGGGGGTGGGAGAGGTATAAAACATATGGACACTGCCAAGACTTCCAGGAAAGAAGTTGGAATTTCAAACAAGGTGGATCTGGGGTGAATTAGTGGGGGTAGAAAAGATCAAGGTTTTGGATGGGGGAAGATAAGAGATGGTGGTGAACAGCTGTTTTGAAGACCTGGAGGGAGGAGTGTGATTGAAGTGAGTGTGGGAGTTTGTTCCAGAGGCGGGAGAAAAGAGGAATGAAAGAGTGAAGGTGAGCAGAGAGCCGAGATTTCGGCAGTTTAACCATCAGAGGGTGGCTGGCAGATCTTGTGCGACCTGTAGGAATATTTGGGGGACAGAGCACAGAGAGAGCTGGGGGAGCAAGGCCGGAGAGGAGTCGGTAGAAGACAGAAAGACCACCTACCTGCCTGCGGTGAGTGAGTGAAAGGCCCTCAGAGATAGCTTCATCGCGGGAGATTCCAATGATTCTGAAAGCTTTGGATTCAACAGCGTGAAGCCGAGCCAGGTGTGAGGCAGGAGCACCAGCCCATAGGGGAGAACAGTATTCCATTGAGCTGCGGATGAAAGCCTTGTATGTGGTGAGGAGCTCAGGTGTGCCTAGGAAGGACTTCGCACGACGGAGGATGCCCAGTCGGCGACTGGCTTTGGAGGCCAGCTTGGAAATGTGGTTTTCCCAAGAAAGATCATGGCAGATGGTGAGACCCAAAAGCTTGAGCGACAGAACTTCTTGGAGAGGATTGTTGAGAAAGTAGATGGAAGGGTTGTCCAGTCGATCTTTTCGGAGAGACATAGTAAGAGAGTGAGATTTGTCAGGATTGAAAGACATGTTCCACATGTTTGACCAGTCTGTGATTTTGTCCAGGTCTTCAGAGAGTGAGGAGGCTGCAGACTGCCGATCTGAGGGAAGAGGAATGGAGCGGCAGAGAGTGGAGTCATCAGCAAAGAGATACAGAGGATTTTCCAGAGAGTCGGAGAGATCATTGATAAAGACCAGAAAAAGCACAGGGCCCAGCACACTGCCTTGGGGAACTCCAGCCTGAACGGGAAGGGGAGATGAGAGAAATCCATTCAGGGCCACACGTTGACTACGACCAGAGAGGAAGTCCGCAAGCCATGCATGGAGATTTCCATGGATACCATAGGAGGAGAGTTTGGTGAGCAGAGCTGGGTGCCAGACCGTATCGAAGGCACGTGATATGTCAAGGGAGACAGCTCTGATTTCCTGTTTGGCATTGAGGACCTCCATCCATTGATGAGACAGCAGAAGCAGCATGTCCAGAGTAGAGTGACCTGGTCTGAAACCAAATTGATGATCAGAGATCAAGCCATTGGAGAAGAGGAAAGATTTCATATCCGAAGCAATGATGGATTCCATGACTTTGCTGATAATTGGGAGCAGGCTGATTGGTCTGTAGTTGCAAGGATCTGTTTTTGCACCTTTTTTGTGTAAAGCGGTAATGTTTGCTGATTTCCAGGATGCTGGCAGATGACCTTGAGCAAAAGATAGGGTGAAAAGAACAGAGAGAGGGTGAGATAGAGCGGCAGAGCAGGATTTTAGGACCCGTGTGCTGATGCCATCTGGTCCAGTTGCAGAATCAGAGTCGAGGTTTGACAAAAACTCCTCCACCTTGTCAGGAGAGAAGGTCACAGAGTCCAGGAGCAGTTTGGTTCGACTGGGAAAGGTGGGAACAGAGAGAGATGGGTTTGGGACTAAGGATTTTGAGGCAAACACAGAGTTGAGGCATTCGGCTTTGTCACGTGCGATGTCAACTGTGTGGCCATTTGAGGTAAGGGAGGGGATGGAGGGGGAACAAACACCAGAAACGGATTTTACCAGACGCCACCAGGATTTGGAGGAAGGAGACAGGTTTGAGAGTTCATTCTTGAGTGAGGAGAGATAGTGCTTCCTGGCACTCCTGAGGGTAGACACACACTTGTTCCGAGCTTGGTGGAAGGAACTGAGATTTCCTTCAGTTGGAATAGCCTTCCAAGAGGCAAAGGCAAGTTGTTTCAGGGCAACTGCCTCACCACAAGATTCAGTGTACCATGGACGGGAGGAAGGGTAAGACAACTGAAGGCGAGATGGGATAAATCTGTGCATGAGAGAGATCAGTTTGCTTTGGAAGAATTCCCAGGAAGAATTGATGTCAGAGGCAGTGGAGATGGCAGACCAATCCAGACGATTGATGGCTGCTTGAAGACCGTCCCAGTCGGCCTGAGTGAAATGCCAGACTCGTCGACGCTGAGGAGGCTCTCTGAGAATGGCCAGAGAGATGTCCACTTTGACAAGCACATGATCAGAAGAACCGATTGGAGCAGAAGAAGAGCAGCAGACATTAGCAGGGAAGTTAGTCATAACCAAGTCTAGAAGAGAAGATACTCCATTGGCTGAGATCCGGGTCGGGAAATTGACAGATTGTGTCAATCCCAGTGAGTCACAGAAGTCCTTTGCTGAGGTGCCATGACTGGTGAGAAAGGAACCCACACCCAACCAGGTGGCATGATGACAATTGAAGTCACCACATATGAGGAAGAGAGAGTTGGGATGAGTGGATAGAAGTTGGTCCATGTTGTCAGACAGTGAAATGTAGATGGAGTCATCACTGTTTGGGGGACGGTACAGAACACATATGAACAAAAGGTGGGAGCGGAGAGGTAGCCGTAGCCAGAGGTACTCCTGGGGGTGAGGAGGAGAGAGGGCAGTGCAAGGAGAGTGAGGAAGAGAGTTTTTGATAAAGATAGCCACCCCACCACCAGGCCGAGGCTCAGGTCTATCATACCGGAGGAGGGAGTAACCAGGCAGAGATATTAAGGAATCAGAGACATCTTGAAGGAGGAAAGTCTCTGTTAAGCAGATCAAGTCTGGATTGTCAGAGGCAACCTGTATGGAGAGATCAGTCAGGTTTGAGCGAAGGCCCCGGATGTTTGAGGTCCATACCGTTAATGAAGAGAGAGGGGGAGCATCGGGTACAGGACAGGGGAGGGGAGGAGTAGGGTAAGATGAAGGATGAGAGGGGGAGGTAGGGAGAGCAGTTGTTAGTGTGTCAGCGATTGCAGAAGAGTTCCAAGAAAGGGAAGGATGAGGAGGATGAAAGGTTTGAAGGTGAAGGGATGAGGCACAGTGAGGGGTTGTTTGAGGGGGGGTAGAGGAAAGAAGAAGGTTGGGGGGGGGTGGAGGTATGAGATAGAAGGGAGACGAAGTGGGGAGGAGGCAGCTTTGAGGAGGAGGGGGGAGGAGGGAGAATTGGAGAGGAATGGTATGGGGGGAGATTTGAATGGGAGGGGTTGGGGGGGAGTTTTGAAGGGGAGGAGTGAGGGGGGAGTTTAGGAGGGGAAGGGCAAGGGGGGAGTTCAGGAGTGGAAGGGCAAGGGGGGAGTTCAGGAGTGGAGGGGCAGGTGGGGAGTTTAAGAGTGGCGGGGCAAGGGGGGAGTTTAGGAGTGTAGGTGCAAGGGGAGGGATTTGGATGGGAGGGGCAAGAGGGGAGTTTAGAAAGTGGATGATTAATGAAAGACGAACATTGAAAACAAATTGGGTTTGTTGTGATTTTCAAGTTAGCAATCCGGTTCAGAATGATGGAGGAGGGATGGAATGAATGTGAATTTAGACCATGTAGTGAGGGAGACGTATAAGATATTGAATTTCTTTTTTTTTGAGGTGGAATGAGTTGGAGAGGAAATTGAGAAAAGCCTTTTAAATAGGAAGAAAAACAGCGTGTTGTAAAATACCACTGAGTAAAACACTGAAGGGGAAAGGTTATACATATTTAAATAATATTTAAACAGAACCGTGAACAATCTTATGTGCACAAAAATACCAACGGGGGGAGAGCCGAGAGGGACCACCACGAGTCACGTGAAGGGCAAACGGTGGATCAAGAGGAAATGATCAAGAGGAAATTTCCATTGACCATTTCCATTCATGAAATCCATTTCCATTGACCATTTCCATTCATGAACACCATTTCCATTGACCATTTCCATTCATTAATTCCATTTCCATTCATGAATACCATTTCCATTCATTAAATCCATTTCCATTGACCCTTTCCATTGACCATTCCCATTCATGAATCCCATTTCCATTGACCATTTCCATTCATGAATACCATATCCATTGACCATTTCCATTCATGAATACCATTTCCATTGCCCATTTCCATTCATTAATTCCATATCCATTGACCATTTCCATTCATGAACACCATTTCCATTGACCATTTCCATTCATGAATTCCATTTCCATTCATGAATACCATTTCCATTGCCCATTTAAATTTCATGAATACCATTTCCATTGACCATTTCAATTCATGAATTCCATTTCCATTGACCATTTCCATTCATGAATTCCATTTCCATTCATGAACGCCATTTCCATTGACCATTTCCATTCATGAATACCATATCCTTTGACCATTTCCATTCGTTAATTCCATTTCCATTAAACCATTTCCATTCATTAATTCCATATCCATTGACCATTTCCATTCATGAATTCCATATCCATTGCCCATTTCCATTCATGAATACCATTTCCATTGACCATTTCCATTCATTAATTCCATTTCCATTAACCATTTCCATTCATTAATTCGAATTTCCATTGACCATTTCCATTCATTAATTCCATTTCCATTAACCATTTCCATTCATTAATTCCATTTCCATTGACCATTTCCATTCATTAATTCCATTTCCATTGACCATTTCCATTCATGAATTCCATTTCCATTGACCCTTTCCATTCATGAATACCATATCCATTGACCATTTCCATTCATGAATACCATTTCCATTGACCATTTCCATTCATTAATTCCATATCCATTGACCATTTCCATTCATGAACACCATTTCCATTGACCATTTCCATTCATGAATTCCATTTCCATTCATGAATACCATTTCCATTGACCAATTACATTCATGAATACCATTTCCATTGACCATTTCAATTCATGAATTCCATTTCCATTCACCATTTCCATTCATGAAATCCATTTCCATTCATGAATACCATTTCCATTGACCATTTCCATTCATGAATACCATATCCATTGACCATTTCCATTCATTAATTCCATTTCCATTAAACCATTTCCATTCATTAATTCCATATCCATTGACCATTTCCATTCATGAATTCCATATCCATTGACCATTTCCATTCATGAATACCATTTCCATTGACCATTTCCATTCATTAATTCCATTTCCATTGACCATTTCCATTCATTAATTCCATTTCCATTGACCATTTCCATTCATTAATTCCATTTCCATTAACCATTTCCATTCATTAATTCCATTGACCATTTCCATTCATTAATTCCATTTCCATTGACCATTTCCATTCATTAATACCATTTCCATTGACCATTTCCATTCATTAATTCCATATCCATTGACCATTTCCATTCATTAATTCCATTTCCATTGACCATTTCCATTCATTAATTCCATATCCATTGACCATTTCCATTCATGAATACCATTTCCATTGACCATTTCCATTCATTAATTCCATATCCATTGACCATTTCCATTCATGAATACCATATCCATTGACCATTTCCATTCATGAATACCATATCCATTGACCATTTCTATTCATGAATACCATATCCATTGACCATTTCCATTCGTTAATTCCATTTCCATTAACCATTTCCATTCATTAATTCCATATCCATTGACCATTTCCATTCATGAATTCCATATCCATTGACCATTTCCATTGACCATTTCCATTCATGAATACCATTTCCATTGACCATTTCCATTCATGAATACCATTTCCATTGACCATTTCCATTCATTAATTCCATATCCATTGACCATTTCCATTCATGAATACCATATCCATTGACCATTTCCATTCATGAATACCATATCCATTGATAATTTCCATTCATGAATACCATTTCCTTTGACCATTTCCATTCATTAATTCCATATCCATTGACCATTTCCATTGACCATTTCCATTCATGAATACCAATTCAATTAACCATTTCCATTCATGAATACCATTTTCATTGACCATTTCCATTCATTAATTCCATATCCATTGACCATTTCCATTCATTAATTCCATATCCATTGATAATTTCCATTCATGAATACCATTTCCATTGACCATTTCCATTCATGAATTCCATTTCCATTCATGAATACCATTTCCATTGACCAATTCCATTCATGAATACCATATCCATTGACCATTTCCATTCATTAATTCCATTTCCATTAACCATTTCCATTCATTAATTCCATATCCATTGACCATTTCCATTCATGAATTCCATATCCATTGACCATTTCCATTCATGAATACCATTTCCATTGACCATTTCCATTCATTAATTCCATTTCCATTAACCATTTCCATTCATTAATTCCATTTCCATTGACCATTTCCATTTATTAATTCCATTTCCATTGACCATTTCCATTCATTAATTCCATTTTCATTGACCATTTCCATTCATTAATTCCATTTCCATTGACCATTTCCATTCATGAATACCATTTCCATTGACCATTTCCATTCATTAATTCCATATCCATTGACCATTTCCATTCATGAATACCATATCCATTGACCGTTTCCATTCATGAATACCATATCCATTGACCATTTCCATTCATGAATACCATTTCCATTGACCATTTCCATTCATTAATTCCATATCCATTGACCATTTCCATTCATGAATACCATATCCATTGACCATTTCCATTCATGAATACCATATCCATTGACCATTTCCATTCATTAATTCCATTTCCATTAACCATTTCCATTCATTAATTCCATATCCATTGACCATTTCCATTCATGACTTCCATATCCATTGACCATTTCCATTGACCATTTCCATTCATAAATACCATATCCATTGACCATTTCCATTCATGAATACCATTTCCATTGACCATTTCCATTCATTAATTTCATATCCATTGACCATTTCCATTCATTAATCCCATATACATTGACCATTTCCATTCATGAATACCATATACATTGACCATTTCCATTCATGAATACCATTTCCTTTGACCATTTCCATTCATTAATTCCATATCCATTGATCATTTCCATTCATGAATACCATTTCCATTGACCATTTCCATTCATGAATTCCATTTCCATTCATGAATACCATTTCCATTGACCATTTCCATTCATGAATACCATTTCCATTGACCATTTCCATTCATGAATTCCATTTCCATTCATGAATACCATTTCCATTGACCATTTCCATTCATGAATTCCATTTCCATTCATGAATACCATTTCCATTGACCATTTCCATTCATTAATTCCATTTCCTTTTTTTTTTTTTTTTTTTTGTTGGATACAAGATCGAGGCTCGTGAAAGAGCTAACATTAATCACACAAAAAGACAAACCGACACACAAAACACAAAAAACAAGGGGAGCGGCAGACAAGATGGGGAGAGAGGGGGAAGGACACAAATACAACATTTGAGAGCAGGGACATCGGGAGGACTTGGGGGGAGGTGGGAGAGGAATAAAACATATGAACACTGCAAGGTCTCTGGGGTGAATTACCGGGGGTAAAAAAGATCAAGGTTTTCGATGGGGGAAGATAAGAGATGGTGGTGAACAGCTGTTTTAAAGACCTGGGGGGAGGAGTGGGATTGAAGGGAGTGGGGGAGTTTGTTCCAGAGGCGGGAGAAAAGGAGAATGAAAGAGTGAAGGTGAGCAGAGAGCCGAGACTTTGGCAGTTTAACCATAAGAGGGTTGCAGGCAGATCTTGTGTGACCTGAAGGAATATTGGGGGGACAGAGCACAGAGAGAGCTGGGGGAGCAAGGCCGGAGAGGAGTCAGTAGAAGACAGAAAGACCACCAACCTGCCTGCGGTGAGTGAGTGAAAGGCCCTCGGAGTTGACTACATCGCAGGAGATTCCAATGATTCTGAAAGCTTTGGCCTCAACAGCGTGAAGCCGAGCAAGGTGTGAGGCAGGAGCACCAGCCCAGAGGGGGGAACAGTATTCCATTGAGCTGCGGATGAAAGCCTTGTATGTGGTGAGGAGCTCAGGTGTGCCAAGGAAGGACTTCGCACGACGGAGGATGCCCAGTCGGCGACTGGCTTTGGAGGTCAGCTTGGAAATGTGGTTTTCCCAAGAAAGATCATGGCAGATAGTGAGACCCAAAATCTTGAGCGACAGAACTTCTTGGAGAGGATTGTTGAGAAAGTAGATGGGAGGGTTGTCCAGTCGGTCCTTTCGGAGAGACATTGTAAGAGTGTGAGATTTGTCAGGATTGAAAGACATGTTCCACTTGTTTGACCAGTCTGTGATTTTGTCCAGGTCTGCAGAGAGTGAGGAGGCTGCAGACTGCCGATCTGAGGGATGAGGAATGGAGCGGCAGATAGTGGAGTCATCAGCAAAGAGATAGAGAGGATTTTCCAGAGAGTCGGAGAGGTCATTGATGAAGACCAGAAATAGCACAGGGCCCAGAACACTACCTTGGTGAACTCCAGCCAGAACAGGAAGGGAAGATGAGAGAAATCCATTCAGGGCCACACGTTGCCTACGACCAGAGAGGAAATCCGCAAGCCATGAGTGGAGATTTCCCTGAATACCATAGGAGGTGAGTTTGGTGAGCAGAGCTGGGTGCCAGACCGTATCGAAGGCACGTGATATGTCAAGTGAGACAGCTCTGATTTCCTGTTTGGCATTGAGGACCTCCATCCATTGTTGAGACAGCAGAAGCAACATGTCCAAAGTAGAATGACCTGGTCTGAATCCAAATTGATGATCAGAGATCAAGCCAATGGAGAAGAGGAAGGATTTGATATCTGAAGCAATGATGGATTCCATGACTTTGCTGATAATTGGGAGCAGGCTGATTGGTCTGTAGTTGCAAGGATCTGTTTTTGCACCTTTTATGTGTAAAGCGGTAATGTTTGCTGATTTCCAAGATGATGGCAGATGACCTTGAGCAAAAGAGAGGGTGAAAAGAACAGAGAGAGGGTGAGATAGAGCGGCAGAGCAGGATTTTAGGACCCGAGGGCTGATGCCATCTGGTCCAGTTGCAGAATCAGAGTCGAGGTTTGATAAAAACTTCTCCACCTTGTCAGGAGAGAAGGACACAGAGTCCAGGAGCAGTTGGGTTCGACTGGGAAAGGTGGGAACAGAGAGAGATGGGTTTGGGGACACAAGATTTTGAGGCAAACACAGAGTTGAGGCATTCGGCTTTGTCACGTGCGGTGTCAACTGTGTAGCCATTTGAGGTAAGGGAGGGGATGGAGGGGGAACAAACACCAGAAACGGATTTGACCAGACGCCACCAGGATTTGGAGGAAGGAGACAGGTTTGAGAGTTCAAACTTGAGTGTGGAGAGATCGTGCTTCCTGGCACTCCTGAGGGTAGAAACACACTTGTTTCGAGCTTGGTGGAAGGAACTGAGATTGCCTTCAGTTGGATTTGCCTTCCAAGACGCAAAGGCAAGTTGTTTCACGGCAACTGCCTCACCACAAGATTCAGTGTACCATGGACGGGAGGAAGGGTAAGACAACTGAAGACGAGATGGGATAAATCTGTGCATGAGAGAGAGAAGTTTGCTTTGGAAGAATTCCCAGGAAGAATTGATGTTAGAGGCATTAGAGATGGGAGACCAGTCCAGTTGATTGATGGCTGCTTGCAGACCGTGCCAGTCGGCCTGAGTGAAATGCCAGATCGTCGCCACTGAGGAGGCTCTCTGAGAATGGCCAGTGAGATGTCCACTTTAACAAGCACATGATCAGAAGAACCGATTGGAGCAGAAGAAGAGCAGCAGACATTTGCAGGGAAGTTAGTCATAACCAAGTCCAGAAGAGAAGATACTCCATTGACCGAGATCCGGGTCGGGAAATTGACAGATTGTGTCAGTCCCAATGAGTCGCAGAAGTCCTTTGCTGAGGTGCCATGGCTGGTGAGAGATGAACCCACACCCAGCCAGCTGGCATGATGACAGTTGAAGTCGCCACATATGAGGAAGAGAGAGTTTGGATGAGTTGATAGAAGTTGGTCCATGTTGTCCAACAGAGAAATGTAAATGGAATCATCCCTGTTTGGAGGACGGTACAGAACACATCTATCTATAATTCCACTAATCTCTGTGTGTGTGTTTGTATGTTTGTATGTTTGTTTGTGACCGCTGTTTCTCGACAACCACGGGTCCGATATACTTGAAACTTGCCAGGTATATTGCTGGGGACCCGAGGATGTGCCTTTTCAAGGTTTCATATTAATCGGACAAGTAGTTACCGAGCTATGGCGATTTAGCCGTTCGCCGTTCGCTTTGGCGTTGCGAATGGACCAAACCATTCCATGTAAATAGAGGGGGGGGTTCTGTGGTCGTTGCGAATGAACCAAACCATTTCATGTAAATAGAGGGGGGGGATTGTCACCGTACTCGCAAGCCGTTCGCCGTTCGCTTTGGCGTTGCGAATGGACCAAAACATTTCATGAACCAAACCATTTCATGTAAATAGAGGGGGGGGGGGATTGTCACCGTACTCGCACCCACGTACCCACGTACCCACGTACGGCCATTGCACCCACGTACGGGCATGCCCTAGTATGAACAAATGGTGGGAGCGGAGAGGAAGCCGTAGCCAGAGGTACTCCTGTGGGTGGGGTGGAGAGAGGGCAGTGCAGGGAGAGTGAGGAAGAGAGTTTTTGATAAAGATAGCCACCCCACCACCAGGACGAGGATCAGGTCTATCGTACCGGAGGAGGGAGTAACCAGGAAGATATATTAAGGAATCAGAGACATCTTGAAGGAGGAAAGTTTCTGTTAAGCAGATCAAGTCTGGATTTTCAGAAGCAACCTGAATGGAGAGATCAATCAGGTTTGAGCGAAGGCCCCGGATGTTTGAGGTCCATACCGTTAGTGAGGAGAGAGGGGGAGCATCGGGTGCAGGACAGAGGAGGGGAGGGGTAGGGTCAGATGAAGGGTGAAAGGGGGATGTAGGAAGAGCAGTTGATCGTGTGTCAGAGATTACAGAAGAGTTACAAGAAAGGGAAGGATGAGGAGGAAGAAAGGTTTGATGGTGATGGAATGAGGCACAGTGAGAGTTTGTTTGAGGGGGGCAGAGGAAAGTAGAAGGTTGGGGGAGGTGGAGGTATGACATAGGAGGGAGAGGAAGTGGGAAGGCGGCAGCTTTGAGAAGGAGGTAGGAGGAGGGAGAATTTGGGAGGGATGGTTGGGGGGGAGATTTGAAGGGGAGGGGCAAGGGGGGAGTTTAGAAAGTGGATGATTAATGAAAGATGAACATATATAACAAATTGGGTTTGTTGTGATTTTCAAGTTAGCGATTCGTTTAAGAACGATGGAGGAGGGATGGAATGAATGAGAATTTAGAGCATGGAGTGATTTGGAATCATAAGAGATTGAATATTTTTTTGAAATGGAATGAGTTGAAGAGGAAATTGAAAGGAGCTTTTTAAATAAGAAGAAAAACAGCGTGTTGTAATAAACCACTGAATAAAACACTGAAGGGGATAGTTGAAACATATTTAAACAGAACTGTGAAGAACAATCTTATATTCACAAAAATACCAATGGGGAGTGGAAGCCTAGAGCGACGACCACGAGTCACTTGAACAGGGCAAAAGGTGGAAGGCAAGGGGAAAATGGGGGTGGGGCGAGACAGCGCACGTGGGCAGAGGCAAAAGCACACGAGGAGAAAGGGAAATAAAAGGTTTTTTTGTTTGTTTTTTGTTTGTTTTTGGGGGGGGGCGTGTGGGGGTTACAACGTTAGACAAATAGTAAATGTTTGGTAAAGCTTGGTGGAGAAGGGGAAATCAAAAAAGCTAGCAAAACAGCGAAGGAAGGAACAACCTTCGACGGGGGAAGCCTGAGGCTGCAAGGCCTTGCTCGCGACGCGGCAAACAAACGATTAATTTATGAAAGATAAACACCGAGAAACTTCCAAGGGGGACACTATAAGTTCACACCCCGAACGATAAATACAGTTTCGACAAAATACAATTGTGAACAGACTTAACTTTGAAAAACGTGGAGACCGTGTGGACCGTCGAAAACCCCTGCCACCGTCTCCAAGATCTCGCGAGATCTCGCGACCATTTCCATTCATTAATTCCATATCCATTGACCATTTCCATTCATGAATACCATTTCCATTGACCATTTCCATTCATTAATTCCATATCCATTGACCATTTCCATTCATGAATACCATATCCATTGACCATTTCCATTCATGAATACCATTTCCATTGACCATTTCCATTCATTAATTCCATATCCATTGACCATTTCCATTCATAAATACCATATCCATTGACCATTTCCATTCATGAATACCATATCCATTGACCATTTCCATTCATTAATTCCATTTCCATTAACCATTTCCATTCATTAATTCCATATCCATTGACCATTTCCATTCATGACTTCCATATCCATTGCCCATTTCCATTGACCATTTCCATTCATGAATACCATTTCCATTGACCATTTCCATTCATGAATACCATTTCCATTGACCATTTCCATTCATTAATTCCATATCCATTGACCATTTCCATTCATTAATCCCATATCCATTGACCATTTCCATTCATGAATACCATTTCCATTGACCATTTCCATTCATGAATTCCATTTCCATTGACCATTTCCATTCATGAATTCCATTTCCATTCATGAATACCATTTCCATTGACCATTTCCATTCATGAATACCATATCCATTGACCATTTCCATTCATTAATTCCATTTCCATTAACCATTTCCATTCATTAATTCCATCTCCATTGACCATTTCCATTCATGAATTCCATATCCATTGACCATTTCCATTCATTAATTCCATTTCCATTATTTTTTATTTTTTTATTTTTTTGGGGATTCCAGAGTGGAACCAAAGCTCGTGCTCGTTAGCTCGTGAAAGAGCGAACATTTATCAAACAAACAAGCAAACAAAGTATATAAAAAGGGGAGCGGTCGACAAGATGGGGAGAGAAGGGGAAGAAGCACACACACACAACATTTGAGAGCAGGGACATCGGGAGATGTTTTTGGAGGAAGAGGGCCTGGGGGGAGGCAGGATAGGTATAAAACGCAAGGACACCAAGGACTTCCAGGAAAGAAGTCAAAAGTCACCTCAAAAAGTGGATTTGGGGTGAAATTAGCAGGGGTAGAAAAGATCAAGGTTTTTGGATTGGGGAAGATAAGAGATGGTGGTGAACAGCCGTTTTAAAGACCTGGAGGGAGGAGTGGGATTGAATAGAGTGAGGGAGTTTGTTCCAGAAGCAGGAGAAAAGAGGAATGAAGGAGTGAAGGTGAGCAGAGAGTCTTGATTTTGGCAGTTTAACCATAAGAGGGTTGCAGGCAGATCTTGTGCAACCTGCAGGAATATTTGGGGGACAGAGCCCAGAGAGAGCTGGGGGAGCAAGGCCGGAGAGGAGTCGGTAGAAGACGGAAAGACCACCAACCTGCCTGCGGTGATTAAGTGAAAGGCCCTCGGAGATAGCGTCATTGCGGGAGATTCCAATGATTCTGAACGCTTTGGTTTCAACAGCGTGAAGACGAGCTAGGTGTGAGGCAGGAGCACCAGCCCAGAGAGGAGAGCAGTACTCCATTGAGCTGCAGATGAACCGCTGCCGTCGGATGAACCGATGAGCTGCGGAGCTGCTAACAGTACTCCATTGACCATTTCCATTCATTAATTCCATTTCCATTGACCATTTCCATTCATGAATACCATTTCCATTGACCATTTCCATTCATGAATACCATTTCCATTGACCATTTCCTTTCATTAATTCCATTTCCATTGACCATTTCCATTCATTAATTCCATTTCCATTCATTAATTCCATTTCCATTGCCCATTTCTTTCTTTTTTCTAATACAAGATCGAGGCTCATGAAAGAGCTAATATTAATCACACAAAAAATTAAACCGAAACATAAAACATAAAATAAGGGTAGCGGTAGACAAGATGGGGAGAGAGGGGAAGCACACAAACACATTTGAGAGCAGGAACATCAGGAGATCTGTGGGAGGGAGAGGGATTGGGGGGAGGAGGCTTGGGAAGGGGGGGCGGAGAAGTATAAAACACAAGGACTTCAAGGACTTCCAGGAAAGAAGTTGGTATTTCAAAAAAGTGGATCTGGGGTGAATTTGCGGGGGTAGAAAAGATCAAGGTTTTGGATGGGAGAAGATAAGAGATGGTGGTGAACAGCTGTTTTAAAGACCTGGAGGGATGAGTGGGATTGAAGAGAGTGAGGGAGTTTGTTCCAGAGGTGGGAGAAAAGAGGAATGAAGGAGTGAAGGTGAGCAGAGAGTCTTGATTTTGGCAGTTTAACCATAAGAGGGTTGCTGGCAGATCTTGTGTGACCTGTAGGAATATTTGGGGGACAGAGCACAGAGAGAGCTGGGGGAGCAAGGCCGGAGAGGAGTCGGTAGAAGACAGAAAGACCACCGACCTGCCTGCGGTGAGTGAGTGAAAGGCCCTCGGAGTTACCTTCATTGCGGGAGATTCCAATGATTCTGAAAGCTTTGGCCTCAACAGCGTGAAGACGAGCTAGGTGTGAGGCAGAAGCACCGGCCCAGAGGGGAGAGCAGTATTCCATTGAGCTGCGGATGAAAGCCTTGTATGTGGTGAGAAGCTCAGGTGTGCCAAGGACGGACTTCGCAAGATGGAGGATGTTCAGTCGGCGACTGGCTTTGGAGGCCAGATTGGAAATGTGGTTTTCCCACGAAAGATCATGGCAGATTGTGAGACCCAAAAGCTCGAGTGACAGAACTTCTTGGAGAGGATTATTCAGAAAGTGGATGGAGGGTTGTCCAGTCGGTCTTTTCAGAGAGAAATAGTAATAGTGTGAGATTTGTCAGAATTGAAAGACATGTTCCACTTCTTTGACCAGTCTGTGATTTTGTCCAGGTCTGCAGTGAATGAGGAGGCTGCAGACTGCCAATCTGAGGAATGATGAATGGAGCGGCAGAGAGTGGAGTCATCAGCAAAGACATACAGAGGATTTTCAAGAGTCAGAGAGATCATTGATGAAAACCAGAAAAAGCACAGGGCCCAGAACACTACCTTGGGGAACTCCAGCCAGAACAGGAAAGGGAGATTAGAGAAACTCATTCAAGGCCACACGTTGACTACGACTAGAGAGGAAGTCCGCAAGCCATGCGTGGAGATTTCCATGGATACCATAGGAGGAGAGTTTGGTGAGCAGAGCAGGGTGCCAGACCGTATCGAAGGCACGTGATATGTCAAGGGAGACAGCTCTAATTTCCTGTTTGGCATTGAGGACCTCCATCCATAGTTGAGACAGCAGAAGCAGCATGTCCAGAGTGGAGTGACCAGGTCTCAAACCAAATTGATGATCAGAGATCAAGCCATTGGAGAAGAGGAAGGATTTGATATCCGAAGCAATGATGGATTCCATGATTTTGCTGATAATTGGGAGAAGGCTGATTGGTCTGTAGTTGCTGGGATCTGTTTTTGCACCTTTTTTGTGTAAAGCAGTGATGTTGGATGATTTCCAAGCAGATGGTAGATGACGTTGAGCAAAAGAGAGGGTGAAAAGAACAGAGAGAGGGTGAGATAGAGCAGCAGAGCAGGATTTTAGGACCCGTGGGCTGATGCCGTCTGGTCCAGTTGCAGAATCAGAGTCGAGGATTGACAGAAACTTCTCCACCTTGTCAGGAGAGAAGGACACAGAGTCCAGGAGCATTTGGGTTCGACTGGGTACGGTGGGTGCAGAGATGGATGGGTTTGGGACACAAGATTTTGAGGCAAACACAGAGTTGAAGCATTCAGCTTTGTCATGTGCGGAGTCAGCTGTGTAGCCGTTTGAGGTAAGGGAGGGGATGGAGGGGGAACAAACACCAGAAACAGATTTGACCAGACGCCACCAGGATCTGGAGGAGGGAGACAGGTTTGAGAGTTCAGACTTGAGAGTGGAGAGATATTGCTTCCTGGCTCTCCTGAGGGTGGACACACACTTGTTCCGGGCTTTGTGAAAGGATGTGAGATTTCCTTCCATTGGATTTGTCTTCCGGGAGGTGAAGGCAAGTTGTTTCTGGGCAATTGCCTCACCACAAGTTTCTGTGTACCATGAACGGGAGGAAGGGTATGACAACTGAAGACGAGATGGGATAAATCTGTGCTTGTGAGAGAGCAATTTACTTTGGAAGAATTCCCAGGATGAGTTGATCTCAGAGGCGGTAGAGATGGGAGACCAGTCCAGATGATTGATGGCTGCTTGAAGACCGTGCCAGTTGGCCTGATTGAAATGCCAGACTCGTCGACGCTGAGGAGGCTCTCTGAGAATGGTCAGAGAGATGTCCACTTTAACAAGCATATTATGATCAGATGAGCTGATTGGAGCAGAAGAAGAGCAGCAGAAGACCATTTCCATTCATGAATTCCATTTTCATTCCATTTACCTGAAATTTATAGCATTTTCATGTCGGGTTACTGAATTGGTTCATAAATAAAAATCTAGAATGTGGGAGCTAAAATCAAGTGGAATGGAAATTGGAAATTTTATATAAAATTTTTAGATGAAAAGTTTTTAATCGAAAAATCTTAAAGCCAAATGTTGTTTTTTTTAGATCCAAAGGTCAAAGTTGCATAAAATATCTATGTCAGTCATATCAATATGTCAGTGATCCTCGTGGATCGTTCAATCATACGTAATGATACTAAATTTGGTCAAAATCCCATCACTGGTTCACAAGTTAGCTCGTTAACAGAATGAATACCTAACGATGCATCTGACCTTTGACCTCTTGACCCCATAATCTAATCCGTTTATCTTTACATCATTATACATACTTGTACCAAGTTTGACTTCGACCCCTTTAGTCGTTCTTAATTTATCGCGACAACGAAAACTTATTACGGACGGACACCCACATAGACAGACACACGCATGGACGGACACCCGCATAGACAGACACACGCACGGACGGAAACACAGGCGGACGGACACACGCATGGACGGACACCCGCATAGACAGACACACACATGGACGGACACCCGCATAGACAGACACACGCACGGACGGACACACAGGCGGACGGACACACGCATGGACGGACACCCGCATAGACAGACACACACATGGACGGCCACACAGGCGGACGCACACATGCACAGACGGACACACCTACACGCAAGGTGAAGTCGTTGTTCGATTCCCGACATGACTATAGACTGCTGCATTGGTGCTTCGCAGGTAGGGTGGGGATGGACGTCAAATACGATGCATTGGTGCACCGTCCCTCGGATGGACGTCAAATTAGATGCATTGGTGCACCGTCCCTCGGATGGACGTCAAATTAGATGCATCGGTGCACAGTCCCTCGGATGGACGTCAAATTAGATGCATTGGTGCAAATCCCTCTTTCACGAGCCTCGATCTTGTATACAAAAAAAAAAAAAAAAAAAAAAAAAAAAAATCCCTCGGATGGACATCAAATTAGATGCATTGGTGCACCGTCCCTCGGATGGACGTCAAATTAGATGCATTGGTGCACCGTCCCTCGGATGGACGTCAAATTAGATGCATTGGTGCACAGTCCCTCGGATGGACGTCAAATTAGATGCATTGGTGCACAGTCCCTCGGATGGACGTCAAATTAGATGTATTGGTGCACCGTCCCTCGGATGGACGTCAAATTAGATGCATTGGTGCACCGTCCTTCGGATGGACGTCAAATTGGATGCATTGGTGCACCGTCCCTCGGATGGATGTCAAATTAGATGCATTGGTGCACCGTCCCTCGGATGGACGTCAAATTAGATGCATTGGTGCACCGTCCCTCGGATGGACGTCAAATTGGATGCATTGGTGCATCCCTGGATGGACGTCAAATTAGATGCATTGGTGCATTCTTCGGATGGACGTCAAATTAGATGCATTTGTGCACCGTCCCAAGGATGGACGTCAAATTGGATGCTTTGGTGCACCGTCCTTCGGATGGACGTCAAATTAGATGCATTGGTGCAACGTCCTTCGGATGGACGTCAAATTGGATGCATTGGTGCACCGTCCCTCGGATGGATGTCAAATTAGATGCATTGGTGCACCGTCCGTCGGATGGATGTCAAATTAGATGCATTGGTGCACCGTCCCTCGGATGGATGTCAAATTAGATGCATTGGTGCACCGTCCCTCGGATGGACGTCAAATTAGATGCATTGGTGCACCGTCCCTCGGATGGACGTCAAATTGGATGCATTGGTGCACCGTCCCTCGGATGGATGTCAAATTGGATGCATTGGTGCACCGTCCCTCGGATGGATGTCAAATTGGATGCATTGGTGCACCGTCCCTCGGACGGACGTCAAATTGGATGCATTGGTGCATCCCTGGATGGACGTCAAATTAGATGCATTGGTGCATTCTTCGGATGGACGTCAAATTAGATGCATTGGTGCACCGTCCCTCGGATGGACGTCAAATTGGATGCATTGGTGCATCCCTGGATGGACGTCAAATTAGATGCATTGGTGCATTCTTCGGATGGACGTCAAATTAGATAAATTGGTGCACCGCCCCTCGGATGGACGTCAAATTGGATGTCCCGTGTGTTGGCCTCATTCGGTGGACCTTATAGATCCCATGCTGTCTTTCACGGAGAATAAGCAGGTGCGATTCCTCCTGAAATCAGCTGCAGTCGAAACTCAGGCACCGCCATCTGGTTCTCAAAGTATTTGGGACAAATTTTCCACACGGCCACGCCACAAGAGGGAATCATAACGGAAGGTATACAAATCGTACAAGACAAGGTACATAAATCAGCAACAACACTAGTATCGAGACAATTGCTGGAAAGGTGACACCTGTGGAAACAAGGTGATAAGATCAGGTTTAACAATTTTCGTGTTGGCAGGTTTACATGGGTGGCATCATGGCAGGTTTACATGGGTGGCATCATGGCAGGTTTACTTGGGTGGAATCATGGCAAGTTTACATGGGTAGCATCATGGCAGGTTTACATGGGTGGCATCATGGCAGGTTTACATGGGTAGCATCATGGCAGGTTTACATGGGTGGCATCATGGAAGGTTTACATGGGTAGCATCATGGCAGGTTTACATGGTTGGCATCATGGCAGGTTTACATGGGTGGAATCATGGCAGGTTTACATGGGTGGCATCATGGCAGGTTTACATGGGTGGAATCATGGCAGGTTTACATGGGTGGCATCATGGCAGGTTTACATGGGTGGCATCATGGCAGGTTTACATGGGAGGCATCATGGCAGGTTTACATAGGTGGAATCATGGCAGGTTTACATGGGTAGCATCATGGCAGGTTTACATGGGTAGCATCATGGCAGGTTTACATGTGTGGCATCATGGCAGGTTTACATGGGAGGCATCATGGCAGGTTTACATGGGTAGCATCATGGCAGGTTTACATGGGTAGCATCATGGCAGGTTTACATGGGTAGCATCATGGCAGGTTTACATGGGTGGCATCATGGCAGGTTTACATGGGTGGAATCATGGCAGGTTTACATAGGTAGCATCATGGCAGGTTCACATGGGTGGCATCATGGCAGGTTTACATGGGTAG
Organism: Myxine glutinosa; assembly: GCF_964187855.1. Taxonomy (NCBI): domain Eukaryota; kingdom Metazoa; phylum Chordata; class Myxini; order Myxiniformes; family Myxinidae; genus Myxine; species Myxine glutinosa. The sequence goes on from NC_136270.1 coordinate 52,894,792, forward strand.
CATCATTGCAGGTTTACATGGGTGGCATCATGGCAGGTTTACATGGGCGGCATCATGGCAGGTTTACATGGGTGGCATCATGGCAGGTTTACATGGGTAGCATCATGGCAGGTTTACATGGGTGGCATCATGGCAGGTTTACATGGGTGGCATCATGGCAGGTTTACATGGGTGGCATCATGGCAGGTTTACATGGGTGGCATCATGGCAGGTTTACATGGGTGGCATCATGGCAGGTTTACATGGTTGGCATCATGGCAGGTTTACATGGGTAGCATCATGGCAGGTTTACATGGGTAGCATCATGATATGCTTGCATGGGCGGCATCATGGCAGGTTTACATGGGTGGCATCATGGCAGGTTTACATGGGTGGCATCATGGCAGGTTTACATGGGTGGCATCATGGCAGGTTTACATGGGTGGCATCATGGCAGGTTTACATGGGTGGCATCATGGCAGGTTTACATGGGTGGCATCATGGCAGGTTTACATGGGTAGCATCATGGCAGGTTTACATGGGTGGCATCATGGCAGGTTTACATGGGTGGCATCATGGCAGGTTTACATGGGTGGCATCATGGCAGGTTTACATGGGTAGCATCATGGCAGGTTTACATGGGTAGCATCATGGCAGGTTTACATGGGTAGCATCATGGCAGGTTTACATGGGTAGCATCATGGCAGGTTTACATGGATGGCATCATGGCAGGTTTGCATGGGTAGCGTCATGATATCCTTGCATGGGTGGCATCATAGTGTGCTTACATGGGTGGCATCATGGCAGGTTTGGATGGGTAGCATCACGGCAGGCTTACATGGGTGGCATCATGGGATGTTTACATGGGTGGCATAATGGCAGGGTTACATGGTTGGCATCATAGTAGGTTTACATGGGTGGCCTCATAGAATGTTTACCTGGGTGGCATCATAGCAGGTTTACATGAGTGGCATCATGGTAGGTTTACATGGGTGGCATCATAGTAGGTTTACATGGGTGGCCTCATAGTATGTTTACATGGGTGACATCATGGGAGGTTTACATGGGTGGCATCATAGTAGGTTTACATGGGTGGCCTCATAGTATGTTTACATGGGTGGCATCATGGCAGGTTTACATGGGTGGCATCATGGCAGGTTTACATGGGTGGCATCATGGCAGGTTTACATGGGTGGCATCATGGCAGGTTTACATGGGTGGCATCATGGCTGGTTTACATGGGTAGCATCATGGCAGGTTTACATGGGTGGCATCATGGCAGGTTTACATGGGTGGCATCATGGCAGGTTTACATGGGTAGCGTCATGATATGCTTGCATGGGTGGCATCATAGTGTGTTTACATGGGTGGCATCATGGCAGGTTTGGATGGGTAGCATCACGGCAAGTTTACATGGGTAAAATCACGGCAGGCTTACATGGGTGGCATCATCACATCACCTTCGCTTACGCATGCACGTACGCATGCACGGACGCACGCACGCACGGACGCACGCACGCACAGACGGACACACACACGGACGGAGGGGAAAACCATAGTCCCCCTTTCGCTCCGCGGTGCGACGGGGGACAAAAAGTGAATCTAAACATTATAACCATAAACTGGGGGAGATGTGCAACAACTTTTATCAGGAAGCAGTTTACAACAACTGGAATTCCGGGGGAATTACATCTTCCTAGGTATTCTTTCTGTGATCCAGGAACAAACTTGGACAAGAGATAAGATGAAGCTGGCAATCCCAAACTGTTATCCAAACCTAAGAATAGGGTTGATGAAGTTTGTATGAAAAATGATATTGATTATGGGAATAGCACTACATTGGAAGAAAAACATGAAGCTGATATAAAAATGTTGAATAATTAATTTGTTTTTTATACGAAATCCAACGTTAAGAGAAAAAAAATGAATAGACTCATAGTGAGGCAGTTACTAGGTGATTAATTAAAATGGGTCTTGGTAATGTAAAAACACTCTTAATCTCTGATGATGTCATCAAGACTAAGGAGAAAGCTTACAAACTTTTAGATGAGAAGCTTTTAGCTGATGAATTACATAAACTAACAAGAAAAAGAGCAATCAGAGATTGCAAACCCTCGCCAGGATGTATTTTCAGTGGTTTTTAAGGCTTTTGTGTTAAATCAAATATGGCGGCCGAACCACGTGATTGATGACATCATTATTATTTTTTTCTAAACCAATTTATTCCTAGTTTATGCTCAAGAAATTTCATCTTGATCGGATGAAGTTTTGTACTTGTCGAATTATGATGTCATAATGGAGGCACCTATGACATCATGAACATATTTTATTCCCCATGGAGAGTTCTTTACAATGAGCCACATCTCAATTTTTTCTGTTTAGCACTTTCGGAGATATAGAGGTGCGAAGTTTTTCGTTTTTTCCAAGATGGCGGCCGAACCACGTGACCCATGACGTCATCATTATTATTTTTTTCTCCACCAGTTAATGCCGACATGGCGCTCAAGAAATTTCATCTCGATCGGATGAAGTTTTGTACTTGTCGAACTATGACGTCATAATGGAGGCACCTATGACATCATCATTAACATATTTCATTCCCCATGGAGAGTTCTTTACAATGAGCCATGTCTCAATTCTTTCTATTCAGCGCTTTCTGAGATATAGAGGTTCAAAGTTTTTGGGTTTTTCCAAGATGGCGGCCAAACCACATGACCTGTGACGTCATAATTATCATTAAAAAAATTATACAGGTGGAGTTACACCTATGGTGAAAATTTCCTGTCAATCGGACCAACGGTTGCAGAGAAAATCATATTTATTCTGTGCGGACAAACAGACAGACAGACAAACAAACAAACAAACGGACTCAAATGCAATACCCTCTCCTCTGGCGAGGGTAATAATCACAAAGTTTAAGAGGTGGAAGGTCTATTCCAAAGAGGTTGATTACATATGGTCTGTTGATTTAATTGAACTGAAACAGGTATGCATTAACCATTATTGATTTAAGGTCAAGATATGCATGAGTAGTTTGTTTGAAAAATAAAAGAGGCATCACTCTTGTGATGGTGTTCCAACAGATATTTACTAAAAGCAAAAGGAAACCAAAGAAATTATGGAATGATGAGGGAATAGAGTTATATAACAGAACATTTGAGAATTTCCTTAAAGATAACGATATTACATTGTATAACACTTTCAATGAAGGAAAAGCCGTCGTCATCAAGCACTTTAATCACACTTTGATAGAGAGATTGTACAAAAAATGTATTAAACTCGGTCATCAAAGATGGATTTTTCTTCTTTCAAGATATTGCAGATGATTATAATAATACAGTCCATTCCTCAACATAAGCAAAACCATCAGAAACATTTACAAAATTAGAATATGAAAAGGAGATTAATCTGAGAAATCCAAAGTTTAAGGTTGGTGATATCGTGAGAATATATCGGTGGAAATCACTTTGAGAAAGGTTATACAACGAGATGGACTAATGAACTTTATAAAATCATTGATGTTTTAGATACAGTTCCTTGGACATATAATACAGTCCATTCCATTATATTCATGTTCCATTATATTCCATTATATACAGATACAGTTCCATTATATTCATATATATATATTCCTTGTTCATGTAAATTGTATAATTTAAAGGGAGAAGAGATTTTTGGTTCATTTTATTCACAGAAATTACAAAAGACAAAGATTATATATATATATATATATATATATATATAAAAGGTGAGTTGGATTGTTCAATTATGAGTGAATTCTAGAATTGCGAGCAAAGGCTTATGCTTATAAATACTATTCTTCAAAGGATGGTGCTGCTAAATGTGATAAGAAGTTAAAAGGAGTAAAGAAAAATGTAATCAAGGAAACAACAAACGACATTGGGAGATTTGATGATAAAATATATATTTTAGAAAATGGGATTGACACCCTCCCTTATGGATATAAGATTTGAGTGCCTAGATAGGTTAAAGACAAATTGGGGAAAAATACAAAGAAGTGCTAAGATGGATGTAAGTGCTAAGATAAGTTTAAGTGCTAAGATGGATGTAAGTGCTAAGATAAGTGTAAGTGCTAAGATGGATGTAAGTGCTAAGATAAGTTTAAGTGCTAAGATGGATGTAAGTGCTAAGATAAGTTGAAGTGCTAAGATGGATGTAAGTGCTAAGATAAGTTTAAGTGCTAAGATGGATGTAAGTGCTAAGATAAGTTTAAGTGCTAAGATGGATGTAAGTGCTAAGATAAGTTTAAGTGCTAAGATGGATGTAAGTGCTAAGATAAGTTTAAGTGCTAAGATGGATGTAAGTGCTAAGATAAGTTTAAGTGCTAAAATGGATGTAAGTGTGAAGATAAGTTTAAGTGCTAAGATGGATGTAAGTGCTAAGATAAGTTTAAGTGCTAAGATGGATGTAAGTGCTAAGATAAGTTTAAGTGCTAAGATGGATGTAAGTGCTAAGATAAGTTTAAGTGCTAAGATGGATGTAAGTGCTAAGATAAGTTTAAGTGCTAAAATGGATGTAAGTGTGAAGATAAGTTTAAGTGCTAAGATGGATGTAAGTGCTAAGATAAGTTTAAGTGCTAAGATGGATGTAAGTGGTAAGATAAGTTTAAGTGCTAAGATGGATGTAAGTGCTAAGATAGGTTAAAGACAAATTGCAAAAAAAAAAAAAACACAAGTCAGGAGATGACGATGGTTCACAAGCGAGCGGTATTCTTCGGTTCGATTTCGAAAATTCGGTTAGATTCCGACAACTTTGAAAATTTGACCTTTGTGACCTTGAAATGTCAAAACGAAGGTTACTGACCTTGAAATTAGATAGAAAATAATGTATAATCAGTTATGAGGTTAGTTAACTACATAATACCGAAAATTCGGTTTGATTCCGACAAGTTTGAACATTTGACCTTTGTGACCTTCAAAGGTCAAAGGTCGAAGATTCTGAAATTTGTTGGAAAACTTGTATTTCATGATATATGTGATAATATAAGATCATGTATGACATTTCACCCTATCAGGAAGCGAACAATGTAATAAAACCATCAAAAATCGACTTTTCTATATTTTGTGACCTTGTGACCTTGACCTTGGGGCGAAAATGAAAAATCGAGCTCCGTGCGGCTGGACACATGACATTGGCCTAACCAAATACCGAAACCCCTGTCAGATTCCACCAACTCCCTCGGAGAAGATGCAGCTTGAACTCCATCACCCCCTAAAAAGACATCTTTTTCGGGCGTGGCTCCGCCCACAATGGGCGCAATACGCCCACTCTCGGCAGGACACAACTAGATCATGATATCGACCTCCCACCCAAGTTTCATCAAGAACGGATGATATCATCGGGTAGTTATGCTGCGGACAGACAGACACACACAGAGACAGACGCACACACATGACGAATATAGTGGTCACTTGATAACTCGTGAACCAATATAAGTGCTAAGATAATTTATGTGCTAAGATCATTTAATTGCTAAAATAAGTTTAAGTGCCAAGATATATGTAAGTGCTAAAAATGTATAAATGGATAAGAACGAGGATAGACATCAAGTGAAGGATAAGATAACAGACACCTCCCCTGTTAGAGATGCATCTTATAAGGATAATATTAGCCTAAATTCATATGATGGTGATGGAAATTTGATTGATGATGATGACGTATATAGTGATTGCATCTTCAACATAATTGATCCTGATGAATATGTGTCTGATGGTGAAATGGAGGTAATTGGTGAAATTGTGAAATTAGGGGATGGTGGGTTTTGTGCAGCAAAAAAGTGGTGTATAAATGTCTGTTGAGTGGTTGGTCTAGGGAGAATTTAATATTTATTTAATTAATACCGAACCTGCTAAATTTAAAAAACGGAAGAAATATGTATGATATTTTGGGAGGGAGGTCAAATCGTTTTTCCCCTTTTCCCCCATTCACATCAATGTTAAATTGGGGTCGTCTCAGAACCACCATTCTCCCACTACTGCTGGGGCACCTTTTGGTACCCATGGCTACACTATTGGTCTGCTGGTATAATTCCCTGGAAAATGAAAAGTAACAATTACACGGGAAGGAAAAACAGATGGTTGGAATATGGAAAGAAAACCTTTTGGAATTATTTTAGGCTTTAATCACCGGCTAGCACCGGCCCAACTCGGCGTCCCGTCTGCCGGTATTAATTGGTGGATGTTAAAGACCTCAACGTGTCCTTCGCGAAGAGTCGATGAGCAATCGCCGGCACCATGTACAAGTCACAAATTCCTGCCCTAACTACTGCTGGAAGGCAATGGCAACCCACACAGTAAAATCCCTGCCAGGAAACTGCTGCGGTACCGCAGTGGCATCACTGGGGTTGGTGTCACCCAGTGCGGTAACTCATGGGGTACCTCACCCCCTCCACCCCCTCATTTGTCAGGTTCACTATGTTAACAAATAGAATTTCGTTCGAAATTTTGGGATTAGCAAACCTGTACATTTTTGGAATCGTCAGAGCATCGAGAATCTGAAAATCAATGTTGGCATTTGCACAGACACAGATTTTGGATTTTCAAAATGGCCGCCATAAAATACATATTTTGCGCTATCTCGGCTTCGAGTCAACCTAGAAACTTGATTAAATATGCTAATCCTATGTTTTCTGGGTCAAGGAATCCCATAAAGGCCTCAAAATAGTGCTCAGGATTATATAAACGCAACAAACATAGGTATGTAATTGAAAACCATCACCTTTATATTTGTGATATAACTGTATTACATAATCCATGATATTGCAAGTCCTTTGAAGTTATAGGTATGGGTTTATAAAGCAAGAAAGCGGCCTTGTTAGTATCAGATTGAACTATAAGTCCTATACACAGGATCTACGAGGTCTATACCGTTCAGGAATATGCTTTTACAGATCTTCACTGTCCTGAGTGTCATTTTCGCAAAGGTGTCTACGCAAATGTAAACATTAATTTTTGGATTCCTCATGCTCTGAATATTCCAAAAATGTAGTTTTGCTAATCTACCAACATTTTCAACGAAAAAAACACAGTGAACCTGACTACGTGGACCTCCTCCCGTACCAGACCCTACAGAATCCTTAGTGATGTTTTTTGCACTAATGTTACTCGTAAATCGTAATTCCCGTATGTCACTGAATGTAATGGCAATAGTAGTGACGTAAACAACTAGCAAAAATAAAATTACACCTTTAAATTACAATATCGTACGCACAGCCTAAATGTATTTACTTTTACATAGTTTCATGTGGTTAAAGTGAAAATTCGGTCAGAAAACAATAGAATTCGAAGTGAAAACGTTTAAGAACTACATCAAAATTATGTTGATTTTAACGTTAAACTTTATTGTTACATGAGATACATTAATGGATTAGGTTTGCATAATCAATAACGGCCCAAATAATGTAGAACTTGTAGACAAATGCATATGGAAATATACTCATAAATGAAATACCATAAAAATAAACAGGAACAAATACACAAACATTTCAGCACTTGGTGAACATCTCGACTAATCCAGAACTTTCCTTTCCTGGCCTTCAAAGCTGCGAACTTGTGAATCACTTCGTCGAAATCAATGCCTTTCGCCAACTCACTTACAATTGATAATACCGCAAGATCGGAAAGCCTTGACACTGCAAAAATTTGGTGTCACCCCCTCTGATAGTGTCACCCGGTGCGCCCGCACCCCCCGGACCCCCCTAGTGACGCCCGTGGCGGTACGACCGATTCTCTGTAACAGAGCATGGTACATCAGAATCCAAAAACACTGTCCCCAACGATTAAAACTTATTTTACATTCTGGCTCAACGTTAATTTAATTGCTTGATAAGCACACTCATTCATCGCTAATATCCAATTGATGCAGTTGCTTGGACAAGCACAGTATTCTATTGGACAACATGTGAAAGGATAAGCGATCATAGAGAACATGCATTTGGAATGTGGAAAGAAGGATGTGTTTGTGTGATGCATATGGTGGAACAGGCGGTAGGGGGAGCAGCTGATGGAGGAGGGTTCACCAGCTGCAGACCTGGCGTGGGAGGAGATTGCTGACTACATGTCTTCATCAAAGAGGAGATCTGGTCACTTCAAGTCCAGGTAGATGACTTGCATTCATTGCAAATGGCGGACCACTTGTGCCTTGTTTACAAACCAAAGGATTCATTTATCCACGGATGTCTTTCTATTTCAACTGGAGAAACAGTGACAAATAAAAAATTAATATTTTAACGAGAATAAAATAAACGATATAAATATACATATATACACATATATACATACATACATACACAGTCGTGGCCAAAAACATTGGCACCCTTGCACTCTTTTCCAAATAATGCACCATTTCTTCCAGAAAATTGTTGAAATTAAAAAATATTTTGGTATCCACATTTCTATTTCTTTGGTTTGCCATGGAACAAAACAATAAAAGCTGAAAGAAGTACTAAATCTTAGCTTATTCCACACAGAAATCGCAAAATGGCCCGGACAATATTATTGGCACCTTTCAGAAGTTGTTAGAAATAATTAGATTTCAAGCAGGTGTTTCTCCTTTACTTTGGAATTGAACTCGCCCGTGGTGAGTTGCAGGTGCCTGCATTATAAAACTGACTCATTCAACCAGTTTGAAAAGAGAAATGGAGTCATTGTGCTGTTTTGTGTCTGTGTATACCGCAATGAGCATAGAGAAAAGAAAGAAAACCAGACAATTGTCTGAGGGGGTCAGACACGAGATTATAGCCAAGCATGGACAATCTCAAGGCGACAAGTCCATCTCCCGAGACCTTCATGTTCCTGTGTCCACCGTACGCAATGTTATCAGGAAGTTTAAGGCCCATGGCACTGTAGCCAACCTCACTGGACGTGGCCGCAAGAGAAAACTTGATTGAAGATTGCAGCGAAGGATTGTTCGAATGGTGGAGAAAGCACCTCGATCAACTGCCAAACAGATTCAAGCTCACCTTCAGACACAAGGTACGACAGTTTCAACTCACATCATCCGTCTCCAACTCTATGAAAGGGGGTTCTATGGTGGGAACTGTGGTAGAATAAATCTTTATACTATGTAACTAGTTATGAGATTGGTGAGTGAACCCATAGGTGGTCGTAAGAATGTTAGGAATGTATCTCGCTCTGTTAAACCTGGGAGTTCCTTTGTCCACCTGTATCATGGCCCCGGGCTAACACACATTCCCAAGCCTTCACTATTGACTTGGGACATCGGGATGCAAAGAGGGTGAAGGAACTCCCCAGCAGGGGGGCGAGCATGCATGACCTCGGGGCATTTGCGGAGAAGGGATTAGCGTGACGAGGCCCATATAAACCAGAGCAAACTTTGAGTCAGGACACTTGTCCTCAGAAGCCCTGCCCGACGGAATGAACGAATACCAATGAGAAGCAGCGCCAGGAGATCACCGGCGAACAAGAGGAACCAACGACTTCAATAACTAGATTCGTTATCGTGTTGCAGTACCTATTATATTGAAACAAGTGAATTAGGAGTTAATAAAGTCTGGATCTTTGTAAACCTGTTTTCCGGTCATTGGTCTTGAGTCCCAAACCACTTCCATGACAATATGGAGGCACCGCTGGCATCAATTGGACACAAACAAGATCTTTAAAAGGTAAGTGTGTCTTGTTTTTGTCCAGTATGATTTCCGAACCTGGGAATAGTTTTTGTACATACATGGTGGAGGACGTGGTGTGGGGCTTCCTTGCGCACCGATGCCGTGATATAGGTGGCGTAACGAAGTCACGGATGGAACATCGACAAATGATTGTAGCTATTATTCGTGTTTTTCTAAATGATTTCTGTAAATACGTATTTTTTGCGCTGTCTAAATAAAATGCGCCAGGTCGACGCTGGTCATTAAGGGCCTTACTGTGACCTGGGAGCAAACGGGGCATGAGTGCACCATGCGACCATTTGCTTCCAAGTCGTGTAAGGCCGGTACACTCGTTTACATACCCGTACACGTGTAAAGTAGTTTACACTTGTTTTTTTTGCACTTACTCAAAGCACGCGACTTGCTCGGCGTGCGACAGGGAGCCGGGAAATGGAGTTATATTTATATATATATATATATTTTCCCTCATTCCAATTTATGGTATTGCGACAAAACGGCTTATATCTTTCGAACGGCTGGTCGGATTTAGACAAATTAAACGGAATTGTGTAGGACGAAAGCCGTGGGTCCAAAGTAAGAAAGAAAAAAAAAAAAAAAAAAATGGGGTGGAGGAGACGGAAAATTTTCGCCAATTTTTTCCCACCATTTTATAACACCTACAAAATCGTTCGATCAACATATAAATTAATGACAGACAACGCCATCTCATGCCGGTCCAGAATTATTATGAAAGATGGCGATTGGATGAAAATTGCATACCGACACTCCCTCACTGTCCCTCATTGTCCCTCATGTCCATTCCGGCTACCTGTCTCTTGCTCCCGCTCCTTCCCCCTCCCTCTAGTTCCCATTGGCGGACGTTTTGCGAGAAGCAAAGCGTTTTGCAGGAAGCTTCCAGGAAGCAAAACCAGTGCTGTTGTTTTTTTGACGAAATTTGTCAGACAGATAGCATGGGTGACGCGGACGAAATGATTGGATTTTGGTGAAGACCCAGGTTCGAATCCGGCTACGAGAATTGTTTAAAGTGATTCTTCACCATCGAGAGATCGGGTGAAAAGCGATATACATTATATTTAACATGATATCTATCTATAATTCCACTAATCTCTGTCTGTGTGTGTGTATGCGACCGCTGTTTCTCGACAACTACCGGTCCGATATACTTTAAACTTGCCAGGTATATTGCTGGGGACCCGAGGATGTGCCTTTTCAAGGTTTCATATTAATCGGACAATTACTTACCGAGCTATGTCCAAAAAACGATTCGACCAATCAGAGAGCAGCGAGCTATCGCGTGTGCCGAACGTGGCGAACACACTCTGCCTCGGACGGCACATTTGAGAGCGTATTCATTTATTTCACGTTGGCAAACTATGTTGCCGCTATGTTGGCGTTAAACTATGTTTTAAAACTAATTAAAACCATTTCATGTAAATAGAGGGGGGGGATTGTCACTGTACTCGCAAGCCGTTCGCCGTTCGCTTTGGCGTTGCGAATGGACCAAAACATTTCATGGACCAAACCATTTCATGTAAAGCGTTCGCCTTTCGCTTTGGCGTTGCAAATGAACCAAAACATTTCATGAACCAAACCATTTCATGTAAATAGAGGGGGGGGATATAATTTTAGATATATATATAGTACGGGCATGCCCTAGTACTTATTAATGTTATTATTTTAATATTATTCATATATTAAAAAAGTTATGGATGAGTGAATGAACCTGGTGGATGAGTTGGGGAGGTGACAAGAACTTGCCGATTACATTTTGGTTCAGGTCCGAATCCAGATCCGGCCTATCAGTGGGATACAAAACATAAACTGTTCACCAAGGCGGAGATATGCTCTCTACTGAGCATCGTTCTAGTTGTGTGTTTGTTCGTCTGGGCGATATCTTAGCCATCCTTTGAGCTAGGAAGCTGAAATTTGGGGAAATTGGTGAACAAGTGCTTTTGAAAAATAATAATAATAATAATAATAATAATAATTCTTTATTATTTGGTTAACCAGTTTGTGTTTGGTTTTTTGTGTTTGTTTGTGTGTGTTTTGTTTGTTTAACCTCAAGCTCAACCTAAGTTGAAGTTGTTGCTGCAGTGTTGTTGTTGTTTTTTTTTGTGTATTTTCTCTGCGCCCCGTGCTCGCAGATTTGGTTGGAACTTGTTGTTGGAACTTGTTGTTGGAACTTGTTGTTGGAACTTGTTGTTGGAACTTGTTGTTGGAACTTGTTGTTGGAACTTGCTGTTGGAACTTGCTGTTGGAACTTGTTGTTGGAACTTGTTGTTGGAACTTGTTGTTGGAACTTGTTGTTGGAACTTGTTGTTGGAACTTGTTGTTGGAACTTGTTGTTGGAACTTGTTGTTGGAACTTGCTGTTGGAACTTGTTGTTGGAACTTGTTGTTGGAACCTGTTGTTGGAACTTGTTGTTGGAACTTGTTGTTGGAACTTGTTGTTGGAACGTTTTGGGAACATTCAAAGTTGGGTTTTGCTAACGTTTCCACAATGTCGCTACAACGTTTCACTTTCGTTGTTGCAACGTTTTGCTCCAACGTTTTGGGAACATTCAAAGTTGGGTTTTGCTAACGTTTCCACAACGTCGCTACAACGTTTCACTTTCGTTGTTGCAACGTTTTGCTCCAACGTTTTGGGAACATTCAAATGTTGGGTTTTGCTAACATTTCCACAACGTCGCTACAACGTTTCACTTTCGTTGTTGCAACGTTTTGCTCCAACGCTTTGGGAACATTCAAATGTTGGGTTTTGCTAACGTTTCCACAACGTCGCTACAACGTTTCACTTTCGTTGTTGCAACGTTTTGCTCCAACGTTTTGGGAACATTCAAATGTTGGGTTTTGCTAACGTTTCCACAACGTCGCTACAACGTTTCACTTTCGTTGTTGCAACGTTTTGCTCCAACGTTTTGGGAACATTCAAATGTTGGGTTTTGCTAACGTTTCCACAACGTCGCTACAACGTTTCACTTTCGTTGTTGCAACGTTTTGCTTCAACGTTTTGGGAACACTCAAATGTTAAGTGAATCGGATGAGAATTCACGAGTTATTTAATTATTAGAAATTAATGAAGTACTTATTTAATTAATTACATTTCTTTGTCTTCTGACCATGAACTTGGTGTCGACCTGCAGGCCAAACCGTTGGTCAGATGAGCTCGATACCTTGACCAATCATCGTAAGTCACTTGATTGGATGCATATATTAATTATGACATCATAAGTCACGTGACATGGCGGCCATGGTGGATTTCTTGAAAACCTTTAAAATGCATCCCTGCGTTCATTTTCCGATCGATTGAGTTGAAATTTTGAACAATCGGATCTGGACTGTCGTTGTTAACGACTCTGGCATGCACCCGTCCAATCAGGATGGAGCGGTATGGTCCCCGGATCATCACTGCCCGCAGTTTTAATTAATTTTACTTTTACCTTTCACTCTTCTGTTCATTGTTCTCGTGGTCATACAATTTTTTGAAGACATGCACATGTCATGATATAGGAAATGTTTGTTCTGTTGAACGGAAGAAATGTTTATGGTTAATAAATTCAATGTGGGAGAGGGCAACACCACAAAGCATTCCTCTTTAAGGTGTGTATAAACCCTGGAACATTTCAGCAATCAATACGATGCTGAAATGGTATTTTTGAAGACATGCATGTCATGATATAGGAAATGTTTGTTCTGTTGAACGGAAGAAATGTTTATGGTTAATAAATTCAATGTGGGAGAGGGCAACACCACAAAGCATACCTCTTTAAGGTGTGTATAAACCCTGGAACATTTCAGCAATCAATACGATGCTGAAATGGTATTTTTTGAAGACATGCATGTCATGATATAGGAAATGTTTGTTCTGTTGAACGGAATAAATGTTTATGGTTAATTTAATTAAACGTGGGAGAGGGCAACACCACAAAGCATACCTCTTTAAGGTGTGTATAAACCCCGGAACATTTCAGCAATCATGACGATTTTCTCATGTCACCTGAAATGGTGTAATATTATGTAATATGGTCGACCTTGGGTTTGTTGTTTATTTTTGTGGTTGTATATTTTTGTGTATTTTGCATATATTTTCACGACTAATTCCAGTTAACACCCTGCAAAATTTGCTCGTTTTTCTGGCCGAGTCGAAATTGCGTTGAGTTCCTATGGCATGCGCCATTAAAAGCGCCGTGTAATGGTTGAGCTCCCTTTATTCCGTTTTGGTCATGCGAATGAGCAGACAAAATGACGAATGCTGCGGCTGGAGCAGTAGAAGCGATTTTTCTTTTACTTGTTTAATGATTATTCGATATTGTTATGACTTATTGTCAATAGGAATACTAAGTGGTCAGGAGGTAGCCTTTTGCTATGTACAGTTTATTTTATTGTTGATTATACCACATAGCTGTGGTGATAAAGGAAATGTTTGTTTTTTCAAATTGATGATTAAGTGGTCAGGAGGTAGCCTTTTGCTATGTACAGTTTATTTTATTGTTGATTATACCACATAGCTGTGGTGATAAAGGAAATGTTTGTTTTTTCAAATAGATGATTAAGTGGTCAGGAGGTAGCCTTTTGCTATGTACAGTTTATTTTATTGTTGATTATACCACATAGCTGTGGTGATAAAGGAAATGTTTGTTTTTCAAACAGATGATTATGATATGACCATGATTATAAAATCATGATGATTATTATGAATGATATCATAGGGTTCCAATGCAGAATGATTGCACGAACTTGGAAAAGAACTTTCAAGCCCTATGGGATAAATTGGGTATTACAAGGGATGGAGTTTCAAAATTTAGTATGATTGAAGGAATTTGACAGTCCCATTTCAGGAGTTTTACGAAATTTATATTGCCAAGAGATTTTGGGTACTATTAAAAGAAAAATGATGAGATATTTTTCCCAAAGAACTTTAATATCTGCCATCCATTTTGGCTGTCTCACGAATGAAGGATGAGTTGCCTTTAGTGGTTGCAAAGAAAATTTGTGGAGACCAGGCAAAATGGGAAAATATGTCAGATATGACCCTAGGACAGAACAGTGATTCGTCAATTGACATGAGGTATGAACCAGAGGTGACGACCGATGATCTTCAATCTCAGTCAATAGATGGACCTGTCCTGACATCATTGGGGAAAGGGCTTATGCAAGGAGTCATCCAAAATGATTAATTTGATTTATTGATGAATATTGATAAATTAATTGAAATTGAATAATTGAATTGAACTGAATAAATTTAATTGAATAAATTTAACTGAATAAATTGAACTGAATAAATTGAATTGAATATATTGATTGTTTGATTGATGAAAATGCGGTCTCAAGAAAGAAGCTTTAATATCTTTGTGAGATATTATCAATGTGAAGACAACCTTGGAAAATTGAGCAAGGTGGTGAGTTTATATATAGATATATATGTGCAGTTACCATTGTGTGATTTCCCCTTCAACAGAGCGGACACCTGAGGATTCACCCATTTCATACTGACCCTCTGGCTCATCTGCAAATACTGATCTGTGAGATTGGATTGTGCAAAAGCCACAGGTGAGAGAGATTCTCTGGAAATCACCGTTTGAACAGGTGGAGAGATCCTTCCTGGAGGTACGAGTGAAGCTTTAGAGGAACAAGCAACAACACATCCAATGCTACTTTGATAAAAGGCAGAATGGGAAATGGAGCCTGCAAGAATACACAAGGACAACCAGAGATTCCACAAAAAGGTACTTGTACATATCATATGTACGACCGTTATGGTGCCGAAGCTATAAGGCAGGTCGAGAATTGGTATTTGTGGACAAAGGGAAATGCTGAGGAGTTTCCAAGAGATGGTACATTTGAGCGAAGTCGATTGGAAAGATTGGAACAAAGATTGAAAGCCAGGAAGAGACAGAATCTAACGGTAGACTGGCTTGCATTCCATCTTTGGGATGGTGAATCCAGACAACGGGAACAGCAAGAACGGATAACGGATCTAGAACTTAAAATAAAAAGGATACAGGATACAGTGGAGGAGACAAATGCACAACTGCCCTCGAAATTAGGAATGAAAGTGACAGTTGTCCCATCTGATTTCCAGTTGTCTCCCCAAAAAGGACGGTACAGAGAATTTTTTCGTGTTTCAGGAGATAACGAGAGATTGCAGTGGCAACTCAGGGATGTAGAGATGCAGCCCAGCAATACAAGTGCACAGGTGCACAGACCAGGCAACGACAGAAACCGGTGTTTCAAGTGTGGACAGATGGGACATTGGAAAATAAGATGTCCGTATACCAACAGGAAGACAAGTTCATAGGGTAAACCAAGATCAAGGGTACCACTGCTTACCAGTACCTCAGAGAACGATTAGGCCTTCATTGCGGCAAATCCCAAATGACGATTGGCCTCAACAGATTAGATTATTGGACAAACATGAATAACTGTCGATGATTCTTGTGTCTGAAAAGGTTTTCGGAGCAAGAATTATTCATTTTTTCTTTTGCTTGTAAGCAAATTGATAATTAATTGATCAAATGCCGAAATTGGATCTTTTATGTTGGGCACTAAATTTTAAATTTACAAAGTTTGGAACAATTGCTTTGCAATTTTTTTTTGGCAAACCAAGTGACAAGAGTCACATGATGATCAGGTGGGAATTCCGGACTATTGTTCCGCACGATTGATAGGTCAGTGGTCGACTGACATACAAATGGGTGGGTAGTCAAATTTGGATAAATTATTGTGGGAACTGAAAGGGTAATTTCAATGTGACATCATAGGGGTTTTCTAAGAATAAACTTTTTGGTCCATTTGTGTATTAGCGTTTATAAAATTGAAGGACAAATTTTGAGAAATTGAAATAAAGTTGACACCCATCCTGATCTGTAAATAAGGGTTCCAACGCAAACAAATACGCATAATGCATGTGTGTGTGGGTATTTTGTGTGTCAATGTAAGTGTTTTTTGTTTTTGTGTATCAATCTTACAAGATTGTTGACACCGACAGTGTGCCTTGTCTGAAAATAGATAGTTCCATGGGGATGGGATCGCATATCGAGAGAATTCGTAAAATAAAAAATAGAAATATAATTTGATTATGAAAATTATCACTTTTGTCAAGGGAGATGGAGAATAAAGATTTGATTTGCTGAGTTATGAGCAGCTATTCATTAATAGTGAAAAATTGGGAGTAATCTTGGGATTCCATTGTGATCGAATTCATATGAGAATCAAAGCTATTTATGGATATGAGCTTCATAAAAATGTGGGAGTACAAAATTAGCCAAATTTTGGAGAGGTCTTACACTGACGTCCCAGAGTACTCTGCTCACGGATTTTTATATATATAAACTTGAATTTTATCAGCATATAAATTGTGCTGTATGTATGGATGTGTATTAGGCATAGATTATATGGGAAAATAGTAAAGAAAATTTTGCTGGTTTGAACTATTGTGAGTTTTGAGTTCTGGAGTTCAAACAAAGTCACTGGTTAACAGATGAGAAAGGATAGTAAATAAATTATTCGATGCTGGGTAAATTAAGTATGATATTACTAAGACTTATGAGAGCTATTGTTCTTCCTTACAGCAGTGGAAAATTATTGGAAAAAATTAGATCCAACATAATGAATCTATAAAAGAATGTGATAGGGATAATATCCTCAATTTGTACTAATTATTTGATTGTGGGTAAAGGAATTAATTTATCGTAGTGGATTGTTAACAGCAGCCTGAAAATGTCCTGAGAGTGCATCCATGTAATCGGAAATCCCAGATTTGTTTTTACAAACAACATTTTGGTAGAGGTCTTGTGTGGACAAGCACTTCCTTGGTAGATAAAAAACGGTACTGCATGCTGGCAGCCACGTTTGCGGCCAGTTAGGCCAAACAAATTGAGAGGAAATTGTAGTTAAATACGTAAGTTACACATGGCTATTTGTAAAAAAGGAAATTTGTTGAGATGGGAAACATTTTTCAAAGGTTTATTAAAGTGTTATAATATGACATGTGGCAAGGCAAACTATTGGATGGGAAAATTAGATCTGGTTATAGAATAAATTTATTGACCCCTTGAAGTTAATTCTTCGAATCATTGTTTCACTGGCATTTTTTGTTCACATTGGAAATAGTTTGGTAGAGCTTTGGTTAAAACCTTTGGTTGCAGTATCTTGGAACGAATTGATAAACCATAGGAGATTGATAAGAATAGAAACAAATATGGACCCAAAATAGAAAGTTGGATTCATGCCTCTCATTGCAAGCAAGCACATGGGGCTAAGGTGGACGATCCCACAGAAAATGAGGCTGCACCTAGCAGCCCAGCAGAACATTCAGTGGCAGATAAATGATAGTCGTGATTTACAGTCATTTGAATTACATTTTAACACCCCTTGCATTGATAAACATTACATTTTCAACATGTGATATTACTACTTGGGATAGTGACATTTATTTGCCTACATGACATACAATTACCTACTGATATTAATACAACATGAGTGAAAAATGTATCACAACTACACTCATGATCAGGGGATTGAGTTCAACCCCGGGAGATAGGGGGATCAGGGTAAGACAAATAATCTGATTTATGTTACATATTAAGGGATTAATATTAAGGGATTAATTACATATTAATATTACATTACATATTACATATTACATTAATTACATATTAAGGGATTTTCTTTATTTACCTTTTAGGAAGCTTGTTAGTTTGGTATATAATGTTGAATGTCATCGACATATAATTATGTCATAGGTATGAATATATACAAGGAGTAGCAGACTTGTTTGTGGGTTTAGTAGTTATATTGGCAATTGTTTTAGTGGTGGCTTGCTTGAAAGCCTGAGTGACGGTGTGTTTGAATAAGGTAACCAACAACACGATGATAACGCATGAAGTGACAAATGAGGAAAGAAATGTGGAATCACAAGAGGAAGACTTTTATGGCGACATAAATACTGAGATTAAAAGATTAAATCAAGTGATGTTGCAAATGAATATAGTAGAATTAAGATAACTAGGGCATGCCCGTACAAAATTATATCCCCCCCCCCCTCTATTTACATGAAATGGTTTGGTCCATTCGCAAAGCCAAAGCGGACGGCTTGCGAGTACGGTGACAATCCCCCCCTCTATTTACATGAAATGGTTTGGTCCAAAGCGAACGGCTTGCGAGTACGGTGACAATCCCCCCCCCTCTATTTACATGAAATGGTTTGGTCCAAAGCGAACGGCTTGCGGAGTTTGGTAAAGAAATCGCCATAGCTCGGTAACTACTTCTCCGATTAATATGAAACCTTGAAAAGGCACATCCTCGGGTCCCCAGCAATATACCTGGCAAGTTTAAAGTATATCGGACCCGTGGTTGTCGAGAAACAGCGGTCAGAGACAAACATACATACATACATACACACAGAGATTACTGGAATTATAGATAGATGGCATAACGACAATGTTATGAGTTGTGTCAATTACAAGATCAGTGAACTCATATCACCACGAGTGACACACTGTTAGAAAAAAAAAGGGGGGAAAAGAAAAAGTGGAGAGGAATTATGGTAATAATACATTATGCTTAATTTGTTGGTTTGGGAAAATTGTTGTTGGGAATTAGATATTCCCATTTGTGATTGTAATCATATGCAATTTATTTTCTTAGAGTAGTGCTAAAATACCTGCATGAGTTAATTTTTGAACTATATTAACCTGAAAGCATTTGTGGATGCTATTCTTAGTTTAGTAGTGAAATACATACCTGATTGAATATTATTTGTGTGACGCATATTAATGAATATAACTTTTAAATGTTTTAAGGAAAAACAACAAATTGTTGAATGTGAAACTGTCGGAAGACATACATGATTATGCTGATTTCATGGTAGGATGTACCCTATCTGATTCAGTGTGTGTGGAAAGCAGATTCAGATGTGACTGAGCATAAGGATAAGACGAGATCACATTTGAAGGGGGTGCTAACGGAATTGGGAAGAAGTTCGAGAAAGAAAATTTGTGGCTAAAAAAAAAGGAAGTTAATCGTGGCATACACCCTCTTTCTCAAAGAATGATGAAGACATTCTCCTGTATAACTTGGAGATGGATGCTTACCTTCACCAAGGAAATTTATGTGACCATTTGCCTGGATCACACTGCAACATATGAAGGAAAGGCGATCACTTACTCTTGTTTGAAGGCTTCGAACATTCATCACATCAGAAGTTGCAGGACAACGACATTTTACCTGCAACCTCTGCGAAATGCGGGGACATATGTTATTACTTCACCAACTTCCGGGGAGCCAGCATGGAGCTGCAAACCAATGGCTGTGCCTTTTCACAACAGCTGTGCATGACTCTGCGGGCCACTCCTGGTATGGACCATGGATGACCTGAACACCATGGTCCCAACATCATTGTGGATGCATCCGGCATCCCTGTTCCACATCTTGCTGGCCAATCAACGTCACACCAATACTTGCTGCCCACTCACAATGATGGAGGAGGCAAGTCGACTACAACTGGGCGAAGGCCTTGTTCAGGAATTACTATGGTTTACAGCAAAAGTGGCAAGAATGCTACATGGAGAGCAGGGTCAGTCTATGACTCCGCACTGTTACCACAACAGCGAAATCCTACACGAAGTAGTGCAGGTGTTATGAAGACAGAAAATGTTTCATACCTGGATTCAAACACAAGTGATCAGCCCTTCCTTTCAAACAAAGTCAACATTTGTGTGGAGGCAAACGTTTTTGCCAGATGGTGCAGATGCTTTACAAAACTTGAAAATGAAGTGAAATTGTTGTATCTTGGTGATGGTGAAGTGTTGTTTTGAAAAGATATTTGTGATGCAAATGCAATAGATTGAACAATATGGAAGGAGTCAATGACCAACGAAATGTTTTGTGATTCTTGCAGGATGACGGTGTATGCCTAAGGAAATTGGATTACCAAAGTTATGGTTTGAATACTTGTATTGATGTTTACTTGGAGTGATTGATTGTTTACTTATACTTGTATTGATGTTTACTTGTAGTGATTGATTGTTTACTTATACTTGTATTGATGTTTACTTGTAGTGATTGATTGTTTACTTATACTTGTATTGATGTTTACTTGTAGTGATTGATTGTTTACTTAAATTGATGTTTAGATTAATGGTTAATATAAACATAAAACAAAAAGATGAGGGATTGTGGTAGAATAAATCTTTATACTATGTAACTAGTTATGAGATTGGTGAGTGAACCCATAGGTGGTCGTAAGAATGTTAGGAATGTATCTCGCTCTGTTAAACCTGGGAGTTCCTTTGTCCACCTGTATCATGGCCCCGGGCTAACACACATTCCCAAGCCTTCACTATTGACTTGGGACATCGGGATGCAAAGAGGGTGAAGGAACTCCCCAGCAGGGGGGCGAGCATGCATGACCTCGGGGCATTTGCGGAGAAGGGATTAGCGTGACGGGGCCCATATAAACCAGAGCAAACTTTGAGTCAGGACACTTGTCCTCAGAAGCCCTGCCTGACGGAATGAACGAATACCAACGAGAAGCAGCGCCAGGAGATCACCAGCGAACAAGAGGAACCAACGACTTCAATAACTAGATTCGTTATAGTGTTGTAGTACCTATTATATTGAAACAAGTGAATTAGGAGTTAATAAAGTCTGGATCTTTGTAAACCTGTTTTCCGGTCATTGGTCTTGAGTCCCAAACCACTTCCACGACAGAACCCACTGCTGAGAGAGGGACATAAGAAAGCCCGACTGGAGTTTGCCAAAACACACCTGAACAAGCCAAAATCCTTCTCGGAGAATGTCCTGTGGACAGATGAGACCAAATTAGAGCTTTTTTGTAAAGCACATCATCTCTATGTTTACAGAAAACAAAATGAAGCCTTCAAAGAAAAGAACACCTTCCCTACAGTCAAACATGGAGGAGGTTCAGTGATGTTTTGGGGCCTCTGTGCTGCCCTGGCACTGGGTACCTTGAATGTGTGCACGGCATCATGAAATCAGATTACCAAGGCATGTTGGAGCGCAATGTTCAACTGAGTGTCAGAAAGCTGGGTCTCCGTCGAAGGTCATGGGTCTTGCAGCAGCAGGACAATGACCCCAAACACACTTCAAAAAGCACCAGGAATGGATCAAGACAAAACGCTGGACTGTTCTGGAGTGTCCAGCAATGAGTCCAGATCTAAATCCCATTGAACACCTGTGGGAAGATCTGAAAACAGCAGTTGGGAGGAGGCACCCTTCAAATCTGGGAGAACTGGGGCAGTTTGCACAAGAAAAGTGGGCCAAACTGCCAATAGAAAGGTGTAGGAAGCTCATTCATGGCTATAGGAAGCGCTTGACTGCAGTTATTTTGTCCAAAGGCTGTGATACCAAATATTAAGTCTATGGTGTCAATAATTTTGTCAATGCCATTTCTTTTTTTTCTGATTTGAAAGGATATATTAAGTTCTGAATCAAAAACAAAGGTTCTTTCATATTAAAAGTGAAAAAGAATTGTGGAGACCAAATACTTTTGTCAATTTCAACTTATTTTTAGAGAAAATTGTGAATTATTTGAAAAAAGTGCAAGGGTGCCAATATTTTTGGCCACGACTGTATATCATATATATATACACACACACACACACACACACACACACACACACACACACACACACACACACACACACACACACACACACACACACACACACACATAAATGTACACATTCACTTTTATAGTACAGATTTCTTAAATACAGGTGTTTCAGATAAAAATAACGCAGCCCAATTGAAGTTATGTGAATTATTATTTTTTTTATATATAAAATTATGTTTCAGGTTTCCATGAAGCATCGTTTGAAGGAAAAACTGCAAACATCAGAGTCGTAGTGTTCATTTCGAAGATGGCACGGACAATTGAACAAAGGATCTTTGTTGCAGAATCGTACTTTGCCACAGTGTCATTTAAACAGACTCAAACACGATTGAGAAAGAGGTTCGAGACCAGGTTAGCCCCAAGTAAATGTGCTATTTTTCGATTGATGAAAAGGTTTAAATCCCACGGAACTGTACAAAATCTTAACGACTCAAAGATGGTTGTCCGATGGCAAGATCACGAGAAAACATTGAAGCGTCCATGAAGCAATTTTGAGAAGTCCCAGGAAATCTCTACATCGTCGTTCTCAATAATAGAATTGAACTTATCTTCATCAAGTACACAAAGAATTCTGAAGCAGGAAGGAAAAATGTACCCGTATCGCATACAAGTGCAACAAAAACTAACAGACAATGATAAACAACTCCGTGTGACAATGTGTGAACGGTTTGAGGAAAAATGTGTCGGGATCCAAATTTTCTGAAGACTGTGTGGTTTTTCTTGCAGTTTGGATTTATGCCAGGAAGAGGAACGACAGACGCGCTCTTTATTGTGAGGCAGTTGCAGGAGAAGTACATGGAGAAGAGGAAGAAGTTGTTTCTTGGGTTTGTTGATCTGGAGAAAGCATTCGATAGGGTTCCACGCAAAGTATTGACATGGGCATTGAGGAAGTTAGGAGTGGAGGAATGGTTGCTCAGAGTAGTGATGGCAATGTACAAAAGAGTGCGCACAGCTGTAAGGACGAAGGATGGGAACAGTGGTGAGTTTGAGGTGAAGGTGGGAGTGCATCAGGGGTCGGTATTAAGTCCACTACTATTTGTAGCTGTGATGGAGGTGCTGGCTCAGAACGTAAAGGAGGGTTTACCGTGGGAGTTGTTGTATGCAGATGATATGGTGTTGATTGCGGAAAGTATGGATGGACTGAAGGAAAAGATGAACAAGTGGAAGGAATGTATGGAGACAAAAGGTCTGAAGGTGAATATAGGAAAGACGAAGGTGATGGCAAGTGGTAAAGCATGTGGTGAGGTGAAAAGAACTGGGAAGTAGCCATGTGCTGTGTGCAGGAAGGGTGTCGGAGTGAACTCCATTCAATGTACAATGTGCGCTGAGTGGGTTCATCAAAAATGTAGTGGTCTGAGAGGGTCATTAACCAGTGGGGCAGCTACATTCAAATGTAAGGTGTGCACAGAGGGAGCTGCAGATGGAGGAAAAGTTGAGTTGGATCTTGGAGACGGCGTGAAGCTGGAAGGTGTGAAAACATTTTGCTACCTCGGAGACATGCTGAATGGAGAAGGTGGATCAGACTCGGCAACGGTTGCTAGAGTGAGATGTGCATGGAAGAAGTTTCCGGAACTGAGTGGCGTGCTGATGAGGAGGGGAGTGTCGTTGAAGCTGAAGGGAAAGGTGTACGCTGCATGTGTGAGAAGTGTTATGATTTATGGGAGCGAGACATGGGTAATGAACGTAGAGCAGCAATGAAGGCTGGAAAGGGTGGAAACGCGAATGGTTCGGTAGATGTGTGGAGTATCGTTGAGAGAGAGGAAGACAAATGATGAATTGCGAAAGACGATGGGAATAGAGCCTGTGATTGATGCTGTGAAGAGGAACAGGTTGAGATGGTTTGGTCATGTGTTGAGGAAGGATGAAAGTGACTGGTTGAGAAGAGTGATGGAAATGAATGTAGAAGGAAGTAGAGGACGGGGAAGACCGAGAAAGACTTGGCTAAAAATGGTGGAAGAAGAAATGTGGGCAAGGGGGTGAACAAGGAGAGATGCAGAAAATAGGGCAAAATGGAGAAGATGGTCATGGGGACCGCAAGGCTAACCCCCGCTCTAGCAGGGAAAATGGCCTTAAAATGCATGTTGTTGTTGTTGTTGTTGTTGTTGTTGTTGTGTGGTTTTTCTGATGAGGCACAGTTTATTTTAAGTTGTCATGTTAACATGTTTTGTTTTGGGGTTTGTTTGTTCACATATTTGTTTGTAAACAACATGGTTTGGGGTTTAGTTCTCCTGATGAAGTTCTTGAAAGGTCGTTTCACAGCCAGAAATGCACTGCATGGGTTGCCATTAGCAAATCTGGCATCATTGGGCCTTTCTGGTTTCAAGATTAAGAAGAGAAATCGGTAACCGTAACCACTGAACGGTCCTTGAAAGTTATTCGGAAGTTCTGGGTTGCATTAGCGAGGAAGCGTTACATCGACAGGGCTGTGCAATGGTTTCCGCAAGATGGGGCCACACCTCACACTCCCAACAGATCAACAGCGGCTACAACAGAAATCTCGAGAAGGACAGATATTGAATGGGCACCCCATTCTCCCATTCAATATCTGTCCTTCTCGAGATTTCTGTTGTAGCCGCTGTTGATCTGTTGGGAGTGTGAGGTGTGGCCCCATCTTGCGGAAACCATTGCACAGCCCTGTCGATGTAACGCTTCCTCGACCAACCTGGCTTTTATCTCTGGGGTTACCTGAAGGATCGAGTGTACCACGGGAGACCTCGGACTATTGACGGCCTGAAAATGCAATTTTCACCAAGATCAAAGCTATTCCGGTTCACGGATGCAGCCGAGTTATCGATAACTTCACCAGGAGGATCCATTTGTGCTGCACCAGGGCAGCCATTTTGATCATGTTTTGTGAACGCAAAGGGATGAACAACATGGATACATTATTAAAGTGTTTTGGATGGGTGGAGTGTGGTTTAACAGGTGTAGTAAAAATCAAGGTTTTCGATGGGGTATGACTTGAGATGGTGAGGAACACCTGTCTTGAAAACCTGGAGGGATCAATGAGATTGAAGAGAGTATGGGGTATGACTTGAGATGGTGAGGAACACCTGTCTTGAAAACCTGGAGTGATGAATGAGATTGAAGAGAGTATGAGGTATGACTTGAGATGGTGGGGAACACCTGTCTTGAAAACCTGGAGGGATGAATGAGATTGAAGAGAGTATGGGGTATGACTTGAGATGGTGAGGAACACCTGTCTTGAAGACCTGGAGGGATGAATGAGATTGAAGAGAGTATGCGGTATGACTTGAGATGGTGAGGAACACCTGTCTTGAAAACCTGGAGGGATGAATGAGATTGAAGAGAGTATGGGGTATGAATTGAGATGGTGAGGAACACCTGTCTTGAAAACCTGGAGGGAAAATTGAGATTGAAGAGAGTATGGGGTATGAATTGAGATGGTGAGGAACACCTGTCTTGAAGACCTGGAGGGATGAATGAGATTGAAGAGTGTATGGGGTATGACTTGAGATGGTGAGGAACACCTGTCTTGAAAACCTGGAGGGAAGATTGAGATTGAAGAGAGTATGGGGTATGACTTGAGATGGTGAGGAACACCTGTCTTGAAGACCTGGAGGGATGAATGAGATTGAAGAGTGTATGGGGTATGAATTGAGATGGTGAGGCACACCTGTCTTGAAGACCTGGAGGGATGAATGAGATTGAAGAGTGTATGGGGTATGACTTGAGATGGTGAGGAACACCTGTCTTGAAAACCTGGAGGGATGAATGAGATTGAAGAGAGTATGGGGTATGACTTGAGATGGTGAGGAACACCTGTCTTGAAGACCTGGAGGGATGAATGAGATTGAAGAGAGTATGGGGTATGACTTGAGATGGTGAGGAACACCTGTCTTGAAGACCTGGAGGGATGAATGAGATTGAAGAGAGTATGGAAGGTGGTTCCACAGGTGGGAAAAAGAGGAATAAATGAGTAAATAAATGTTTTATGTTATTTCAATGGAAAATTAAAAAGTATAAAACCAACTTTGAGTCATGTGTTTCATCAAACATCCTGTACATCACTTTCCGAATGTCACCAAAACCTTTACATCAAACCTTCATGGAAATTTCCAACATTCCCTGCATTCTAAACATGGACATTCCAGTTTTGTGAAATTTCCAACATTCCCTGCATTCTAAACATGCACATCCAGTTTTGTGAAATTTCCAACATTCCCTGCATTCTAAACATGGACAATCCAGTTTTGTGAAATTTCCAACATTCCCTGCATTCTAAACATGGACATCCCAGTTTTGTGAAATTTCCAACATTCCCTGCATTCTAAACATGGACATTCCAGTTTTGTGAAATTTCCAACATTCCCTGCATTCTAAACATGGACATTCCAGTTTTGTGAAATTTCCAACATTCCCTGCATTCTAAACATGGACAATCCAGTTTTGTGAAATTTCCAACATTCCCTGCATTCTAAACATGGACATCCCAGTTTTGTGATGTGCAGGTCAACTCGAGCGTTGCTCTATTCACGTGGTGTGTTCAGTTACCAAGCAGCTAGCTAGCGCTTGCCAAGCCAGCCGTTCCTTATAAACAGTATTTTTGGAGTGCTTGCTCGAATGTTTGAACCACTTGGTGAGCGCTCCACAAGAAACTTGGTAAATGAACACACCCAAGCTCTGCCCTCATGGACATGTGCACACCACAGAACTGTTATTCTCTATTTCTGAACGCGAGACTATTTTCTCTTTAACCCATGACAGGGGGACAGTGTTTAGTTACCATTACAGTTGCATATTTTACTAAAAGGAAATACAGTAACCTTTTGTGGAATGTTTTGTGGTCCTAGCAGGTGTCGTAAGGTAGGGAGGAGGTTTCAGGAATTCCTCAACACAATATTATGATTTTGAAATGTGATCAACACGGACCTTGCTCCCAAATCCAGAAGTGAACAGATTATGACGGTTCGCTGATTTGATAATATTGAAGGAGCCGGGGCTCCCACGTCGATCGGAAGAATGGACGCGACAAAAAGCTAGAATTCATCTGAGTTGCTTTAATGAAATCAAACACTCAGGCACTCTGAAAAACCGTTTATCAGTCAGCAATATATATCTATTCCGCCAGGGGGTTTGCCCAGGCCCGGCGCCAGGGGGCGTGGCCCAGCGTCCTGGCTGCGGCCTGGCAAGTTGAGCGCGGGCCTGGGCGTCCTGGACGAGCCCGGCATGGTGATCGCTCCGCGTCCTTGATAGGTGCAAGGCGATTGTGAAAACTCAGCGGCAGCCGCTACACACGTCCCCCCAGAATCGACTTGCACCGGCAGGGTCAATTTGAGGGGGGTCCTGATGACCCGGCCGAAGCGACCCCTGGCGGGTCGTGGGAGGGGGTCCGGTGAGGTGGTGGGCGGTCGAGTGGGGGGCACCGTGGACGGGGGACGGCCTCGCCGCGGCGGAAGGGCCACCCGTAGTGGGTGGTCGACGTCCACGTGCGCCGGCTTGAGGCGGTCCACAGCAATCCGGTCCGACCTGCCGCCGATGTCGATGACGAACGACTTGTCGTCCCGTCGCAGCACCCGGAAGGGCCCGTCGTACGGCGGCTGGAGTGGCCACCGATGTGCGTCGTGACGCACAAAAACATACTCCGCTGTGCGGAGTGCTGGGGGGACGTAGGACTGGGGGTCACCGTGGTGGGATGTTGGCACGGGGGCAAACCGTCGGGCGGCCTCCTGGAGGTCCGAGCGCTGGTGAGCTGCGGACCAGGGACTGGTAGCGTCGGGCACAAATTCGCCCGGGACGCGTAGCACCTGGCCATAGACAAGCTCGGCGGTGGATGCCTGGAGGTCCTCCTTGGGGGCCGTGCGAAGGCCCAAAAGGACCCACGGCAGCCGGTCGGCCCACCCGACGTCTTGAAGGCCGGCCATGAGCGCGGCCTTCATGGAGCGGTGGAATCGCTCGCACAACCCGTTTGCTTGGGGGTGGTAGGCCGTAGTACGGTGGAGCTTGATCCCCAGGTTGTGGGCGACCGCGCCCCACAGCTCGGAGGTGAACTGTGGACCGCGGTCTGACGAGATGTCCGCCGGTGCGCCGAAGCGGGCGACCCAGGTGGCGATGAAAGCCTGCGCCACGTCGGCGGTGGTGGTGGAGACGAGGGGAACGGCCTCCGGCCACCTGGTGGTCCTGTCCACCATGGTGAGCAGGTGTGTGAACCCCCGTGACGGGGGGAGGGGGCCCACCAGATCCACGTTGACGTGGTCGAAACGTCGTTCGGGCACGGTGAAAGGTGCCAGCGGGGCCTGGGTGTGTCGGTGGACCTTGGCCCGTTGGCAGGCCGTGCAGGCGCTGGTCCAATCGCGGACGTCCCGACGAAGGCCGTGCCAGACGAAACGCGCCGACACCAGCTTCTGGGAAGCTTTCCGGCCCGGGTGGGAAAGGCCGTGGAGGGAGGCGAAGATGCGGCGTTGCCAGGCGACGGGCACGATGGGGCGAGGCTGGCCTTGGGAGACGTCGCAGAGCAGGACAGTGTCCGCGCAGGGGATGTCGGCCAGGCGGAGGCCCGTGTCCGCCGCCCGGAGGGCTTGCACCGTGGTGTCGGTGGTTTGGTCCGCCGCCATAAGCGCAAAATCCACGCCCAGGTGGACCGCGTTCGCGCTGGCCCGGTAAAGACAGTCGGCCACGGCGTTGTTTTTTCCGGCGACGTGCCGGATGTCCGTGGTAAACTCCGACACGGCGGAGAGGTGGCGCTGTTGGCGGGCCGACCATGGCTCCGTGACCTTGGCCATGGCGTAAACCAACGGCTTGTGGTCGACGAACGCCGTGAAAGGTCGGCCCTCCAGGAGGTGGCGGAAATGGCGGACGGCCAGGTGAAGACCGAGGAGCTCCCGGTCAAACGTGCTGTATTTGAGCTCGTTCGGCCGGAGCTGCCGGCTGAAAAAAGCGAGTGGCTGCCAAACCCCGTTCACCCATTGCTCATGTACGGCGCCCACCGCGTAGTCGGAGGCATCCGTGGTGAGGGCGATGGGAGCGTTGAGCACCGGGTGAGCGAGCAGTGTTGCGTCGGCGAGGGCCCGCTTTGAGCCTTGGAAGGCCGCATCCATTGCTGCGGACCAGGTGATGTCGTGCTTGGCCGGCATGCCCCGGAGGGCTTCGTAGAGGGGCCGCATGAGCTGAGCAGCGCGGGGCACGAAGCGGTGATAAAAATTCACCATTCCCAGGAATTCCTGCAGGGCCTTTATGGTGCGGGGACGCGGGAACGTGGTGATGGCCTCGACCTTGGTTGGCAGCGGCACGGCCCCGTTCTTGGTGATGTGATGGCCCAAAAAATCAACGGCCGTCGTGCCGAAGTGGCATTTGGCCGGGTTGACGATGAGGCCGTGCTCGCTGAGGCGCTCGAACAGTGTCCGGAGGTGGAGGAGGTGCTCGGCCCGGGACGTGCTGGCGACGAGGATGTCGTCCAGGTAAACGAAAAGGAACGGCAGGTCACGCAGCACGCCGTCCATCAAGCGCTGGAACGCCTGAGCCGCGTTCTTGAGACCAAACGGCATCCGCAAGAATTCGAATAAGCCGAACGGCGTGATGACTGCCGTTTTAGGGACGTCGGCCGCCCTGACAGGTACCTGGTGATATCCCCGTATGAGGTCAATTTTCGAAAAAATGACCCGTCCCGCCAGACGGGCGGAGAAGTCTTGGATATGCGGGATCGGGTACCTGTCGGGGGTGGTAGCGTCATTGAGACGGCGGTAGTCGCCACACGGGCGCCATCCACCCCCCGGCTTTGGCACGATGTGCAGTGGCGAGGCCCACGCGCTATCGGAGCGCCGCACGATGCCGAGGTGCTCCAACGCGTCGAATTCGGCCTTCGCTACGGCGAGCTTGGCTGGGTCGAGGCGGCGGGCCCTGGCGTAGACCGGCGGGCCCGTGGTTGGTATGTGGTGTTCGATCCCATGCCGTACTGCGACGGCCGAAAACGTCGGCCGCGTGAGGGCCGGGAACTCCGTGAGCAGGCGAGCAAACTCGTTCGCCGCCGGGACGGCGCATGCCAGCTCGGTCGGCGCGGAGCTGCTCAATGTGCATACCAGGGAGCTGAAGGTTTCAGCGTTGATTAAACGACGCCGTTGGACGTCCACCAGCAGTCCGTGTGCGCAGAGGAAGTCGGCGCCTAGCAGAGCCACGGGCACGTTGGCGGTTACAAACGTCCAAGCAAAGCGTTGGCCGCCGAAGCAGAGGGTGACGTTGCGCGGGCCGAAGGTGCGGATAGTCGATCCGTTGGCCGCAACTAAGGAGGGGCCGCAAA
Organism: Myxine glutinosa; assembly: GCF_964187855.1. NCBI lineage: Eukaryota > Metazoa > Chordata > Myxini > Myxiniformes > Myxinidae > Myxine > Myxine glutinosa. The sequence goes on from NC_136270.1 coordinate 52,925,307, forward strand.
CCGCGGATTGCCTGTCCTGGTCAGAGGTGGGTATGACGCTCAGTTGGGCGCCGGTGTCGCACAGGAAGCGCCGTCCGGACGCTTTATCCGTGATGAACAGTAAGTTGCCCGTGTGGCCGGCGCTCATGGCTGGTAATGAACGCCGGCCCGGCCGTTTCCCGGCCTGCCGAAGGTGCACAGGGGTCGGCATGTCCGGGCCTTCTGTCCGAACCTGGCATGATAGTAACACCACGCTTGGTCAGGTGGAGGCCTCGGTCGTCGTGCCGGAGGTGGTCGGCTCGGTAGAGCGGCCGCCAATGGCGTCGGCAGTTCGGCCGTCGACCGTGCCGGGTGCTCGGGCGCCCTGGGTGTTGCGTCGGACGGCGGTGGGTCCCATGTCGCCGCTACGATGCGCTGTCCTGCGGCGGAGATCTTGTCGGCTTCTCTGGCAAGGGCCCGGGGATCTGTGATCGTCGTGCTTGCCAGGGCGAGGCGTACCGGGTTAGGCAGCTGACGGAAGAACAGCTCCCGGAACAGGAATGCCGGAGAGTGCTCGCCGAGCAGTGAAAGCATGTAGTCCATGCGCTCGGAAGGGCGCGTGTCGCCGAGCTCAGGCAGATCGAGCAGGCGCCGTGCGCGTTCCGCCGATGGGAGGGCGAAAGCATCGAGGAGCAGCTTCTTAATCGCGCCGTATTTGTCAGCGGCTGGCGGGCTTTCGAGGAGGCTCAGGGCGCGGGCCGCGGTAACCGACCCGAGCGCAGCTACCACATGGTGGAAGCGGGTGTCGTCGGCCGTGATGCCTCGCAGGGCGAACAGGGACTCCGCCTGTGCGAACCAAACCGCCGCGTGAGCCTCCCAGAAGGTAGGCAGTTTAAGGGCGACTGCCGTGTCCATGTCGATGGGTCACCAATGAAGGAGCCGGGGCTCCCACGTCGATCGGAAGAATGGACGCGACAAAAAGCTAGAATTCATCTGAGTTGCTTTAATGAAATCAAACACTCAGGCACTCTGAAAAACCGTTTATCAGTCAGCAATATATATCTATTCCGCCAGGGGGTTTGCCCAGGCCCGGCGCCAGGGGGCGTGGCCCAGCGTCCTGGCTGCGGCCTGGCAAGTTGAGCGCGGGCCTGGGCGTCCTGGACGAGCCCGGCATGGTGATCGCTCCGCGTCCTTGATAGGTGCAAGGCGATTGTGAAAACTCAGCGGCAGCCGCTACAATATCTCGATACAACCGTGATTTAACATTATATTTTGATATATTTTGTGATTGGAATGATGAATGATGCTGTTTGGAATGAAGATTTCGAGAACCTGCTGTCAATGCCTGATGTTCCACTGCCCAGGAATGTGAAATTGATTTGTTCATCGTTTACCATTTACCGACTTTTTTACCCAAGTCATTCACGAACCGGCTGTCCATGCCTGAAGTCAAAAACATTTAATACTTACATTATTTGCTAATTGTTATCCCCACCAAGGTCGTGCTACAACACAACAACAGGCATTTTAAGGCCATTTTCGCTGCTAGAGCGGGGGTTAGCCTTGCGGTCCCCATGACAATCTTCTCCATTTTGCCCTATTTTCTGCATCTCCCCTTGTTAACCCCCTTGCCCGCATTTCTTCTTCCACCATCTTTAGCCAAGTCTTTCTCGGTGTTCCCCGTCCTCCACTTCCTTCTACATTCATTTCCATCACTCTACTCAACCAGTCACCTTCATCCTTCCTCAACACATGACCAAACCATCTCAACCTGTTCCTCTTCACAGCATCCATCACAGTCAGGTACAGTGCATATACCCAGGTACACTAGCACGACATTTAAAAAGTTGTGGACGGTTTATGACGAAACGATGTGGTTGAGTTGGTTTGGCTACAAGAATAAGCCGATTAGATTTTGGTTCAGGTCCAAATCCAGATCCGGCCTATCAGTGGATACAAAACATAAACGGTTCAATTTGGCGGAGGTTTGCGCTCTACCGAGTGGTGTGTTCTAGTTTTTATCTGTATTTGTCATACATCGCATACGCAAGAAGAAGAAGAAGTCTGAACACAAAGCCGACACAAACCGACTTTTCATTTTGAGATGCTTTTTTCGCCTTTGTAGCGGTTACCGGAAGCATGACACAATTACCTTGCACCGGCCGATGACGCAACCGGCGAGCGGTCACTTGTCCGGACTCGCCCGGGCGTGTCCAGACTTGCCTTTCCCGGGCGAACACTTGGCTTACCTATTTGCATACCACGCCCCGCCTGAGAGGCGTGGCTTTTGTGTGTTGAGCTTTACTTATAAATTGCCGCCCGTTCGATGGGCTGATTCAGTGCTTTTGAGTTCTTTTGAGTGAGCTGGAAATAAATAGCTCAGTGAAACTTCATTCCTGGCGTCGTTCGTTTTGTCCGGTTTTATCGCGCGAGCATAGCTCCCACAATTGGTGACCCCTTTTCAAGAACACGGCGATGGAGTCATCTGGAGCTTTGAAGCTCCCGGGCTTTTGGGAATCGCACGCGGCCATCTGGTTCGCCCAAGCGGATTCTCAATTCGCCCTGCGGAACATTACGGAGGACACGACGCGCTACCACCATGTGGTCTCTGCGCTCAACGCCTCCACCGCGGCCCGGTTCCTGAGCTTCCTACAGAACCCGCCGAACGCCGACAAATACGGTGCGCTCAAAGGCCTACTCCTCGGTGCGTTTGGACTCACGGAGACCGAACGCGCGCGACAACTACTCGACCTCCCGGAGCTGGGTGAGGCCCGTCCATCCGAGCGCATGGACCACATGCTGGCTCTACTTGGCGACCACAGCCCGGATTTCCTCTTCCGCGAGCTGTTCCTCTGGCAGCTACCCGGGCAGGTACGGTTAGCTTTGGCTAACTCGCCCATCACGGACCCTCGCGCCCTGGCCAAGTAGGCCGATAAATTTTTCTCGGCCAGGCGACACGTCGGAGCGGCTGCCTGGAACCCTGGGCCGACCGAGGCAATGCCCGCGCCACGACCGGTGCCACCACCGGCCGAGTCAGCGCCACTGGCGGCAGCGGCCGCCGCGACGCCCCGTCGACCGAACCCGACGCGACCGCTGGAGCCTCCACCAGAGCGGACCATGTGCTATTACCACGCCAGGTTCGGGCAGAAGGCCAGAACGTGCCGCCCACCGTGCACTTTCGGCAGGTCGGGAAACGACCAGGCCGGCGCTCGCTGCCTGCCATGAGCGTCGGCCATTCAGGCAGCCTTCTGTTTATCACGGACACAGCGTCTGGGCGGCATTTTTTGTGTGACACCGGCGCTCAGCTGAGCGTGATACCCGCCTCGGTGCAGGACAAACAGGCCGCGCTTTGCGGCCCCACCTTGGTCGCCGCAAACGGCTCCTCCATCCGCACCTTCGGGTTGCGCAGCGTCGCATTCTGCTTCGGGGGCCAGCGCTTCAGGTGGGACTTCATTACGGTGAACGTGCCCATGGCCTTGCTGGGTGCAGATTTTCTTTGCGCGCATGGGCTTTTGGTCGACGTCAAATGGCGTCGGCTCATCAACGCGGAGACCTTCAGCTCGCTCGCTTGCTCATTGAGCGGCTCCGCTCCGACCAAGCTAGCCTGCGCTCCCGGCCATGGACGATTTCACCCGCCTACTCGCCGAGTTTCCCGCCCTCACGCAGCCGACGTTTTCGGCCGTCACCGTCAAGCACGGCGCCGAACACCACATCCCGACCACAGGTCCACCGGTCTACGCCAGGGCTCGCCGCCTCGACCGGGCCAAACTCGCCGTGGCGAAGGCGGAATTCAACGCGCTGGAGCGATTGGGCATTGTGCGGCGCTCGAATAGCGCGTGGGCCTCGCCCCTGCACATCGTGCCCAAACCGGGTGGCGGATGGCGACCATGCGGCGATTACCGCCGCCTCAACGACGCCACCACCCCCGACCGGTACCCGATACCACACATACAGGACTTTTCCGCCCGTTTGGCGGGGCGGGTGATCTTTTCCAAGGTCGACCTCATTTGGGGCTACCACCAGGTACCCGTCCGGCCGGCCGACGTGCCGAAGACAGCGGTAATTACACCTTTTGGCCTCTTCGAGTTCCTTCGCATGCCGTTCGGCCTTAAGAACGCAGCCCAGGCCTTCCAGCGGCTGATGCACAGCGAGCTGCGCGACCTCACCTTCCTTTTCGTCTACTTGGACGACATTATCGTCGCCAGCACTTCCCGGGCGGAGCACCTCATCCACCTGCGCACGCTTTTTGAGCGCCTCGGCCAGCACGGCCTTATCATCAACCCGGCGAAATGCCAGTTTGGCATAACGGCCGTCGACTTCCTGGAGCACCGCATCACGAAGCGTGGGGCCGTCCCGCTGCCCACCAAGGTGGAGGCAGTCACAAGTTTCCCGCGCCCCCGCTCCATCAAGGCCCTACAGGAATTTTTGGGGATGGTAAATTTCTACCACCGGTTCGTGCCTCGCGCCGCCCAACTCATGCGCCCCCTGTATGAAGCCCTCCGGGGCAAGCCGGCCAAGCACGACGTCGCCTGGACCACAGAGATGGATGTGGCGTTCATGGGCGCTACGCTGGCCCTCACCAACGCGACCATGCTGGCGCACCCGGCGCTCGACGCACCCATCGCCCTCACCACGGACGCTTCCGACTACCCGGTGGGCGCCGTGCATGAACAGTGGGTGAACGGGGCTTGGCAACCGCTGGCCTTCTTCAGCCGGCAGCTTCGCCCTAACGAGCGCAAGTATAGCGCTTTCGACTGCGAGCTCCTCGGCCTTTACCTGGCCGTTCGCCACTTCCGCCATCTTTTAGAGGGCCGCCCGTTCACGGCGTTTGTGAACCACAAACCCCTGGTCATCGCCATGGCCAAGGTTATGGAGCCGTGGTCGGCCCGCCAGCAGCGCCACCTCTCCGCCGTGTCCGAATTTACGACGGACATCCGGCACGTCGCGGGCAAGGACAACGCTGTGGCCGATTGCCTCTCCCGGTCCGGCGTGAACGCCATCCACCTGGGTGTGGACTTTGCCCGCATGGCGGCCGACCAGACCGCCGACCCCATGGTGCAAGCCCTCCGGACAGCGGACACAGGCCTGCGGTTGGCCGACGTCCCCTTCGAGGACACAGGCACGGTTCTCCTGTGTGACGTTTCCCTGGGCCAACCTCGCCCCATCGTGCCCACCGGATGGCAGCGGCACATTTTTGACGCCCTCCACGGCCTTTCCCACCCGGGCCGGAAAGCATCACAGAAGCCCGTGGCAGCAAAGTTCGTCTGGCACGGGCTCCGTAAGGACGTCCGCGACTGGGCCAACGCCTGTGTCGCCTGCCAGCGCGCGAAGGTCCACCGGCACACCCAGGCCCCGTTGGCACCATTCGACGTGCCCGCGCGGCGCTTCGACCATGTCAATGTGGACCTGGTGGGACCCCTTCCCTCCTCGCGGGGCTTCACCCACCTCCTCATGATGGTGGACGGGACCACCAGGTGGCCGGAGGCCGTCCCGCTGGCATCAACATCTGCCGACGTGGCGCAGGCCTTCATTGGCACCTGGATTGCCCGTTTTGGCGCGCCCTCGGACATCTCCTCCGATAGAGGCCTGCAATTCGCCTCCGGGCTTTGGGGCGCGGTCGCCCAGGTCTTGGGGGTAAAGATACACCGCACCACAGCCTACCACCCCCAAGCCAACAGCTTGTGCGAGCGGTTCAACCGCTCGATGAAGGCCGCTCTCAGGTCCAGCCTCCAGGACGACAGTTGGGCCAACAGGCCCCCGTGGGTCCTATTGGGCCTCCGAACGGCCCCTAAAGAGGACCTCCAGGCTTCCACCGCCGAGCTGGTCTATGGCCAGCCACTGCGCGTGCCGGGCGAATTCATCCCTGACGCCACCGGCCCCTGGTCCGCGGCTCGCCAACGCTCGGTCCTCCAGGAGGCCGCCAGGAGATTTGCCCCCGTGCCCACGTCCCACCACGGCTGCCCCCAACCCCACGTCCCCCCAGCACTTCGCACTGCGGAGTACGTTTTTATCTGGCACGATGCACACCGGGGACCGCTCCGGCCACCGTACGATGGACCTTTCCCGGTCCTGAAGAGGGACGACAAGTCGTTCATCATTGACATCGGCGGCAAGCTGGACCGCATCTCCGTGGACCGCCTCAAGCCGGCCCATTTGGACTTCGACCAACCTCCACGGTTGGCCCTTCCTCCACGACGGGGCCGTCCCCCATCAACCAAGCCCCCCGCCCGACCATCCACCACCACCACGCCACCTACTACCCCCACACGAATCGCCAGAGGTCGTTTCGGCCGGGTCATCAAGACCCCCCTCAAACTGACTCTCCCGGTGCATGTTAATTCTGGGGGGGCGCATGTAGCGGTTACCGGAAGCATGACACAATTACCTTGCACCGGCCGATGACGCAACCGGCGAGCGGTCATTTGTCCAGACTCACCCGGGCATGTCCAGACTTTCCTTTTACCGGGCGAACACTTGGCTTACCTATTTGCATACCACACCCCGCCTGGTAGGCGTGGCTTTTGTGTGTTGAGCTTTACTTATAAATTGCCGCCCGTTCGATGGGCTGATTCAGTGCTTTTGAGTTCTTTCGAGTGAGCTGGAAATAAATAGCTCAGTGAAACTTCATTCCTGGCGTCGTTTGTTTTGTCCAGTTTTATCGTGCGAGCATAGCTCCCACACCTTTCTTTGTTCATGAACAGTCGAGGTGGCTCTTCTGAGGATAGAAATTATTAATGTTAGTTAATGTTACATTAATGTTAGCTCTTACATTAATCATTAATTAATTATTAATATTACTATAATTCACAAAATGTCCGTCCATCTGTCTGTCTGTCTGTTCGAAGGTGCCGTAAAAACTGCTGAACCGATCGCAAAGATATTTTGGGTGGATAATCCTGGGATCTCCAGGAGTAAAATAGGTTATTTCGTTTTCCCAATTTCAGCTTTAGTCTCCAGAATTCTCAGGTTTGGACTCCCGCATAACATTCGCGTTCGCATAACGTTCATTGTTCTCATTGTGACGATGTTGCTTTCCCGGGTGCCGCGCGATCGGTGCAGCCGTTTGTGCGGCACCCGGGAAAGCAACATGTCTCCATCGATCGCTAACAGATCGCTGTCTCCATCGATCCTGCCAAGGCCGTAACAGCTATCAGCTCAAAATCCTTTTAACTGTTGATTTGGTACAGTTACACGTATCGGGAATTTGGTACACGTATTGGGAGTACATACGACATAGTGATTGTGAACACGATTATCGATCACGATTCATGATCATGATCATCACGATCATAATGTATCGATCACGATTTGAAACACGATGGAATAATATTTACCGATATGAACAGTGATGTGGCTTTTATTGAAATTCTAAAGATACTGTTTAGATTTTGATGATTTGCGTGTGATATGATTCAACGGATGTTCATATGAATCGGTTAAAATAAAAAAAAACCCTTCAATTTCTGATATTTTGCCTTTTCATTTGGGCTTCCCAATTGAAGCCCCGTCTGTAGGGAGGGTACCGTTGCTAGTTACATTAATTAATCTAACATTAATGTTAGCTCTTACATTAATCATTAATTACATTAATTAATCTAACATTAATGTTAGCTCTTACATTAATCATTAATTACATTAATTAATCTAACATTAATGATAGCTCTTACATTAATCATTCATTACATTAATTAATCTAACATTAATGTTAGCTCTTACATTAATCATTCATTAATTATATTAATTACATTAAGGAATTAATCTAACATTAATGTTAGCTCTTACATTAATCATTCATTAATTATTAATTACATTAAGGAATTAATCTAACATTAATGTTAGCTCTTACATTAATCATTCATTAATTATTAATTACATTAAGGAATTAATCTAACATTAATGTTAGCTCTTACATTAATCATTAATTAATTATTAATTACATTAAGGAATTAATCTAACATTAATGTTAGCTCTTACATTAATGATTAATTAATTATTAATTACATTAATTAATTAATCTAACATTAATGTTAGCTCTTCCATGAATCATTAATTAATTATTCATTACATTAGTTAATTAATCTAACATTAATGTTAGCTCTTACATTAATCATTAATTCATTACATTAATTAATTAATCTAACATTCATGTTAGCTCTTACATTAATCATTAATTCATTATTAATTACATTAATTAATTAATCTAACATTCATGTTAGCTCTTACATTAATCATTAATTAATTATTCATTACATTAATTAATTAATCTAACATTCATGTTAGCTCTTACATTAATCATTAATTCATTATTCATTACATTAATTAATTAATCTAACATTAATGTTAGCTCTTACATTAATCATTAATTCATTATTAATTACATTAGTTAATTAATCTAACATTAATGTTAGCTCTTACATTAATCATTAATTCATTATTAATTACATTAATTAATTAATCTAACATTAATGTTAGCTCTTACATTAATCATTAATTCATTATTAATTACATTAGTTAATTAATCTAACATTAATGTTAGCTCTTACATTAATCATTAATTAATTATTCATTGCATTAGTTAATTAATCTAACATTAATGTTAGCTCTTACATTAATCATTAATTAATTATTCATTGCATTAGTTAATTAATCTAACATTAATGTAAGCTCTTACATTAATCATTAATTAATTATTCATTCCATTAGTTAATTAATCTAAATTAATGTAAGCTCTTATATTAATCATTAATTAATTAATCTAACATAAATGTAAGCTCTTACATTAATCATTAATTCATTATTAATTACATTAATTAATTAATCTAACATTCATGTTAGCTCTTACATTAATCATTAATTCATTACTAATTACATTAATTAATTAATCTAACATTAATGTTAGCTCTTACATTAATCATTAATTCATTATTCATTGCATTAGTTAATTAATCCAACATTAATGTAAGCTCTTACATTAATCATTAATTAATTATTCACTACATTAGTTAATTAATCTAACATGAATGTAAGCTCTTACATTAATCATTAATTAATTATTCATTACATTAGTTAATTAATCTAACATTAATGTAAGCTCTTACATTAATCATTAATTCATTATTAATTACATTAATTAATTAATCTAACATTAATGTTAGCTCTTACATTAATCATTAATTAATTACATTAATTAATTAATCTAACATTAATGTTAGCTCTTACATTAATCATTAATTAATTATTAATTACATTAATTAATTAATCTAACATTCATGTTAGCTCTTACATTAATCATTAATTAATTATTCATTACATAAAGGAATTAATCTAACATTAATGTTAGCTCTTACATTAATCATTAATTAATTATTCATTACATTAATTAATTAATCTAACATTCATGTTAGCTCTTATAATAATCATTAATTCATTATTAATTACTTCAATCTTACATGAATCATTAATTAATTATTCATTACATTAATTAATTAATCTAACATTAATGTTAGCTCTTACATTAATCATTAATTCATTATTAATTACATTAATTAATTAATCTAACATTAATGTTAGCTCTTATATTAATCATTAATTAATTAGTAATTACTTGAATCTTACATGAATCATTAATTAATTATTAATTATATTAATTAATTAATCTAACATTAATGTAAGCTCTTACATTAATCATTAATTAATTATTCATTACATTAGTTAATTTATCTAACATTAATGTTAGCTCTTACATTAATCATTAATTCATTATTAATTACATTAATTAATTAATCTAACATTAATGTAAGCTCTTACATTAATCATTAATTAATTATTCATTACATTAGTTAATTAATCTAACATTAATGTTAGCTCTTACATTAATCATTAATTCATTATTAATTACATTCATTAATTAATCTAACATTAATGTTAGCTCTTACATTAATCATTCCTTAATTATTCATTACATTAGTTAATTAATCTACCATTAATGTTAGCTCTTACATTAATCATTAATTCATTATTACTTCAATCTTACATGAATCATTAATTAATTATTCATTACATTAGTTAATTAATCTAACATTAATGTTAGCTCTTACATTAATCATTAATTAATTATTCATTAATTAGTTAATTAATCTAACATTAATGTAAGCTCTTACATTAATCATTAATTCATTATTAATTACATTAATTAATTAATCTAACATTAATGTTAGCTCTTACATTAATCATTAATTAATTATTCATTACATTAGTTAATTAATCTAACATTAATGTTAGCTCTTACATTAATCATTAATTCATTATTAATTACATTCATTAATTAATCTAACATTAATGTTAGCTCTTACATTAATCATTAATTCATTATTAATTACATTAATTAATTAATCTAACATTAATGTTAGCTCTTACATTAATCATTAATTAATTATTCATTACATTAGTTAATTAATCTAACATTAATGTTAGCTCTTACATTAATCATTAATTCACTATTAATTACATTCATTAATTAATCTAACATTAATGTTAGCTCTTACATTAATCATTAATTAATTATTCATTACATTAGTTAATTAATCTAACATTAATGTAAGCTCTTACATTAATCATTAATTCATTATTAATTACATTAATTAATTAATCTAACATTAATGTTAGCTCTTACATTAATCATTAATTAATTATTAATTACATTAGTTAATTAATCTAACATTAATGTTAGCTCTTACATTAATCATTAATTAATTATTCATTACATTACTTAATTAATCTAACATTAATGTTAGCTCTTACATTAATCATTAATTAATTATTCATTACATTAATTAATGAATCTAACATTAATGTAAGCTCTTACATTAATCATTAATTAATTATTCATTACATTAGTTAATTAATCTAACATTAATGTTAGCTCTTACATTAATCATTAATTCATTATTAATTACATTCATTAATTAATCTAACATTAATGTTAGCTCTTACATTAATCATTAATTAATTATTAATTACTTCAATCTTACATGAATCATTAATTAATTATTAATTACATTAATTAATTAATCTAACATTAATGTTAGCTCTTACATTAATCATTAATTAATTATTCATTACATTAGTTAATTAATCTAACATTAATGTAAGCTCTTACATTAATCATTAATTCATTATTAATTACATTAATTAATTAATCTAACATGAATGTAAGCTCTTACATTAATCATTAATTAATTATTACTTACATTAATTAATTAATCTAACATTAATGTTAGCCCAGTCGTACCCAGCTGCTCCTGGACTCTGTGTCCTTTCCTCCTGACAAGGTGGAAACATTTCTGTCAACCCTCGACTCTGATTCTGCAACTGGACCTGACGGCATCAGCCCACGGGTCCTAAAATCCTGCTCCGCCGCTCTTTCACTCCCTCTCTCTGTTCTCTTCACCCTCTCTTTTGCTCAAGGTCATCTGCCATCACCTTGGAAATCAGCTAACATTACCGCTTTACACAAAAAATGTGCAAAAACAGATCCGAGCAACTACAGACCAATCAGCCTTCTCCCAATTATCAGCAAAGTCATGGAATCCATCATTGCTTCGGATATGAAATCTTTCCTCTTCTCAAATGGCTTGATCTCGGAACATCAATTTGGTTTCAGACAAGGTCACTCTACTCTGGACATGCTGCTTCTGCTGTCTCAACAATGGATGGAGGTCCTCAATGCCAAACAGGAAATTAGAGCTGTCTCCCTTGACATATCACAAGCCGTCGATACGGTCTGGCACCCCGCTCTGCTCACCAAACTCTCCTCCTATGGTATCCATGGAAATCTCCACGCTTGGCTTGCGGACTTCCTCTCTAGTCGTAGTCAACGTGTGGCCCTGAATGGGTTTCTCTCATCTCCCCTTCCTGTTCAGGCTGGAGTTCCCCAAGGCAGTGTTCTGGGCCCTGTGCTTTATCTGGTCTTCAGCAATGATCTCTCTGACTCTCTTGAAAATCCTCTCTATCTCTTTGCTGACGACTCCGCTCTCTGCCGCTCCATTCCTCATCCCTCAGATTGGCAGTCGGCAGCCTCCTCACTCTCTGCAGACCTGGACAAAATCACAGACTGGTCAAACAAGTGGAACATGTCTTTCAATCCTGACAAATCTCACACTCTTACTATGTCTCTCCAAAAAGACCAACTGGACAACCCTCCATCCACTTTCTGAACAATCCTCTCCAAGAAGTTCTGTCACTCAAGCTTTTGGGTCTCACAACCTGCCATGATCTTTCTTGGGAAAACCACATTTCAAATCTGGCCTCCAAAGCCAGTCGCCGACTGGTCATCCTCCGTCAGGCAAAGTTCTTCCTTGGCACACCTGAGCTCCTCACCACATACAAGGCTTTCATCCGCATCTCAATGGGATACTGTTCTCCCCTCTGGGCCGGTGCTCCTGCCTCACACCTAGCTCGTCTTCACCCTGTTGAAACCAAAGCTTTCAGAATCATTGGAATCTCCCGCAATGAAGCCGATTCTGAGGGCCTTTCACTCCCTCACCGCATGCAGGTTGGTGGTCTTTCTGTCTTCTATCGACTCCTCTCCGGCCTAGCTCCCCCAGCTCTGTCTGGGCTCCGTCCCCCAAATATTCCTGCAGGTCGCACACGATCTGCCAGCAACCCTCTTATGGTGAAACTGCCAAAATCAAGACTCTCTATTCACCTTCACTCTTTAAATCCTCTTTTCTCCCACCTCTGGAACAAACTCCCTCACTCTCTTCAATCCCACTCCTCCCCCCAAGCCCTCTCCCTCCCACAGATCTCCCGATGTCCCTGTTCTCTACTGTTGTACTTGTGTGCTTCCCTCTCTCTCCCCATCTTGTCTCCCACTCCCTTTATCACATGTTTCATGTGTCAGTTTGTATTTTTGTGATTAATGTTAGCTCTTACACGAGCCTCGATGATGTTGTATACAAAAAATATATAAAAAATAAATAATTGATTATTAATTACATCAATTAATTAATCGAACATTGATGTTAGCTCTTACATTAATCATTAATTAATTACATTAATTAATTAATCTAACATTAATGTTAGCTCTTACATTAATCATTAATTAATTATTAATGAATTAATCTAACATTAATGTTAGCTCTTATACGAGCATCGATCTTGTATACAAAAACAAGAGAAAAATGACCACAGTGTGGTCACCAGCTGCGACGTGTAGAATCATGAGGATATCCGTTGCAATATGCGCTACCAAATTCGACCAGTCATTAAATTATATGCATGCACTGGCGTCTTTTTGTCTTTCAGTTCTGGTCTTGTCCTTTGTTTTGCGACGCAACATGCTTCATCAACTGATTACATATAATGTATGGACGTGAATGTTATTTCTGTTAATGTTAATGTTAATTCATTAGTTATTTATTAATGTTAATTCTGGGTGGCAAAGGGATAATTTGAAACGGGCTTGGTCGGTAGGGGAAGTCCGAGTGTATGCACATGCGCTAGTCAATAATTACACCTATTTTGTGTCAAGTTCTGTGAAACGAGATTGATATGAAAACATTCATGTTGTCTTTGTTGCTAAATTTATTCTGGTTTCTTCAAGCAAATCGCGATTTTTGTCCGCGATGTTCTTACCTCATACCAACGCATGCCCGAGTGTATGCGCATGCGCTATTCAATAATTACACCTAATTTGTGTCAAGTTCTGTGAAACGAGATTGATATGAAAACATTCATGTTGTCTTTGTTGCTAAATTTATTCTGGTTTCTTCAAACAAATCGCGGATTTTAGTCCGCGATGTTCTTACCTCATACCAACGCACACCCGAGTGTATGTGCATGCGCTATTCAATAATTACACCTAATTTGTGTCAAGTTCTGTGAAACGAGATTGATATGAAAACATTCATGTTGTCTTTGTTGCTAAATTTATTCTGGTTTCTTCAAACAAATCGCGATTTTAGTCCGCGATGTTCTTACCTCATACCAACGCACATCCGAGTGTATGCGCATGCGCTATTCAAAAAGGCACCCCAACAACAAGAACAACAACGCGGTCCTCTCATAGAGCTGCTCATCACAGCTAAAAAAAAAAAAAGCATCAAATGCTCCACATCACTCACCTTCTGAGGACGTGTGTAGTTTATATGCCCGGTAGAGTGATCGGTGGGTTGGACAATCGTGGTCTCATCATTAAGGGGAAAATCCTGAAATGAAAATGTAAGAAACGGGGTGATTTTTCAGGGAAAGTTGAGCAGGTGTTGTGTAATTACATGCCAGAATATCTTCAACACTTCTCAAATCAAGACAAATGTCAGGACATCTTTAACGGTAAATTTAAGTGTTCCATTGATCTTGGCAGAATATGTGTTTAACAAGGATATTTAGAGAGACATTGCAAGACAAGAAACTTGAAAGAAGAATTCTAAACACGTGGCATATACTGTGTGAAGACGTTATACTGAGTGTTAGTTACTGAGTGTTATTGCACTTTAGAAATACAGAGGAGCTGCGAACCCACCTTCTCTTGTTCTCTTGGGGCACAATGGCCCTTTCAAGCAAACTCTTGTACCTCTCGGACTTGAGATACCTTGGGTAACAATCCTGTGGAAGTTGTAGAAAGAACCGTCATGGAACCCAACAACATAAAGCCTTCGGTGATTTCGTCGGCAGAGGAGTAAAAACGTAAACTACCCAGGAGATGTAACGTAGACAAATTAGTCACTGGCGTAAATTCTGTACAAAATCTTGAATTTGTGATCGGAGGGAAAATTGCACATCATTAAGCAAATGATACAGAGGATGCGCAAGAGTTCCATCAAAAACACAAGAATGCAACAAATTGCTCAACAGAGCAAGCTATGGGCTTCAGAATGAGTAGGCCCACATATGGACCGTCATCTGAAGAGGAAAGGACTTGTGAAGAGAGAAGAAAAGCCAAGATTAAGATGTTGAATCACCCAGGACACGGGGAGCACATCGTCAATTACACATCATTTAACAATGGAGTCAAAGCAGCAGGAAGATTTCAAAAAGAGAGAAACCTCAAAGAACAAATTAAGACAATTCCAACCGAGTTGAGGATAAAAAGTAAGGGGGTTAGAGGGAAAATGGAAGAACACCTGTATGACCGGAAAACAACCTCTCAGGTGATGTCCAAACATGGACAAGGTCTATGAGTGTTGGAAGAGATGATCCGAATATGCACCAAATTCTTCAACAAAATCTGTCGGACAAAAACGCGTGTGACCCATATTCATAATGAGGGAGACAAACTCACACCTGCCAATCACTCGCGCCTGCCAATTGCTCGCGCCTGCCAATCACTCGTGCAATCCTCCTAACCATCACCCTGTGGTCATCCTAACCATCACGCTGCGATCCTCTTCACCATCACCCTGCGATCCTCTTCACCATCACGCTGCGATCCTCTTCACCATCACCCTGCGATCCTCCTAACCATCACCCTGCGATCCTCCTAACCATCACCCTGTGGTCCTCCTAACCATCACCCTGCGGTCCTCACTGATGACCGCATCAACTTTGTGCTTGTTGCGTCGACCAATGACCATAGCGGGGTTTATCGGCGATGTCTGTGTTTCTGTGGCTATGCAGCTGAGGTATGTATGTTTGTGTGTATGTGTGTATATGTGTACATGTGTATGTGTGTACGTGTGTACGTGTGTACGTGTGTACGTGTGTACGTGTGTACGTGTGTACGTGTGTATGTTTTTTTGTTTTTTTTGTTTTTTTTTGTATACAAGATCGAGGCTCGTGAAAGAGCGAACATTAATCACACAGAAAGACAAACAGACACATAAAACAAATAACATCGGGAGCGGTAGACAAGATGGGGAGAGAGGGGGAAGGACACAAACACAACATTTGAGAGCAGGGACCGAGAGACATGGAGACATCGAGAGATCTGTGGGAGGGAGAGGGCTTTGGGGGGGAGGCATGTGAAAGGGGGGGGGGGGGGGAGAGGTATAAACATATGGACACTGCCAGGATTTCCAGGAAAGAAGTTGGAATTTCAAACAAGGTGGATCTGGGGTGAATTCGTGGGGGTAGAAAAGATCAAGGTTTTGGATGGGGGAAGATAAGAGATGGTGGTGAACAGCTGTTTTAAAGACCTGGAGGGAGGAGAGGGATTGAAGGGAGTGTGGGAGTTTGTTCCAGAGGTGGGAGAAAAGAGGAATGAAAGAGTGAAGGTGAACAGAGAGCCGAGATTTCGGCAGTTTAACCATCAGAGGGTTGCTGGCAGATCTTGTGCGACCTGTAGGAATATTTGGGGGACAGAGCACAGAGAGAGCTGGCCGGAGAGGAGTCGGTAGAAGACAGAAAGACCACCGACCTGCCTGCGGTGAGTGAGTGAAAGGCCCTCAGAGATAGCTTCATCGCGGGAGATTCCAATGATTTTGAAAGCTTTGGATTCAACAGCGTGAAGCCGAGCCAGGTGTGAGGCAGGAGCACCAGCCCATAGGGGAGAACAGTATTCCATTGAGCTGCGGATGAAAGCCTTGTATGTGGTGAGGAGCTCAGGTGTGCCGAGGAAGGACTTCGCACGACGGAGGATGCCCAGTCGGCGACTGGCTTTGGAGGCCAGCTTGGAAATGTGGTTTTCCCAAGAAAGATCATGGCAGATAGTGAGACCCAAAAGCTTGAGCGACAGAACTTCTTGGAGAGGATTGTTGAGAAAGTAGATGGGAGGGTTGTCCAGTCGATCTTTTCGGAGAGACATAGTAAGAGAGTGAGATTTGTCAGGATTGAAAGACATGTTCCACTTGTTTGACCAGTCTGTGATTTTGTCCAGGTCTTCAGAGAGTGAGGAGGCTGCAGACTGCCGATCTGAGGGAAGAGGAATGGAGCGGCAGAGAGTGGAGTCATCAGCAAAGAGATAGAGAGGATTTTCCAGAGAGTCGGAGAGATCATTGATAAAGACCAGAAAAAGCACAGGGCCCAGCACACTTCCTTGGGGAACTCCAGCCTGAACAGGAAGGGGAGATGAGAGAAATCCATTCAGGGCCACACGTTGAATACGACCAGAGAGGAAGTCCGCAAGCCATGCATGGAGATTTCCATGGATACCATAGGAGGAGAGTTTGGTGAGCAGAGCTGGGTGCCAGACCGTATCAAAGGCCCGTGATATGTCAAGGGAGACAGCTCTGATTTCCTGTTTGGCATTGAGGACCTCCATCCATTGTTGAGACAGCAGAAGCAGCATGTCCAGAGTAGAGTGACCTGGTCTGAAACCAAATTGATGATCAGAGATCAAGCCATTGGAGAAGAGGAAAGATTTCATATCCGAAGCAATGATGGATTCCATGACTTTGCTGATGATTGGGAGCAGGCTGATTGGTCTGTAGTTGCAAGGATCTGTTTTTGCACCTTTTTTGTGTAAAGCGGTAATGTTAGCTGATTTCCAGGATGCTGGCAGATGACCTTGAGCAAAAGATAGGGTGAAAAGAACAGAGAGAGGGTGAGATAGAGCGGCAGAGCAGGATTTTAGGACCCGTGGGCTGATGCCGTCTGGTCCAGTTGCAGAATCAGAGTCGAGGTTTGACAAAAACTCCTCCACCTTGTCAGGAGAGAAGGACACAGAGTCCAGGAGCAGTTGGGTTCGACTGGGAAAGGTGGGAACAGAGAGAGATCGGTTTGGGACTAAGGATTTTGAGGCGAACACAGAGTTGAGGCATTCGGCTTTGTCACGTGCGATGTCAACTGTGTGGCCATTTGAGGTAAGGGAGGGGATGGAGGCGGAACAAACACCAGAAACGGATTTGACCAGACGCCACCAGGATTTGGAGGAAGGAGACAGGTTTGAGAGTTCATTCTTGAGTGAGGAGAGATAGTGCTTCCTGGCACTCCTGAGGGTAGACACACACTTGTTCCGAGCATGGTGGAAGGAACTGAGATTGCCTTCAGTTGGATTAGCCTTCCAAGAGGCAAAGGCGAGTTGTTTCAGGGCAACTGCCTCACCACAAGATTCAGTGTACCATGGACGGGAGGAAGGGTAAGACAACTGAAGGCGAGATGGGATAAATCTGTGCATGAGAGAGATCAGTTTGCTTTGGAAGAATTCCCAGGAAGAATTGATGTCAGAGGCAGTGGAGATGGGAGACCAATCCAGACGATTGATGGCTGCTTGAAGACCGTCCCAGTCGGCCTGAGTGAAATGCCAGACGTCGACGCTGAGGAGGCTCTCTGAGAATGGCCAGAGAGATGTCCACTTTGACAAGCACATGATCAGAAGAACCGATTGGAGCAGAAGAAGAGCAGCAGACATTAGCAGGGAAGTTTGTCATAACCAAGTCTAGAAGAGAAGATACTCCATTGGCTGAGATCCGGGTCGGGAAATTGACAGATTGTGTCAATCCCAGTGAGTCACAGAAGTCCTTTGCTGAGGTGCCATGACTGGTGAGAGAGGAACCCACACCCAACCAGGTGGCATGATGACAGTTGAAGTCACCACATATGAGGAAGAGAGAGTTGGGATGAGTGGATAGAAGTTGGTCCATGTTGTCAGACAGTGAAATGTAGATGGAGTCATCACTGTTTGGGGGACGCTACAGAACACATATGAACAAAAGGTGGGAGCGGAGAGGAAGGCGTAACCAGAGGTACTCCTGCGGGTGAGGAGGAAAGAGGGCAGTGCAAGGAGAGTGAGGAAGAGAGTTTTTGACAAAGATAGCCACCCCACCACCAGGCCGAGGCTCAGGTCTATCATACCGGAGGAGGGAGTAACCAGGAAGAGATATTAAGGAATCAGAGACATCTTGAAGGAGGAAAGTCTCTGTTAAGCAGATCAAGTCTGGATTGTCAGAAGCAACCTGTATGGAGAGATCAGTCAGGTTTGAGCGAAGGCCCCGGATGTTTGAGGTCCATACCATCAATGAAGAGAGAGGGGGAGCATCGGGTACAGGACAGGGGAGGGGAGGAGTAGGGTAAGATGAAGGATGAGAGGGGGAGGTAGGGAGAGCAGTTGATAGTGTGTCAGATGTTGCAGAAGAGTTCCAAGAAAGGGAAGAAAGAGGAGGATGAAAGGTTTGATGGTGTGTATATGTTTGGACGTGTATATTGTAACGAATGTGGAAACGTTACAATGTGAACGTTACAAAAGTATGGTAACACCCTGTTAATGTAAATAATGGTCGCAGCCGTCCTCCTAGTTAATTCCATGAAACTTACACGCAGGTCACGATATATCTTTTAAATAGTGTATTTCCTTATTCCATGTAGGCTAAATATGTGTTTCCCACTAGATTGACTTTGCATTGTATCAAACAAAATAAGCGTAGGCCCTTCCAATTTCCCCAAACATCTCCGCTCTCCAAAGTTCCTTTCAAAAGGGGAGTTGTTTTCAATCCCGCAGGCCGCCATTGCCCATGTGCTTTGAGTCGGAGAAGAAAGGCGTGTCTCCACCTCGTCATAAGAGGGAAGGAGTGAACCAGCCCTAACAGCCAATCAGCACCGCGGTGAGCGACCCGGTAGGCGTGCCCTCGGAGCCGGCGGCTTGATTTCGCCCGAGGTGATAAAAGCGACTGTAAGGGACTGCTTTAAGAGATGACCTGGGAGATGAGCAAAGAGGCTGCACCAAGAGGAGCGGTGAGATGTGAAACGCTCCAAGCCAAAGAGGAGAGGTACTCGGCAAGGAAACCAGCTTTGGAGAGACGCGCTGAAAGGAGGGAGACGGCTCCACCACAAGAAGAGGAGCAGGTGTGCCGAACCAGCGCGTGACGTCTACCGCAGCGGATACGCGACGGAGGGTTTTCCTGCCAAAACCGCGAGGAATTGCGAGCTGCTGCCTCCCTCTCAAGCAATCCACCTCAAGCCCTACCTGCCTGCAATATCCCCTGTGTAAGTGTGAACGTCCTGTCCTGCTCGTTGTCTTGGGGTTAAGTAAAAATGAATAGTGTAAGTTAACGATTCGCTGTGTTACTGCTTCTTCCATCCATTGCTTGTGTGTGTATAATAAATCTGTTCTTCCTCCGTATTCTTCTTCTTCTTCTTTTTCATTCTCTTTCGGTCGCTTTAGAGGTTTCCCGATTGAATATCTGTGGGGCGATCTGGTCAACGTCGGGTGGAATCGGGTTCTAATCGGGGAGTAACAGTTCGGACGCGGTTAAATACATCACCGCTCGGTCAATATAACATCTAAAGCCGCGTCTGTAACATTTGGTTGTCAGGAGTTGGATTCGGACCTGGGACTAAATTTGTTAGGCCCAAATTTTGGAACACCAATTGTACTATTAGAGTAACAATTGGTGTCGAGGAGGGAGATCGGACCCGAAATCGGACCCGAAGCGTGCTTAACGCGCTCAAAATTACAAGCTGCCGAAATTTATTTTGTTTTATAAAGCAAAACCCGAATTTTGAGATCGCGCCATGGACAATCAAGGCGATCGGATGGCGGTGGGAGAGATAGACAGGGTGGAATCGACCCAGGACCTCGGGGAAATGTATGTGGAGGAAAGGGAGGAGGAGAAAAATGGCAATGTGGTTGCGGAGGTTTCAGACGCACAAAATGGTGCTCTCGCGCACGTGGTTGAGGGGGCCACGGCCGCGGAACCAATGAGCGCGACCCAAATGCAAGCCTTCATGACCCAATTCATGGTGGAAATGCAGAAAAAAAACGATAGTGAGAAAATGGAAAGCAGAAAAATGGGGGCCCTTATGGAGAGGCTAGAAGCAAAAATGGGGGTAATGGGAAACCAAATTGAAGCAACAACGAACGGAATGAGGGCCGATAGAGAGGCAAGGGAGCAGAGGGACAGAGACCGCAAGTTGGGTGAAAGGGTCCCAGGGGTGCACGAGGAAGTAACGCGGGTCGAAAAGCGCTGGTTGAGCGAAGCGGAGGAAAGCGCGGGTACAATGACGGGGGTAGAAATCGCGACACGGGGTTTGGAAAAGCCGACGACCGATGAGGTAGAGGAAATTTTATTAAAGCCAACGGTCGTCGAGGTGAGTACAGAAAAAGCGGAAGTGGGCATTGAAATTGAAGAGATGACGGAGGTAGCCCGGGAATTGCAGGGAGAAATGGAATATGTGCAAAGTCCCTGCTCACATCACGATGCTGTGCTTAACCCAAATGGAAGTTTGCAGGTTCGCGTGGAGAAAAGGCTCCCCCAGGTGAGTCGTGCTGTTGTGTATTGTGCGGGGAGATTTTGTAAGAGGATGTTTAGCGACAAAAGAATTTTCGCGCGCTTGGGATCGAGAAAGCACCCGGGCGTTGGTGAAGGGTCCCGTGTGAGTGGAAATGGCACGCGTGGGAGGAAAAAGTGTGCGTCGGCGAGTGGGTGTGTTATAAAGTGTGGGAGTGAAACCGAGTGCGAGCGAGAATGCACGTCGGTGTGTACGGGGTGTGACACAGGGAGTGAGAGCAATACGGAGTGCACGCCCATGGTGAGTGTTACGGAGGACGTAACGGAGGAGAGGTGTGGACCGAAGTGTGCGCAAGAGGTGTGGTGTGTAACAGAGAGAGCGTTGGTGGAATGTACGGACGGCGTTGGAACGCCAGGTTTTGTGAGGGTGAAAGGGATAGCGTATGCTTGTAAGCATGCAAGTAAAGCATCGACGGTAACCAGGTTAGCGGTTAGGGCGACGGATAGCCGCTGCGAGCGCTCGGTGCGAGGGTTGTTGGGTGCGAGGCCCGGCGCGGGTCGATGCTGCGTCGCTTCTCTTCGAAGCGTCGTTGCCGATTCGGGCTTGGCCCCGCCCCGCACGGTCGAGTCCGGGCTTTGTCGGGCGAGGCGACCGGTCCGGTTCGAGGGCGAGTGGGAGGAAGCGGAACGGTGCCCCCTCGTGGGGACGGGGTTCCGACCGGGGGAGATTGAGCCATCGGGCCCGGGACCGCAAGGTGCCGCGCCGAGATGGTGCGTGGAATCTCGGTCCAACCAAACCACCTCCCTTGAACCGAAAGCCGGACGGATTCAACCTGCAGGCGACCAAACCACCCGAATTCATTGCTCGGCTTTACGAACCGAGTTTAATGATGTCACGGCGCACCGAGAGGATCTAATAAGTAGACGGGTGATGGTGATAGTGATAGTGATTTGATACGAAATTTAGAAAAGTGAGTAGAATTGGCAGTAAATGGAAAATTTTTGAATTGGTTGGAATCTGGACGAACGAAATTGATAGGAGAGACCCCCGATGTGGTGGGATGGCAAATCCACCATCCCTCACAGGTTGGGGCAAATGCGCAATAGCTTATGGGGTGTATGGCAGTGAAAACTAGCCCGGGTGGGTTAGGTTATATTGTAGGGATCTAGCGAAGCTGACATTAGGTAACGTTAAGATTAGTTAGTGACTGATACCTGTAGTGGGGACGCAGGTAGTTTAGTGTGGATGATAATGACGTGGGAGCGCAATAGTTTAAAGGGACGACTGGGATGCGCAAGTTTCAGAGGGGAGTAGTTAGCTGAGATGATGCCGTGTGTGTGAGGATTGAACAGGTGAGAATGGAACAGGTGTGATTGCGCAGGTGTGCAACTGAACAGGAGTGTGGAGCAGTGTATGAGGCAGTAGTGGTGATTGCGTGTTGTGTTGACCAAATGGTCCAGGAAGAAAGGAGGGTGCAGGTGGCACCAGGTGTGAGGGCACAGGTGTGCAACAACAGGTGTATGTGGCTGTGTGGAATAAATGGTAGTGTGGAATATCTGGAGTATTGGAATGGATGGTCGTGGAGTGAGAATGGTGGAAAATGTGGAGTGGAGTGGATGGTGCGAAGGTGTGAATGGGGGAAGAGTGGACCCCCATCACGGATACCCGGGGTGGGTAGTGTAAGTGTTAGGTAGAGGGTACAGGTAAATTGTGGTTGGATATTGGCATCTGTGGTGCGGGTGACAGAATGGTATTTGGATGGGTGCATTAGTGTTGTGGAAATGGCTGGGCGTGTAGCCTGTTAGTGTGTGTAGTTGTTTGGGCGCTCCACCACTGTAAGGATGTCGGCCAGGTGAGGCCGCAGGTGGGCTCTGGGAGCCGGTAGTAGTTGTTGGGGATGGGGCCCGAGGATCCGGAGGACGGACCCGGGTAGCCCAGTGCCAGAGGGCACCGAGTGGGGTGACAGAGCCAGGAGGGGCCTGCCCCAGTTAGATAGGTTAGGGTGAGGAGCTAGGTAAGCTCGGGTGGCAACTACAGTGGTGGAGGTGTGCAGGTGGGTAGACCTGTTGGGAGAGCTAGACGTCGCAGCCCAGAAATTGTGCGAGAGCACCGGGAGATGAATCGGGGGAGTGAGACCCCAAATTGAGAAGCACCACAGTTTGGTCAATGGGAATTGGTTTTTAGAACCCATAGTGTAAGTTGGCCAATGGATTGGCAGGGAAAGACCCCGGGTAGTGTAAAGTGTGTTAAAGTCATTTAGAAAATAGTTAGGATGAAGGATCTCCTCGCACCATCTGCATCCACTCACCTGAGGTGACAGGTACTCCACACCATGCCATGTTTTGATTATTTTTTATGATGCAAATGTTTGGGTTGTGAGACGCATCATGACGTGGGTGTGACATTGTGCGTAATTCCATCTCTCCCTCCTTATGAGGATTGATGATGAATTGGTGATGGCAAATTTTGAGGTAGAGGGATTGTGGTGACGAATTTGGTATAGGGGAAATATGGGGAAGACGTGACAGTAGTGACGAATTGGTAATGTGTAGATTTTGTACATATGGGGTAAGGGCAAGGGCAAGGGTAGGGTAGGTGACAGGGGGGTGACGTACGGTAGGGACGAGCTTTCTCACTTCGCCCTCCGTACGCATTTCACCTTGCATTGCCTTATTGACGTGTACCCTTGTGACCTTACCCCTCGCTCAATTGTCTTTCTTTTGTCTCCCACATGACCTGTGCGCCATTGGGTGCCGATGGGAGCGTGCGTGAGGTGGCCATTGTGCGCCCGAGATTCCCAGAACCAGCATGCATTGCGTTGATGTACCACTGTATGGACCGCTGTTCTGCGGCCAAGTACCACTTGATGGACCCCAGGTTCTGGGGCAGGGCACCTCTGTTGGAGACCGGCCATAGTGGCCAGGGAATCTTGCTTGCGGACCTCGGTAAGGAGGCACCTATGCCAAACAGGTGGACCACCCTTAGTTGGCCCCTGAGGCCCTAAATAAAAATGGACACAAGTTGTGCTTTTTATTATTTCCAACTAGGCCGCATGAAGCCAGAAGACGTCGGGAAGAACATCGGCCCAGCAGAGAAAGAGAAGACCACCACCAGTTGTTTTGTTGTGTTTATTATGAACCATGGTGACTGCGCACCGAGTGGTGCTTTTGGTGCTTTGTGGTGCTTTTGGTGCTTTGTGGTGCTTTTGGTGCTTTTGGGTGCTTTGGTGGTATTGGTACTGGTGCATCGATGCAATGCGTGCTGTCTCCTCCCTCCCAACAGGAATTTCTTTTTCTTGTTCCCTAAAAAGAAACAAAAAACAAAAACAAAAAAAAACACAGGTCCTGGGTTGCGTTGTAAATAAGAAATCACGTCATTGTAAATAATGCTCCCCACCGTAAATGTATAGTTTGAGAATAATTCCGTAATTCGGTTAGCTGTGGGCTTGAGTCTGTTAGACAGGGTGCAATGCAATAGGGGGACATACTTATTGGTGTTTTAAGATTGTCACACTCAGGGTCAGGTTAATTGTAGAGGGAATTACACCTACGTGTCACACTAAGTTAAAGTTTAGTAGGCCCGAGTACGGGCCTGAAGAAAGGAGGGTGCAGTGTAACGAATGTGGAAACGTTACAATGTGAACGTTACAAAAGTATGGTAACACCCTGTTAATGTAAATAATGGTCGCAGCCGTCCTCCTAGTTAATTCCATGAAACTTACACGCAGGTCACGATATATCTTTTAAATAGTGTATTTCCTTATTCCATGTAGGCTAAATATGTGTTTCCCACTAGATTGACTTTGCATTGTATCAAACAAAATAAGCGTAGGCCCTTCCAATTTCCCCAAACATCTCCGCTCTCCAAAGTTCCTTTCAAAAGGGGAGTTGTTTTCAATCCCGCAGGCCGCCATTGCCCATGTGCTTTGAGTCGGAGAAGAAAGGCGTGTCTCCACCTCGTCATAAGAGGGAAGGAGTGAACCAGCCCTAACAGCCAATCAGCACCGCGGTGAGCGACCCGGTAGGCGTGCCCTCGGAGCCGGCGGCTTGATTTCGCCCGAGGTGATAAAAGCGACTGTAAGGGACTGCTTTAAGAGATGACCTGGGAGATGAGCAAAGAGGCTGCACCAAGAGGAGCGGTGAGATGCGAAACGCTCCAAGCCAAAGAGGAGAGGTACTCGGCAAGGAAACCAGCTTTGGAGAGACGCGCTGAAAGGAGGGAGACGGCTCCACCACAAGAAGAGGAGCAGGTGTGCCGAACCAGCGCGTGACGTCTACCGCAGCGGATACGCGACGGAGGGTTTTCCCGCCAAAACCGCGAGGAATTGCGAGCTGCTGCCTCCCTCTCAAGCAATCCACCTCAAGCCCTACCTGCCTGCAATATCCCCTGTGTAAGTGTGATCGTCCTGTCCTGCTCGTTGTCTTGGGGTTAAGTAAAAATGAATAGTGTAAGTTAACGATTCGCTGTGTTACTGCTTCTTCCATCCATTGCTTGTGTGTGTATAATAAATCTGTTCTTCCTCCGTATTCTTCTTCTTCTTCTTTTTCATTCTCTTTCGGTCGCTTTAGAGGTTTCCCGATTGAATATCTGTGGGGCGATCTGGTCAACGTCGGGTGGAATCGGGTTCTAATCGGGGAGTAACAGTTCGGACGCGGTTAAATACACCACCGCTCGGTCAATATAACATCTAAAGCCGCGTCTGTAACAATATGTTTGGACGTGTATATGTGTGTACGTGTGTTTGTGTGTACTTGTATATGTGTGTACGTGTATATGTGTGTACGTGTATATGTGTGTACTTGTATATGTGTGTATGTGTATATGTGTGTATGTGTGCGTGTATATGTGTGTACTTGTATATGTGTGTACGTGTATATGTGTGTACGTGCATATATATGTATGTGTGGACGTGTATATGTGTGTACGCATGTGTGATGAAAATGAAGGTGACTCCACACACACACTCCAGATCATGAGCTTTAATCCACATGAATTCAGCAGCATCTATAAAAGAATGATATACTGGAAAGCAAGCATTCCTCAATCATAATATAAGGCAGTGTCATATCAAGCATACTATCTCTCTTACCCACTTATAGCCAGGCAATTGCAGAGTAATCCATCTCGCTACAAACCAGCTCTTTTATAAGCTGCGAGCGGATGAAGAAGGAACTGCATCGGTTAATAACCATAGTTTCATATCATTCACCCACCAGTTAAGTTTCCGCCAGCACGCTTGTCTATATGTATAAAATATATAAAAACCTACAGCTTCTAGTCTACGTCACATCCAAGGGAATCCTTTACAACCCCAAGCGCTGTGGCCTGCGACATTCAAGCCCGGCCCGAGTACAATAGCTCACAGTCCCACGCTCAGAAGCCGTCAAACAAGGCGAATCCGAAATACCCCCATCAGAGTCCCCCGACGGCCCGTGAGTCATGGCTCCTTCGGGTTGTGCAGGATCCAAAGAGGCCTTGTCCGTGACAGGAGCCGACCGCACAGGTGCCGGGGCTATGAGCGGTTCTGATGGGCGCTCGGCAGTCGGGCCCGACGTATCCCCATCACTCGGCCCTACCCCCGAGCTCTCTCCACATGGAGCTAAATGTCGTATTGACACGGTTACTAAACGTCCGTCGGACATCCGAACATTCGCAAACTCGGGGTTCGCCTCCAGCACATCAACGAGATCGACGGAAGGCTCATACTTACTTTGACGTACTGAACGCTTCAAAAGCACGGGCCCGGACTCGGCCAACCACCCGGACAATGACAGACCACTCGCGCTGCGACGCTGGAAGCGAAACATGCGTTCGTGCGGTGTTTCATTAGTCGCCGTACATAGTAAAGTCCGTATCGCATGTAAAGCCTCGGGCAAAGCCTGAGGCCATTGTTGCAGTCCCAATGACCGCGTCCACAGCCTCATCTCCACGGCCTTCCAGACTACTCCATTAAAACGCTCCACCTGTCTGTTACCCTGCGGATTATATGGAGTCCTCTGACTGGCAGCAATTCTACGCTCGTCAAGAAAAGTCTTCACCTCCTGAGACACAAAAGCAGCACCCCGATCCGAGTAGACAAAAGCAGGATACCCGAACAGGAGAAACAGCTGACGGAGGCACCGAATTATGGTGGCAGACAACATGTCCGAACACGGAAATGCAAAAGGAAAGTGAGAATATTCGCCCACAACCATCAACATATACCGTAGCGACCCTGATGATGGTAAAGGTCCTTTGAAATCAATGCATAATCACTCCCAAGTACGTCCGGCCTGAATAAGGGTACCCGGCGGTGGCTTGTAAAACCTAGGTTTCAGCTCAGCGCACACAGGGCATTTCCGACATAATCGTTTGACGTCATCCACCGAGAAGGGCAAATTACAGCAGCGAACAAAATGGGCAAGTCGTGTAACACCCGGATGACATAATGATTCATGTATGACCCGCGGATCATCAGAGGTCATGCCAGCACAATCCAGTCTAGATAACGCGTCAGCCGCCAGATTTTCGCGTCCTGGCCGGTAGATTATGTCAAAGCAATAGTCAGCCAGTTCTACCCTCCACCTATAAATTTTCTCATTCTTGATGCGTTGTGGGTGCCGATGGCCATACGTGAAAGCGACCGACTGCTGATCAGTCACGAGATCAAATTTCATGCCCAGAAGCAAATGGTGCCACTGTCTGACAGACTCAACGACCGCATACGCCTCTTTCTTGATAGCAGAGTGCTTGCGTTTGGTCGGGGCCAAAGTATGTGAAAAAAAGGCAACTGGTCGACCCCCCCTGCGTGAGGGTCGCCGTGATCACGCAGTCTGAGGCATCTGTCTCAACTAGGAATGGTATTGTGTCGTCAATGGAAGTCACGCACTCCCCCGCGATATTTTCCTTCAGATGTTGAAAGGCGTCCTTGGCAGCCCATGTGAGAGGGAAGGCCTTACAATCCACCAAAGGCCTTATCTTCTCTGAGTAACCTTGGACCCACCGGCTATAATGTGCAAAAAGCCCTAAGGCACGCCTCAGAGACGCCTGATCACACGGAGCCGCCATCACGAGCAAGGGCCGGAGGCGCTCGGCATCAGGCTTTATCTCATCCCTGGACACCATGTACCCAAGGAGGTCTATTGTTTTAGTAGTGTTAGGGATTTTAATTAATTTAGCCTTGAATGATACTCATTGACTCAATAATTAAGGTCCAAACTCATTTCAGAAGACAATCAGTTGATTTAATGACACATGGGAATTCTCGATTCACTGGTACCAAAGGTATTTACAGAACACACTTCAATTTCAAGTTACACATACACGAATAAAATGAAATCACCACGCTACATTCTACACACATTCAAACATGCAATGAACCGAGTGCCTCCCCGATCTTCTGCAGCATGGCTATTTATGGTCAGAGATGAAAGAGGGAGGTCAAATAAGGTTCAGAGAGATAACAGGCATTTCGTGATTCAGTCACTCCTTGGCTCAGCTTTTCCCTCGTTATCTTCACCTCTCTCCCGGCCACGAATGTAAACAGAGATTTCTAACTGTCTTACAAAATTAACAGAATTCACTGCTCCTATGAGATCGTGCATGAAGACATCTGCTCTTTCTCAATCTCCCTCTCTAGGAGAAAAACAGGGTTGGGAAAGTTCAAATGAGTGAGAGTAACTAAACTATTTCTATCTCATTGTCATTACAATACATTTTATTAATTTAGAGGATCAGGGACAAGTTTGAATTTAAATGTCTGCGACAACCCGCTCACCCCTTGGCTTGCAGAAGTTCCCCTACCTCCACAGTAGCATAGTGACACTTATCCTCATTGAAGGTCAGATTGTACTGTCGCACCACGTCCAGGAATCGTTTCAAGTTAGTATTGTGGCCCTCCTGGGTATGTCCGCAAACCGTCACGTTATCCACGTACACGAAAATGTCCTGTAATTACTCTTCAGCCAATATGTCATCGATTGCGCATTGAAAGCAAGTACACCATTCGTTACCCCAAACGGTATACGACGGAATTGATACAGCCGTTGTCCAGACTGGAACCCTGTATATGGCCTGTCTGACTCGCGTATAGGTAGGTATCTGATGATATGCGCTTATCAAATCCAAAGTACTAAAGATGCGGAACTTAGCCACCTCCCGTACTAGATCATCTATCTTTGGCTAGAGGATACACGTCTAATTGTGTAAATTGATTAATCGTCTGTGAATAATAGACGACCAAGCGCTTCCGGTGATTATCCGTGTGCACAACAAGCACCTGGGCTCTCCATGGAGACCTACTCGGCTCTACAATACCCTCCTGTAGCAAGTGCTTAGTCTCATCCACAATGTACTGAGTGTCGGCACGAGTACACCGTTGGGACATCACAGTTTGTGGTTTACAATCGGCCGTCAAGCTAGGGAAAAGAGCCGGGGGATCGATGGCCATTTTGGCCAGACCCCAAACCGAAAGTGTATTCCCCCCTTTACCAAATTGCATTTCTAATCGCCCATGTCGGCGCAGGAAATCGTGCCCAAGAAGCACTTCCGCACATAAATTAGCCATTTACATGAGTTTGACGTTGGGATACGACACATTGTTCACAACAAGGTTAAGAGTACACAAGCCTTGGTGTGGACCCACAGCCCCAAAGAAGCCAGGTAAATGTGACATTAGGGCGGATCATACTCAGGTGCCAAAATGAATCTGAAGGAAATCCTAACATGAGGGGTGTCTATAGTATGTGTTTTTTATGGGGAATTCAAATATGAGTTTATTTTTTGGATAGGATAACTCTAACCTACATCAATTTGTATTTCTAAATTGCCAATTTTACCCTTTCGAACCCCTTTATAAGATATTAAAAGATATAAGGGAAATCATTCATATTGACACAGCCAAATCAAATGTACATATTTATTAACAGGTGAACTGCATGTATATCACTGGTTACAATTACAAAGATCAATCTCCTTACTTCTTGAACTTTACCAGGTTGCACAAGTCCTGCTTTGACTCATTCGACTTTGAATTTGACTTTGCCCTCAACATCGACGGTATCCCAGTATCCACCTCCCCTCACATCCGGAATCTTGGCGTCATCTTTGACCAAACCCTTTCCTTCGACAAATACACTAAACAGATCACAAAGTCAGCCTTCTTTCACCTGAAAAACATTGCCCGTCTCCGCTCATCCCTCTCCTCCACGGCTGCAGAAACCCTCATCCACGCCTTCATCACCTCCCGTCTGGACTACTGCAATAGCCTCCTCTATGGTTCACCCTCAAAAATCACCAATAAACTCCAATACATTCAGAACTCCGCTGCCCGTCTACTCACTCATTCCCGGACCCGTGACCACATCACCCCCGTCCTTTACAAGCTTCACTGGCTCCCCATCCCCCAGAGAATCCAGTACAAAATTCTCCTCTTGACATACAAAGCCCTCCATAACCTGGCCCCATCCTACCTGGCTGACCTCCTCTCCAGACACACTCCCACCCGCAACCTCCGCTCTGCTGGTACCAACCTCCTGACCCCCTCCATCCGGACCAAATTCAGATCCTGGGGGGACAGGGCCTTCTCCATCGCTGCTCCCACCCTCTGGAACTCACTACCTCACACCATCAGAGACTCCTCCTCACTCACCACATTCAAAACATCACTAAAGACCCACCTGTTCAACGCTGCATTCAACATTCAACCCACAGCATTTAACCCCTGACTATCTCTTCTCCTTCTCCCTCCTTTTGCTTTAAATATTTCCCTATTGATTCTTGTCTTGTCTTTTTGATTCTTGTCTTATATATATGCCGTATATCGCTGCTGTTTGTTTTCTTGATTCTTGTCTTTTTGCAATTGTTGTTTTCATGTATTGTTATGCATTATGTTTTCCACTCTGTCAAAGCGCCTTTGGGCTTCTGGAAAAGCGCTATACAAAATAAATGAATTATTACTATTATTATTATTCTTGGACATCAGCCTCCTGCTGGCCTCCTGAGCCCTGATGCCTCCATCCCTCTTCTCCTGTGAGAAGTACTTAGCAGAAGCCTCAGTCACCATTTTAACAACCCTCTCAATGCTTTGTGTGTGGCAAGGCCAGTTGAGCACCACCATGGGGGTGTTGATGAAGTTCTTCACCTCCGAGGTGCTTAGGGAGCAGGTGAGAGGTGGCTCTGACACACCTTCTGACCAGCTGATCAAGTTACCAATGCTGGAAGCATCACAGTTGATGTCAGGTGTCTTTCTGGTCCTGACAGAGGAGTCCCCCAGCTGAGTGTCTGGGTCCCCCTCTCCCCTGATGGCCAGGATTCTCTCCACCCCCTCAGTCCTCTCCTTCTGATCCTCAGAGCACAGCAGTGTTTGGAGGATGGCTTCACTGTGGGCATACCAAGCAGATCTTCTCACAGTCGGCATCACAAGGTCCAGCACCTCCTTCCTCTGGGACTTGAGGCAGTCCAGCTGAAACAAGATGTGCCTAGGCCCTTCGATCCAGGAGTGCTTGACTTTCACGTTGAACCAACATGGATAATACATTTGTGACATGTGGCTTGTCCCATGGTCCATCCATAGCGTTGCACCAGAGCTTGACTGACGAAACTCGTACTACTTCCGCTGTCCACCAAAGCATCGGCCGGCATCCCTTCCACGAGCACTGGCTGGTACTTCAAAGTACTGGCAGCACGGCGCTTTGCAGACTGCGTGATATTCCCGGGTCCCCGGAGCGCGACAAGCGTGAGGTGTTGGTTCCAGCGAGGGTCACGCGCCGTGCTTTGGCCGTGCGGCAAACCTTCGCGAAGTGGCCTTTCCGACCACAATCATGACATAAAGCATCTCTTGCGGGAAATGTCGCCCGAGCGTGACATTTATTGACGCAGAGGTAACATTTGGCATTTTCTGAAGAAGAAGAAGTGGTGGCAGCAGCACTCGAGCTCTCCTCTTCCACAGCCGGTGGCGCGGTGGCAGATACTGGAGCTGCGGAAGAATGATAGATTGATCGGGTGGGAGAGCTGGCTCTGCGTGAGCCTCGGCAACTGCCCCCGCGGTTATGTAAGGGCTGCCGTACGCCTCCGCCCGAGTTTGGGCCAGCTGCAAAACACGAGCCTGCTCGAATGCTTGCAGAAACGACATAGTAGTTTTCTTGAACAACCTTAGCCTTATAGTCAGTGAAGCAATGCCTGCCACAAATGCACCCCGCATTAGATCATCTGTCGCCTCCGCGACCGTTCGTGGTTCCACCAGGCAATCTTTCCCGAGTCGTCTCAACTCCTGGAGGTAGTGTTCGAGGCTCTCCGACGGATCCTGTTGTCGACTCGCGAGCATGTTGCGGCCGTACAGGGTGCTTCTTGGTTTGACGTAGACGTCTTTGAAGGTCTCTACTGCGGTCTCACACGTTTCACAGTGAGAGATGTAGTCATAGACAGTGTCACTCACATGGCAGGTCAGTATCGAGAGCTTTTGCGGCTCAGACAGCTCAGGTACCACGGCAATGTAGTTCTGGAGGGAGCTATACCAATGTCCCCATTGGCCTGCGGCATTCGTCACCTGGGGATCCCCACAGAACGTCTCGAGTCGAAGCAGCTTGTCCATGATCCACAAGCGAAGGATTCAAGTGGATTAAAATGTGATTAAAATCAAGGTGAGTCCACACACAAACTCCAGATCATGAGCTTTAATCCACTTGAATTCAGCAGCATCTATAAAAGAATGATATTCTGATAAGCAAGCATTCCTCAATCATAATATAAGGCAGTGTCATATAAAGCATACTGTCTTTCTTACCGACTTATAGCCAGGCAATTGCAGAGTAATCCCTCTCGCTACAAACCAGCACTTTTATAAGCTGCGAGCGGATAAAGAGGGAACTGCATCGGTTAGTAACCATAGTTTCATATCATTGTGTATGTAGCTGCACAGCCTGGGCATGTTTCAGGGCTCACACCTGCCCAGTATCTGAGCCCCCCTCTCGACCTCGCAGGCTGAATCCAGAGGAAAGACTACAGTGTGCAGCTGTGTGGTGTTCCAGTATAAACTCACCTTCTTCATCAGAAGGTAAATATGGCCCTGTGCCTCCTCAAAAACTAATCGAAAGGGTTGTTTCATGCCTGCCACAGTCATCGCCACTGTCCGCGCATCCAGGTTTATCCAGTGCTTCGCCCCGGGTGAAAGAAACTCCCTACAAAGTGCAGACTTATTTTGAGTAAGTGATGATAAACTTGATGGAGTTATACCATAAAAAACAATAAAAACAACAACACTAAATTACACAGCAAAATATGTTTAAGCCGTGCATCTTCTCATGATGCTGCACATTCCTCATACCATTAAACATCATACCCAATAAAGTAGGAATATTTGTCTCAAGAAGAAATATAATTGAACAGAAAATGGTAAAATGTTGCTTTGCTAATATTATACAAAATTATATTGTTTATATGGTTTTAGCTATAATACGTACATGATAGAATATGCTCAAGAGTTTATCCAAAAGTCATAATCTTGGCAAAGCTGTGTTTATACCTACGGTACACTGAATTCTGTGGCGAGGTAGTTGCTCTGAAACAATTTGCCTTCTCTTCCTGGAAGGCAAATCTGACCGAAGGCAACCTCAGTGTATTCCACAAAGTCTGCAACACGTGTGTCCACTCCCAGGAGAGGGACAAAACAATATCTGTTCAACCTCAGGAATGAACTTTCAAACTCGTCTCCCTCTTCTAAAACCTGGTGGCACCTTGTTACACCTGTCTCTGGAGTATACTCCCCTTCCATCCCTACCCTCTCTTCAGCAGAAGGCCAAATGAATCAATTCTGTGTTTCCTTCAAAATCTTATGTCCCCAACCCCTCACTCTCGTACTCATCCTTCCCTGTCGCACCTAACTGCTCTTGGACTCTGTGTCTTTTACACCTGAGAAGGTAAAGATGGTTCTTTCAACCCTCGACATAAGGGTCAAACACAATGCATGGAGTAGTGTCACATGTTCGATGAGACCAGGTAGGACGGTCAGGTTGTCCCTTTTCTCAATATCATTAATGAGCCAACTACATGTTTACCGGAAATCCAGTGGTGAAAAGCAATTCTCCTGAAACTACATGGTATTTATAGAATACAAAACACAAAAAGACAAAAGACAGACAGGGGTGAAAACATAACCTCCGTCCACCTTCACTTCACTGGTGGAGGTAACGAGTTATACCTTTGTGGAAGTACAGGTGGAAGTTTCACCTCCTTGTCTGACGAAGGGTTAATACCTGAAACACCAGCGTGCTTTCCTTCCCTCAGTATTTAGCATTCCTGTGTCATCCTTCAGTTGATAAAACTTACCGTTACAGGTGGAAAATTCTCCATAAATTCATAAATTTATGATGTCATCACTCACGTGGTCTGGCAGCAATATTGGATCAAAGGAAAAAAAAACCCTTCAGAAACAGAAGAGTTCGCTGCACCAAGATGACTGCGCAGGGTAAGTATTCCATGAATACCATCTAGTTTTTTTAAGTGATTCTTCACCGTTGAGAGATAGGGCTAAAAACAATATACAGGCTAGGACGGTATCTCAAAACGTTATGCACAGATTCGGACAAAACTTGGTGGACACCACCATCTCTTATCTTTCCTCATCCAAAACCTTGATCTTTTCTACCCCCGTTAAAACACCCCAGATCCACCTCTTTCAATCTCCGTCTTCATTCCTGAAATTTCTCGTTGTGTCAATTTGCTTTATACCGTGAACCCTCCCCCCCTCCCCCCCCCCTCCACCTCCACACCTCATCCCTGGCCCTCTCCCTTCCACAGATCTGCCAACATCCCTGTTCTCCACTGTTGTTGTGCTTGTATGCTCTCCTCTCTCTCCTCCTCTTGTATCCCGCTCCCTTTATTTATTGTATGTTTTATGTGTCCGTGCATGTTTTCGTATTTAATGTGTTAGCTCTTACACGAGCCTTCTCTGTATACAAACGAGCCTTCTCTTTGTCCTCTGTATACAAAAAAAAAAAAAAAAAAAAAAAAAAAAACCTTGGTTCATGTTTTGATGTAATTTCCTGAAAGGCATTTTCCTCTCCATTATCTGTGTAGTCTGTCACTATCGATACAGCAGATATGGATGGTGGGTGACAAATCAAAGTGATGGTCACGCTATGGAGATGTGGCTTGGGAAGCAGGAAGAGATTGAACAAAACAAGGAAAACACTTGCTGGAAACACAAACTTGCTTGAAACACAAATTGTGGAAGAGTAGTCACTATTTCATCATCTAAGAGGTAAACAACCGATTCGCTCTTCTCTACGGAAATGTATATAGGCCTGTAACATAAAAGTGCAGTGAAGATAGTGAGTGTTAAAAATAAATACCAACCCAAAAATCTCCTCCGCTTTCTCCTTCACATTGGACAGTTCACAAGACTTCAGGTCTTCGCAGGACTCCCAAAAGCTGAGGTTTTCAGCTGCGGAAGAGTATCGATCACGTGCGTATGAATAATTTTCTTGGAATAAAGAACAGAGAGAAATTGGAACAAGAAAAGCATGCGTCTGACCAACCACTGAACTCCTTCAGAAGGAATTCGCGCAATTCTTGTCGCCCACGTGGGTCGTTGAGTAGTACTTTGAAGCTGAAGGCCCAACACTCGACTCTCTGTCTTGCTGGAACCTCCACCCTGCCAACAGTAAGCAATAATGGGTTGGTATCAAGAAGCCATATTAAACTAGAGCAATGCGACTGTGTTGCCAATATGCCCACAACGGGTAGATGCCCTCGTTCAATGTCCTAAAAATAAACAAGTGTGACTTAAATCCCTTCAGCTGTTTTCAAGTATCACATTTTCACCAGGCATGACAGGTTTCACATCGATCGGTGAAGCGGTTTCAGAGAAGGGCATTTTTTAAATTATCGTCTTTCAAGCTAATATGGTGGCCACACCATGTGACATATGACCTTAAAAATGTACACCCTGCATATGTATCGGTAGGGGATCACGTTTGTGAAGTTTCGTGTTGATCAGATGAGGTTCATTTTTCTATCCAAGAATGTTTGTCAAAGCACGTGACCTACGACATCATCATTGTCAAACTATATGCAGCAGTGGTGTTAGATGATATTTGTAAAATTTCGCATCGATAGGGTGAGCGGTTTCAGAGATATAATTATTTAATATTTTCCTTCAATTCAATATGGCTGCCACACCATGGGACCGATGATGTTTTCGTGATCATCCTTTAATCGCAATGCCTTATCAATGACAAGTAAAGTTTCGAGCCAATTGATTTGGTGGTTTGGGAGAAGATGTTTTTTTTTAAAGGTTTTAGGTTAGATCCAATATGGTGGCCAAACCATGTGACCTATGATGTCATAAATTTAATATTTCAACACAAATGGGTCATAGATCATGTGCATGCAATTTCAGATTTTTAGGATAAGGAATTTGATTAAAACATTTTTGGCTGGTATACCACTTCACGTATGATGTCATCATTATCATGCTTTTGTTCCCTATTGGGAGTACAATGTGCCAAGTTTAAAATTTTTCCATTCAGCGGTTTCTGAGAAATAATTTTTTCATTCTTTGCGTTTAATCCAAGATGGCTGCCATACACGTGACCTATGACATCACAATTATCATAAAAACATTCTGCATGGGTGTCACTCCAACCCTGAAAGTTTCGTCTCAATTGAACATGTGGATGCTGAGAAAAACGAGGTTTAGCCTGTATGGACGGACAACCCGGAAACATAATGCCACCTTCGGGGGCAGACACATAAAAAGAGAAGTATTAGCCCCAGTTGGACTTAGTCCGAAACGGGGGCTTATGGATTTGGTCTTGCCCATGCGCCCGCAACCATGTCTCGGAGATGTATGAACCCATTTTGTTCAAACTTGGCACAAGCAGAGTACATGACGGCATACACATGCACCTCTCTTTATTTTGGGATCTAATCAAACATGGCCGAGTGGTAGACTGGCTGCCATTTTAGTTGTAAAAAACCCCGATGTTGAAGACGTCCTCAACCATTTATTGGAAATGGATTTACTGATCTTATTCAAATTTGGCACACAGATAATGAATGATAACATATGACATATGCACGCCATTTTTTTTCGAGATCAGATCCAAGATGGCCGATTGGCGACCATTTTGTTACTTAAATGTGTCCCCATCCATTTCTCGGACATGCAAAGACCAATTTTCTTCAAACTTGACACAAAGACAATACGTGTGTGTGTGTGTGTGTGTGTGTGTGTGTGTGTGTGTGTGTGTGTGTGTGTGTGTGTGTGTGTAATGTTACCGGTAGACTCCTAAACGGAGAGGCTTACGTACTTGATATTTGGCACAAACATGGCCATTGAGCCTGGGACAAACATGGTCGACCTAAAAAATTATTTCATAATATTTTTAAACCATATTTTTACCTCAGCGCATTTCAGCGAGGCATATTATGACCGGAATGGCAGAGCAGCGCGCTGATTCGCTCAGAGCGATCACGTGATGTTCCTTGCCGCCATTAACTCAGTTACGCGTGCGCACGTATTTCAGAGCGAAAAGCGATTCCGTTTTTTCACATTTCAGCGAGGAATATTGCCATTCACACCACATAGGTTTTTTTCCCTTTCATCTTTAGATCCATATTTATTGCCATAACGTAGCGCATTATGGCTCTCTCGAGCTCGAGTTAGCCAATCACCTGGGAGCATGAGGCCACGTTGGCCACGCCCACGACGCAGAGTTGCAATCGATCGCTCAGAGCGATCACGTGATGTTCCTTGCCGCGCGATTGCGTTTTTTCACATTTCAGCGAGGAACATTGCCATTCACATCACATAGGTTTTTTTTTCTTTCATCTTTAGATCCATATTTTTTTTCAGCAAGGAATATTATACACGGAATCTGAATCGGTGGCAGAGCAGCGCGCTGATTCGATGATTCGCGTGCCCTCCCCCTCCCCTCCCCCTCCTCCCCCCTCTCTTCCCCTCCCCCCTCCCACCCCCCCTCTCCTCCCCTCCCCCCTCCCACCCCCCCTCTTTTCCCCTCCCCCCTCCCACCCCCCTCACCTTCCCATCCCTCACACTCCCCCCTCCCCCTCCCATCCTTCCCACCCCCTCCCCCTCCCATCCCTCACCCTCCCTCTCCCCATCCCCCCTCTTCTCCCCTCTCCCCCTCCCCCTCTTCTCCCCTCCCCCCCTCTTCACCCCTCCCCCCCGTTCCCCTCCCCTCCCCTCCCCCGCCCGGCAATGCCGGGTACTTCTGCTGGTATATATATATATATATATATATATATATATATATACACACACACACACACACAGCAGATTTTGTTTTGTCACCAGACTAAAGATGGCCGACTGACAGCCTTTAACTCCGTACAGCAAATTTACTAAAACCACGGCGGGGGCTATGACATTTTATGTCTTTTCTTCTTGTTATGATTGAAATAGGTGTGTGAGATGTAGAATAATAATAAACCGACATGCTGGCATGGAGGCTCCACAGTGATGGATCTTGAGAAATCCAGGGGTTACTGGGCAAGCAGCCAGACATGATAGGGTCATGTGATGCATACCGGTCATAATGCCGAACAAACCTGCAAGTGGGAAGGAGGTATGACAGCAATAACATGCTTAGATAATCTTTACATTTATTCCACATATTAAAAATTGCCATTCCATGCAAATATTCTATATATAATTAGCTAAACCTCAAAACGTGTATTTATATATCATTACAACCATTGGTTGGGCAGCTGGCCTGACTCCACCCACAATTATTTTTTTGTTGTTGTTGTACACAAGGTCGAGGCTCGTGTAATAGTCCTTGAGCCAACCGGCCATATTTTGAAGTGAATGCTCCAGCGGGGGGAGTAATTCTCATTATGATTTTCCATTAGACCAATGTCTCAAGTGTCAGAAAAGGTGTGATGGACATCTGAGAACGGTAGCTTAGTGCCCGGATGGACGCCATCTTTGAAACCACCCAGCTCGAAAATGCCCATTTGGTGGGGTACATTGTTGCACGTGTATCTGGACTTCTATACTAGCTATCGATGTGCGGTTGACGACTAAATATACGTCCGATGTGTACCGTCTAAATAAAAAATAATATGAAGCATTTTGTTTTAGATTAATTATTATAAAAATCAATTATCGAAAAAAAATCATATATTTTTCAATATTTTATTATTAGACTTGTACTTTTTTTAGTGAAACAACACTGGTATGATTTTCCAAATTATGCATTGTGCTACACCGTTTATCTGTCTATAAAAATAACTCAAAAACTAAAACATATCATCCACCACGAGTTTACACAAAAAATATATGAAAAGGCATGCACTTTCCACAAACCGAAACTATGTCAGTTGGAATTTCCCGCCGATAATCAACCCACAGAACCCAGTGCCGAAAGTGACGTCAGTCTATTCTATATCTATATTCTATATTCTATATCTCAGTCTGAGATTTGTTGCGGTGACCTGATTAATTTCTGAGGGGGGGGGGGGGGGGGGGTGGGTGGCTTAAGAACTAAAAGTGAACATGTTAGATGGCACCACATACAACTCTATTATAGAGTTGTATTGTGGCGCCATCTAACATGTTCACTGACTTGGATGAGTATGTCTATGTAAGCTGGCGAGCTTTTCGGATATCGGAGTAATCTAACGTCAGTCTTTTTGTTCTTTCAGCTGAGATGGCCGGTGTCGAGGCGAAACGGGCGAAGATTGAACCTGAGTCCGGAACGTGCATCCTGTGCAGCAAGAAGTCGCCACTCTCTGAACTAAGCAAGGCAGCGGCAACAGTTCTTGGAAGACATTGTGTGACGCAGCCGCAGTTAGAAACTTTTATCCAATTCTAAAGCTAGTCCAAGAAGGCGCAGTTGAACTTCCTAATATTCCAATATTATACCATAGGGCTTGTAGATCAGACTTCACTCACAAAAACCACCTAGCTACTTTGACCAATGCAGCTAGAAGTTCTTCAGTTGATACTGGCGATGCGGTGCGACGGCGATCATCACGGGAAGAGACAGGATCAACTTCAACGGTCTACGATGATAAATGCATTTTTTGCCAGCGTGCTTCAAAATTCATAAAAGGCAGTCGTACCCGTGAAACAGTTGTCTTGGCTGTTGAACTTCGAGCAGATAAGACAATAAGAGATGCTGCGACAGCTCGCAATGATGAGAGAGTTTTGGCATTGACTACACGAGATATGGTTGCAGCTGAGGCTCACTACCACTTCTCCTGCTATAGAAACTACACACGGCCCCAAAAACCTCAAGTAGAAACTGACATTGAAG
Source organism: Myxine glutinosa (assembly GCF_964187855.1). Classification (NCBI taxonomy): domain Eukaryota; kingdom Metazoa; phylum Chordata; class Myxini; order Myxiniformes; family Myxinidae; genus Myxine; species Myxine glutinosa. The sequence goes on from NC_136270.1 coordinate 52,965,629, forward strand.
ATAATATCGAGAAAAAAGAAATGATACGATGTATATTCAATTTCATTCGCACTGACTTGTTCTTGAACCCGAGGATTGTTCCAATAGTTGATGTTGCAACAGATATCCTGTCTTCAGATACATTTACAGTTGATGTTCGTGACTCCATCAAGAAGAATCTGCAGCGCACATTACAAAGAGAGTTTGGAGAATCGCTCATCTTCTTCAATGTGAAACACCGTGTATACTTGATGCCCGATAATCTGACAAAGCGAGAGATTGCTGCAGAGTGCGTAAACCTGAAAGCAGAAGTGAAAGCATTTGAACGAACGGACGGTGAAAGTAACATTGTGCGTGCAGCTACTTCACTGCGACACCAGATCAAAGATGCTCATTACAATGAACGTTGGCCGCCTCAGCCAGCAGAACTCACTTCAGATTACGTGAAGATACCAGATTCTCTTCGTGTATTTCTGCATACTTTGATTTGCGGGAGTGGGGGTAGCTCTGCGCGTGCCGACACACTGGTATGGTCGATGGCTCAAGATATCATCAATGCTGTACACCGGGGTACCATCAGAACATCGAAGCATGTCCTACTTCCGTGGGTCATGAAAACGCTCACCGGTAATACAGAGGTCATCAGAATATTGAATCGACTCGGGCACGGATGTTCGTACACAGTTCTGGAAGAAATCGAGACAGCGCTATGCATAGACAAATTAGCAAGTGTGGAGAAAGATACAGTACCACTTCCGTCACATGTGCACCCTTCGGTCCCGACTGTATTAGCATTCGATAACATCGACAGGCTAGAGGAATCGCTGAGTGGTGGCGGAACATCGCATCGCGTCAACGGTATCATCGTCCAACCGAAGTCGCAGTCGTGTTTGCCGCCCCAACCTCCATCGGCAGTATCCAAAGCAGATAAGAAGCGATCTATCCCGTCATCCAGCGATTTAGTTCCAATATACAGCGGTGGGAAACGAGAGGGCCCACCTGCAATCAAGCCTGCAGATCTTTCTGACACTCTTGCAGGCGCAACATCCCTTGCGCAGCGCCGAAATCACGTATGGATTATGACTCGCATCCTGGAACCATGCGACCAGACAATCAGTTCGTGGACTGGTTTCAACATCATGACTAGAGATCGTGTTCAGGTGACGGAAGATGTAGTTGGCTACCTGCCGACTATAAACGCGCCTGCCACAGATATGGCAACAGTGCAAGAAATCCTCAGAGAAGCTCTGAACATCATGTCATCACTTCAGCTTGAGCGTATACCGGTGGTGCTAGACCAGGCACTATTTGCTAAGGCGACCGAAATAGCATGGAAAGATGTCGATCGATATGGAAGAATCGTGCTCATGATGGGGAACTTCCATACCATCTGTAACTTCATGTCGAGCATTGGGGAAATGTTTGGAGATGCAGGCCTTCGGGATGTAGCTGTTGAGTCAGGAGTAATCGCTGAAGGTTCCATCAACAGGGTTCTGGAAGGCAAGCAATACAACCGTGCTGTGCGACTCCACAAGTTGATGTACGAGGCACTAATGCGCATCATTTGGAAGGGCTTCCAGGTGTGGATAGAAAGCAATCATCCTGACAAGGAACCCCAGATTCGAAGCACTGACCTCAAAATTCGCAGCATCAAGGAGGATGTTTGCCACGAGACTCTCGCTGCTGCTCTCGATGATGATTCATGTGTACAGAGCTTTGACATGTTCGCGAAATACCTACATTTTCTGCGAACCAAACATGGAGACCTGGCTCGCTTCTGGATGATGTATATTGATATGGTAGAGACCCTGCTGGGGTTGATTCGTGCGGATAGAGAAGGCGACTGGATGCTTCACTTGGCTTGTGTCAGAAGAGTGATCCCTTGGTGTTTCGCAATGAACAAGGTGAACTATGCTAGATATCTACCAGTGTACTATGCACAGATGACGCAACTCCACGAAACATGCCCCGAGTTGTACAGGCATTTCAATCAAGGCTACTTCTCCGTACAGCTTAGACCAGGGAATCCATTTGCCAGAATCGCTGTTGATCAGACAACAGAAGAAACAGTAAACAAAGATACGCAAACAGCTGGAGGAACACGAGGTTTTAGTCTTCGACAAGGGGCTGTGTCACGATACTATCTAACTGCAGAAAATCGGGCTACTGCACTGAGGCAACTACGAGAAACTATCCTTGTGAATGGCAGCGACACATCTCACGCCAAGCACCCTAACTTGTCTACTTCTCGCATCAAACGTGATGAGTCTGGCGTCACAGCTATCTGTGATCTACTGGAAAATGACTGGACTAATCCATTCGCCGATGATCCGTCATGTCTTCTCAGTATATCTACCGGAGCGGCTGCGAGGGAGGACGTTTCTAATGACCTACTCAACACCCTGCAAAAGGGGGAAGCGGCGTATCAAAGCTTCCAGAAACGTCTTGAAGAGGGAACAGGCTTTCATGACACATTGAACAAGCTAAACTTGAAGACCTTTGGTAAGATCAAGCAGAAAGTTGTGAAGGGCACAAACAAGGAGATCGTCCTGAGAGCTGACAGACAACTGTTTGCCACCATGATACTCATCGCCAAGACAAGGAACCTCGACATGCAACTTGTCCTTTGTCACCCACTAGGGCCGTTACCATGGTCTTTGGCAAACGTTGATGGGTCAATGAAAAAAACGAACAAAGCTGCACTTGCGAAACACATGGAAGGTCTTGTGGAACCAGCCGAGAACGTTGACAAGCGAAGTGCAACAATAATTGATGCGATGGCTCTCATACAAAAGATGCATGGCGAGAACGACACGTTCGAAGAACTATCTGACCGCATCCTTGCTGCAGTGCTTCACGCTGGTCAAGGCAGTGAGCGCATCAATGTTGTCTTTGACACATACACAGAAGAATCCATCAAAGCAGCTGAGCGTGTGAACCGCGGTTCAAATGAAGGCATCAGTTTCAGCGAGATCAGACCCGCACACAAAATCATGAACTGGCGGCGTCTCCTTGCTTGCAGCCAGACAAAGGAGAAACTGGTTGTGTTTCTGGCAGAGTCGTGGAAACATGAAACAAATCGCGAAAAGCTAGGCAACAGAACACTGTATGTCACCTGTGGTGAAAAATGTCTGGTACTGACCCGCGATAGGTGGAAGTTGGTGCAAGCACTCGAATGTAGCCACGAGGAAGCAGACACGCATATGTTTCTCCACGCAAAGCACGCCGCTACCCACTACAAGACGATCATCTTAGTGGCAGATGACACCGACGTTCTGATCATCAGTCTTCATCTCAGCAGAACCATCGATAGTCAGCTCTTCATCAGACGAGGAACAAAGGTTCGAGTCAGAATGATCGACGTTGGAAAGTTGGCTGCGGTATTGGGGTCTGGAGTTTGCAGTGCATTGCCAGGGCTTCATGCATGGAGCGGGTGTGACACTGTGAGTGCTCTGGCTAGCCAAGGAAAGATAAAGGCTTTGAAGCTTGTGCAAGCGAATGAGCTGTATCTTCAAGCATTCACAGATCTGGGATCTTCGTGGAATGTACCAACAGACGTCTTCAATAGCATTCAGGCCTTCACGTGTCAGCTGTACGCCAAGAACACGAAGATCGTCGGTGTTAATTCGCTCCGTTATCACATGTTCTGTGCAAAGAAGGGCCAGATCGAATCTGGACAATTGCCGCCTTGTGAAGACTCCTTGATGCAGCATACGCTTAGGGCCAACTATCAGGCGGCTATCTGGCGACGCAGCCTTGAAAACCTACCAGACGTCCCAACACCATCAGCAGGACATGGTTGGGAACTCGATGATGGCGGTTCGCTCACAATCCGATGGATGGCGGGTCTACCAGCTCCAGATGTCGTCTTGAATCATCTCATGCACATGCAGAAGGACGTGTCGACCGTCAGATTTCTCCTGCATACTGAATGGGTTGAAGTGCACTGTTGTGTGTAAGCTGCAGGGATGCTCCAACATGGTGCAGGATGATGCTATCGTGGCTCAGGATGCCAATGACTCTGATGGCGACTCTGATAATTAACTTTGTGTGCACTGTATATTGTATAGCATATGTTGTTCTCTATTATAATGCAGGCCAAATTGCCTGAAAATCTTTATAGACAGATAAACGGTTTAGCAAAATGTATAATTTGGAAGATCATACCGGTGTTATTTGGCTAAAACATGACATGTTCAATGATACCTCCGCTTGCTTATTAGGAATATACATCGTATGGTGTTAAAATCAGCTCCATACGTCTTTCCAAACTCTAGTAATGAATAATTAATATAATTGGCGGCCATTTTGAAATCCAAGATGGCCACCAAAGTGCAGATTTCCTATGTAACAATTTCCGCCTGCTTATTAGATATCGTATGGTGTTAAAATCCTCTCCGTACGACATTCCTAACTTGCGTTATCGTCAGAATAGATAATGCCAGCGGCGGCCTAAGTCATTTTATGCCTCTTTACATTTATTTGTTGTAAACTCGTGGTGGATGATATGTTTTAGTTTTTGAGTTATTTTTATAGACAGATAAACGGTGTAGCACAATGCATAATTTGGAAAATCATACCAGTGTTGTTTCACTAAAAAAAGTACAAGTCTAATAATAAAATATTGAAAAATATATGATTTTTTTTCGATAATTGATTTTTATAATAATTAATCTAAAACAAAATGCTTCATATTATTTTTTATTTAGACGGTACACATCGGACGTATATTTAGTCGTCAACCGCACATCGATAGCTAGTATAGAAGTCCAGATACACGTGCAACAATGTACCCCACCAAATGGGCATTTTCGAGCTGGGTGGTTTCAAAGATGGCGTCCATCCGGGCACTAAGCTACCGTTCTCAGATGTCCATCACACCTTTTCTGACACTTGAGACATTGGTCTAATGGAAAATCATAATGAGAATTACTCCCCCCGCCGGAGCATTACTTTTGGTCTGGCTCAAGGACTATAAGAGCTAACATTGATCACAAAAAGACAAACTGACACATAAAATATAAAACATATGATAAAGGGAGCAGGAGACAAGATGGAGAGCAGGGATATCGGGAGATCTGTGGGAGGGAGAGGGCTTGGGGGAGTGGGTTGAGGTTTAAAAAAACATTGACACTGCTAGTACTTCGAGGAAAGAAGTCGGTATTTCAAAAAAGTGGATATGGGGTGAATTAACGGGGGTATAAAAGACCGAGGTTTTGGATGGGGGAGGATAAGAGATGGTGGTGAACAGCTGTTTTAAAGACCTGGAGGGAGGAGTGGGATTGAAGAGAGTGAGGGAGTTTGTTCCAGAGGTGTGAGAAAAGAGGAATGAAAGAGTGAAGGTGAGCAGAGCGTCTTGATTTTGGCAGTTTAACCATAAGATGGTTGCTGGCAGATCTGGTGCGACCTGTAGGAATATTTGGGGGACAGAGCACAGAGAGAGCTGGAGGAGCAAGGCCGGAGAGGAGTCGGTAGAAGACAGAAAGACCACCAACCTGCCTGCGGTGAGTGAGTGAGAGGCCCTTGGAGTTAGCTTCATCGCGGGAGATTCCAATGATTCTGAAAGCTTTGGTTTCAACAGCGTGAAGACGAGCTAGGTGTGAGGCAGGAGCACCGGCCCAGAAGGGAGAGCAGTATTCCATTGAGCTGCGGATGAAAGCCTTGTATGTGGTGAGGACCTCAGCTGTGCCAAGGAAGGACTTTGCACGACAGAGAACTGGCTTTGGAGGCCAGCTTGGAAATGTGGTTTTCGCAGGAAAGATCATGGCAGATAGTGAGACCCAAAAGCTCGAGTGACAGAACTTCTTGGAGAGGATTGTTGCGAAAGTGGATGGGAGGGTTTTCCAGTCGATCTTTTCGGAGAGACATAGTACGAGTGTGAGATTTGTCAGGATTGAAAGACATGTTCCACTTGTTTGCCCAGTCTGTGATTTTGTCCAGGTCTGCAGAGAGTGAGGAGGCTGCAGACTGCCGATCTGAGGGATGAGGAATGGAGCAGCAGAGAGTGGACTCATCAGCAAAGAGATAGAGAGGATTTTCCAGAGAGTCGGAGAGATCATTGATGAAGACCAGAAAAACACAGGGCCCAGAACACTACCTTGGGAGAACTCCAGCCTGAACAGGAAGGGGAGATGAGAGAAACCCATTCAGGGCCACACGTTGACTCCGACCAGAGAGGAAGTCCGCAAGCCATGCATGGAGATTTCCATGGATACCATAGGAGGAGAGTTTGGTGAGCAGAGCGGGGTGCCAGACCGTATCGAAAGCACGTGATATGTCAAGGGAGACAGCTCTGATTTCCTGTTTGGCATTAAGGACCTCCATCCATTGTTGAGACAGCAGAAGCAGCATGTCCAGAGTCGAATGACCTGGTCTGAAACCAAATTAGAATCTAACTGAAAAAATAAATCATACGTCCGCCATTTTGCTACTCCGTTCGGCCCAAGCCATATTTAGAAGTGTTATGTTCACAATCGCCATGAGTTCCCTTTAACTTTTCTCTTCAGTGTGAAAAATACCAAAGTGATTGTTAAAAGCATCATCAAATGTCGATAGGTTGCAGACTATCGGCGTCATAGACGTTCTGAGGCACACAGTTTGTGTAGGCCCCACCTGGCTTCAGGCCTTCTGGCCTCTAAGATCATTCCGTCAGAGCCCAGTGGAATTGGAATCTATCCAAGCTGTATAAACACGATGTATTAAATACGCACGCACATAAGCAAAAGGCATGCTTTGGCTTCATTACATAACCAGAGTTGTGTTTTCCGAGGCATTGAACAATCAAGTCAGCATTTTGTGCCTTTACACTGTCCACAGGTTTTTTATTATCTCGGAAGTGAACGAGACTGTGCTTATACACCCCCCGCGTTATCTTTATAAAATTTGGGTGCAATCAAGGCTGTGCTTATACACCCCCTGCGTTATCTTTTTTAATTTGGGAGCAATCAAGGCTGTGCCTATACACCTCCCGCGTTATCTTTTTTAAATTTCACACTGTTGAATCCAAAGCTTTCAAAATCATTGGAATCTCCCGTGATGAAGCTACCTCTGAGGGCCTTTCACTCACTCACTGCAGGCAGGTAGGTGGTCTTTCTGTCTTCTACCGACTCCTCTCCGGCCTTGCTCCCCCAGCTCTCTCTGTGCTCTGTCCCCCAAATATTCCTACAGGTCGCACAAGATCTGCCAGCAACCCTCTGATGGTTAAACTGCCGAAATCTCGGCTTTCTGCTCACCTTCACTCTTTCATTCCTCTTTTCTCCCGCCTCTGGAACAAACTCCCACACTCCCTTCAATCCCACTCCTCCCTCCAGGTCTTTAAAACAGCTGTTCACCACCATCTCTTATCTTCCCCCATCCAAAACCTTGATCTTTTCTACCCCCACTAATTCACCCCAGATCCACCTTGTTTGAAATTCCAACTTCTTTCCTGGAAGTCCTGGCAGTGTCCATATGTTTATACCTCTCCCACCCCCCCCCCCCCCCTTCACATGCCTCCCCCCCTTCACATGCCTCCCCCCCAAAGCCCTCTCCCTCCCACAGATCTCTCGATGTCTCCATGTCTCCATGTCTCTCGGTCCCTGCTGTCAAATGTTGTGTTTGTGTCCTTCCCCCTCTCTCCCCATCTTGTCTACCGCTCCCGATGTTATTTGTTTTATGTGTCTGTTTGTCTTTCTGTGTGATTAATGTTCGCTCTTTCACGAGCCTCGATCTTGTATACAAAAAAAAATTAAAAATTTTTTGGGGAGCAATCAAGGCTGTGCCTATACACCCCCCGTGTTATCTTTTTTTAATTTGGGAGCAATCAAGGCTGTGCCTATACACCCCCCGCGTTATCTTTTTTTAAATTTGGGAGCAATCAAGGCTGTGCCTATACACCCCCCGCGTTTTTTTGTTTTTTTTTTTTGGGAGCAATCAAGGCTGTGCCTATACACCCCCCGCGTTTTTATGCCTCTGTTGACGAAGTCGCTGGAGGCGTTTTCAGGTTGTACGCCGGCTGTCCGTCTGTTCCTCCGTGATAGGTTTTCGTTACCGCGATAACTTGGGAACGGCTGAAGGGATCTTAGTCAAACTTGGTGCAAGTATGTTTAATGAGGTAAAGATGAACTGATTCGATTTTGGGGACACGAGGTCAAAGGCCAAAGGTCAGAGGTCATGTTAGGAAAAATCCTGTTACCGCGATAACTTGTGAACCAGTGATGCGATTCTGACCAAATTTGGTACAGTTATGTATAATGAATAATGATGTAAAGATGAACTGATTCGATTTTGGGGTCAAGAGGTCAAAGGTCAAAGTCTGTAATATGTATATAACTTGAGAACAGCTGAAGTGATTTAATTCAAACTTGTTCCAGGTATGTATAATGATGTAAAGATTAAATGATTAGATTTTGGTAACCCAGGTCAAAGGCCAAAGGTCAGAGGTCATGTGATAACTTGAGAACAGCTCAATGGATTGAAAATAAACTTGGTACAAGTATTGTAATGATATAATAATATGGGCGGAGGCATATCAGTCGACGTCATGACGTTGAAGAGTGCCGTTCTCGTTTATTACTATTTTGGAAGCGAACAAGGCTGTGTTTATACACCGTAGGTTTGCTTCTTTTCACATTTACACCTGAAGCACATCAAATAAATCACACCTAACGTTTTTACCCGTTCGTGTTTAGGATCCCGTTAAACCAGCTCTCGTTTCTCATTCCCTTATTGCACATAATTCATTGGACATGGTCCATAACTTTGTGTATATTGTAATCATTTGTATTGTGTTGAGTTTTCGCATCGGTCATTTTGACAGGCTTTTCCCATAAAAAAAACCACCTTTGGAGGCCATTTTTCCCCGCAAAGCGGGGGTTGGCCTTTTTCGGGAACCGTGGATTGTTGTTGTTTTTCGGTCCCCTATTTGAAGCAATGTTTTACGGCCGGATGCCCTTCCTGACGCCAACCCTTTTTGCCACCTTTAACGACAAACAGGGAATTACCAGTGAACTGGTACTCAATTAGCCGACCTCGGAAGGATGACAGGCTGAGTCAACCCCCCTGGCGTTAATTCAGCGATCGACCGGGATTCGAACCCAGGATCCTTGGAATCCTAAGCCGGCACCCTAGCCGCTAGCCCAACACCAGGGACTCATAGTTATAGTTTATAGTTATAGTTTATAGTTATAGTTTTCCCATAGTTATACACAATTACCACTTTTGGTTCTACATGGCTATGGTATCTGTACAACTACTACTAATCTACATGCACAACTAAAGGGCGTAACAACCCCCATAACTGTCGGTCTTCCGCCTTCTGCCAACATTCACGCGTGCTAAAGTCAACCTCATTGGCACACTGGAGTAACCAAGAGAGTCTTGGGCGTCCTCGAGGAAGGCGCCAGGTTGCATTGGGTCGGTGACCATGGTAGAGAGTTATGGCAAATGCCAGGGAGATATGAGCTGGTACATGGTCACTTAAGCGGTGGATATGTCCAAACAAGGAATAGCTTCTCCTTGAAATATGAAGTGTGATCGGGCTGATTATAGTGATCTCACAAATGGTTCTGTTTGAGACTCGGTGATACCATCGAACCCCAAGGATGTGGCATTGACATCGCATATGAAAAGCTTGTAGGATATCTTGGTCCGTTTTCAAAAGGGTCCGGGTCTCACAACCATAGAGGAGAACAAGAAGCACGCATGTTCTGCAAATACGGAGTTTTATGGTAAACTAGAGTGGTGCTGTTTCCAGACAGCATCGAGTTACCCCATGACAGAATCAGCCATGCCAATTCGTCTACGCACACCAGGGCTGCAGTATCCAGATGAATGAATGTTGGAGCCCAGGAAGGTGAAGTGGTCCACTGACTCTACAACAACGCCGGAGATAGGTACTGGTCAGGGGCAGGGACCAATTGCAGCATTCTCTACCTTGGTTTTTTGCCATGAGGGCTTAAGGCCGAGGCTTTCAGCTACCAATTTAAAGCGGTTGAACACGGCCGGCCAGTGGATAGGGTCTCTCACAAATAGGGCAGCATCATCTGCATAGAGGAGATCTGTGATGACTTCTCCACCGTCATCGATTCCAAGCTGATCTGTACACCTTGACATTATCCAGTCCATGGTGGATCAGAAGAGGAAGGCAGCAAGGATGCATCCCTGGCAAACTCCAGAAGACAGCAAGGACGCATCCCTGGCAGACTCCAGAAGACAGCAAGGATGCATCCCTGGCAAAGGAGGCAGCAAAGACGCATCCCTGGCAAACTCCAGAAGGCAGCAAGGATGCATCCCTGGCAAAGGAGGCAGCAAAGACGCATCCCTGGCAAACTCCAGAAGGCAGCAAGGACGCATCCCTGGCAAAGGAGGCAGCAAGGACGCATCCTTGGCAAACTTCAGAAGGCAGCAAGGACGCATCCCTGGCAGACTCCAGAAGACAGCAAGGACGCATCCCTGGCAAAGGAGGCAGCAAAGACGCATCCTTGTCAAACTCCAGAAGGCAGCAAAGACGCATCCCTGGCAAACTCCAGAAGGCAGCAAGGACGCATCCCTGGCAGACTCCAGAAGACAGCAAGGTCGCATCCCTGGCAAAGGAGGCAGCAAAGACGCATCCCTGGCAAACTCCAGAAGGCAGCAAGGATGCATCGCTGGCAAAGGAGGCAGCAAAGACGCATCCCTGGCAAACTCCAGAAGGCAGCAAGGGCGCATCCCTGGCAAAGGAGGCAGCAAGGACACATCCTTGGCAAACTTCAGAAGGCAGCAAGGACGCATCCCTAGCAGACTCCAGAAGACAGCAAGGACGCATCCCTGGCAAAGGAGGCAGCAAAGACGCATCCCTGGCAAACTCCAGAAGGCAGCAAAGACGCATCCCTGGCAAACTCCAGAAGGCAGCAAGGACGCATCCCTGGCAAAGGAGGCAGCAAGGACGCATCCTTGGCAAACTTCAGAAGGCAGCAAGGACGCATCCCTGGCAGACTCCAGAAGACAGCAAGGATGCATCCCTGGAAAAGGAGGCAGAAAGGACGCATCCCTGGCAAAGTCCAGAAGGCAACAAGGACGCATCCCTGGCAGACTCCAGAAGACAGCAAGGATGCATCCCTGGCAAAGGAGGCAGCAAAGACGCATCCCTGGCAAACTCCAGAAGGCAGCAAGGATGCATCCCTGGCAAAGGAGGCAGCAAAGACGCATCCCTGGCAAACTCCAGAAGGCAGCAAGGACGCATCCCTGGCAAAGGAGGCAGCAAGGACGCATCCTTGGCAAACTCCAGAAGGCAGCAAGGACGCATCCCTGGCAGACTCCAGAAGACAGCAAGGTCGCATCCCTGGCAAAGGAGGCAGCAAAGACGCATCCCTGGCAAACTCCAGAAGGCAGCAAGGATGCATCGCTGGCAAAGGAGGCAGCAAAGACGCATCCCTGGCAAACTCCAGAAGGCAGCAAGGACGCATCCCTGGCAAAGGAGGCAGCAAGGACACATCCTTGGCAAACTTCAGAAGGCAGCAAGGACGCATCCCTAGCAGACTCCAGAAGACAGCAAGGACGCATCCCTGGCAAAGGAGGCAGCAAAGACGCATCCCTGGCAAACTCCAGAAGGCAGCAAAGACGCATCCCTGGCAAACTCCAGAAGGCAGCAAGGACGCATCCCTGGCAAAGGAGGCAGCAAGGACGCATCCTTGGCAAACTTCAGAAGGCAGCAAGGACGCATCCCTGGCAGACTCCAGAAGACAGCAAGGATGCATCCCTGGAAAAGGAGGCAGAAAGGACGCATCCCTGGCAAAGTCCAGAAGGCAACAAGGACGCATCCCTGGCAGACTCCAGAAGACAGCAAGGATGCATCCCTGGCAAAGGAGGCAGCAAAGACGCATCCCTGGCAAACTCCAGAAGGCAGCAAGGATGCATCCCTGGCAAAGAAGGCAGCAAAGACGCATCCCTGGCAAACTCCAGAAGGCAGCAAGGACGCATCCCTGGCAAAGGAGGCAGCAAGGACGCATCCCTGGCAAAGGAGGCAGCAAGGACGCATCCCTGGCAAAGTCCAGAAGGCAACAAGGACGCATCCCTGGCAGACTCCAGAAGACAGCAAGGATGCATCCCTGGCAAAGGAGGCAGCAAAGACGCATCCCTGGCAAACTCCAGAAGGCAGCAAGGACGCATCCCTGGCAAAGTCCAGAAGGCAACAAGGACGCATCCCTGGCAGACTCCAGAAGACAGCAAGGATGCATCCCTGGCAAAGGAGGCAGCAAAGACGCATCCCTGGCAAACTCCAGAAGGCAGCAAGGATGCATCCCTGGCAAAGAAGGCAGCAAGGACGTATCCCTGGCAGACTCCAGAAGACAGCAAGGATGCATCCCTGGCAAAGGAGGCAGCAAGGACGCATCCCTGGCAAACTCCAGAAGGCAGCAAGGACGCATCCCTGGCAGACTCCAGAAGACAGCCAGGATGCATCCATGGCAAAGGAGGCAGCAAGGACGCATCCCTGGCAAACTCCAGAAGGCAGCAAGGACGCATCCCTTGCAAAGGAGGCAGCAAGCATGCATCCCTGGCAGACTCCAGAAGACAGCAAGGATGCATCCCCTGGCAAAGGAGGCAGCAAGGACGCATCCCTGGCAAACTCCAGAAGACAGCAAGGTCGCATCCCTTGCAGACTCCAGAAGACAGCAAGGACGCATCCCTGGCAAAGGAGGCAGCAAGGACGCATCCCTGGCAAACTCCAGAAGGCAGCAAGGATGCATCCCTGGCAAAGGAGACAGCAAGGACGCATCCCTGGCAGCAAGGACGCATCCCTGGCAAACTCCAGAAGACAGCAAGGTCGCATCCCTTGCGGACTCCAGAAGGCAGCAAGGACGCATCCCTGGCAAAGGAGGCAGCAAGGACGCATCCCTGGCAAACTCCAGAAGGCAGCAAGGATGCATCCCTGGCAAAGGAGACAGCAAGGACGCATCCCTGGCAAACTCCAGAAGGCAGCAAAGACGCATCCCTGGCAAACTCCAGAAGGCAGCAAGAACGCATCCCTGGCAAACTCCAGAAGACGTGGGGAAAGGTGGTGAAAGTCGGTGTCCACTCTAACGCAGGCTGTTGCATTTGCAAACTTCACCTCACACTATTTGAAGTGTGGAATGCTTAATGGGGTGTGGATTGGTGGTGGAGTTTGGAAAGCCTTGTTGTATTGCCCTCACTGGTGTAGGTTGGTTTCTCAGGACTAATCACAATGGTCATTTGCACACACTATGATGAGTGGCCACCTGTCCAGGATTAGCCACCATTCTGAAGTAAGGGATCCACGTTGATGAAACGGTCCAGATATTAGGGAAGGTCTTCCTTGTAATATAGTATGAGAGAACTGTCAGGGAATAAAATATTCATATTAATTTGTCCATATTGTTAATATAACTACAGAATGTGTCTGGAGTAAAAATGCTCTGTGGTGCAGTTTGGATAAAACTGTGAATCCTCTTGAACTATTTAGCTTCGGTTAAAGAGCTAACAGGTGGTCCAGAGAGAAGTTAATTTTAAAAGACAGAATGTGTACCGCTCTTGGACTGCCATCTGTGTCTATCAATATTTAGCCTGTGTTCCATAGATGGAACACAGGCTGCAAATTCCCCCTCAGCAGGTCAGAGCATTTGACCTCTTGAACAGAAATAAGGTAGTGCACTCAGTCTCCCAACATAGAAAGCTGGCCAAAGGAGCCAAATAAGGTTTTTTGGATAAGGGAACCAGAGACACTTGCAGGCTCTCATGTCCCAAGGGGAATTAACCTTTGGGGTGACCCTGCATGCTCCGCAACATCAAAGGAGTTCGGGGCTTTATAACCAAGAGAAAGTTGCGATTGGAAAGCAGTGGAACTGGGAGACCGACTGTGAAGTTCTGAAGACCTACAGACCAAGCTTCAACAAAGACCTACCGAACAAGCTTCAACAAGGACTGGAACAAAGACTCATTAAAGATCTCGGCTTAGTATACAACAAAATTCTCTAAAAGTGAATAAAACATTGATTTTGCTAAAACGAGTTTCTTGAAGTTTTAATAGTGAATACAGTAGAAATTATTCTTCTACAGAATTGGTGGCCCGTAGGGACTCAACTGCCCAGGTGAACAAGGTAAGCTTTTGTTTGTTATCTGTGTAGTCTGATGTTAATCTGCGATAATTGTCCAGTGTTTGAGTTTTGTGTATTTTTGTTGAGATGTGGAAGGTGGAAAAAGCCACGAGGCATACCTCCTCGAGGGAGGACCGCTTGGTCCCCTCGGGGTCTTAAAGGTGTGAAAAGATTTCAGAAGTCATGACGATTCAACGTTTTTTCAAAATAAAATAAAAAATAAATAAAAAATTGTTTTTTTGTGTTTTTTTTCTCTAATTTGATTTTTTTTTCGGTACATTCTACGAGTGCAAAGAGCCACTAACGAACCCCGGGCGTTAGCGAAAAGCGTGCTGCATTCGTTCAGTCATGAAAATAAACTGAAAATGGATTTTGTGTATTTCGTAAACTGAAAATGGATTTTGTGTATTTCGTATGCTTTTTGTGTATTCATGTGATTTCATACGTGATTCCAGTTCAATGGTCTGCGTCACATATCTGCCCGTTCCTTTTGTATGATGATTCAAATATTGCTGGGTTCCTATGGTTGAGACTTCTATAGTATTTCTGTAGGTATTCCTGTGGTGAGCCTCTTTTTTGATGTGGTCACGAGGGACGAGTAAATATGCTGTCGCCGGAGAAGAACAACGATTTTTTTAACGATTATCTGAGGATTTTTCAATAACTAGCGATTTTTGTACAAAAAGTGAATTTTATACAGCGTACAGTGCTAAGGGGAAATCGGCTGGATTCGATTTTCGAACATGAATTCCCAGTGTGGTACAACAGTGGGTTTAGCACTTTCATAAAAGTTAATCCGACATGTGCTAGAGCGCGCCAGGCAAATCTTTGTGCACGAGTCGACAGACGGTCTAAAAATAGGTATTTTTCTTTTGCACTTCCAGCCGTGGACGTTGGAATACGTGCAGACAGGTTGCCCATAGTAACCATGTGGTGACTGCTTTGTAAATGTCTCCTAGTCCCTTGTCCACTTATTACATATGGGATCAGAAACGATTTTTTTCTTTTAAATGTAACCTCTTTCAACTTCTCCTGCCCCACACCCCCCCCCCCCAACCTTCCCCCGCCCTTTCCCCCTCCCTCCTTCCATTTCCTGCCCCCCTCCATCCTAACTCCTCACCCTTACCCCATCCAACCATTATCCAACCCCCTCCCTGCCCCCCCCATTTTTTCTTCCCTTCTGCAGCCCCCCCCCCTTTCTTTTTCTCTCCAAACTTACCTTTTACCTGTATATTTACATCCTGATTGGGGAATTTTTGGGATTTTTGGGATTTTTTGGGGATCTTGGATCACAGCTAAAAATCATTCAATCCAGATACAAATTAATGCGAGACTATCCCATGCCACTCGGATACGGAATCTCTACAAATTAGAACTATGGTATTCATCCTCCTGATCTGACTCTTCCCGATCTGATCTGACTGCGGATTAGGACAACATACGTTTTTTAGGGTTTATTGGATAAATGAATGAAATGTACCTGTTGCGTGTACCTGGAGGTAGCAGCCTGGAATATCCTGAGAAATGTGTATTCACATAATTGGAGCTCCCAGATTTTCACCAATTTTTGGTAGAGATCTTATGGGAAGGAATACTTGCTTGGTAGATAACAGGTACTGCTATACTGCTAGGCCAAACAAATTTGGGAGACAATGACATCACCCCCCCTTTTTTTTCCATTTCCTGTCCCCTCCACCCCAATCCTAATCCTAACCCCATCCTGCCATCATCCTCCCCACCAAGTCATGTTATATAGGAGTGTGTTGTTGTATAGGATCGTTGATTGTATGGGATTGGATGGGATTGCTGATCCCATATCCCATTGGATCCCATGTTAATTTAGCATATCACCTCATTATGTGGTCTTGCTGTGTTTTTTGTGTGTGTGGGTATGTGTTTTTGCACCCCTCTTCCCCCCCCCCCCCTCCTCAAACCATGGCCCCATACTGCTAAAATAATTTGTGAAATAGTACGACACAGTTCGAATGGTTAAATAATACACAGATGAGTGTATGGCTTGCACAGAAGGTAGTTTTAAGTGCAGCCAATAATACACAGTTATTTTTAGAAAAATACAATGAGTGTCGTATTTCGCATAGTATTAATATCCCTAAGGGAGCCCCGCCCCACCCCACCCCCCCCCCCCCCCAGCCTCCTCCCTCCCTTGGCATTCTGCCACTTCTCCTACTCCCTTCCCCACCCTTCATCATTGATGATCAGTGGTCATGTTCATTCTCAAAGTTTGTTGAAATGACTGATTATGGTATGACTGATTATGGTAATGCATTACAAATTACAATTTACAATTTAACATTTACATTTACAATTTATAATGACAATGATTTACAATGGTCATGATTTTACAATCATGACGATTTTTATGATTGTCAGGCATGTCATCATTGGGTTTTGATGTCAATCGATTGCATGGGCTTTAAGGATAGCTTTACAACTCTGCAGGATAAATGCTGTATTACAAGTCACAAAGTTTGTTGGAGGCTTGCAATTTCAGTGTGATTGGATTGCATTGGTCAATATTATGAATTAATTGCCATTCATTGGTACGGCATTTCAGGAATCTTACAACATTTTAATTATCAAGCACTTTGGGTACCCAATGAACTGGTTCATATCTGTCTGATCAATTTGGTTGATTGTCTCACAAATGAAGGGTTGAGTTGCCTTCAGTGGTTGTTAAACTCTAATTTGTGATATAATGACCATACAGGATTGCAAAAATATGTCAGATATGATCCAGAGGCAGAACGGTTATTTGTCAATTGACGGAAGGTATGGGTCAAAAGTGACGTCCATGATCAAATACCTCCGCCAGCGGACGGAACTGTTTTGGCAACATTGGGAAAAGGCTTAGGTATAGAGTCATCAGACTGATAAATGTGACTTTTGATATTATCATTTATGATATTTTATTATGTATTATTATTAGAATTTTATTGAGTAATATTGATAAATTGATTGAAATTGCATAATTGAATTGATTCTGATTTTGATCTGAGTGATTTTGATCTGATTGATTCTCATCTGATTGATTTAATCTGATCTGATTTAATTTAAATTTAATTTAATCAAGTCAATTGATGGATGAATAAAAAGTGCGGTTTCAAGAAAGAAGCTTTGAGACATTTGCGAAACATCAATGTGCAGACAACCTTGGACGATGAGCGAGGTGGTGAGTCTAGTAGTTATTTGTTATATTATATGTGGTTATTTTTGTTTGATCCCCCCCTCAACAGGACTTACTGATCCAGACTCATCTGCAACACCGATCAGTGAGATTGGGGTGTGGGAAAAGCCACAGGACAGGGAGACTCTCTGGAAATCACCTGAAGTCATCGATTGAAAAGGTGGAGATACTTCGATCCGGTGGAGATCCTGGGAGACCACAGAGTGGAGCTTATAGGGATAAGCTAGAAAACAACGTATTCAACGCTACTCTGAATAAGGTGGAACAAACTTCAGAGATTTTTGCAGTACACACAGTTGATAGTGGGTATAGGTGTAGTCCGTTGTGTAGTCCTAGTAGTTATTTGGTACATTGAGTGAGTATAGAGTGTTACTCACACACAGAAAAGATGGGAAGTGGACTCTGCAAGGATAAACAAAGTCAATTAGACTTGAGTCAAAGAGGTACTTGTATCAACTCCATGTATCAGAAATATGGTGCAGAATCACTTAAAGATGTGGAATCCTGGCATGAATGGACTAAAGGACGAAAAAGGGAATTCCCACGGGATGGTACTTTTGACAGGAACATATTGGAAACACTCGGTGAAGAATTGAAAGCCAGGAGGAGACAGAAGTTCAAAGTAGACTGGCTGGCCTTCCATTATTGGGATGTTGAATCCAGGAAAAGGGCACAGCACGGACGTATATTGGACCTAGAACTTAAAATAAAAACGATGCAGGATACATTGGAGGAGATAAATGCACAACTGCCCTCCGAAATAGGCATAAAAGTGACAGTTGTCCCATCTGATTCCCATTTGTCTCCCCAAAAAGGACGGTACAGAGAATTTTTTCGTGTTTCAGGCGATAACCAGAGGTTGCGGTGGCAACTCAGGGATCTGGAGATGCAGCCCAGCGATACAAGTGAACAGGTGGGCAGATCAGCCAATGACAGAAATCGATGTTTTAATTGTGGAAATATTGGACACTGGAAACGACGTTGTCCATATTCAAATAGGAAGACTAGTTCATAGGACGAACCAAGATCAAGGGTACCAGTGCTTACCGGTACCTCAGATAACGATTAGGCCTTCATTGCTGCAGATCTCAAATGACGACAGGCCTCAACAGATTAAATCATCAGACCAACATGAATAATTGTTCATGCTTCTTGTCTCAAAAATTTTTTTCGGAGCAAGAATGAATTTTACTTTTGCTTATTAGCGAATTCATAATTAATTGATTAAATGCCAAAATTTGATTTTTTTTGGAACATGAATTAAAAGATCCAGAATTAGAGTTCATTCTGGAAGCCTCATATTTGCCAATTATAAATGTCGTTTTAGGAAGTATTTTGGGCAAAACAATTTTTTTACAACAAAACAATTACCAAAGTGTGGAACATTGCTTTGCAAAATTTTTTGGAAACCAAGTGACAAGCGTCACATGATCAGCAGGTGGGCATTTTGGACTATTCTTTTGCATGCTGATAGGTCAGTGGTCGACTGACATGTAAATAGATGTATTGTCAAATTTGGATAAATTATTGTGGGAACCAAAAGGGTAATTTCAATGTGACATTATAGGGGTTTTCTAAAAATAAACTTTTTGTCTATTTGTGTATTAGCGTTTCTAACATTAAAGGATAAATTTTACGAAATTGCAATGAAATTGACACCCATCTTGATCTGTTAATGATGGTTCCAATGCAAACAAATATACATAATGCTTGGGTTTGTGTATGTTTGTGTGTCAATGTTTGTGTTTTTGTTTTGTGTGTCAATCTTACAAGAATATCCAGAAAATTCGTAAAATAAAATAGGAATATACTTTGATTATGAACATTATCTCTTTTGTCAAGGGCGATGGAATATACAGATTTGATGTGCTAGGTTATGAGCAGCCATTAATTAATAGTAAAATTGTGAGTAATTTTGGGATTCCATTTTTGATGGAATTTATATGAGAATAACAGCTATTTATGGATAGGAGCTTCATAAAAAAAAAATGAGTGGGTACAAAATTAGCTAAATTTGGAAGAGGTCTTACACTGACTTTCCAGAGTACTCTGCTCATGGATTTTTACATATATAAACTTGACCTTTATCAGCATATAAATTGTGCTGTATGTATGGATGTGTCTTAGGCATAGATGATATGGAACATAGTAAAAACAATCTTGCTGCATTCAACTATAGTGAGTTTTAAAACGAAATGCATTGTGAATCTTAAAACCAAGGGGCAGACGTGAACGTGCTGTTATGGGTTTTTACACTCAGAACACGATGTTACGTGTACCTGCAACATATTTTGTTAATCTGCCACACCTATATATTGGCATACTGGTGTCAGTAGTATTCACTAAGTTGCATAGAAATGGAGGAACAACTTTTAAGGGAGCATACAACCACTTATTTGGATATTTTCTACAACAGAAGGGGTTTCAATAAGTGGTAGCTGTACACATGGGATTCACCAAATTAAGTTATGGAGTTTAAACACAGTCACTGGTTAAACAGAAGGGGAATGGATAGTAAATAAATTCTTCGATGCTGGGTAAATTCAGTGAGATATTACAAAGACTTATAAGAGCTATTGTTCTTCCTTATAGTAATGGGAGGGAAACAAATTAGATCCAACGTAATGAATCTATAAATGAGTGTGATAGGGATAATATCCTCAATTTGTGTTAATTATTTGATTGTGGGTAAAGGAATTATTTTATCGTAATGGATTGTTAACAGCAGCCTGCAATGTCCTGAGAGTGTGCATCCATGTAATTAGAAATCCCAGATTTGTTTTTACAAACAACATTTTGGTAGAGGTCTTATGTGGACGAGCACTTACTTGGTAGATAAAAACAAAAGGTACTGCATGTTGGCAGCCACTTTTGCGGCCATTTAGGCCAAATAAATTGAGAGGAAATTGTAGTTAAATAAGTAATTTACACATGGCTATTTGTAAAAGGGAAGTTATTGCGATGGGAAACATTTCTGAAGGTTTATTAAAATGTTATAATATGACATGTGTCAAGGCAAACTATTGGATGGGGAAAATTAGATCTGGTTATAGAATGAATTTGCTGACCCTTTGAAGTAAATTCTTTGAATTGATTGTTTTACTAGTATTTTGAGTTCAACTTGGAAATAGTTTGGTAGAGCTTTGTTAAAACCTATGGTTGTGGTATTTTGGAACGAATTCACAGATCATAGGAAGTTGATAAGAATAGAAACAAATATGGACCCCGGGAGATAGGGGCATCAGGATAAGGCACATAATCAGATTTATGTTACAAATTAAGGGATTTTTCTTTAGTCACATTTTAAGAAGTTTGTTAGTTTGGTATATAATGTTGAATGTCATTGACATAATTATGTTATAGGTATGGACATATACAAGGGGTAGCTCACATGTTTTACAATGGCAACATGAATACTAAGATTCAAAGATTGAATCAAGTGATGTTGCAAATGAATACAGTAGATTTCTCTAGTTTGTTAAAGTAAGGGCATAACAAAATGTTGTGAATTGTGTCCGTTTTACAAGATCGATGAACTCATATCACCATAAGTTACACTGTTAAAAGAAAAACAAAAAGTGAGGAGGACTATGCTAATAATACATTATGCATAGTTTGCTTGTTTGCAAGATTTGTTGGGAATTAGATATTCCTGTTTGTGATTTCAATCATATATATTCATTATTAATGCATTTATTTTCTGTGAAGTTGTTATAAAATATAGTGATTTCATGTTACAATGTACCCCATCTGATTCAATCTGTGTGGAGAGCAGATATAAATGTGGCTAAGTAAAGGAAAGACAAGACCACATCCCAAATGGAGTGATAACGACATCTGGGAAGAAGTTTGAGAAAGGAAAATTTGTGAAAATGAAGTTAATCCTGGCATACACCCTCTTTCTCAAAGAATGATGAAGAAATACTCCTTTGGAAGATGGATGTTTACCTTCACCAAGGGAAAATTATGTGACCATTTGTCTGGGTCACACTGCAACATATGGAAAAGGGCGATCACTTACTTTTGTTCGAATACCTCGAACATTCATCACATCAGTAATTGCAGGACGACGACATTTTACCTGCAACGTCTACGGGATACGGTGACGTGTGTCATTACTTCACCAACTTCCGGGGAGCCAGCATGGAGCTGCAAGCGAACGGCTGCGCCTTTTCCTTCACAACAGCTGTGCATGATTCTGCTGTGTGCTCCTGGTATGGACCATGGACAACTGAGTACCATGGTCCCAACATCATCATTGCGGATGCATCCGGCATCCCTGCTCCACATCTTGTTGACAAATCAACATCACATCAACACTTGCTCCATGCTCATGATGTGTGAGGAGGCAAGTCGACTACAACTGGATGGAGGCCTTGTTCACTATGGCTCACAGCAAGAGTGGCAAGGATGCTGCATGGAGAGCAGGGTCAGTCTATGACTCTGCCCAGCTATCACAACAGCAGAAAATCCTACGCAAATAGTGCAGGTGTTATGAAGACATCTGAAGAAAAATGTTTCATGCTGGAATTTCAAACACAAGTGATCCGCCCCTTTTTTTCAAACAAAGAAAGTCAATATTTGATTAAAGGCAAACATTTTGCCAAATGTTGCAGATGCTTTATTATTTTAATGATGAACTGAAATTATTGCGTTTTGGTGAAGGTGAAATGTTTTGTGATCTTTATGCAAATGAGTTGAATTGAATTATCAACATAGAAAGAGTCAATGAACAAGGAAATGTATTGTGATCAAAAAATTCTTCCAGAATGACGGTGTATGCCTTAGGAAATTGAATTACCAGATTAGTGGTTTGAATATTTAATGTGGTAATGTTTAGATTAATGGTTAATATAAGCATCGAAAGAATCTCGCGAGATCTCGGAGACGGTGGGAGGGATTTTCGAAGCTCCACACGGTCTCCACGTTTTTCGAAGTTAAGTCTGTTCACAATTGTATTTTGTCGAAACTGTATTTATCTTTCGGTGTGTGAAGTTATTGTGTGCAACTTTGGTTGTTTCTCGGTGTTTATCTTTCATAAATTGATCGTCTGTTTGCCGTGTCGTGTCTTGAGGCCTTGTACAGTGTGCACTGTACAACCTTGAGGCTTTGTTTTTCTCTCAGCGGTCCGTCGTTTGTGATCCAATAACTTTCGTTCTCTGTATTCCCAGGCTTTTCACCCATAGCCTACTTCCTTGTGTAAATCTCAACTCAAAAAAAAAACAAAAAAAAAAAAAAAAAAACAATTTCCTTCTCTGTTCTCATTCGTTTATTCATTCTTATTTGTTCGTTCGTTCTTCGACCACGTGTTTCTCCCCCATTTCCCCAGATAGTTTTCACTCATTAACCTTCAATGTTTACACTTTCCCCTGAAGTTATGTATTCCGTCATATTTTATAACACCTTTTTCTTCTTCTTCTTTAAAAGGCTGCTTTCGACTTGCTCACCAAATCAATTCATCCCAAAAAAAATATCCATCTCCTATAGTGCCTTTTTTCTACATTCCCTAAACTCTCCTGCACTCCATCCTCCATCCAGCGTCCTTAAACGTATTTTTAACTCGAAGGTCACAAGAAACTCATTTTGCAATAAATGTTCGTTTCCCATAAATCGTACACTTTCAAAAATCCAATCTCACCCCTCCCCTCCAAATCTTCCCCATAACCCCTCCCCTCCAAATCTTCCCCATCACCCCTCCCCTCCAAATCTTCCCCATCACCCATCCCTTTCAAATCTCCCCCCTTGCCCCCTCCCTCCTAAACTACCCCCTCACCCCTCCCCGCCAAGACGCCCCCTCGCCCCTCCCCTCCTAGACTCCTGCCTCACCCCTCCCCTCCAAATCTCCCCCATATCCCATCCCTTTCAAATCCCTCCCCTTGTCCCTTCCCTCCCAAACTCCCCCCTCACCCCTCCCCTTCAAATCTCCCCACCCTCATTGCTTCTCAATTTCCCCCCTCTCACTCCCCCTCCTCAAAGCGCCCTCCCCGCTTCTTCCCCCTTCAAACTCTCACCTCCATCTCCCCCAACCTTCTGCCTCGCTCTTCCCCCTCCTCAAATAACACCTCATTGTGGCTCACCCAATCACCATCAAACCTTTTGTCCGCCCCATCCTTCCCTTTCTCCGAGCTATTCTGAAATCTCTGACACACCTTCAACAGCTCTCCCTATCTCTTCCACCTCTTCCACATCTTACCCTACCCCTCCTCCCCCCTGTTCTGTATCTGATGCTCCCCCTTCCTCTTCATTAACGGTATGGACCTCAAACATCCGGGGCCTTCGTTCAAACTTAACTGATCTCTCCATACAGGTTGCTTCTGTCAAACCAGACGTGATCTGCTTAACAGAAACTTTCCTCCTTTATGATGTCTCTGATTCCATAGTATCTCTCCCGGGCTACTCCCTCCTCCGGTATGATAGACCTGAGCCTCGTCCTGGAGGCGGGGTTGCTATCTTTATCAAAAACTCTCTTCCTCACTCGCCCTGCACTGCACTCTCTCCACCTCACCCCCAGGAATACCTCTGGCTACGGCTTCCCCTTCGCTCCCACCTCTTGTTCATATGTGTGTTGTACCGTCCACCAAACAGTGATGACTCCATCTACATCTCGCTGTCTGATGATATGGACCAACTTCTATCTACTCATCCCAACTCTCTCTTCCTCATATGTGGTGATTTCAATTGTCACCATGCCAGTTGGCTGGGTGTGGGTACCTCTCTCACCAGCCATGGCTCTTCAGCAAAGGACTTCTGCGACTCACTGGGACTGACACAATCTGTCAATTTCCCGACCCGGATCTCAGTCAACGGAACATCTTCTCTTCTGGACTTGGTTATGACTAACTTCCCTGAAAATGTCTGCTGCTCTTCTTCTGCTCCGATCGGATCATCTGATCATGTCCTTGTTAAAGTGGACATCTCTCTGACCATCCTCAGGGAGCCTGCTCAGCGTCGACGAGTCTGGCATTTCACTCAGGCCAACTGGCACGGTCTTCAAGCAGCCATCAATCATCTGGACTGGTCTCCCATCTCTACCACCTCTGACATCAACTCATCCTGGGAATTCTTCCAAAGTAAATTGCTCTCTCTCTCATGCACAGATTTATCCCATCTCGTCTTCAGTTGTCATACCCTTCCTCCCGTCCATGGTACACGGAATCTTGTGGTGAGGCTGTTGCCCAGAAACAACTTGCCTTCGTCTCCTGGAAAGCAAATCCAACGGAAGGAAATCTCATTTCCTTTCACAAAGCCCGAAACAAGTGTGTGTCCACCCTCAGGAGAGCCAGGAAACAATATCTCTCCGTTCTCAAGACCGAACTCTCTTATCTGTCTCCCTCTTCCAAATCCTGGTGGCGTCTGGTCAAATCCGTTTCTGGTGTTTGTTCCCCCTCCATCCCCTCCCTTACCTCAAACGGCTACACAGCTGACTCCGCACGTGAAAAAGCTGAATGCCTCAACTCTGTGTTTGCCTCTAAATCTTGTGTCCCAAACCCATCCCTCTCTGTACCCACCATACCCAGTCGTACCCTGCTGCTCCTGGACTCCGTGTCCTTTCCTCCTGACAAGGTGGAAAAGTTTCTGTCAACCCTCGACTCTGATTCTGCAACTGGACCCGACGGCATCAGCCCACGGGTCCTAAAATCCTGCTCTGCTGCTCTATCTCACCCTCTCTCTGTTCTCTTCACCCTCTCTTTTGCTCAAGGTCAACTGCCATCTGCTTGGAAATCAGCCAACATCACCGCTTTGCACAAAAAAGGTGCAAAAACAGATCCTAGCAACTACAGACCAATCAGCCTTCTCCCAATTATCAGCAAAGTCATGGAATCCATCATTGCTTCGGATATGAAATCTTTCCTCTTCTCCAATGGCTTGATCTCTGATCATCAATTTGGTTTCAGACCAGGTCACTCTACTCTGGACATGCTGCTTCTGCTGTCTCAACAATGGATGGAGGTCCTCAATGCCAAACAGGAAATTAGAGCTGTCTCCCTCGACATATCACGTGCCTTCGACACGGTCTGGCACCCCGCTCTGCTCACCAAACTCTCCTCCTTTGGTATCCATGGAAATCTCCACGCATGGCTGGCGGACTTCCTCTCTAGTCGTCGTCAACGTGTGGCCCTGAATGGGTTTCTCTCATCTCCTCTTCCTGTTCAGGCTGGAGTTCCCCAAGGCAGTGTTCTGGGCCCCGTGCTTTTTCTGGTCTTCATCAATGATCTCTCTGACTCTCTCGAAAATCCTCTCTATCTCTTTGCTGATGACTCCACTCTCTGCCGCTCCATTCCTCTTCCCTCAGATCGGCAGTCTGCTGCCTCCTCACTCTCTGAAGACCTGGACAAAATCACAGACTGGTCAAACAAGTGGAACATGTCTTTCAATCCTGACAAATCTCACACTCTTACTATGTCTCTCCGAAAAGATCGACTGGACAACCCTCCCATCTACTTTCTCAACAATCCTCTCCAAGAAGTTCTGTCGCTCAAGATTTTGGGTCTCACTATCTGCCATGATCTTTCTTGGGAAAACCACATTTCCAAGCTGGCCTCCAAAGCCAGTCGCCGACTGGGCATCCTCCGTCGTGCGAAGTCCTTCCTCGGCACACCTGAGCTCCTCACCACATACAAGGCTTTCATCCGCAGCTCAATGGAATACTGTTCTCCCCTATGGGCCGGTGCTCCTGCCTCACACCTAGCTCGGCTTCACGCTGTTGAAACCAAAGCTTTCAGAATTATTGGAATCTCCCGCGATGAAGCTATCTCTGAGGGCCTTTCACTCACTCACCGCAGGCAGGTAGGTGGTCTTTCTGTCTTCTACCGACTCCTCTCCGGCCTTGCACCCCCAGCTCTCTCTGTGCTCTGTCCCCCAAATATTCCTACAGGTCGCACAAGATCTGCCAGCAACCCTCTGATGGTTAAACTGCCGAAATCTCGGCTCTCTGCTCACCTTCACTCTTTCATTCCTCTTTTCTCCCGCCTCTGGAACAAACTCCCTCACTCCCTTCAATCCCACTCCTCCCTCCAGGTCTTTAAAACAGCTGTTCACCACCATCTCTTATCTTCCCCCATCCAAAACCTTGATCTTTTCTACCCCCGCTAATTCACCCCAGATCCACCTTGTTTGAAATTCCAACTTCTTTCCTGAAAGTCCTGGCAGTGTCCATATGTTTTATACCTCTCCCACCGCCCCCTTCCCATGCCCCCCCCCCCCCCCCAAAGCCCTCGCCCTCTCTCAGATCTCTCGATGTCTCCATGTCTCTCGGTCCCTGCTCTCAAATGTTGTGTTTGTGTCCTTCCCCCTCTCTCCCCATCTTGTCTACCGCTCCCGATGTTATATGTTTTATGTGTCGGTTTGTCTTTCTGTGTGATTAATGTTCGCTCTTTCACGAGCCTCGATCTTGTATACAAAAAAAAAAAAAAAAAAAAAAAAAAAAAAGCATAAAAGAGAAAAACCGGGGACTGTCAGGGAATAAAATATTCATATTAATTTGTCCATATTGTTAATATAACTACAGAATGTGTCTGGAGAAAAATGCTCTGTGGTGCAGTTTGGATAAAACTGTGAATCCTCTTGAACTATTTAGCTTCGGTTAAAGAGCTAACAGGTGGTCCAGAGAGAAGTTAATTTTAAAAGACAGAATGTGTACCGCTCTTGGACTGCCATCTGTGTCTATCAATATTTAGCCTGTGTTCCATAGATGGAACACAGGCTGCAAATTCCCCCTCAGCAGGTCAGAGCATTTGACCTCTTGAACAGAAATAAGGTAGTGCTCTCAGTCTCCCAACATAGAAAGCTGGCCAAAGGAGCCAAATAAGGTTTTTTGGATAAGGGAACCAGAGACACTTGCAGGCTCTCATGTCCCAAGGGGAATTAACCTTTGGGGTGACCCTGCATGATCCGCAACATCAAAGGAGTTCGGGGCTTTATAACCAAGATAAAGTTGCGATTGGAAAGCAGTGGAACTGGGAGACCGACTGTGAAGTTCTGAAGACCTACAGACCAAGCTTCAACAAAGACCTACCGAACAAGCTTCAACAAGGACTGGAACAAAGACTCATTAAAGATCTCGGCTTAGTATACAACAAAATTCTCTAAAAGTGAATAGAACATTGATTTTGCTAAAACGAGTTTCTTGAAGTTTTAATAGTGAATACAGTAGAAATTATTCTTCGACAGAACTAAAACACAAGATGATGCCATTTGGTCCATTGAGCTTGTGCCGCAACAAACCCCTTATAGTTTCATTTTTAATATAGGTATCAAAGCATCACGAAAGAGAGGTGTGACCAAGAAAATAGTATTGGTTGTTGTGACTTGTGAGTAAGTATTGGTTGTTGTGAGTAAGTATTGGTTGTTGTGAGTAAGACACGAGTAAGAGTAAGACAAAGATAGGAGTAAGAGTAAGAGTAAGAGTAAGAGTAAGACAGGAGTAAGAGTAAGAGTAAGACAGGAGTAAGAGTAAGACAAAGATAGGAGTAAGAGTAAGAGTAAGACAGGAGTAAGAGTAAGACAAAGATAGGAGTAAGAGTAGGAGTAAGACAGGAGTAAGAGTAAGAGTAAGACAGGAGTAAGACTAAGACAAAGATAGGAGTAAGAGTAAGAGTAAGAGTAAGACAAAGATAGGAGTAAGAGTAAGAGTAAGACAGGAGTAAGAGTAAGAGTAAGAGTAGGAGTAAGAGTAAGACAGGAGTAAGAGTAAGACAAAGATAGAAGAGTAAGAGTAAGAGTAAGAGTAAGACAGGAGTAAGAGTAAGAGTAAGAGTAGGAGTAAGAGTAAGACAGGAGTAAGAGTAAGAGTAAGACAAAGATAGGAGTAAGAGTAAGAGTAAGACAGGAGTAAGAGTAAGAGTAAGAGTAGGAGTAAGACAGGAGTAAGAGTAAGACAAAGATAGGAGTAAGAGTAAGACAGGAGTAAGAGTAAGACAAGGATAGGAGTAAGAGTAGGAGTAAGACGGGAGTAAGAGTAAGACAGGAGTAAGACTAAGACAAAGATAGGAGTAAGAGTAAGACAGGAGTAAGAGTAAGACAAAGATAGGAGTAAGAGTAAGAGTAAGACAGGAGTAAGAGTAAGGCAAAGATAGGAGTAAGAGTAAGAGTAAGACAGGAGTAAGAGTAAGACAAAGATAGGAGTAAGAGTAAGAGTAAGACAGGAGTAAGAGTAAGAGTAAGACAGGAGTAAGACTAAGACAAAGATAGGAGTAAGAGTAAGAGTAAGACAGGAGTAAGACAAAGATAGGAGTAAGAGTAAGACAGGAGTAAGAGTAAGACAAAGATAGGAGTAAGAGTAGGAGTAAGACAGGAGTAAGAGTAAGACAAAGATAGGAGTAAGAGTAGGAGTAAGACAGGAATAAGAGTAAGAGTAAGACAGGAGTAGGAGTAAGACAAAGATAGGAGTAAGAGTAAGACAGGAGTAAGAGTAAGAGTAAGACAGGAGTAAGAGTAAGACAAAGATAGGAGTAAGAGTAAGAGTAAGACAGGAGTAAGAGTAAGAGTAAGACAGGAGTAAGAGTAAGACAAAGATAGGAGTAAGAGTAAGACAGGAGTAAGAGTAAGACAAAGATAGGAGTAAGAGTAAGAGTAAGACAAAGATAGGAGTAAGAGTAAGACAAAGATAAGAGTAAGAGTAAGAGTAAGACAGGAGTAAGAGTAAGAGTAAGAGTAAGACAGGAGTAAGAGTAAGATAAAGATAGGAGTAAGAGTAAGACAGGAGTAAGAGTAGGAGTAAGACAGGAGTAAGAGTAAGACAAAGATAGGAGTAAGAGTAGGAATAAGACAGGAGTAAGAGTAAGAGTAAGACAGGAGTAAGAGTAAGACAAAGATAGGAGTAAGAGTAAGAGTAAGACAGGAGTAAGAGTAAGAGTAAGACAAAGATAGGAGTAAGAGTAAGAGTATGACAGGAGTAAGAGTAAGATAAAGATAGGAGTAAGAGTAAGACAGGAGTAAGAGTAGGAGTAAGACAGGAGTAAGAGTAAGACGAAGATAGGAGTAAGAGTAGGAGTAAGACAGGAGTAAGAGTAAGACAGGAGTACGAGTAAGAGGAAGACAGGAGTACGAGTAAGAGGAAGAGAGGAGTACGTGTAAGAGGAAGACAGGAGTGAGAGTAAGAGTAAGACAGGAGTATGAGTAAGACGAAGATAGGAGTAAGAGTAGGAGTAAGACAGGAGTAAGAGTAAGACAGGAGTACGAGTAAGAGGCAGACAGGAGTACGAGTAAGAGGAAGAGAGGAGTACGTGCAAGAGGAAGACAGGAGTAAGAGTAGGAGTAAGACAGGAGTAAGAGTAAGACGAAGATAGGAGTAAGAGTAAGAGTAAGACAGGAGTAAGAGTAAGACAAAGGAGTAAGAGTAAGAGTAAGACAGGAGTAAGAGTAAGACGAAGATAGGAGTAAGAGTAGGAGTAAGACAGGAGTAAGAGTAAGGGGAAGACAGGAGTAAGAGTAAGAGTAAGACAGGAGTAAGAGTAAGATAAAGATAGGAGTAAGAGTAAGACAGGAGTAAGAGTAAGACGAAGATAGGAGTAAGAGTAGGAGTAAGACAGGAGTAAGAGTAAGATAAAGATAGGAGTAAGAGTAAGAGTAAGACAGGAGTAAGAGTAAGACAAAGATAGGAGTAAGAGTAAGACAGGAGTAAGAGTAAGAGTAAGACAGGAGTAAGAGTAAGACAAAGATAGGAGTAAGAGTAAGAGTAAGACAGGAGTAAGAGTAAGACAAAGACAGGAGTAAGAGTAAGAGTAAGACAGGAGTAAGAGTAAGATAAAGATAGGAGTAAGAGTAAGAGTAAGACAGGAGTAAGAGTAAGACGAAGATAGGAGTAAGAGTAGGAGTAAGACAGGAGTAAGAGTAAGATAAAGATAGGAGTAAGAGTAAGAGTAAGACAGGAGTAAGAGTAAGACAAAGATAGGAGTAAGAGTAAGAGTAAGACAGGAGTAAGAGTAAGACAGGAGTAAGAGTAAGACAAAGATAGGAGTAAGAGTAAGAGTAAGGCAGGAGTAAGAGTAAGAGTAAGAGTAAGAGTAAGACAGGAGTAAGAGTAAGAGTAAGAGTAGGAGTAAGAGTAAGACAGGAGTAAGAGTAAGACAAAGATAGGAGTAAGAGTAAGAGTAAGACAGGAGTAAGAGTAAGACAAAGATAGGAGTAAGAGTAGGAGTAAGACAGGAGTAAGAGTAAGAGTAAGACAGGAGTAAGACTAAGACAAAGATAGGAGTAAGAGTAAGAGTAAGAGTAAGACAAAGATAGGAGTAAGAGTAAGAGTAAGAGTAGGAGTAAGAGTAAGACAGGAGTAAGAGTAAGACAAAGATAGGAGTAAGAGTAAGAGTAAGACAGGAGTAAGAGTAAGACAAAGATAGGAGTAAGAGTAGGAGTAAGACAGGAGTAAGAGTAAGAGTAAGACAGGAGTAAGACTAAGACAAAGATAGGAGTAAGAGTAAGAGTAAGAGTAAGACAAAGATAGGAGTAAGAGTAAGAGTAAGACAGGAGTAAGAGTAAGAGTAAGAGTAGGAGTAAGAGTAAGACAGGAGTAAGAGTAAGACAAAGATAGGAGTAAGAGTAAGAGTAAGAGTAAGAGTAAGACAGGAGTAAGAGTAAGAGTAGGAGTAAGAGTAAGACAGGAGTAAGAGTAAGAGTAAGACAAAGATAGGAGTAAGAGTAAGAGTAAGACAGGAGTAAGAGTAAGAGTAAGAGTAGGAGTAAGACAGGAGTAAGAGTAAGACAAAGATAGGAGTCAGAGTAAGACAGGAGTAAGAGTAAGACAAAGATAGGAGTAAGAGTAGGAGTAAGACGGGAGTAAGAGTAAGACAGGAGTAAGACTAAGACAAAGATAGGAGTAAGAGTAAGACAGGAGTAAGAGTAAGACAAAGATAGGAGTAAGAGTAAGAGTAAGACAGGAGTAAGAGTAAGGCAAAGATAGGAGTAAGAGTAAGAGTAAGACAGGAGTAAGAGTAAGACAAAGATAGGAGTAAGAGTAAGAGTAAGACAGGAGTAAGAGTAAGAGTAAGACAGGAGTAAGACTAAGACAAAGATAGGAGTAAGAGTAAGAGTAAGACAGGAGTAAGACAAAGATAGGAGTAAGAGTAAGACAGGAGTAAGAGTAAGACAAAGATAGGAGTAAGAGTAGGAGTAAGACAGGAGTAAGAGTAAGACAAAGATAGGAGTAAGAGTAGGAGTAAGACAGGAATAAGAGTAAGAGTAAGACAGGAGTAGGAGTAAGACAAAGATAGGAGTAAGAGTAAGACAGGAGTAAGAGTAAGAGTAAGACAGGAGTAAGAGTAAGACAAAGATAGGAGTAAGAGTAAGAGTAAGACAGGAGTAAGAGTAAGAGTAAGACAGGAGTAAGAGTAAGACAAAGATAGGAGTAAGAGTAAGACAGGAGTAAGAGTAAGACAAAGATAGGAGTAAGAGTAAGAGTAAGACAAAGATAGGAGCAAGAGTAAGAGTAAGACAAAGATAAGAGTAAGAGTAAGAGTAAGACAGGAGTAAGAGTAAGAGTAAGAGTAAGATAGGAGTAAGAGTAAGAGTAAGACAGGAGTAAGAGTAAGATAAAGATAGGAGTAAGAGTAAGAGTAAGACAGGAGTAAGAGTAGGAGTAAGACAGGAGTAAGAGTAAGACAAAGATAGGAGTAAGAGTAGGAATAAGACAGGAGTAAGAGTAAGAGTAAGACAGGAGTAAGAGTAAGACAAAGATAGGAGTAAGAGTAAGAGTAAGACAGGAGTAAGAGTAAGAGTAAGACAAAGATAGGAGTAAGAGTAAGAGTAAGACAGGAGTAAGAGTAAGATAAAGATAGGAGTAAGAGTAAGACAGGAGTAAGAGTAGGAGTAAGACAGGAGTAAGAGTAAGACGAAGATAGGAGTAAGAGTAGGAGTAAGACAGGAGTAAGAGTAAGACAGGAGTACGAGTAAGAGGAAGACAGGAGTACGAGTAAGAGGAAGAGAGGAGTACGTGTAAGAGGAAGACAGGAGTGAGAGTAAGAGTAAGACAGGAGTATGAGTAAGACGAAGATAGGAGTAAGAGTAGGAGTAAGACAGGAGTAAGAGTAAGACAGGAGTACGAGTAAGAGGCAGACAGGAGTACGAGTAAGAGGAAGAGAGGAGTACGTGCAAGAGGAAGACAGGAGTAAGAGTAGGAGTAAGACAGGAGTAAGAGTAAGACGAAGATAGGAGTAAGAGTAAGAGTAAGACAGGAGTAAGAGTAAGACAAAGGAGTAAGAGTAAGAGTAAGACAGGAGTAAGAGTAAGACGAAGATAGGAGTAAGAGTAGGAGTAAGACAGGAGTAAGAGTAAGGGGAAGACAGGAGTAAGAGTAAGAGTAAGACAGGAGTAAGAGTAAGATAAAGATAGGAGTAAAAGTAAGACAGGAGTAAGAGTAAGACGAAGATAGGAGTAAGAGTAGGAGTAAGACAGGAGTAAGAGTAAGATAAAGATAGGAGTAAGAGTAAGAGTAAGACAGGAGTAAGAGTAAGACAAAGATAGGAGTAAGAGTAAGACAGGAGTAAGAGTAAGAGTAAGACAGGAGTAAGAGTAAGACAAAGATAGGAGTAAGAGTAAGAGTAAGACAGGAGTAAGAGTAAGACAAAGACAGGAGTAAGAGTAAGAGTAAGACAGGAGTAAGAGTAAGATAAAGATAGGAGTAAGAGTAAGAGTAAGACAGGAGTAAGAGTAAGACGAAGATAGGAGTAAGAGTAGGAGTAAGACAGGAGTAAGAGTAAGATAAAGATAGGAGTAAGAGTAAGAGTAAGACAGGAGTAAGAGTAAGACAAAGATAGGAGTAAGAGTAAGAGTAAGACAGGAGTAAGAGTAAGACAGGAGTAAGAGTAAGACAAAGATAGGAGTAAGAGTAAGAGTAAGGCAGGAGTAAGAGTAAGAGTAAGACAGGAGTAAGAGTAAGACAAAGATAGGAGTAGGAGTAAGAGTAAGACAGGAGTAAGAAAGAGTAAGACAGGAGTAAGAGTAAGATAAAGATATGAGTAAGAGTAAGAGTAAGACAGGAGTAAGAGTAAGACGAAGATAGGAGTAAGAGTAGGAGTAAGACAGGAGTAAGAGTAAGATAAAGATAGGAGTAAGAGTAAGAGTAAGACAGGAGTAAGAGTAAGACAAAGATAGGAGTAAGAGTAAGAGTAAGACAGGAGTAATAGTAAGAGTAAGACAGGAGTAAGAGTAAGAAAAAGATAGGAGTAAGATTAAGACAGGAGTAAGAGTAAGATAAAGATAGGAGTAAGAGTAAGAGTAAGACAGGAGTAAGAGCAAGACAAAGACAGGAGTAAGAGTAAGAGTAAGACAGGAGTAAGAGTAAGATAAAGATAGGAGTAAGAGTAAGAGTAAGACAGGAGTAAGAGTAAGACGAAGATAGGAGTAAGAGTAGGAGTAAGACAGGAGTAAGAGTAAGGGGAAGACAGGAGTAAGAGTAAGAGTAAGACAGGAGTAAGAGTAAGATAAAGATAGGAGTAAGAGTAAGAGTAAGACAGGAGTAAGAGTAAGACTAAGATAGGAGTAAGAGTAGGAGTAAGACAGGAGTAAGACTAAGAGGAAGACAGGAGTACGAGTAAGAGTAAGACAGGAGTGAGTAAGAGGAAGACAGGAGTACGAGTAAGAGGAAGACAGGAGTACGAGTAAGAGGAAGACAGGAGTATGAGTAAGAGTAAGACAGGAGTGAGAGTAAGAGTAAGACAGGAGTACGAGTAAGAGGAAGACACGAGTGAGAGTAAGAGTAAGACAGGAGTACGAGTAAGAGTAAGACAGGAGTGAGAGTAAGAGTAAGACAGGAGTACGAGTAAGAGGAAGACAGGAGTACGAGTAAGAGGAAGACAGGAGTACGAGTAAGAGGAAGACAGGAGTGAGAGTAAGAGTAAGACAGGAGTACGAGTAAGAGGAAGACAGGAGTACGAGTAAGAGTAAGACAGGAGTACGAGTAAGAGGAAGACAGGAGTACGTGTAAGAGGAAGACAGGAGTAAGAGTAAGAGTAAGACAGGAGTACGAGTAAGAGGAAGACAGGAGTACGAGTAAGAGGAAGAGAGGAGTACGTGTAAGAGGAAGACAGGAGTACGTGTAAGAGGAAGACAGGAGTAAGAGTAAGAGTAAGACAGGAGTAAGAGTAAGACAGGAGTACGAGTAAGAGGAAGACAGGAGTATGAGTAAGACGAAGATAGGAGTAAGAGTAAGAGTAAGACAGGAGTACGAGTAAGAGGAAGACAGGAGTACGAGTAAGAGTAAGACAGGAGTACGAGTAAGAGGAAGACAGGAGTACGAGTAAGAGGAAGAGAGGAGTACGTGTAAGAGGAAGACAGGAGTAAGAGTAGGAGTAAGACAGGAGTAAGAGTAAGACGAAGATAGGAGTAAGAGTAAGAGTAAGACAGGAGTAAGAGTAAGACAAAGATAGGAGTAAGAGTAAGAGTAAGACAGGAGTAAGAGTAAGAGTAAGCCAGGAGTAAGAGTAAGACAAAGATAGGAGTAAGAGTAAGAGAAAGACAGGAGTAAGAGTAAGACAAAGATAGGAGTAAGAGTAAGAGTAAGACAGGAGTACGAGTAAGACGAAGAGAGGAGTACGAGTAAGAGTAAGACAGGAGTACGAGTAAGAGGAAGACAGGAGTGAGAGTAAGAGTAAGACAGGAGTACGAGTAAGAGTAAGACAGGAGTACGAGTAAGAGGAAGAGAGGAGTAAGAGGAAGAGAGGAGTAAGAGTAAGAGTAAGAGTAAGACAGGAGTACGAGTAAGAGGAAGACAGGAGTAAGAGTAAGAGTAAGACAGGAGTACGAGTAAGAGTAAGACAGGAGTACGAGTAAGAGGAAGACAGGAGTAAGAGTAAGAGTAAGACAGGAGTACGAGTAAGGGTAAGACAGGAGTATGAGTAAGAGGAAGACAGGAGTAAGAGTAAGAGTAAGACAGGAGTGAGAGTAAGAGTAAGAAAGGAGTACGAGTAAGAGTAAGACAGGAGTAAGAGTAAGACAGGAGTAAGAGTAAGAGGAAGAGAGGAGTACGAGTAAGAGGAAGAGAGGAGTACGTGTAAGAGGAAGACAGGAGTGAGAGTAAGAGTAAGACAGGAGTACGAGTAAGAGGAAGAGAGGAGTATGAGTAAGAGTAAGACAGGAGTGAGAGTAAGAGTAAGACAGGAGTACGAGTAAGAGGAAGAAAGGAGTAAGAGTAAGAGAGGAGTACGAGTAAGAGGTAGACAGGAGTAAGAGTAAGAGAGGAGTACGAGTAAGAGGAAGAAAGGAGTAAGAGTAAGAGAGGAGTACGAGTAAGAGGTAGACAGGAGTAAGAGTAAGAGAGGAGTACGAGTAAGAGGAAGACAGGAGTACGAGTAAGAGGAAGACAGGAGTACGAGTAAGAGGAAGACAGGAGTACGAGTAAGAGTAAGACAGGAGTACGAGTAAGAGGAAGACAGGAGTACGAGTAAGAGTAAGACAGGAGTGAGAGTAAGATTAAGACAGGAGTACGAGTAAGAGGAAGAGAGGAGTACGAGTAAGAGTAAGACAGGAGTGAGAGTAAGAGTAAGACAGGAGTACGAGTAAGAGGAAGACAGGAGTAAGAGTAAGAGAGGAGTACGAGTAAGAGTAAGACAGGAGTAAGAGTAAGAGAGGAGTACGAGTAAGAGTAAGACAGGAGTACCAGAAAGAGTAAGACAGGAGTACGAGTAAGAGGAAGACAGGAGTAAGAGTAAGAGTAAGACAGGAGTACGAGGAAGAGTAAGACAGGAGTGAGAGTAAGAAGAAGACAGGAGTACGAGTAAGAGTAAGAGAGGAGTACGAGTAAGAGGAAGACAGGAGTAAGAGTAAGAGAGGAGTACGAGTAAGAGGAAGACAGGAGTACGAGTAAGAGGAAGACAGGAGTACGAGTAAGAGGAAGACAGGAGTACGAGTAAGAGTAAGACAGGAGTACGAGTAAGAGGAAGACAGGAGTAAGAGTAAGAGTAAGACAGGAGTACGAGTAAGAGTAAGACAGGAGTACGAGTAAGAGGAAGACAGGAGTGAGAGTAAGAGTAAGACAGGAGTACGAGTAAGAGTAAGACAGGAGTACGAGTAAGAGGAAGACAGGAGTACGAGTAAGAGGAAGACAGGAGTGAGAGTAAGAGTAAGACAGGAGTACGAGTAAGAGGAAGACAGGAGTACGAGTAAGAGTAAGACAGGAGTGAGAGTAAGAGTAAGACAGGAGTACGAGTAAGAGGAAGACAGGAGTACGAGTAAGAGGAAGACAGGAGTGAGAGTAAGAGTAAGACAGGAGTACGAGTAAGAGGAAGACAGGAGTACGAGTAAGAGTAAGACAGGAGTACGAGTAAGAGGAAGACAGGAGTACGTGTAAGAGGAAGACAGGAGTAAGAGTAAGAGTAAGACAGGAGTACGAGTAAGAGGAAGACAGGAGTACGAGTAAGAGGAAGAGAGGAGTACGTGTAAGAGGAAGACAGGAGTACGTGTAAGAGGAAGACAGGAGTAAGAGTAAGAGTAAGACAGGAGTAAGAGTAAGACAGGAGTACGAGTAAGAGGAAGACAGGAGTATGAGTAAGACGAAGATAGGAGTAAGAGTAAGAGTAAGACAGGAGTACGAGTAAGAGGAAGACAGGAGTACGAGTAAGAGTAAGACAGGAGTACGAGTAAGAGGAAGACAGGAGTACGAGTAAGAGGAAGAGAGGAGTACGTGTAAGAGGAAGACAGGAGTAAGAGTAGGAGTAAGACAGGAGTAAGAGTAAGACGAAGATAGGAGTAAGAGTAAGAGTAAGACAGGAGTAAGAGTAAGACAAAGATAGGAGTAAGAGTAAGAGTAAGACAGGAGTAAGAGTAAGAGTAAGCCAGGAGTAAGAGTAAGACAAAGATAGGAGTAAGAGTAAGAGAAAGACAGGAGTAAGAGTAAGACAAAGATAGGAGTAAGAGTAAGAGTAAGACAGGAGTACGAGTAAGACGAAGAGAGGAGTACGAGTAAGAGTAAGACAGGAGTACGAGTAAGAGGAAGACAGGAGTGAGAGTAAGAGTAAGACAGGAGTACGAGTAAGAGTAAGACAGGAGTACGAGTAAGAGGAAGAGAGGAGTAAGAGGAAGAGAGGAGTAAGAGTAAGAGTAAGAGTAAGACAGGAGTACGAGTAAGAGGAAGACAGGAGTAAGAGTAAGAGTAAGACAGGAGTACGAGTAAGAGTAAGACAGGAGTACGAGTAAGAGGAAGACAGGAGTAAGAGTAAGAGTAAGACAGGAGTACGAGTAAGGGTAAGACAGGAGTATGAGTAAGAGGAAGACAGGAGTAAGAGTAAGAGTAAGACAGGAGTGAGAGTAAGAGTAAGAAAGGAGTACGAGTAAGAGTAAGACAGGAGTAAGAGTAAGACAGGAGTAAGAGTAAGAGGAAGAGAGGAGTACGAGTAAGAGGAAGAGAGGAGTACATGTAAGAGGAAGACAGGAGTGAGAGTAAGAGTAAGACAGGAGTACGAGTAAGAGGAAGAGAGGAGTATGAGTAAGAGTAAGACAGGAGTGAGAGTAAGAGTAAGACAGGAGTACGAGTAAGAGGAAGAAAGGAGTAAGAGTAAGAGAGGAGTACGAGTAAGAGGTAGACAGGAGTAAGAGTAAGAGAGGAGTACGAGTAAGAGGAAGACAGGAGTACGAGTAAGAGGAAGACAGGAGTATGAGTAAGAGGAAGACAGGAGTACGAGTAAGAGTAAGACAGGAGTACGAGTAAGAGGAAGACAGGAGTACGAGTAAGAGTAAGACAGGAGTGAGAGTAAGATTAAGACAGGAGTACGAGTAAGAGGAAGAGAGGAGTACGAGTAAGAGTAAGACAGGAGTGAGAGTAAGAGTAAGACAGGAGTACGAGTAAGAGGAAGACAGGAGTAAGAGTAAGAGAGGAGTACGAGTAAGAGTAAGACAGGAGTAAGAGTAAGAGAGGAGTACGAGTAAGAGTAAGACAGGAGTACCAGAAAGAGTAAGACAGGAGTACGAGTAAGAGGAAGACAGGAGTAAGAGTAAGAGGAAGACAGGAGTGAGAGTAAGAGTAAGAGTAAGACAGGAGAAAGAGGAAGAGTAAGACAGGAGTACGAGTAAGAGTAAGACAGGAGTACGAGTAAGAGTAAGAGTAAGACAGGAGTACGAGTAAGAGTAAGACAGGAGTACGAGTAAGAGTAAGAGTAAGACAGGAGTACGAGTGAGAGTAAGACAGGAGTAAGAGTAAGAGTAAGACAGGAGTACGAGTAAGAGTAAGAGAGGAGTACGAGTAAGAGGAAGACAGGAGTAAGAGTAAGAGAGGAGTACGAGTAAGAGGAAGACAGGAGTACGAGTAAGAGGAAGACAGGAGTACGAGTAAGAGGAAGACAGGAGTACGAGTAAGAGTAAGACAGGAGTACGAGTAAGAGGAAGACAGGAGTACGAGTAAGAGGAAGACAGGAGTACGAGTAAGAGTAAGACAGGAGTACGAGTAAGAGGTAGACAGGAGTAAGAGTAAGAGTA
This sequence comes from Myxine glutinosa, assembly GCF_964187855.1. Lineage (NCBI taxonomy): Eukaryota > Metazoa > Chordata > Myxini > Myxiniformes > Myxinidae > Myxine > Myxine glutinosa. The sequence continues at coordinate 53,004,281 of NC_136270.1, forward strand.
AGACAGGAGTACGAGTAAGAGTAAGACAGGAGTGAGAGTAAGAGTAAGACAGGAGTACGAGTAAGAGGAAGACAGGAGTGAGAGTAAGAGTAAGACAGGAGTACGAGTAAGAGGAAGACAGGAGTAAGAGTAAGACAGGAGTACGAGTAAGAGGAAGACAGGAGTAAGAGTAAGAGAGGAGTACGAGTAAGAGGAAGACAGGAGTACGAGTAAGAGGAAGACAGGAGTAAGAGTAAGAGTAAGACAGGAGTGAGAGTAAGAGTAAGACAGGAGTACGGGTAAGAGTAAGACAGGAGTAAGAGTAAGACAGGAGTACGAGTAAGAGTAAGACAGGAGTACGAGTAAGAGTAAGAGTAAGACAGGAGAAAGAGTAAGAGTAAGACAGGAGTACGAGTAAGAGTAAGACAGGAGTACGAGTAAGAGTAAGAGTAAGACAGGAGAAAGAGTAAGAGTAAGACAGGAGTACGAGTAAGAGTAAGACAGGAGTACGAGTAAGAGTAAGAGTAAGACAGGAGAAAGAGTAAGAGTAAGACAGGAGAAAGAGTAAGAGTAAGACAGGAGTAAGAGTAAGAGTAAGACAGGAGAAAGAGTAAGAGAAAGACAGGAGTGAGAGTAAGAGTAAGACAGGAGAAAGAGTAAGAGAAAGACAGGAGTGAGAGTAAGAGTAAGACAGGAGTAAGAGTAAGAGTAAGACAGGAGAAAGAGTAAGAGAAAGACAAGAGTAAGAGTAAGAGAAAGACAGGAGTGAGAGTAAGAGTAAGACTGGAGAAAGAGTAAGAGTAAGACAGGAGTAAGAGTAAGAGTAAGACAGGAGAAAGAGTAAGAGTAAGACAGGAGTACGAGTAAGAGTAAGACAGGAGTAAGAGTAAGAGTAAGACAGGAGAAAGAGTAAGAGAAAGACAGGAGTGAGAGTAAGAGTAAGACAGGAGAAAGAGTAAGAGAAAGACAGGAGTAAGAGTAAGACAGGAGAAAGAGTAAGAGAAAGACAGGAGTAAGAGTAAGAGTAAGACAGGAGAAAGAGTAAGAGTAAGACAGGAGAAAGAGTAAGAGAAAGACAGGAGTAAGAGTAAGAGTAAGACAGGAGAAAGAGTAAGAGAAAGACAGGAGTGAGAGTAAGAGTAAGACAGGAGAAAGAGTAAGAGAAAGACAGGAGTAAGAGTAAGAGTAAGAGTAAGACAGGAGAAAGAGTAAGAGAAAGACAGGAGTAAGAGTAAGAGTAAGACAGGAGAAAGAGTAAGAGAAAGACAGGAGTAAGAGTAAGAGAAAGACAGGAGTAAGAGTAAGAGTAAGACAGGAGTAAGAGTAAGAGAAAGACAGGAGTAAGAGTAAGAGTAAGACAGGAGAAAGAGTAAGAGAAAGACAGGAGGAAGAGTAAGAGAAAGACAGGAGAAAGAGTAAGAGAAAGACAGGAGAAAGAGTAAGAGAAAGACAGGAGTAAGAGTAAGAGTAAGACAGGAGTAAGAGTAAGAGAAAGACAGGAGTAAGAGTAAGAGTAAGACAGGAGTAAGAGTAAGAGAAAGACAGGAGTAAGAGTAAGAGAAAGACAGGAGTAAGAGTAAGAGAAAGACAGGAGAAAGAGTAAGAGAAAGACAGGAGGAAGAGTAAGAGAAAGACAGGAGAAAGAGTAAGAGTAAGACCGGAGAAAGAGTAAGAGAAAGACAGGAGTGAGAGTAAGAGTAAGAGTAAGACAGGAGAAAGAGTAAGAGTAAGACAGGAGAAAGAGTAAGAGTAAGACAGGAGAAAGAGTAAGAGAAAGACAGGAGAAAGAGTAAGAGAAAGACAGGAGTGAGAGTAAGTGTAAGACAGGAGTAAGAGTAAGAGTAAGACAGGAGTAAGAGTAAGAGAAAGACAGGAGTAAGAGTAAGAGTAAGACAGGAGAAAGAGTAAGAGAAAGACAGGACAGAGAGTAAGAGAAAGACAGGAGTGAGAGTAAGAGTAAGACAGGAGAAAGAGTAAGAGTAAGACAGGAGTAAGAGTAAGAGAAAGACAGGAGTAAGAGTAAGAGCAAGACAGGAGAAAGAGTAAGAGAAAGACAGGAGAGAGAGTAAGAGAAAGACAGGAGTGAGAGTAAGAGTAAGACAGGAGAAAGAGTAAGAGGAAGACAGGAGAAAGAGTAAGAGGAAGACAGGAGAAAGAGTAAGAGGAAGACAGGAGAAAGAGTAAGAGAAAGACAGGAGTAAGAGTAAGAGAAAGACAGGAGTAAGAGTAAGAGTAAGACAGGAGTAAGAGTAAGAGAAAGACAGGAGTAAGAGTAAGAGTAAGACAGGAGAAAGAGTAAGAGAAAGACAGGAGAGAGAGTAAGAGAAAGACAGGAGTGAGAGTAAGAGTAAGACAGGAGAAAGAGTAAGAGGAAGACAGGAGAAAGAGTAAGAGGAAGACAGGAGAAAGAGTATGAGGAAGACAGGAGTGAGAGTAAGAGTAAGACAGGAGAAAGAGTAAGAGTAAGACAGGAGAAAGAGTAAGAGGAAGACAGGAGAAAGAGTAAGAGGAAGACAGGAGAAAGAGTAAGAGGAAGACAGGAGAAAGAGTAAGAGGAAGACAGGAGAAAGAGTAAGAGGAAGACAGGAGAAAGAGTAAGAGGAAGACAGGAGAAAGAGTAAGAGGAAGACAGGAGAAAGAGTAAGAGAAAGACAGGAGTGAGAGTAAGAGTAAGACAGGAGAAAAAGTAAGAGGAAGACAGGAGAAAGAGTATGAGGAAGACAGGAGTGAGAGTAAGAGTAAGACAGGAGAAAGAGTAAGAGGAAGACAGGAGAAAGAGTAAGAGGAAGACAGGAGAAAGAGTAAGAGGAAGACAGGAGAAAGAGTAAGAGGAAGACAGGAGAAAGAGTAAGAGAAAGACAGGAGTGAGAGTAAGAGTAAGACAGGAGAAAGAGTAAGAGGAAGACAGGAGAAAGAGTATGAGGAAGACAGGAGTAAGACAAATATAGAGCTGGTAAAATACAATAAAGCAAGGTTACCAACTTGCAGACGGTGAGCATGAAGCAGACCCTGAGATTGAGCTTCTTGACATGAAATTGCTTGAACAAACTTTGGTCATCACGGAATTCACAGGCGATGAAGGTTGTGGTCAAATTTCATCGAAACAGCGTGTGTAGTTTAAAGGAAAAAGCAAATTCCCATTTTGGGGGATCAAATCTGGACCCACTTTGACCCTCGGTAGACTCCCTTTATTTATTTATTTATTTTTTTTACTGCTGTGAACAAACTTGAGTTGCAACATAACGAATATCATTTTAGTCAAGTTTGGTCACAATCCCTTCAGCAACTTTGGAGAAGAAGTTGAACGTGTTTACGGACTGACGAGCAGACTGATGGACTGACTGACTGATGGACTGACTGACTGATGGACTGACTGACTGATGGACTGACTGACTGATGGACTGACTGACGGATGGACTGACTGACTGACTGATGGACCGACTGACTGACTGATGGACGGATTCACTGAATGATGGACTGACTGAATGACGAACAGACTGACTGAATGACAGACTGACTGACTGAATGGCAGACTGAATGACGGACTGACTGACTGAATGACGGACTGACTGAATGAATGATGAACAGACTGACTGAATGACAGACTGACTGACGGACTGACTGACTGAATGACAGACTGACTGACTGAATGACAGACTGACTGAATGACAGACTGACTGACTGAATGACAGACTGACTGACTGAATGACAGACTGACAATGACAGACTGACTGAATGACAGACTGACTGACTGAATGACGAACAGACTGACTGAATGACAGATTGAGTGACTGAATGATGAACAGACTGACTGAATGACAGACTGACTGACTGAATGACAGACTGACTGACTGACTGAATGACAGACTGACTGACTGAATAAATGACGGACTGACTGACTGAATGATGGACTGACGGACTGAATGACAGACTGACTGACTGAATAAATGATGGACTGACTGACTGAATGACGGACTGAATGATGGACTGACGGACTGAATGCTGGACTGACGGACGACGCACCATCCCATAAGCTCCCTAGAAGTACATTCCAGGTGAGCTAAAAATATTATCTTGTGTTAGAGTAAAGTGCAGCACACAGACTGCATTCATGTACAGGTTAGCGAATACAGGTTCATTCAAGACCTCCCATGCTGGTGAGGATCTCGATCAGGTGCAACTCACCCTTCCAAAGAAGTGGACGATTTCACTCGAGCTCTAACCAGCGCTTTGCTGCAATAGTAGATCTGTAGGGTGGAGGGAAGGGGGTTCATAAGCCACGTCAATTCCAAATAACATCATCATTCATTGGACAATCAGACACACCCATGGTAACTGGTGTTCAAATCCTTACCTCCGTTTTATAATACTCGGCTGATTTTTGCTGCAACAGAGGGAAGCACATGGTGAGATCACATTTCGATTCGAGCACATCAATGATCTACCTTATAGTTTGCTGCGGAATCATATTGTTGGAGCTTTATTTGTGTCCGAGAAGTCTCAAGCACGAAGCAATTCAACGATATTCGAGGCAACCTTTCAATTTCTCAGGTGAACCACCTTGTCTCAATGGTCACAACCCCATGAGCAGTTTACCATGTTGAGTGAATTATCATTCTCAGTCCACAACCACTTCCTGGATGCACAAAGCTCCCAAAGCGAACCTCCGATAAAAACAAATAAAAACTCATAAAATACAAATATTATTCGATTAACTTATTTATTACAGAAAGAATATTATAAACAACTTGTTTTTGTGATTTATATAAATATATTGTAGCGGCTACCGCTGGGTTTTCACAATCGCCTTGCACCTATCAAGGACGCGGAGCGATCACCATGCCGGGCTCGTCCAGGACGCCCGGGCAGGCCCGCGCTCAACTTGCCAGGCCTCGGTCGGGACGCCCGGGCATGCCCCCTCTCGCCTTTCCTGGGCAAACGCTCCGGGATAATATGTATATATATTGCTGCCCGATAAACGGGCTTTTCAGAGTGCCTGAGTGTTTGGTTTGAATAAAGCAACTCGAATGAATTCCAGCTTTTTGTCGCGTCCATTCTTCCGATCGACGTGGGAGCCCCAGCTCCTTCATTGGTGACCTACCGACATGGACACGGCAGTCGCCCTTAAACTGCCTACCTTCTGGGAGGCTCACGCGGCGGTTTGGTTCACACAGGCGGATTCCCTGTTCGCCCTGCGAGGCATCACGGCCGACGACACCCGCTTCCACCATGTGGTAGCAGCGCTCGGTTCGGCCACCGCGGCCCGCGCCCTGAGCCTCCTCGAGAGCCCGCCAGCCGCTGACAAATACAGCGCGATTAAGAAGCTTCTCCTCGACGCTTTCGCCCTCCCATCGGCGGAACGCGCACGGCGCCTGCTCGACCTGCCTGAGCTCGGCGACACGCGCCCTTCCGAGCGAATGGACTACATGCTTTCACTGCTCGGCGAGCACTCTCCGGCATTCCTGTTCCGGGAGCTGTTCCTCCGTCAGCTGCCTAACCCGGTACGCCTCGCCCTGGCAAGCACGACGATCACAGATCCCCGAGCCCTTGCCAGAGAAGCCGACAAGATCTCCGCCGCAGGCCAGCGCATCGCAGCGGCGACATGGGACCCACCGCCGTCCGACGCAACACCCATGGCGCCCGAGCACCCGGCACGGTCGACGACCGAACTGCCGACGCAATTGGCGGCGGCTACACCGAGCCGACCACCTCCAGCACGACGACTGGGGCCTCCACCTGACCAAGCGTGGTGTTACTATCATGCCAGGTTCGGACAGAAGGCCCGGACATGCCGACCCCCGTGCACCTTCGGCAGGCCGGGAAACGGCCGGGCCGGCGTTCATTACCAGCCATGAGCGCCGGCCACACGGGCAACTTACTGTTCATCATGGATAAAGCGTCCGGACGGCGCTTCCTGTGCGACACCGGCGCCCAACTGAGCGTCATACCCACCTCTGACCAGGACAGGCAGGCCGCGGGTTGCGGCCCCTCCTTGGTTGCGGCCAACGGATCGACCATCCGCACCTTCGGCCCGCGCAACGTCACCCTCTGCTTCGGCGGCCAACGCTTTGCTTGGACGTTTGTAACCGCAAACGTGCCCATGGCTCTGCTAGGCGCCGACTTCCTCTGCGCACACGGACTGCTGGTGGACGTCCAACGGCGTCGTTTAATCAACGCCGAAACCTTCAGCTCCCTGATATGCACATTGAGCAGCTCCGCGCCGACCGAGCTGGCATGCGCCGTCCCGGCGGCGAACGAGTTTGCTCGCCTGCTCACGCAGTTCCCGGCCCTCACGCGGCCGACGTTTTCGGCCGTCGCAGTACGGCATGGGATCGAGCACCACATACCAACCACGGGCCCGTCGGTCTACGCCAGGGCCTGCCGCCTCGACCCAGCCAAGCTCGCCGTGGCTAAGGCCGAATTCGACGCGTTGGAGCACCTCGGCATCGTGCGGCGCTCCGATAGCGCGTGGGCCTCGCCACTGCACATCGTGCCAAAGCCGGGGGGTGGATGGCGCCCGTGTGGCGACTACCGCCGTCTCAATGACGCTACCACCCCCGACAGGTACCCGATCCCGCATATCCAAGACTTCTCCGCCCGTCTGGCGGGACGGGTCATTTTTTCGAAAATTGATCTCATACGGGGATATCACCAGGTACCTGTCAGGGCGGCCGACGTCCCTAAAACGGCAGTCATCACGCCGTTCGGCTTATTCGAATTCTTGCGGATGCCGTTTGGTCTCAAGAACGCGGCTCAGGCGTTCCAGCGCTTGATGGACGGCGTGCTGCGTGACCTGCCGTTCCTTTTCATTTACCTGGACGACATCCTCGTCGCCAGCACGTCCCGGGCCGAGCACCTCCTCCACCTCCGAACACTGTTCGGGCGCCTCAGCGAGCACGGCCTCATCGTCAACCCGGCCAAATGCCACTTCGGCACGACGGCCGTTGATTTTTTGGGCCACCACATCACCAAGAACGGGGCCGTGCCGCTGCCAACCAAGGTCGAGGCCATCACCACGTTCCCGCGTCCCCGCACCATAAAGGCCCTGCAGGAATTCCTGGGAATGGTGAATTTTTATCACCGCTTCGTGGCCCGCGCTGCTCAACTCATGCGGCCCCTCTACGAAGCCCTCCGGGGCAAGCCGGCCAAGCACGACATCGCCTGGTCTGCAGCAATGGATGCGGCCTTCCAAAGCTCAAAGCGGGCCCTCGCCGACGCAACACTGCTCGCTCACCCGGTGCTCAACGCTCCCATCGCCCTCACCACGGATGCCTCCGACTACGCGGTGGGCGCCGTACATGAGCAATGGGTGAACGGGGTTTGGCAGCCACTCGCTTTTTTCAGCCGGCAGCTCCGGCCGAACGAGCTCAAATACAGCACGTTTGACCGGGAGCTCCTCGGTCTTCACCTGGCCGTCCGCCATTTCCGCCACCTCCTGGAGGGCCGACCTTTCACGGCGTTCGTCGACCACAAGCCGTTGGTTTACGCCATGGCCAAGGTCACGGAGCCATGGTCGGCCCGCCAACAGCGCCACCTCCCCGCGTGTCGGAGTTTACCACGGACATCCGGCACGTCGCCGGCAAAAACAACGCCGTGGCCGACTGTCTTTCCCGGGCCAGCGCGAACGCGGTCCACCTCGGCGTGGACTTTGCGCTTATGGCGGCGGACCAAACCACCGACACCACGGTGCAAGCCCTCCGGGCGGCGGACACGGGCCTCCGCCTGGCCGACATCCCCTTCGCGGACACTGTCCTGCTCTGCGACGTCTTCCAAGGCCAGCCTCACCCCATCGTGCCCGTCACCTGGCAACGCCGCATCTTCGCCTCCCTCCACGGCCTTTCCCACCCGGGCCGGAAAGCTTCCCAGAAGCTGGTGTCGGCGCGATTCGTCTGGCACGGCCTTCGTCGGGACGTCCGCGATTGGACCAGCACCTGCACGGCCTGCCAACGGGCCAAGGTCCACCGACACACCCAGGCCCCGCTGGCACCTTTCACCGTGCCCGAACGACGTTTCGACCACGTCAACGTGGATCTGGTGGGCCCCCTCCCCCCGTCACGGGGGTTCACACACCTGCTCACCATGGTGGACAGGACCACCAGGTGGCCGGAGGCCGTTCCCCTCGTCTCCACCACCACCGCCGATGTGGCGCAGGCTTTCATCGCCACCTGGGTCGCCCGCTTCGGCGCACCGGCGGACATCTCGTCAGACCGCGGACCACAGTTCACCTCCGAGCTGTGGGGCGCGGTCGCCCGCAACCTGGGGGTCAAGCTCCACCGTACTACGGCCTACCACCCCCAAGCAAACGGGTTGTGCGAGCGATTCCACCGCTCCATGAAGGCCGCGCTCATGGCCGGCCTTCAAGATGGCGGTTGGGCTGACCGGCTGCCGTGGGTCCTTTTGGGCCTCCGCACGGCCCCCAAGGAGGACCTCCAGGCATCCACCGCCGAACATGTCTATGGCCAGGCGCTACGCGTCCCGGGCGAATTCGTGCCCGACGCTACCAGTCCCTGGTCCGCAGCTCACCAGCGCTCGGACCTCCAGGAGGCCGCCCGACAGTTTGCCCCCGTGCCAACATCCCACCACGGTGACCCCCAGTCCTACGTCCCCCCAGCACTTCGCACAGCGAAGTATGTTTTTGTGCGTCACGACGCACATCGGGGGCCACTCCGGCCGCCGTACGACGGGCCCTTCCGGGTGCTGCGACGGGACGACAAGTCGTTCGTCATCGACATCGGCGGCAGGTCGGACCGGATTGCGGTGGACCGCCTCAAGCCGGCGCACGTGGACGTCGACCACCCACCACGGGTGGCCCTTCCGCCACGGCGAGGCCGCCCCCCGTCCACGGTGCCCCCCACTCGACCGCCCACCACCACACCGGACCCCCTCCCACGACCCGCCAGGGGTCGCTTCGGCCGGGTCATCAGGACCCCCCTCAAATTGACCCTGCCGGTGCAAGTCGATTCTGGGGGGACGTGTGTAGCAGCTACCGCTGGGTTTTCACAATCGCCTTGCACCTATCAAGGACGCGGAGCGATCACCATGCCGGGCTCGTCCAGGACGCCCGGGCAGGCTCGCCCTCAACTTGCCAGGCCGCAGCCAGGACGCTGGGCCACGCCCCCTCTCGCCTTTCCTGGGTAAACGCTCCGGGATAATATGTATATATATTGCTGCCCGATAAACGGGCTTTTCAGAGTGCCTGAGTGTTTGGTTTGAATAAAGCAACTCGGATGAATTCCAGCTTTTTGTCGCGTCCATTCTTCCGATCGACGTGGGAGCCCCAGCTCCTTCAATATTTTTTTTTTAGAGGAAAGAGGGTTGGGTTGAGAGGAGGGCTACCTGGTAGCCTTTTAAAAGGCACACAATCATGAAACCTTTTGACGAGATCCGTTTTAGGGTTTCAGAGGCTTCCCGATAGGGATGGTGTTAGTTATGGGTGATGAGCTGTGCTCGGTTTCCGCCAGACGTAGTGCTTTCCATTCAGGCCGAAGAGTTAAATTTTCATCTCATCAGGCCACAGAATCTTCTTCCTCGTGCGCAGAGTCTTCCATGTGCTTTTTTGAAAACTCCAGGTGTGCTATAATGTGCCTTTTTCTCAGGATTGGCTTTTGTCTGGCCACTCTCCCATAAAGCCTACATTTGTGAAGTGCTGCAGAGACTGTGGTCCTTCCGGCAGGTTCTCCCATCTCAGCCAAGGAACTCGGTAGTTCTGTCAGAGTGGCCATTGGGTTCTTCCTCACAAACCTGACCAAGGTCCTTCTTGTCCGGTTGCTCAGTTTGGTCGGACGGCCTGCTCTAGGAAGAGTCTGGGTAGTTCCATATTCCTTTCATTTCCTAATGATGGAGTTCATTGTGCTCTTGGGAACTTTAAACACTCTCAAAATTGTTTTACATCCTTCCCCAGAGATCTATGCCTCCTCACAATTATATTTCAGATTTCTACGGGCAGTTCCTTGGACTTCATGGAAGAGTTTTTGCTCTGACTCGCAATGTCAACTGTGGTTCCTTGGACTTCATGGTAGAGTTTTTGCTCTGACTCGCAATGTCAACTGTGGTTCCTTGGACTTCATGGTAGAGTTTTTGCTCTGACTCACAATGTCAACTGTGGTTCCTTGGACTTCATGGTACAGTTTTTGCTCTGACTCGCAATGTCAACTGTGGTTCCTTGGACTTCATGGTAGAGTTTTTGCTCTGATTCGCAATGTCAACTGTGGTTCCTTGGACTTCATGGTAGACTTTTTGCTCTGACTCGCAATGTCAACTGTGGTTCCTTGGACTTCATGGTAGAGTTTCTGCTCTGACTTGCAATGTCAACTGTGGTTCCTTGGACTTCATGGTAGAGTTTCTGCTCTGACTCGCAATGTCAACTGTGGTTCCTTGGACTTCATGGTAGAGTTTTTGCTCTGACTCGCAATGTCAACTGTGGTTCCTTGGACTTCATGGTAGAGTTTTTGCTCTGATTCGCAATGTCAACTGTGGTTCCTTGGACTTCATGGTAGAGTTTTTGCTCTGACTCGCAATGTCAACTGTGGTTCCTTGGACTTCATGGTAGAGTTTTTGCTCTGACTCGCAATGTCAACTGTGGTTCCTTGGACTTGATGGTAGAGTTTTTGCTCTGACTCGCAATGTCAACTGTGGTTCCTTGGACTTCATGGTAGGGTTTTTGCTCTGACTCGCAATTTCAACTGTGGTTCCTTGGACTTCATGGTAGAGTTTCTGCTCTGACTTGCAATGTCAACTGTGGTTCCTTGGACTTCATGGTGGAGTTTCTGCTCTGACTTTCAATGTCAACTGTGGTTCCTTGGACTTCCTGGTAGAGTTTCTGCTCTGACTCGCAATGTCAACTGTGGTTCCTTGGACTTCAAGGTAGAGTTTTTGCTCTGACTTGCAATGTCAACTGTGGTTCTTTGGACTTCCTGGTAGAGTTTCTGCTCTGAATTGCAATGTCAACTGTGGTTCCTTGGACTTCCTGGTAGAGTTTCTGCTCTGACTCGCAATGTCAACTGTGGTTCCTTGGACTTCCTGGTAGAGTTTCTGCTCTGACTCGCAATGTCAACTGTGGTTCCTTGGACTTCATGGTAGAGTTTCTGCTCTGACTTGCAATGTCAACTGTGGTTCCTTGGACTTCCTGGTCGAGTTTCTGCTCTGACTTGCAATGTCAACTGTGGTTCCTTGGACTTCATGGTAGAGTTTCTGCTCTGACTTTCAATGTCAACTGTGGTTCCTTGGACTTCCTGGTAGAGTTTCTGCTCTGACTCGCAATGTCAACTGTGGTTCCTTGGACTTCAAGTTTGAGTTTTTGCTCTGACTTGCAATGTCAACTGTGGTTCTTTGGACTTCCTGGTAGAGTTTCTGCTCTGACTCGCAATGTCAACTGTGGTTCCTTGGACCTCCTGGTAGAGTTTCTGCTCTGAATCGCAATGTCAACTGTGGTTCCTTGGACTTCAAGGTAGAGTTTTTGCTCTGACTTGCAATGTCAACTGTGGTTCTTTGGACTTCCTGGTAGAGTTTCTGCTCTGAATTGCAATGTCAACTGTGGTTCCTTGGACTTCATGGTAGAGTTTCTGCTCTGACTTGCAATGTCAACTGTGGTTCCTTGGACTTCATGGTAGAGTTTCTGCTCTGACTTTCAATGTCAACTGTGGTTCCTTGGACTTCCTGGTAGAGTTTCTGCTCTGACTCGCAATGTCAACTGTGGTTCCTTGGACTTCAAGGTAGAGTTTTTGCTCTGACTTGCAATGTCAACTGTGGTTCTTTGGACTTCCTGGTAGAGTTTCTGCTCTGAATTGCAATGTCAACTGTGGTTCCTTGGACTTCCTGGTAGAGTTTCTGCTCTGACTCGCAATGTCAACTGTGGTTCCTTGGACTTCCTGGTAGAGTTTCTGCTCTGACTCGCAATGTCAACTGTGGTTCCTTGGACTTCATGGTAGAGTTTCTGCTCTGACTTGCAATGTCATCTGTGGTTCCTTGGACTTCCTGGTCGAGTTTCTGCTCTGACTTGCAATGTCAACTGTGGTTCCTTGGACTTCATGGTAGAGTTTCTGCTCTGACTTTCAATGTCAACTGTGGTTCCTTGGACTTCCTGGTAGAGTTTCTGCTCTGACTCGCAATGTCAACTTTTGTTCCTTGGACTTCAAGGTTGAGTTTTTGCTCTGACTTGCAATGTCAACTGTGGTTCTTTGGACTTCCTGGTAGAGTTTCTGCTCTGACTCGCAATGTCAACTGTGGTTCCTTGGACCTCCTGGTAGAGTTTCTGCTCTGAATCGCAATGTCAACTGTGGTTCCTTGGACTTCAAGGTAGAGTTTTTGCTCTTTTTTTTTTTTTTTTTTTTTTTTATACAAGATCGAGGCTCGTGAAAGAGCGAACATTAATCACACAGAAAGACAAACCGACACATAAATCATATAACATCGGGAGCGGTAGACAAGATGGGGAGAGAGGGGGAAGGACACAAACACAACATTTGAGAGCAGGGACCGAGAGACATGGAGACATCGAGAGATCTGAGAGAGGGCGAGGGCTTTGGGGGGGGGGGGGGGCATGGGAAGGGGGCGGTGGGAGAGGTATAAAACATATGGACACTGCCAGGACTTCCAGGAAAGAAGTTGGAATTTCAAACAAGGTGGATCTGGGGTGAATTAGCGGGGGTAGAAAAGATCAAGGTTTTGGATGGGCAGACATAAGAGATGGTGGTGAACAGCTGTTTTAAAGACCTGGAGGGAGGAGTGGGATTGAAGGGAGTGAGGGAGTTTGTTCCAGAGGCGGGAGAAAAGAGGAATGAAAGAGTGAAGGTGAGCAGAGAGCCGAGATTTCGGCAGTTTAACCATCAGAGGGTTGCTGGCAGATCTTGTGCGACCTGTAGGAATATTTGGGGGACAGAGCACAGAGAGAGCTGGGGGTGCAAGGCCGGAGAGGAGTCGGTAGAAGACAGAAAGACCACCTACCTGCCTGCGGTGAGTGAGTGAAAGGCCCTCAGAGATAGCTTCATCGCGGGAGATTCCAATAATTCTGAAAGCTTTGGTTTCAACAGCGTGAAGCCGAGCTAGGTGTGAGGCAGGAGCACCGGCCCAGAGAGGAGAACAGTATTCCATTGAGCTGCAGATGAAAGCCTTGTATGTGGTGAGGAGCTCAGGTGTGCCGAGGAAGGACTTCGCACGACGGAGGATGCCCAGTCGGCGACTGGCTTTGGAGGCCAGCTTGGAAATGTGGTTTTCCCAAGAAAGATCATGGCAGATAGTGAGACCCAAAATCTTGAGCGACAGAACTTCTTGGAGAGGATTGTTGAGAAAGTAGATGGGAGGGTTGTCCAGTCGATCTTTTCGGAGAGACATAGTAAGAGTGTGAGATTTTCAGGATTGAAAGACATGTTCCACTTGTTTGACCAGTCTGTGATTTTGTCCAGGTCTTCAGAGAGTGAGGAGGCAGCAGACTGCCGATCTGAGGGAAGAGGAATGGAGCGGCAGAGAGTGGAGTCATCAGCAAAGAGATAGAGAGGATTTTCGAGAGAGTCAGAGAGATCATTGATGAAGACCAGAAAAAGCACGGGGCCCAGAACACTGCCTTGGGGAACTCCAGCCTGAACAGGAAGAGGAGATGAGAGAAACCCATTCAGGGCCACACGTTGACGACGACTAGAGAGGAAGTCCGCCAGCCATGCGTGGAGATTTCCATGGATACCAAAGGAGGAGAGTTTGGTGAGCAGAGCGGGGTGCCAGACCGTGTCGAAGGCACGTGATATGTCGAGGGAGACAGCTCTAATTTCCTGTTTGGCATTGAGGACCTCCATCCATTGTTGAGACAGCAGAAGCAGCATGTCCAGAGTAGAGTGACCTGGTCTGAAACCAAATTGATGATCAGAGATCAAGCCATTGGAGAAGAGGAAAGATTTCATATCCGAAGCAATGATGGATTCCATGACTTTGCTGATAATTGGGAGAAGGCTGATTGGTCTGTAGTTGCTAGGATCTGTTTTTGCACCTTTTTTGTGCAAAGCGGTGATGTTGGCTGATTTCCAAGCAGATGGCAGTTGACCTTGAGCAAAAGAGAGGGTGAAGAGAACAGAGAGAGGGTGAGATAGAGCAGCAGAGCAGGATTTTAGGACCCGTGGGCTGATGCCGTCGGGTCCAGTTGCAGAATCAGAGTCGAGGGTTGACAGAAACTTTTCCACCTTGTCAGGAGGAAAGGACACGGAGTCCAGGAGCAGCAGGGTACGACTGGGTATGGTGGGTACAGAGAGGGATGGGTTTGGGACACAAGATTTAGAGGCAAACACAGAGTTGAGGCATTCAGCTTTTTCACGTGCGGAGTCAGCTGTGTAGCCGTTTGAGGTAAGGGAGGGGATGGAGGGGGAACAAACACCAGAAACGGATTTGACCAGACGCCACCAGAATTTGGAAGAGGGAGACAGATAAGAGAGTTCGGTCTTGAGAACGGAGAGATATTGTTTCCTGGCTCTCCTGAGGGTGGACACACACTTGTTTCGGGCTTTGTGAAAGGAAATGAGATTTCCTTCCGTTGGATTTGCTTTCCAGGAGACAAAGGCAAGTTGTTTCTGGGCAACAGCCTCACCACAAGATTCCGTGTACCATGGACGGGAGGAAGGGTATGACAACTGAAGACGAGATGGGATAAATCTGTGCATGAGAGAGAGCAATTTACTTTGGAAGAATTCCCAGGATGAGTTGATGTCAGAGGTGGTAGAGATGGGAGACCAGTCCAGATGATTGATGGCTGCTTGAAGACCGTGCCAGTTGGCCTGAGTGAAATGCCAGACACGTCGACGCTGAGCAGGCTCCCTGAGGATGGTCAGAGAGATGTCCACTTTAACAAGGACATGATCAGATGATCCGATCGGAGCAGAAGAAGAGCAGCAGACATTTTCAGGGAAGTTAGTCATAACCAAGTCCAGAAGAGAAGATGTTCCATTGACTGAGATCCGGGTCGGGAAATTGACAGATTGTGTCAGTCCCAGTGAGTCGCAGAAGTCCTTTGCTGAGGAGCCATGGCTGGTGAGAGAGGTACCCACACCCAGCCAACTGGCATGATGACAGTTGAAATCACCACATATGAGGAAGAGAGAGTTGGGATGAGTAGATAGAAGTTGGTCGCACACTTGGCCAACTTGGGTTGGCCAGGTGGCTCTGACTTGCAATGTCAACTGTGGTTCCTTGGACTTCCTGGTCGAGTTTCTGCTCTGACTCGCAATGTCAACTGTGGTTCCTTGGACTTCATGGTAGAGTTTCTGCTCTGACTTGCAATGTCAACTGTGGTTCCTTGGACTTCATGGTAGAGTTTCTGCTCTGACTTTCAATGTCAACTGTGGTTCCTTGGACTTCCTGGTAGAGTTTCTGCTCTGACTCGCAATGGCAACTGTGGTTCCTTGGACTTCAAGGTAGAGTTTTTGCTCTGACTTGCAATGTCAACTGTGGTTCCTTGGACTTCAAGGTAGAGTTTTTGCTCTGACTTGCAATGTCAACTGTGGTTCTTTGGACTTCCTGGTAGAGTTTCTGCTCTGAATTGCAATGTCAACTGTGGTTCCTTGGACTTCCTGGTAGAGTTTCTGCTCTGACTCGCAATGTCAACTGTGGTTCCTTGGACTTCCTGGTAGAGTTTCTGCTCTGACTCGCAATGTCAACTGTGGTTCCTTGGACTTCATGGGAGAGTTTCTGCTCTGACTTACAATGTCAACTGTGGTTCCTTGGACTTCCTGGTCGAGTTTCTGCTCTGACTCGCAATGTCAACTGTGGTTCCTTGGACTTCATGGTAGAGTTTCTGCTCTGACTTGCAATGTCAACTGTGGGACCTTATATGGAAAGGTGTGTTTCTTTCTAAATCATGTCTAAGCAATTGAATTGACCACAGGTGAACTCCAATCAAGTTGTCGAGACATCTCAAGGATGATCAAAGGAAATTTGATGCACCCGAGCTCAATTTGGAGCGTCATAGTAAAGGGGTTGAATACTTATCGACTAAAGACATTTCAGCTTTTCATTTTTAATTATTTTGTAAAAACAAATTTTGTAAAAGATTCCACTTTGACATTATGGGGTATTATGTGTCGATCAGTGACAAAAATTCTCAATTTAATCCATTTTAAATTGAGGTTTTAACACAACAAAATGTGAAAAGGGTCGAGGGGTGTGAATACTTTCTGAAGGCAATTTATGTTCATTCAAAAGGTCGTGTTCTTTACGAAGATCACTTTGAGCCGTCAGTGTTCATATTTGATCAACATGCGATGGCTATCTGGGAAACAAGCCTCGGAAATTGCTGAAACACAATGCAGTACCGACATTTACCGGGCAAGTTACCTGATGATTTGAAGCCATGCTCAATCCAGGCCCATGTGAGTCAAGCTCAGAGCTACTGCTCAAGTAGTTATCTATATTACTAGAATGCTAGCAGAGCCTACCTGGTACTTCGCTGATGAATCAATTAGTCGTCCTTTTTACCAAAAATTGCTGTATTGGTTCACGGTGTCTGTATTGAGTCCGTAGATCACGATAAACCCGACCAGCATTTGTGAATATTTCATCAGTTTGTTGAAGTGCCCTCAGGTCTATTATTGGTCTGCTCATTGTGGCTTGGTTTGTCATGTGCCCCAAGGGCACTTTGCATTTTTATAACATAGATCGATCTCACAGAAGCGAACATTGCTTCGCTCACAGGTTTAATCAAAAGACAGAAACATTGGCATTTTCCAACCCACCTTCTCATCATTCATTCACCCCAACCCCTCTACGACTCATCCTCATCGCCCTTCCACCACACCCTCAACCCATCCCCCCTTCCACCACACCTCAACCCATCCCCCTTCCACCACCCCTCAACCCATCCCCCCTTCCACCACCCCTCAACCTATCCCCCTTCCACCACCCCTCAACCCATCCCCCTTCCACCACCCCTCAACCCATCCCCCTTCCACCCATGCCCTCTTCCACCACCCCTCAACCCATCCCCCTTCCACCACCCCTCAACCCATCCCCTCTTCCACCACCCCTCAACCCATCCACCACCCCTCAACCCATCCCCCTTCCACCACTCCTCAACCCATACCCTCTTCCACCACCCCTCAACCCATCCACCAACCCTCAACCCATACCCTCTTCCACCACCCCTCAACCCATCCACCAACCCTCAACCCATCCCCCTTCCACCACCCCTCGACCCATCCTCCTCCCACCACCCCTCAACCCATCCCCTCTTCCACCACCCCTCAACCCATCCCCTCTTCCACCACCCCTCAACCCATCCCCCTTCCACCACCCCTCAACCCATCCCCCCTTCCACCACCCCTCAACCCATCCCCCTTCCACCACCCCTCAACCCATCCCCTCTTCCACCACCCATCAACCCATCCCCCCTTAACCCATCCCCCCTTCAACCCATCCCCCTTCCACCACCCCTCAGCCCATCCCCCTTCCACCACCCCTTAACCCATCCCCCCTTCCACCACCCCTCAACCCATCCCCCCTTCCACCACTCCTCAACCCATCCCCCCTTCCACCACCCCTCAACCCATCCCCCTTCCACCACCCCTCAACCCATCCCCTCTTCCACCACCCCTCAACCCATCCTCCTCCCACCACCCCTTAACCCATCCCCTCTTCCACCACCCCTCAACCCATACCCCTTCCATCACCCCTCAACCCATCCCCCCTTCCACCACCCCTCAACCCATCCCCCCATCCACCACCCATCAACCCATCCCCCCTTCCACCACCCCTCAACCCATCCCCCTTCCACCACCTCTCAACCCATCCCCCCTTCCACCACCCCTCAACCCATTCCCCCTTCCACCACTCCTCAAGCCATCCTCCTCCCACCACCCCTCAACCCATCCCCCTCCCACCACCCCTCAACCCATCCCCCTCCCACCACCCCTCAACCCATCCCCCTCCCACCACCCCTCAACCCATCCCCCTCCCACCACCCCTCAACCCATCCCCCTCCCACCACCCCTCAACCCATCCCCCTCCCACCACCCCTCAACCCATCCCCCTCCCACCACCCCTCAACCCATCCCCCTCCCACCACCCCTCAGCCCATCCCCCTCCCACCACCCCTCAACCCATCCCCCACTGATTCACACCTCTCCCTTCCCCCTCAGTTTCGACCCCCCCTCCCCCCCAACCCCCCACCACACCAACTCTCTATATATTCCTGTCATGAAGCAACACTGCATTGCCTGGCAACGCCGGGTACTTTTGCTAGTTCATCATATCGATTTAATCATTCATACTCCTAATACTTTTAAATACCTTATTGAGCTCGGGCTTAGGCTAAGGCTGGAAAACTCACGTATTACGGAACTTCCTAGCTCCATGAAATCCTTGTACATGTTGCTGCATGATAATTGTACCTTCCAGAACTGTCCTGGTCCAGCAGAACCTTCGAGAAGTCTTCATGTTGTGTAAGATACAAAACATCAGTTATGAAGTTGATCTCTCTCTTGTATATGATGACATCTCATGGCTCATCGACATTCGATGTTCACAGACATTCCCCAAAACAAATCACAGCTGCAACATCTACTGGCGGCCATAGTGCAACAATCAGTACGTGGAGGTTGTGGCTGCCACTCTCCACCTCCATGCTGGCTTTGGTATTCGTCACTCAGTCCCATCCCCATTGCAAGAGCAGCGGCTCCTGGTTCACAAGGAGTCAGGGCAAAATCATAAGCGATGGGCAGGATTGGAATCGAAATGAGAAATGTGTTACAACCTGCACGGAGCAACAGGTCGAATGGCTGGACCACAGCGGTGAAGTAGTAAAAATTAGGTGTGTAAATCTAAACTATGAGACAATCAGTTGAGGCTGTGAAGCAGCTGGACTTGGAGGCTAGGCCGTAGCAGTGCGTTCACAGGCCGCTCCTGCAGGATCCGTTGGCTGTGTCCGTGCTGCGGGTCAATTTGTGCAGAACAAAAACATTATAGAAGATTGTGCGGTGCAGGATCTCTGTCTCATTTCTGCGAGATCGATCGGCTATGTTTCGAAAATGCAAAGTGACCTCGAGGCATATGCCAAACAGATCACAATGAACAGACCAATTAATAGACCTGAGGGCACTTCAACAAACTGATGAAATATTCCCAAATGCTGGTCGAGTTTATCGTGATCTACGGACTCGATACAGACACCGTGAACCAATACAGCAATTTTGGTGAACAGGACGACTAATTGGTGCATCAGTGAAGCGACAGGTAGGCTCTGCTAGTATTGTAGTAATATAGATAACTACTTGAGGAGTAGCTCTGAGCTTGACTCACATGGACATGGCTTCAAATCACCAGGTAACTCGTGTCGGTACGGCATCGTGTTTCACCAATTTCCGAGGCTTGTTTCCCAGGTAGTCATCGCCTCCTGGTCAAATACGAACGCTGATGGCTCAAAGTGATCTACGCAAACAACACGACATTTCGAACGGATACATTTTGATGTAGAATTTGGTTGTTCCTTGGTTTTTCAACAACAAAGCACACGATCAGTGACGATCTTTTAGTGGTTCAGGGATGCAGAAAAACGATTTCTAAGTTATTTGGGCAAATTTCTCGATGATTCCAATAATTAAAAGCTTGGCACATCCGCATCTTGAACACTAGAATAACGAATGATGAAACTCAGACATATGCAACCGTCAAAGAGTGGTGCCCCTGTTACGTGGTCCCCTCGGTGAATACCTGATCTCGGTGACCCCCGGACCGTGAGAGGAACTCCGCCAGCAAGCTGTATTATATATGCGCTTTCGCCACGCAATCCATATGAATTTCACCCAGGAGACAACTGATGTTCAAGGATATATTTCCAATGGTAATGATACCATACAATTTCAATGACACAACCACGGAGATTTTCCCCGAGCAATCAACAATACACAACCATCACCAGTTCCCAATTCACAATCAATTCCCTATGATTAAGATGGCCATCTTATACATGTGTGTCCCGGTGAGTACTCACGACACCCTTTTGGTCTCGGTCCCGCACAATGTCTCTGGGCCCCTCCTGACCAAGATGATGGTCGCCGTCGCCGCACTCGGGCGGTTGAACGAACCCCAGGTGGACGTGTTTCCACCGGGCAGGTATCGTACCAGGCACCGTGGCTGCAGCCCCTCGTGGCCACGCGAAGCGGATACGGTAGAGCAAGCCAAACCCCACGCCGCTTGCAAGGCGCGTTAGGCCCCAACGTGCGACCCGCACGCGTCTGTTTGGACGGTGCCGCGAACGATACCAGACGCGGGGTCGATGCACGGCCCCACGTCAACTTGACGTCTCCACCGGGCAGGTACACGTCCCGGTAATTCCTCTCACCAGACAGGCTTCGGAACGCCGCTTTTCCACGCAGCGCAAGGTCGATCCCACCTTTTGTCGGAGCGGGGCGAGGAAGAATACTCGTCCTTTTTTCCTCGTGTCTTTTCCTCTTCCGTTTCCGGTCACTTCCGTTTCCGGCCACTCCCTCAGAAGGGCTCCTGACCCTCCAACCACAACAACTACACAACAACTTAATATACTACACACGGATAAGCAAAGACCTGAATGGTAATTCACATACATTCACATAAATATGTAACACTCCCCCCCTTCAAGAAAGAAAGTTTGAACCCAGCGAAAACTTTCTTTGCCGGCCAATTTGGAGAAACAAACCAGATAACTCAACCCCCCCCCCCACATTATCCGTTCCCCCTGGGCACAGTTATCACTTAAAAATAAAGCAACCAAAATTTCACCACAACCCCTCCAGATTACTCCCTCTGGACTAAGTACCAACAACGACATTGTCCCTGCCAAATCAAACTCCATCTCATGACCCTCTGACTTTGACCGTCAGTTTCTTGGGAATGAAGGTTAAGGGGTTGATCAAAGATCCAAAGTTAAGCAACTCGATAGCACTTCTTCCGGGAGGCCAAGCCGAGTATTCACTACATGGATGCCTTTAGGAACGCGGAGTTCACGGTTAGTCCGTGCAGGAAAGTTCTCTACATGGGCGCCTTGAGGAACGTGGAGTTCACGGTTAGTCCGTGCATGAAAGTTCACTACATGGACGCCTTTAGGAACGGCGTTCACGGTTAATTCGTGTAGGAATCTTGGCTCGGCGGCTCCGCCGCCTTCAGTGCTTCAACTTCTCAGAACTTCCCTAATAATTAGGGTGGGACCACTGGTCCCTGTAGTCCCATGAATAGCGGTCTCCTTCTCGGCCACTACTTTGCCAATCCTTCCTTCGGGAGCGGCCGTAACTCAGGGAGCCTCCATAATAATATTGATTGCGGCCACCACCAAAACTACCGCCCAGTTGTCCTCTCCTGTATACCTCTCGACGCCTACGAAATGCCTTCCCTACTGTTATGGTCCGACCCTCCAAATCCTTGCCATTCCAATTCTTCTCTGCCTCTCTGGCGTCTTTTGTGCTGGCAAACGTGACAAAGCCGAACCCTCTTGACTGTTGCGTTTCCCAGTCTCTTACCAACCGCACTTCCACCAGCGGCCCATATCTGTTGAAGACAGAGGTCAGAACTTCTTCCTCTGTTTTGAAGTTCAGTCCCCCTACAAATAACTTGGCACTTTTGTCGCCATCCCGAGCTGGTGTGGTGTTATTTTCCCTGCTGGGCTCTTTACCAACCCTCAGGTTACCATAAACTTGACCCCCGGCCAAATCATTCCCGATAACCACAGATACACCCTCTACAGGAAGCGTGGCTTGTAAACCGACGGTGACCGGTCCTGACACCAAATCGGACTCCAACTGGATGACCTGAAGGGGAGCACTAACACCGCCCCCGATCCCCTGTAAACGAACACTATCCCCCGTTGCCGTCTCCTCGGACCATGGCAAAATGCCTTCAAGCATTAAAGATTGATGGGCCCCTGTGTCCCTCAATATCCTAACCGGTCTCCGGTTAGTCGAGGCTCCATCCAGTGACACAAACCCCTCTGAAATAAATGGTTGGTAACCCTTTTGATGGCGATTTCTTACGCTAGCCATCGCATTCGGAGTTGTAATAGTCGGACTCCGCTCTGGGTTGTCCCTTTTCATGAGGTAACAACTGGACATCAAGTGTCCAGGTTTCTTGCAAAACGCGCAAGTAGGCCCGGAGGAAAAACTCGGGGTCTGCCTCGGGCCCCCCGAACTATAAGTTTGTCTTGGGCCCGCATCCCTCTGATTTCGAACCGGTGGGGTATCATAGTTGTCCCCATAATCATCTCGAGGCCGCCGCCATGTATGGTCGTTCTCCGCACCTGCTGTTCCCCACCTCCCCTGCGGAGATCTAGGCGAGGAGTTAGGTTCGTGGACCCCTATTCGGTGGGTTAAGGCATAATCATCTGCCATGGTGGCTGCGTCCCACAACTTTGGTACCTTCTTTTCCTGCAGGTACACTTTGATGTCCTCGTGGACACACTGCTGGAATTCCTCCACCAGGATCAAGTCCCGCAATGTCTCGAAGTCTTTCCCGACTCCTTTTGACTCACACCACCGATCAAACATGTTTTCTTTCACTCTGGCAAACTCCACATGGGTCTCACTCTCCCTCTTCCTGGCATTCCTGAATTTTTGCCTGTAAGCTTCCGGAACCAACTCATAGGCCTTGAGGATGTGCTTCTTCAGTACCTCATAATCTGAACATTGGTCCATTGGTAGCGCCGAATAAATTTCCTGAGCTTTCCCCACCAGCACACTTTGCACGAGTATGGTCCATGCCTCCTCCGGCCAGTTTAATTGTCGAGCCACTTTCTCAAAGTGTGGAAAAAATTTCGCGACTTCTTTTTCACTGAACGGTGGAACCAGCCTCACATGTCTGCCCACATCCCAGGTTTTCTGGTAAGGTGTCGACCCCGTCAGCAAGGGTGGTGCCTCTCCCCGTTCTCTCATTAACTCCAGCTCCTTGAATTTAATTTCTTGTTGAAGCTCCATGTCACGTTCCTTTAATTCCCTTTCCGCTTTTCTCTCCTCTGCTTCGAGTTCCCTTGTTTTCATCCTTTCTTCTGCTTGTTTCTCTTCTCTCCTCTCCTCTGCTTTCCTTTCTTCTTCTGCTCTTTCTTTTTCTGCTTTCCTTTCTTCTTCTGCTCTTTCCTTTTCTGCTTTCCTTTCTTCTTCTGCTAACCTTTCCTGGAGTTCTCGTTCCACTCTCCTTTCTTGTGCTTGTTTCTCTTCTCTTCTCTCTTCTGCTTTCCTTTCTTCTTCTGCTCTTTCCTTTTCTGCTTTCCTTTCTTCTTCTGCTCTTTCCTTTTCTGCTTTCCTTTCTTCTTCTGCTCTTTCCTTTTCTGCTTTCCTTTCTTCTTCTTTTATCCGTTCCTGGCTCCGTAATTGCAACTCCAGTTTCCGGAGCTCAACGTCTTCTGGTTCTTCGGGTAGCCACTCCCAGGCTAACTCGTCCCATGTTCCTAATCCCACCATAGATTGTATCACCGTGGCCTGCAACTCTGCCTTCCTCAAATTAGTTCGGACCTCCAAGTTAAAATGTTTGGCCAATTTCAAGAGGTCCGACTTTAGCAACGCTCGGAACTGCGCCTCACTCGGGGTTACCCCAAAGTTCTGTGCCACAAACGCCATGGTGCCTATCGTTAACACCTGTTAACCTTCACCCAAGACTTTACCCCAATTTCTCAAAAAAATTTACCAATTAATAATTAATTAATAAATTTTAATTAATAAAAAATTATTATTTTATTATTTTATACAATTTTAAATCCCGGACGTAGACCCAATTGCGAAACCGCAAATCGTAATTTGGACGAGCCCCCAATTCTGTTACGTGGTCCCCTCGGTGAATACCTGGTCTCGGTGACCCCCGGACCGTGAGAGGAACTCCGCCAGCAAGCTGTATTATATATGCGCTTTCGCCACGCAATCCATATGAATTTCACCCAGGAGACAACTGATGTTCAAGGATATATTTCCAATGGTAATGATACCATACAATTTCAATGACACAACCACGGAGATTTTCCCCGAGCAATCAACAATACACAACCATCACCAATTCCCAATTCACAATCAATTCCCTATGATTAAGATGGCCATCTTATACACGTGTGTCCCGGTGAGTACTCACGACACCCTTTTGGTCTCGGTCCCGCACAATGTCTCTGGGCCCCTCCTGACCAAGATGATGATCGCCGCACTCGGGCGGTTGAACGAACCCCGGGTGGACGTGTTTCCACCGGGCAGGTATCGTACCAGGCACCGTGGCTGCAGCCCCTCGTGGCCACGCGAAGCGGATACGGTAGAGCAAGCCAAACCCCACGCCGCTTGCAAGGCGCGTTAGGCCCCAATGTGCGACCCGCACACGTCTGTTTGGACGGTGCCACGAACGATACCAGACGCGGGGTCGATGCACGGCCCCACGTCAACTTGACGTCTCCACCGGGCAGGTACACGTCCCGGTAATTCCTCTCGCCAGACAGGCTTCGGAACGCCGCTTTTCCACGCAGCGCAAGGTCGATCCCACCTTTTGTCGGAGCGGGGCGAGGAAGAATACTCGTCCTTTTTTCCTCGTGTCTTTTCCTCTTCCGTTTCCGGTCACTTCCGTTTCCGGCCACTCCCTCAGAAGGGTTCCTGACCCTCCAACCACAACAACTACACAACAACTTAATATACTACACACGGATAAGCAAAGACCTGAATGGTAATTCACATACATTCACATAAATATGTAACACCCCCATGACGTCATACAAATTGATGGAAGTCGTTCTTTTGTATAACGGAAGTGAAAAGAGTCCGATTTTAAAACGCCATTATCCGGCTTATTATTCCCAATTTTTTTATTTATTTTTGTGCTGACGGGTCAGGGATATCGTCCTCTAAACGATATCTCTTCCAAAAAATTCCATGATTGTCCCTGTAAAATGCATCTCATAGTGATGTATCGGACTGCAGAGTAAAGAAGGGTTAAGATTTAGTGATTAAATGACTTCAGAGTGGAGGAAACCAATGAAATCCTGTAATTACCTTCGCCAAGCTGGTGCTTCCCATTCTCGTGTTGTCTTGCTCAAACACACATGTTGTGTCGGGCTGTGGGGCAAACATAGCAGATTGTTAGTTGTTTCAACTCACACCTTTTCTGGTTGACAAGTCATATATGTAGCAAATACATTAATGAACAGGATTATGATTAATTAATCGACACATGTGGGAAAATTACATGCCCGTACCAGGAATCGAACCCAGGTCGTCTGGAAAATCGTGCCAGTGCTCTGCCATCTGAGCTACCTGGGCGACCCTGACCGAGCATGCAATTTCCCCCCCACATATGATCACCACTCTCTTTCCGTCAATGCTTCCGGGACACTCTCTGCCGACCGTAGGAGCACCAACGGCCTGAACACAAGAGGGTCTTCCTCCAATGGGGGGGACAAATCCACGTCCGCTATTATAAACACCACTGGGGGCGTAGTGAAAGGTGACGAGGCCTCTTGTGTCCAGGCTGTTGGTCCAGCGACAAACGACAAGTAATAAACGAACTACAGCTGAAGATAGACCAGTGTGCACCAGACATCATCATGATAACTGAGGCAGTGCCCAAGTTCAGTAGATTCAAACTGTTGGGGCCATCTGTTGCCATCAAAGGTTCTGACCTTTTGGCTATGTCTAATCTTGATGAGGAAGGTCTTTGGGGAGTAATTGGGTACACTCGAACACAACTACGTGCAACAGAAATTGTTTTTGATTTCAAATTCAAAGAGATTGTTGGATGCTCCATCGTACTCCATTGAACAACAACAATAGTTGTGTTATGTGTTTATCGCAGTCCATCCAACAATCTTGAAAACTATGAATATTGCTATTGGAAGTGATAAAATACCTGGGATCAAAATGTACGTCAAAAACACATGCATTCGTAGTGGGAGACTTTCACCTTCCACAAATTAAGTGGCAAGGCTGGCACGTAAACAGTCAACATAACTATACAGCTCCCAGGTTCCTGAATGCTTTACATGAAACCTTTATGCACCAAATTGTTGAGGAGGCCACAAGGTATAGGGAGGGACTGAGCAGCAGCATCCTTGATCATGTGATAACAAATAAGCCAGAATTGATTACAGACTCGGATTATGGTCCACCACTCGGACGAAGCGATCACTGTTGTCTACATTTTGAGATAAACATTGAATCTGGCCCTATCGTAGAAAGGGACAATATTAAGTGCTTACAATACAACATGGGTAACGACAGTGCTATAAGGGACAAGATGGCAGACAACAACTGGACTGATCTCTTGGCCACAAAGGACTG
The DNA here is from genome assembly GCF_964187855.1 of Myxine glutinosa. NCBI lineage: Eukaryota > Metazoa > Chordata > Myxini > Myxiniformes > Myxinidae > Myxine > Myxine glutinosa. Next base: position 53,030,488 of record NC_136270.1, read on the forward strand.
CAGGGAATCTTGGAGTGTGTTTAAGGAGCAACTTATGAATGCAATTGACAAATTTGTTCCAGTTGTCTATTTGTTCCAGTTGTTCCAAGGTATAAAAAGAAACAAATCTACGCTACCAGAGTAAAATATACGCTATATACAGTCATGGCCAAAAACATTGGCACCCTTGCACCTTTTTCAAATAATTCACAATTTTCTCTAAAAAATAAGTTGAAATTGACAAAAGTATTTGGTCTCCACAATTCTTTATTTCACTGTTAATATTACAGAACCTTTGTTTTTGATTCAGAACTTAATAAATCCTTTCAAATCAGAAAAACAAATAAATGGCATTGACAAAATTATTGCCAATGGAGACTTAATATTTGGCAGCAGGGCCTTTGGACAAAATAACTGCAGTCACGCGCTTCCTATAGCCATGAATGAGCTTCCTCCTCCTCTCCACTGACAGTTTGTGCCACTCTTCTTGTGCAAACTGTTCCAATTCTCCCAGATTTGATGGGTGCCTTCTCCCAACTGTTGTTTTCAGATCTCCCCACAGGTGTTCAATGGGATTTATATCTGGACTCGTTGCTGGCCACTTCAGAACAGTCCAGCGTTTTGTCTTGAACCATTCCTGGTGCTTTTTGAAGTGTGTTTGCGGTCATTGTCCTGCTGCAAGATCCATCACCTTCGACGGAGACCCAGCTTTCTGACACTCGGTTGAACATTGCGCTCCAACATGCCTTGGTAATCTCCTGATTTCATGATGCCATGCACGCATTCAAGGTACCCAGTGCCAGAAGCAGCACAGCAACCCCAAAACATCACTGAACCTCCTCCATGTTTGACTGTAGGGAAGGTGTTCTTTTCTTTGAAGGCTTCATTTTGTTTTCTGTAAACATAGAGATGACGTGCTTTACCAAAAAGCTCTAATTTTGTCTCATCTGTCCACAGGACATTCTCCGAGAAGGATTTTGGCTTGTTCAGGTGTGTTTTGGCAAACTCCAGTTGGGATTCCTTATGTCTCTCTCTCAGCAGTGGAGCCCCCTGGGTCTCCTACCATAAAACCCCCTTTCATTGAGTTGGCGAAGGATAGTGCAAGTTGAAACTGTCGTACCTTGTCTCTGAAGTTCAGCTTGAATCTGTTTGGCAGTTGATCGAGGTGCTTTCTCCACCATTCAAACATTCCTTCGCTGCAATCTTCGCTCAAGCCTTCTCTTGCGGCCACGTCCAGGGAGGTTGGCTACAGTGCCATGGGCCTTAAACTTCCTGATAACATTGCGTACGGTGGACACAGGAACACCAAGGTCTCGGGAGATGGACTTGTAGCCTTGAGATTGTCCATGCTTGGCTACAATCTTGTGTCTGACCTCCTCAGACAATTCTCTGGTTTTCTTTCTTTTGTCCATGCTCATTGCGGTACACACAGTGACACAAAACAGCAGAATGACTCATTTTCTCTATTCAAACTGGTTGAATGAGTGATTTTTATATCGCAGGCACCTGCAACTCCCCACAGGTGAATTCAATTCCAAAGTAAAGGAGAATCACCTGCTTGAAATATAATTATTTCTAACAACTTCTAAAAGGTGACAATAATATTGTCCGGGCTATTTTAGGATTTCTGTGTAGAATAAGCTAAGATTTAGTAATTTTTTCAACTTTTTTGTTTTGTTCCACTGCAAACCAAAGAAATACAAATGTGGAAACCAAAATATTTTTTAATTTCAACAATTTTCTGGAAGAAATGGTGTGAAAATATACACACACGCCACTCCTCTCCGTCCTTGTGCTGGCCGTTGGGGAATTGATCCTCTTCCGCCCATGCTGTTGGAGTCGACTGAACTCTCATCCACCAGATGTGCAGAGCCATCTGCCATTTAAACAGCATGGCTGCGGACCGTTACCCTGGTAAGGGGGGCTAACAGGTACTACACCTTGCCCACAGGTGACCTGGGGTTATGCAAGGCAGGGGCATCCATCTCCCTGAGGTATCAGAAGACACCCGCATACCCGCATATGTATATACACGCATGTGACTATACAGTCCTTCATGAAACTATAGTAATACGTAGTTCAGACTTGTTTCTTATGTTTCTTCAATAACAGCAAAATAGTTCCCCTTTATTACAGGGATGTTACACGACGTCATGTACAGGTAGAGCAGTGTATAGGAAACGGTGCGTAGGCCGTGGTGTGCTGGCCACAAGGTGTTCGGAATGACAGGTACGTACTGGAGGCCTCTGAATGAGCCAAAAGGCCTGTTCTTGGCAGGCAAGGACCAGCCGGTCACCACGACGACGCTCCTTCACCGCACTGAGGCACAAAGCAGGTATTAATCAGCCATTTTCAATCAATGGACACGTGACTTGGGATTTCGGAAGTTTTTGCCAAGAGAGGTAACTGTACTTTACCAAGTTGAAAGGGTCGAGTTTTACCAAATGTGGTGATGTGATTGTGTTACCACCTCTGCTGCGGTTTGCCATATTATGGTGTTTAACGAGGTTGTGTGCACCTCATCTGCTCTTTGGCTTGCATGATTATAAAGTCCCACTTGTGGTTAATCTTCGCATGGAGGTGTTGATATCTCGCCTGGAAAAAAAGCAAATTCAGCTCAACCAGGTGGAAACCTCATTCGGAATGAATAAACCTCATTCGAAATGAATAAACCTCATTCAGAATGAACAACAGGTAGAAACCTTATTTGGAATGAATAACAAGTAGAAACCTCATTCGGAATGAATAAACCTCATTCGGAATGAATAACAAGAAGAAACCTCATTCGGAATGAATAACAGGTAGAAACCTTATTCAGAATGAATAACAAGTAGAAACCTCATTCAGAATGAATAACAGGTAGAAACCTCATTCAGAATGAATAAACCTCATTCGGAATGAATAACAGGTAGAAACCTTATTTGGAAAGAATAACAGGTAGAAACCTCATTTGGAATGAATAACAGGTAGAAACCTTATTCGGAATGAATAACAGGTAGAAACCTCATTTGGAATGAATAAACCTCATTCGGAATGAACAGGTAGAAACCTCATTAGGAATGAATAACAAGTAGAAACCTCATTCGGAATGAATAAACCTCATTCAGAATGAATAAACCTCATTCGGAATGAATAAACCTCATTCGGAATGAATAACAAGTAGAAACCTCATTCGGAATGAATAACAGGTAGAAACCTTATTCAGAATGAATAACAAGTAGAAACCTCATTCGGAATGAATAACAGGTAGAAACCTCATTCAGAATGAATAAACCTCCTTCGGAATGAATAACAAGTAGAAACCTCATTTGGAATGAATAAACCTCATTCAGAATGAATAACAAGTAGAAACCTCATTCGGAATGAATAAACCTCATTCGGAATGAATAACAAGTAGAAACCTCATTCGGAATGAATAACAGGTAGAAACCTCATTCAAAATGAATAAACCTCATTCAGAATGAATAACAGGTAGAAACCTTATTTGGAATGAATAACAAGTAGAAACCTCATTCGGAATGAATAAACCTCATTCGGAATGAATAACAAGTAGAAACCTCATTCGGAATTAATAACAGGTAGAAACCTTATTCAGAATGAATACCAAGTAGAAACCTCATTCAGAATGAATAACAGGTAGAAACCTCATTCAGAATGAATAAACCTCATTCTGAATGAATAACAGGTAGAAACCTTATTCGGAAAGATTAACAGGTAGAAACCTCATTCGGAATGAATAACAGGTAGAAACCTCATTCGGAATGAATAAACCTCATTCGGAATGAACATGTAGAAACCTCATTAGGAATGAATAACAAGTAGAAACCTCATTCGGAATGAATAAACCTCATTCAGAATGAATAAACCTCATTCGGAATGAATAAACCTCATTCGGAATGAACAACAAGTATAAACCTCATTCGGAATGAATAACAGGTAGAAACCTTATTCAGAATGAATAACAAGTAGAAACCTCATTCGGAATGAATAACAGGTAGAAACCTCATTCAGAATGAATAAACCTTATTCGGAATGAATAACAGGTAGAAACCTTATTCGGAATGAATAACAGGTAGAAACCTCATTCGGAATGAATAAACCTCATTCTGAATGAATAACAAGTAGAAACCTCATTTGGAATGAATAAACCTCATTCAGAATGAATAACAAGTAGAAACCTCATTCGGAATGAATAAACCTCATTCGGAATGAATAACAAGTAGAAACCTCATTCGGAATGAATAACAGGTAGAAACCTCATTCGGAATGAATGAACCTCATTCGGAATGAATAACAAGTAGAAACCTCAATCGGAATGAATATAAGAATCATGAGACATTAACAATGGTGATGATGTAACCAACCTTTTCATAATCTGCCAAGTCGCCATTTTTCATCACATTTTTCTTGGCCAGGTAAATTGCTGCAACATATAAATAAACAGTAGAGTAAATGTCACCACAAGAACATGTCCCAGGTAGTTTTAAAAATAAACTCCCAAGAGTCAAATTATGATGACAAACACCTGCGGTGCTGTTTGAATAATTAATTGTCACAGCCCCTTGGAGACTAGTAGGTAGCCATGTCAAGGCCCTGCCATGGACAACAACTCCACAGTGTCAGAGGCAGGTAACAATGGCAGGGCTAATTTAATCATAGTCTTTGATGTCAATTTACCTTCAAGCAAGATGAACAGCCGTGAATAGCAATTGGGAGTATAAACTATGTATGTATCGCCATTCAAAATGGAGACACCACCAGATGGCATGGCCACCCCTCAAGTCAGGTCCAGGTCTGATGTTTAAACCACAGCAAAATGGTCTTCATCCAGGACTGTCTATGCATCATGTGATAGGTGCTAAGCATCGTCCAAAAAGGTAAGGGGAATCACGTGACCAATCATGTGACTGAATAAAGGGTGTTGTAACTGTCCATTTTTGTAACTGTCCATGGACAAAGTGTAATTTTACATGAGTATGTACCAGTATATCGTAGACAATGGACAAAGTGTAATTTTACATGAATATTGTTATGTTTGTAGGAGGTAGCGATAACTTAGAACCAGGTAGATTTGCATAAATTAGCATGCACCGTATGTCGTGATGAAGAAGAAGAACCACCATGTAATAAGTACTTGTTTAGCAGGGATGTCGTGTGAGGTTCATCTTCGTTCCCATCACGTGGGGTGGGGTCAGGTTAATTCGTTTAGGGATTATGTTAATTAATCCCCTGTGTGTCAATACCTCTGTAATATATACCTTTGTTCCTTATGACACCGCACGAGACACGAGCCAAAATCGCCCATTACACTACACTAATTAAGAATAAAACCACCGGAAACCATGCATGAAGCACTAGCGCTGATTATCCCGACATGGTGAATCGCAGAAGGACAGGCAGGCTGAGAGCCACGCCCAGAAGAGCGGTGATTGGGCGGGGGAAGAGTTGATTGGCACAAGCCCCGGTAAGATGGGACTTGCTGATAGGAGCAGAAATGGACTACAAAGAGGTGGCACACGCTGATTGGTGAAGCAGGCACGGGTGACATCACAGCGGTGTGTACAAGATAGTTGGAGCGGCGGACATTTTCCCTTCTCGTTCTGGATGTCAAAGTGGATGGTTGTGCTTCCTGTCTGCACGGGGAGGCTTCATCGTGAACGGCCATGTTCCAAGACTTGCTGGTGGTCGAGAAGAGGCGGAAGAGCCGCGGACGGTGAGCTGAAGTTTTCCAGGCAAGAACGACGAGTGGATGAGCACTACTTGCCGCTGCAGCATGACGAGGCCAGGGGTGAGCGAGATGCCCAGTGAGGCCTGCTTCGCTCCAACGTGCATGTTTCGCGCGCAATGACGCCAAGGCATCGGACGGTCTTTGGGGGTTCCGGGTGGGACGCACCGATCGAGTTGAGCTGAGTGCCATAAAATTACACCTTTTATTTTTACATCATTATTTTTATCCTTCGTCTGTTTTTGAGTCTGTTGTGTGGACGTCCCTATTTAGGAATTTAGTTTTATCATGCGTTTTCTTTGCACCGGCATTTCTTTCATTAAACCTGTTATTTTTTGTACATTTTAAACCCGTTTTAGTTTGAGTTTATTCATTGCAGGTTTGAAGACTGCCGGTGGGATCGTGAAGGAAAGCTACGGTTTCCCCCTCCATCAACTCCTACCACCCAATGCATATTCCCCGCTGTACTTTTGATTGAACGCCTCAGAGTAACAGCTTGTTTGGTCATCCGTGCTACCCTACGGTGTTAACCTAGGGTAGTCACATGACAATATGTACAAGTATATCAGTAGACAATGGACAAAGTGTAATTTTGCATGAATATGTACAAGTATATCAGTAGACGATGGACAAGGTTTGTAGTTTAAATATTTGGTTAATTTACCTTGTAACACCTGGAGTATGAAATGTTCCCGTTAATGGAACAAACCTGCTGAGATTATGTCTGCCAGACACTTAAACTCATCATAATCCGTGTTTCTGCCAGACACTTAAACTCACCATAATCTGTGTCTCTGCCAAACACTTAAACTCACCATAATCCGTGTCTTCCGTCGGCCAAGACTTTGAAGGCCAAAAATATGGACCCTGCACACTCAATCACACCAAGAAATGAACACTCTATATACGAGTATATTTCGATAAAACATAAAGAAATCCAACATGTCAGTCATTTAAACATGTTACAACATCCGGTTTGGCCGCATGTCCTCGTCTTCCCATTTTGTGTACCTGGAAACGGTAGATCGAGTCATCCGGCTGCAGACTGAAGATGGCTGGCTCCACGAGGGGGTACACGTAGCCGGTACGAACAAGGAGGTTACTCAGGTTTAGAGCTTCTGTGTGAGGAGAATTCATGTGGTTAGAGCTTCTGTGTGTGAGGAGAATTAATGTGGTTAGAGCCTCTATGTGTGAGGAGAATTAATGTGGTTAGAGCCTCAGTGTGTGAGGAGAATTAATGTGGTTAGAGCCGATCACTTGCTTCAGTTCAGTGCCTGGAACATCTATCATGTCAGCAATAGTTGGATGACAACATGTTACCTGCAACTCCTACCGGACGCTGTGACTTCATGTCATTGCTCCAACAACGGCCAGGGAACCAGCGTGGAGTTGTAAGTGGATGGCCTTGCCTCTTTCTCGACATTGGGCCTCCATGACTCCGCTGGCTGTTTCTGGCGTGGGCCACGGACAACTTAAACACCATGGTCCTAACGTCGCTATGGATGCACATGTCATCTCTGGTCCACATCTTGCTGGTCAACCAACATCTCATCAACACCCGCTGCCCACCCACGATGAGTGAGGAGGCAGATCAACTACAACTGGATGACAGCCTTGTTCAAGATCTACTACGGCTCACGGCAAGAGTGGAAAGGATGCTACATACGGAGCAGGGTCAGTTTAAGATCTTGTCCATCTACCACGATGGTGGAAACCTTACGCGAAATAGTGTAGGTGCCACCAAGACACCAAAAAAATTAGGTTCATACTTGATTTTCAACCATATAAGTGATCAGCTTTTTCAAACAGAAGTTCAGCATTCACTCTGCAGCAAGCACCTTAGAGTCAACATGGCCAAATGTTGCAGTTGTTTTAACATGGAATCATCCTGACAGTATTACCAAGATAATGGTGAAATTAATAAAGGAAGTAACAGTAATAATCTTCATGGTGAACTGAAAAAGTTTGTGCAGTTGTATGAGGTGAAATTTGTTTGCAGAGACACTTGTGATGCTAACTGATGTAAATGCAATAAACTGAACTGTCAAGGATTGATGGATTCGACAAACAAGGGAACGCCTTCTGATGACCAGATTCTTCCATGAATTCTTCCATGATTCTTCCATGGTGTATGCCTCAGGTAATGGGAAAATTTGACATCCAAGTATGTAAATTGGAGACCCTTTTAATTGTCCTATGAAAAGGACAAAAAGGGAGGAATGTAGAAGTATAGCTTCTACGTAATTAATCAAATTGAGACCATCCTTTTGGATAAGTCTCCCTGTAGTTAATTACAATTCTGTTTGTACTTTCTTCTTGCAGGAAAATCACAGAGATATGAATGTTGTGTGAAATACTCTGTGAACCCCTCTGAATAGGTACATTTGGAAAATGTATTCCTGTGTTAGTGGAAAAGGAGGATTGTGCCAATGAATAATGCTGTACTCTCTGTGGAGCTGAAAAACTGTGCATTCAGCAAATTCTTTCCATGCTTGCATCTTTCAGTGCAATTAAAATCAGATGTACATTCATCCACTTTGACCTACCCACTGGGACACTGCAGTGAAATGATTGCCAGATGATTCCAGAGGAACACGTTACCCAAGGGATATCCCAAGGGGTAACTTTTCTAAAACACATCTTTCAGTTTGACTTCTCAAAGCATACCTACTGGTTCTCATGGCTTGCATGAGCAGAACCAGATGTGGGACCGGAATATCTAACCCCCACATGCCCTTCGGCCCCTCCTGGGGAACTTCAACGGACTTTGCTCTTATAAAGAGAGAAATTTGGGAGAGAATTTCAGAAGACTGACCTGATTTGCTGTGTTATGTTGTGTATTCCGTGCTGTAACATTTTACAATCAAGTGAACTTTTCCATTGAACTCTGTTCGACTCTTGTATGCTTAAGTATTGTGTGAGGTAAATCAGTGCTTTATCAAGACAAGTTTTTTCTCCAATAAGTAATAAATCTCTCCAACCTAAAGGAAGGTGTCTGTGAACATTGCTTAGACAAGCACACCTGTTCAACAGTTCTTCAACACGCCTCTATGTGTGAGGGGAATTAACGGGGTTAGAGCCTCTGTGTGTGAGGGGAATTCATGTGGTTAGAGCCTCTGTGTGTGAGGGGAATTCATGTGGTTAGAGCCTCTGTGTGTGAGGGGAATTCATGTGGTTAGATCCTCTGTGTGAGGGCAATTCATGTGGTTAGAGCCTCTGTGTGTGAGGAATTCATGTGGTTAGAGCTTCTGTGTGTGAGGGGAATTCATGTGGTTAGAGCCTGTGTGTGAGGGGAATTCATGTGGTTAGAGCCTCTGTGTGTGTGTGAGGGGAATTCATGTGGTTAGAGCCTCCGTGTGAGGGGAATTCATGTGGTTAGAGCTTCTGTGTGTGTGAGGGGAATTCATGTGGTTAGAGCCTCCGTGTGAGGGGAATTCATGTGGTTAGAGCTTCTGTGTGTGTGAGGGGAATTCATGTGGTTAGATCCTCTGTGTGTGAGGGGAATTCATGTGGTTAGAGCCTCTGTGTGTGAGGGGAATTCATGTGGTTAGAGCCTCTGTGTGTGAGGGGAATTTATGTGGTTAGAGCCTCTGTGTGTGAGGGGAATTCATGTGGTTAGAGCCTCTGTGTGTGAGGGGAATTCATGTGGTTAGAGCCTCTGTGTGTGAGGGGAATTCATGTGGTTAGAGCCTCTGTGTGTGAGGGGAATTTATGTGGTTAGAGCCTCTGTGTGCGAGGGGAATTCATGTGGTTAGAGCCTCTGTGTGTGAGGGGAATTCATGTGGTTAGATCCTCTGTGTGTGAGGGGAATTCATGTGGTTAGAGCCTCTGTGTGTGAGGGGAATTCATGTGGTTAGATCCTCTGTGTGTGAGGGGAATTCATGTGGTTAGAGCCTCTGTGTGTGAGGGGAATTTATGTGGTTAGAGCCTCTGTGTGTGAGGGGAATTCATGTGGTTAGAGCCTCTGTGTGTGAGGGGAATTCATGTGGTTAGAGCCTCTGTGTGTGAGGGGAATTCATGTGGTTAGATCCTCTGTGTGTGAGGGGAATTCATGTGGTTAGAGCCTCTGTGTGTGAGGGGAATTCATGTGGTTAGATCCTCTGTGTGTGAGGGGAATTCATGTGGTTAGAGCCTCTGTGTGTGAGGGGAATTTATGTGGTTAGAGCCTCTGTGTGTGAGGGAAATTCATGTGGTTAGAGCCTCTGTGTGTGAGGGGAATTCATGTGGTTAGAGCCTCTGTGTGTGAGGGGAATTCATGTGGTTGGATCCTCTGTGTGTGAGGGGAATTCATGTGGTTAGAGCCTCTGTGTGTGAGGGGAATTCATGTGGTTAGATCCTTTGTGTGTGAGGGGAATTCATGTGGTTAGAGCCTCTGTGTGTGAGGGGAATTCATGTGGTTAGAGCCTCTGTGTGTGAGGGGAATTCATGTGGTTAGATCCTCTGTGTGTGAGGGGAATTCATGTGGTTAGAGCCTCTGTGTGTGAGGGGAATTCATGTGGTTAGAGCCTCTGTATGTGAGGGGAATTCATGTGGTTAGATCCGCTGTCTTGCCTGGGTTTGAATCCCGAACCAGCTATAAACTGTCAGTTTGGTGTTTCACAGGGGGATTCATCAATGTACGTGAGATGTCGCCACCACAGTGGCCAAATTCCAAATTCCTGCCCTAACTAGTCAAATGTCAGGCCTGGCCAGCCGGTTCGTGAAGACTAATGCCAAAGCTTCCCCCGGCCGACCCCACAAGGTGGAAAATAGAGGCCGTTAAAGAAAAAGAAAAGAAGTGAGTGCCCAGGGGTTTTGCCCCTATTTGTGGAGTGCCCAGGGGTATTGCCCCTATTTGTGGAGTGCCCAGGGGTATTGCCCCTATTTGTGGAGTGCCCAGGGGTATTGCCCCTATTTGTGGAGTGCCCAGGGGTATTGCCCCTATTTGTGGAGTGCCCAGGGGTATTGCCCCTATTTGTGGAGTGCCCAGGGGTATTGCCCCTATTTGTGGAGTGCCCAGGGGTATTGCCCCTATTTGTGGAGTGCCCAGGGGTATTGCCCCTATTTGTGGAGTGCCCAGGGGTATTGCCCCTATTTGTGGAGTGCCCAGGGGTATCGCCCATATTTGTGGAGTGCCCACGGGTATTGCCCATATTTGTGGAGTGCCCAGGGGTATTGCCCCTATTTGTGGAGTGCCCATGGGTATTGCCCCTATTTGTGGAGTGCCCATGGGTATTGCCCCTATTTGTGGAGTGCCCAGGGGTATTGCCCCTATTTGTGGAGTGCCCAGGGGTATCGCCCATATTTGTGGAGTGCCCATGGGTATTGCCCCTATTTGTGGAGTGCCCAGGGGTATCGCCCCTATTTGTGGAGTGCCCAGGGGTATTGCCCCTATTTTATGCCTACACTGACGAAGTCGCCGGAGGCATTATGTTTTCGGATTGTCCGTCCTGCTGTCCGACCGTCCATCCGTCCGTGATAGATTTTCGTTGCTGCGATAACTTGAGAACGGCTGAAGGGATCTTATTCAAACGTGGGGCAGGTATGTATAATGTGGTAAAGATTAACTGATTAGATTTTGGGGTCAAGAGGTCAAAGGTCAAAGTCTGTAATAGGTCTATAACTCGAGAATGGGTGAAGTGATCTAATTCAAACTTGGTACAGGTATGTAGAATGATGCAGGTGGAGGCATATCAGTCGATGTCGTGACGTCGAAGAGTGTCGTTATAGTTTATCATGTGATCATGTAGGTTACGCAACCAATATATAATATTAAATGATAAATAAATGGGATTCTGAGAAGAAAACAACAAGATATAAGAAATATAAGACATAAGATATAAGACAAAAGACATAAGATATAGACATAAGATATAAGACAAACAATCTGCACCCTCCTTACCCTCGTCTGAGGTTTTCAGGTTACGGACAATCCAACCGAGGATCTCGTGCCCTGCACAGGTAAATTCACACAGACACTCCAAGTGACATCACCATCAAGAGATCATTGTTACCCTATACAATATCCAGCAATGAGGCCTACCTTCATTATCACAAGACTAATTATTACATCTATAACAAGAAAAAGAGCAATCAGACATTGCAAACCTTCGCCAGGATGTATTTTCAGGCTTTTGTGTTAAAACAAAACACAAATATCGGTCGATGTCGTTTGGTTTCTTCATATCGTTTGTCGTTTGGTTAAATATCTTCAGCCGTTTGGATTCAGACCAGGTCACTACTCTGTACATGTTGCTTCTGCTGTCTTAACAATGGATGGAGGTCCTCAATGCCAAAGAGCAAATTAGAGCTGTCTCCCTTGACATTTCACGTGCCTTCGATACGGTCTGGCACCCAGCTCTGCTCACCAAACTCTCCTCCTATGGTATCCATGGAAATCTCCACGCATGGCTGGCGGACTTCCTCTCTGGTCGTAGTCAACGTGTGGCCCTGAATGGGTTTCTCTCCTCTCCTCTTCCTGTTCAGGCTGGAGTTCCCCAAGGCAGTGTTCTGGGCCCTGTGTTTTTCTGGTCTTCATCAATGATCTCTCTGACTCTCTTGAAAATCCTCTCTATCTCTTTGCTGATGACTCCACTCTCTGCCGCTCCATTCCTCATCCCTCAGATCGGCAGTCTGCAGCCTCCTCACTCTCCGCAGACCTGGACAAAATCACAGACTGGTCAAACAAGTGGAACATGTCTTTCAATCCTGACAAATCTCACACTCTTACGATGTCTCTCCGAAAAGACCGACTGGACAACCCTCCCATCCACTTTCTCAACAATCCTCTCCAAGAAGTTCTGTTACTGAAGCTTTTGGGTCTCACAATTTGCCATGATCTTTCCTGGGAAAAACACATTTCAAATCTGGCCTCCAAAGCCAGTCGCCGACTGGGCATCCTCCGTCGTGCAAAGTCCTTCCTTGGCACACCTGAGCTCCTCACCACATACATGGCTTTCATCTGCAGCTCAATGGAGTACTGCTCTCCCCTCTGGGCTGGTGCTCCTGCCTCACACCTAGCTCGGCTTCACGCTGTTGAAACCAAAGCGTTCAGAATCATTGGAATCTCCCGCGATGAAGCTATCTCTGAGGGCCTTTCAGTCACTCACTGCAGACAGGTTGGTGGTCTTTCTGTCTTCCACCGACTCCTCTCCCTCACTCTCTCCTCTTGCTCCCCCAGCTCTCTCTGGGCTCTGTCCCCCAAATATTCCTACAGGTCGCACAAGATCTGCCTGCAACCCTCTTATGGTTAAACTGCTAAAATCAAGACTTTCTGCTCACCTTCACTCCTTCATTCCTCTTTTCTCCCACCTCTGGAACAAACTCCCTCACTCTCTTCAATCCCACTCCTCCCTCCAGGTCTTTAAAACGGCTGTTCACCACCATCTCTTATCTTCCCCCATCCAAAACCTTGATCTTTTCTACCCCCGCTAATTTCACCCAAAATCCACTTTTTTGAGGTGACTTTTGACTTCTTTCCTGGAAGTCCTTGGTGTCCTTGCGTTTTATACCTATCCTGCCTCCCCCGATCCCTCCCACACATCTCCCGATGTCCCTGCTCTCAAATGTTGTGTTTGTGTGCTTCCTCCCCTTCTCTCCCCATCTTGTCGACCGCTCCTCTCTTTATATACTTTGTTTGCTTGTTTGTTTGATTTGTTTGTTTGATAAATGTTAGCTCTTTCACAAGCCTCGACTCTGTATACCAAAAAAAAAAAAAAAAAGGCTTACTCTACCATCGAGAAAGAGGCCTCGAGTCTGATTTAGGCTCTACAGCAATTTGAAATATATGTAACGAAGGGCTCAAGCGATGTTACCGTATATAATGATCACAATCCTCTGGCTTTTCTGGAGAAGTTCAAGATGACGAATCGACGCCTTTTCCGATGGGGGCTTTTAGTACAGCCGTACCACTTGAAAATTGTACATATTTCGGGTCGAGATAATGTTATTGCAGATGCTCGATCTCGAGCTTAAGAGAATTTCATGCACATTAGCTATGATGTATGTAAATGTCACAACGATATGTGGCTGTTTGTTTATTGCACTGTTTATGCTGTGTTGAGACTAATCTGCCTTTGTAAAAGAAAACTTTGCTTGGAGTAAAGTTTTCTCCTTTAAGGGGGGGAGGTGTTACGGTCTGTGACCTTTCTTTTCTCTCTCTGATGCGGGTTCTTCCTCTCCCCCCCCCTCCACCCCCCCAGAGCTAGACCAAGTGGTTCGGCCCACGGGTATATAGCCTATGATTGGCTGTGGGGCAGAGGAGGGACCAGGAAGTTGATGCAGAGGAGGAGAGAGTGGCCATTTTGGAGGAGGGCTCATGGCGGAGTGCCTGTTCGTGTGTTGTAGAGTTTCCAGCTGCAATCTCTCCACTTACCTGAAGGTTGTGCCTGATCAAACCCCTACGGTCACCTCTATACCTGAAGGTTGCCTTTGATCAAACTCTTACTGCCGTACCTTTGCATTGGGGCCTACCGCTGTGCCGGCATTGGGGCCTACTGCTGGGCCTGCCTTGGGGCCTATTGTGGGGCCTGCCTTGAATGCCGTGCTTATTTGAACTCTTGCTGCGGCTCCTCCAGTTCGGATGGCCTTGAGTTGATACGGGAGGATACAGTACCGCGCACATCCTCCTCGTCTGGGTCTCTCCTCTTCTGACATCTTCAGGACCACCGGACTGTCGGTCCTCTATTGGGACTGACCAGATTCCGAGGGGTTCCCTCAGGTCGCCCGGTCCTTTACACGAGCAGCACCCTCCAGCCCTGGCTGCCTACTCCTTCCCTCTTGTGATGGCCTAATCTGGTTTTTGCCTCTCTTCTTCCTTCTTCGTTTCCTCTTTATTTTTGTATAGGAATAGACGTTGATTGCTATAACCTATAAATAAAGCCGGTTTGATCGAATGCTTGGCTTGGTGTGCTTCAGGCCATAACACAACATTATCATAGAGTATCAAATGTAAACTCAATTCGTAAACTGTAAGGAATCATGGGAGAAATTCCAAATTACCAAATGTTGGATGAGAAGGCTTGACATAAAGGCAAATACTGCACACACTAATACTGTATAGCAATGCCAGTGTGTGTGTATGTAGCTGTAGTCGTACCCCTAACAGCATGAGGTATCACGGTGAGGAGCAACCTTTGGTCAAACATATTGACCCCCATCTCGGGATCCTGCATAGCTCCGACCAGCATCTCCACCTGGTGAAAGTAGTAACATCCAAGGTATATCTGTCACCTGAATACAAGGAGGACATGTTGTACAAAGGTGGGAACATCCAAGGTATTGTCACATCCGCAGCTAGTTAACACCAGCCTTGGACAGATGAACCGAACCAGCCTTAACTCCCAAGGCGATCTCCCGATTATGGTGGTTATTGCACGCGCAGGATGGAAGAGACACAAAGTGTTTAACTACATGAAAACACAGGTTTATTCCGAAACCCAAACCAAGAACACAACAACGAAAGGGTAACGATAATGGTGTACAGGAAAATAAAGGCACGGACTGAAAATAACGGAAATGAAGCCGAGGTAAAATTATATGGTGAAGTACCTCAACACAGACACAAACCACGCACACGGGAAAGGTAAGAAAATAATAGTTATCGGTCCGGCACTTAGCTGTGGCCCAAAAGGGATCCTTTGGCGTGAGCAGTTGGCGACGCCATGGAGCCATCATGCGGCAGCTGGCAAAATGGCGGCAATGCCGTGTGTTGAAGGCGCCCGGGGATGAGGTGAGTGGTGAGCATGCAGATGACCCTCTTTCTTCCTCTGTTTTGGTAAGGACAGCGTGGCCCTCTGCTCTCTGGTGAGCCCAGCAGGCAAAATCTCCTCACGATCGCCGTAAAAAAAAAAAAACTCTCCAAGACACACAATGGCCAAGCTCCTTGCTCACCAAGGACCAAACACGGTCTCTCTCCTCCGAAGAACCAATCACAAAGCTTCTTCTTCTGCGAGAATCAATCACGAAGCTTCTTTCTGTTGCCCGCGCTCCATCACCAAACTAATCGCAAAGCTGCTTCTTTGAGCTTGCCTCGCGCTCCGCCCGCGTCATTCGGGAGGTGTGGCCTGCCAGCCCTGTCCCCCCGCCAACCGAACCATGGTATCTCAGCCTCTCCTGGGCGGGTCTTTACTGTATGGGTGGGTCTCCTGGGCAGGCCAGCTGCCATTTTGCTTGGCCGGCAGCTGCCATAAATGTTAGGGATGGCCACAGAGGGTATCACGAACAGGGGAATTAGCCTTAAACCCTACTACTAATTAACATGGCATCATCCCTCATATGATGAACATTTAAACACAACCTTAAGCTACATTTTTCCTACTTAGTACATCGAAATACTCCTACAAGTCACACGGTCCATACTATTTCCTCAGCAATTCTACCTTTCCTACTGTATTCTCTGACCTACCCCCATAAATGTAGCAGTACATATGTCACCTGAATAAAAGGAGGACATGTTTACCAGAGAGGTTGTTTAACAGGATCGAGTGCCATATGTCATTTGGCACTCGATGTCTCGAATCAGTGCATGCTTGGATCGAGTGCCATACTGTATGTCATGGTTCTTTCACGTGTATCCACCAAAGAGCAAATGCCAGTATAACTTACCTCAAGCTGACAAGCTCTTACGAGAGTGAAACATGTCCACGAGTAACCTCCTCCATCTAAAACTGGGTAATTGTCCAACAAATTTGTTGCATGAAACATGTTCCATGTCACATGTGACACAGATTGGCTGGTGTATGACATATCATGACATGTCATGTACCATACAGTCATGTGAAAAAGTAAGTACACCCCACGTAAAGTTTTGACTTTTGCAACATGCAGCTATTTGATCTTCATTTCAACAATATTGATAGATAAAGGTGATATAATACAACAAATATCGTGAAACATTTACATTTTGTAGTCCATTGTATAATTTAAATAAACATAAATGCAAATTTCGCATGTGGAAAAAGTAAGTACACCCTTGGTTCTAATAGGTGGCATTGCTCCCTTTGGCAGAAACAACCTCAAGTAGGCGTTTGTTATGACTGTCTATCAGTCTCTGACATCAACTGGCAGAAATTTTTGCCCACTCCTCCATGCAGAATTCTTTCAGCTGTGCGATGTTTGAGGGATTCCTTGCATGCACAGCTCGTTTCAAATCCCCCCACAACATCTCGATGGGATTTAGATCCGGGCTTTGACTTGTCCATTCAAGAACCCTCCATTTCTTTCTTTTCAGCCATTCCTTGGTGGATTTACTGGTATGTTTAGGGTCATTGTCATGTTGCAAGGTCCACTTTCGGTTGAGCTTCAACTTTCCGACAGATGGCTTCACATTATCCTCAAGCACCCTCTGGTACAATGAAGAATTCATAGTGGATTCTATGATGGTGAGCTGCCCAGGCCCTGATGCAGCAAAGCTGCCCCAAACCATAATATTTCCACCACCATGCTTTACAGTTGGTATCAGGTTCTTGTGGTGAAATGCTGTCTTTGGTTTTTGCCAAACATGTCTTCTGGTACTGTGGCCAAATAGCTCTACCTTTGACTCATCTGCCCAGAGCACATTGTTCCAGAAGTGCTGGTCTTTGCCTCGGTGTTCATTGACAAACTTTAGTCTTGCCCTGATGTTCTTTCTGGACAGCAAAGGTTTCCTCCTGGCACACCTCCCATGTAGATCAAATTTGTGCAGCCTCTTTCTAATGGTAGACTCATACACTTTGACATCAACAGTGGAAAGAGCTACCTGTAGGTCCCGTGATGACATTCTGGGGATCTTAGTCTTCTTTCAGCATCTTGCGGTCTGCTCTCGGGCTGAACTTGCTGGGGCGGCCTGGCCTGAACAAGTTGGCAGTTCTTTGGAATCTTCTCCACTTGTAGATGATCTTCCGGACAGTCGAATGATTGATTTCAAATTGTTTGGAGATCTTTTTAAATCCCTTCCCAGACTCGTAGGGATCTATAACATTCTTTCTGAAGGCCTCAGAGAGCTCTTTTGATCGAGGCATGGTGATGCCGCACACTTCAGCAACATGGAGCAAACCAAACCAAATGTCTGAGGTTTAAATAAGACGGGTTCCTCCAAGATCCTCTCTAACGATGTTCTCATCATTTGCATCTGAGCTGTTGCACCTGATTCTAATTTTAGGTATTTGAAGTCGTGATAAATGTAGGGGTTTACTTACTTTTTCCACATGGGAAATTTGCATTTATGTTTATTTAAATTATACAATGGACTACAAAATGTAAATGTTTCATGATATTTGTTATATTATATCACCTTTATTGTACACCGCACCTTTACTATGCCATCTCCAGGCATTGCAAATCGTCATTGCTGGGCACCGAAGGGGGCTCGGCAGTGACGCACGCTGAAAGGGAGTACTCAGTTTTCACTCTGGTTGGTTGTTGTACACCGCTCCTTTCCTATGCCATCTCCAGGCATTGCAAATCGTCATTGCCGGGCACCAAAGGGGGCTCGGCAGTGACGCACGCTGAAAGAGAGTACTCAGTTTTCACTCTGGTTTCTTGCTTTCTTGTTTGTTGTACACCGCTCCTTTCCTATGCCATCTCCAGGCATTGCAAATCGTCATTGCCGGGCACCAAAGGGGGCTCGGCAGTGACGCACGCTGAAAGAGAGTACTCAGTTTTCACTCTGGTTTCTTGCTTTCTTGTTTGTTGTACACCGCTCCTTTCCTATGCCATCTCCAGGCATTGCAAATCGTCATTGCCGGGCACCAAAGGGGGCTCGGCAGTGACGCACGCTGAAAGAGAGTACTCAGTTTTCACTCTGGTTTCTTTCTTGTTTGTTTTCTTGTTTTCTTTCTTGTTTGTTTGTCCGGGCGATATCTCAGCCATCCTTTGAGCTAGGAAGCTGAAATTTCGGCACAATAGTGAGCAAGTCCTTTCTCAAAAACGGTATTTTTTTTTTTGATGAATCAATAAATTGAGGAGTTATTTAATTATTAGCGATTAATTAAGTACTTATTTAATTAATCAAATTTCCTTTCTCTTCTGACCATTAACTCAGGCACCTTTTGAGTTAGGAAGCTGATATTTGGACATGCCAATGAACAGGTGATTTGGCTGCAAAGGATATTTTTGATTTATTAATTAATCAATTAATCGATTAATTATTTAAATATTTTATTAATGACAAATTTGTTGTTTTTTTTTAAGTTACAGATTCTGATGAAATGGTGGTGGTTTATGTGTTCTCTGACCAAATTGATTGATAATTTAATTTTTTTATGATTATTATTTATTTATTTTCATTATTAATCATTTATTTATTTTCTTTCTCATTTGGCCAATATCTCAGGCACCTTTTGAGCTGGGAAGCTAATATTTGGACATGAGTGACCAAGTGATGTGGCTATCAAGGATATTTTTGATTTATTGATTAATCATTTCATCTATTAATTATTTATTGATTAATTGATTAATTATTTATTGAGTAATCAATTAATTATTTAATTTTTTAAAATGACTTATTTAATTAAATTTCTAAAAGATACATCTTCGGATGAAGCACTAGTGGTTTAGTTATGCGATTAGCCAATTGATTATGAAAATATTTTGTGATAATCTTTTATTGATTTTAATTATACAATTAATCAATCAATTAGTGTACACCTCTCCCTCCCAATGCAGCCTCAATGAGCTGCACTGCGGTATATTTAATTATTTGGCATGGGGCGGTGTACTTTGAATGTATGTGTACTTGTTTGTTTGTTTGTTTGTTTGTTTGTCCGGGCGATATCTCAGCCATCCTTTGAGCTATGAAGCTGAAATTTCGGCACAATAGTGAGCAAGTCCTTTGTCAAAAACGGTATTTTTTTTTTGATTAATCAATAAATTGAGGAGTTATTTAATTATTAGCGATTAATTCAGTACTTATTTAATTAATCAAATTTCCTTTCTCTTCTGACCATTAACTCAGGCACCTTTTGAGTTAGGAAGCTGATATTTGGACATGCCAATGACCAGGTGATTTGGCTGCAAAGGCTATTCTTGATTTAATAATTAATCAATTAATCAATTAATCGATTAATTATTTAATTATTCGATTAATGACAATTTTTTTTTCTCCAAGTTACAGATTCTGATGAAATCGTGGTGCTTTATGTGTTCTCTGACCGAATTGATTAATAAATTTAATTTTTTAATGATTATTATTTATTTGTTTTCATTATTAATCATTTATTTATTTTCTTTCTCATTTGGCCAATATCTCAGGCACCTTTTGAGCTGGGAAGCTAATATTTGGACATGAGTGACCAAGTGATGTGGCTATCAAGGATATTTTTGGTTTATTGATTAATCATTTAATCGATCAATTATTTATTGATTAAATGATTAATTATTTATTGATAAATCAATTAATTATTTAATGTTTTTGTTAATGACTTATTTAATTAAATTTCTAAAAGATACATCTTCGGATGAAGCACTAGTGGTTTAGTTATGCGATTAGCCAATTGATTAAGAAAATATTTTGTGATAATCTTTTATTGATTTTAATTACACAATTAATCAATCATTTAGCGTACACCTCTCCCTCCCAATGCAGCCTCTATGAGCTGCACTGCGGTATTGCCGGGCGCCGGAGGCGCGCCGGCAATGCCGCGCTGTAGGATATATAATTATTTGGCATGTGGGCGGTGTACTTTGAATGTATCTGTACTTGTTTTCTTGTCTATCAATATTGTTGAAATGAAGATCAAATAGCTGTATGTTGAAATATGTTGAAAAAGTCAAAACTTTACATGGGGTGGACTTACTTTTTCACGTGACTATATATTGTATGTATGAATGAATGAATGAATGTGTGAATGAATGAATGAATGAATGATCGTTTTAAGGCCATTTTCCCCGCTAGAGTGGGGGTTGGCCTTGCGGGCCCCATGACGATCATGGTTCCCTGTTTGAGGCAATGTTTTTATGGCCGGATGCCCTTCCTGACACCAACCCTTAGTCGCCTCTTACGATGTGCAGGGATACGGTGTACCTATTCTAAACCGGGGTACACACCGGGATCATTCATCCCAGCAAGCTGGTACTCAATTTGCCGACCTCGGAAGGATGACAGGCTGAGTCAACCCCTCTGGCGTTAATTCAGCGATCGACCGGGATTCGAACCCAAGATCCGAGGATCCCAAGCCGGCACCCTAACCGCTAAGCCAAGGTTTACCGACCAATGTAAGCAGTAAGCAGGATGTGTTTGTTTAATAATGATGTGACCTTTCAATGTATAGGACTTTACACTTTGCGTTATTAATATGGAGGTGCCAGGTGATGGACCATTCCAGTGCTCTACCGCAAATAATCTTGGAGGGATTCAATCTGGTCACGATTGGAAACGTCCAAAAATCGTCGTGTTATCTCTAAAGTTGCCAAGAGCCGGGCATGATCAGGATGCACAATGGACCTCCAAAGATCGACCCATCAATCCCCACAAAAACAATGGATGAGAATCGCTAACGGTGACTCTTTGGCAGCGTAACCCCGATGGAAGGTCAACTGGGCATCCCGAGAGATCTACTTCTTCTTCTTCATAATCATTCCAATGTCCGGGAGGGAGTAACAGACACAGACATGATGGTGTGAGAGTTCTTGCTTGGATTAATCGGTCCCCTTAATCGCGATTAAACAGAAATGTTCACAGCTTCCTCGTACAACCCGCTTCCTCGCACAACCCGTTTACTCGCACAACCCGCTTCCTCGCACAACCCGCTTCCTCGCACAACACGCATCCTCGCACAACCCGCATGCTCGCACAACCCGTTTACTCGCACAACCCGCTTCCTCGCACAACCCGCATCCTCGCACAACCCGCTTACTCGCACAACCCGCTTCCTCGCACAACCCGCTTCCTCGCACAACACGCATCCTCGCACAACCCGCTTCCTCGCACAACCCGCTTCCTCGCACAACCCGCTTCCTCGCACAACCCGCTTCCTCGCACAACACGCATCCTCGCACAACCCGCTTCCTCGCACAACCCGCTTACTCGCACAACCCGCTTCCTCGCACAACCCGCTTCCTCGCACAACACGCATCCTCGCACAACCCGCTTCCTCGCACAACCCGCTTCCTCGCACAACCCGCTTCCTCGCACAACCCGCTTCCTCGCACAACCCGCTTCCTCGCACAACCCGCTTCCTCGCACAACCCGCTTCCTCGCACAACACGCATCCTCGCACAACCCGCATCCTCGCACAACCCGCATCCTCGCACAACCCGCTTCCTCGCACAACCCGCTTCCTCGCACAACCCGCTTCCTCGCACAACCCGCTTCCTCGCACAACCAGCTTCCTCGCACAACACGCATCCTCGCACAACCCGCTTCCTCGCACAACCCGCTTCCTCGCACAACACGCATCCTCGCACAACCCGCATCCTCGCACAACCCGCATCCTCGCACAACCCGCATCCTCGCACAACCCGCTTCCTCGCACAACCCGCTTCCTCGCACAACCCGCTTCCTCGCACAACCAGCTTCCTCGCACAACACGCATCCTCGCACAACCCGCTTCCTCGTACAACCCGGCTTCCTCGCACAACCCGTTTACTCGCACAACCCGCTTCCTCGCACAACCCGCTTCCTCGCACAACCCGTTTACTCGCACAACCCGCTTCCTCGCACAACCCGCTTCCTCGCACAACCCGCTTCCTCGTACAACCCGCTTCCTCGCACAACCCGCTTCCTCGCACAACCCGCTTCCTCGCACAACACGCATCCTCGCACAACCCGCTTCCTCGCACAACCCGCTTCCTCGCACAACCCGCTTCCTCGCACAACCCGCTTCCTCGCACAACCAGCTTCCTCGCACAACCCGCTTCCTCGCACAACCCGCTTCCTCGCACAACCCGCTTCCTCGCACAACCCGTTTACTCGCACAACCCGCTTCCTCGCACAACCCGCTTCCTCGTACAACCCGCTTCCTCGCACAACCCGCTTCCTCGCACAACCCGCTTCCTCGCACAACACGCATCCTCGCACAACCCGCTTCCTCGCACAACCCGCTTCCTCGCACAACCCGCTTCCTCGCACAACCCGTTTACTCGCACAACCCGCTTCCTCGCACAACCCGCTTCCTCGCACAACCCGTTTACTCGCACAACCCGCTTCCTCGCACAACCCGCTTCCTCGCACAACCCGCTTCCTCGCACAACCCGTTTACTCGCACAACCCGCTTCCTCGCACAACCCGCTTCCTCGTACAACCCGCTTCCTCGCACAACCCGCTTCCTCGCACAACCCGCTTCCTCGCACAACACGCATCCTCGCACAACCCGCTTCCTCGCACAACCCGCTTCCTCGCACAACCCGCTTCCTCGCACAACCCGCTTCCTCGCACAACCCGCTTCCTCGCACAACCCGTTTACTCGCACAACCCGTTTACTCGCACAACCCGTTTACTCGCACAACCCGCTTCCTCGCACAACCCGTTTACTCGCACAACCCGTTTACTCGCACAACCCGCTTCCTCGTACAACCCGCTTCCTCGCACAACCCGCTTCCTCGCACAACCCGCCTCGTTGATTCCTCCACATCATGGCTGAGTTGCTCCGCAAGTCATTTCTATTGCTTTTTCTGCGATCTTTGCTGTGCTGTGTTGTATCAAAATCGTGCAAACCCGTCCAAGGATTCCCTCCACCTTCATTCCAACTCGATTCGAGCAGAAACAAACCCGTCCAAGGATTATTGGACAAACATGTCCCGACAGTCGCAGAAAACCAATGGATAAACCCGATGAACGTAAACCTGATGAACGAACGATTCCCTGGGAAGACACCGATCGGGTAGAAAAGCTCGCCAAGCACGTGCTCACGGATCAAACACCAAATACATGGATTGCATCCATGAACATCAAGTCAACTCGAATCTCAATGGAAAAGCACACTCTCCAACACTTGGATTCCATCCATGAACATCAAGTCAACTCGAATCTCAATGGAAAAGCACACTCTCCAACACTTGGATTCCATCCATGAACATCAAGTCAACTCGAATCTCAATGGAAAAGCACACTCTCCAACACATGGATTCCATCCATGAACATCAAGTCAACTCGAATCTCAATGGAAAAGCATACTCTCCAACACTTGGATTCCATCCATGAACATCAAGTCAACTCGAATCTCAATGGAAAAGCACACTCTCCAACACATGGATTCCATCCATGAACATCAAGTCAACTCGAATCTCAATGGAAAAGCACACTCTCCAACACTTGGATTCCATCCATGAACATCAAGTCAACTCGAATCTCAATGGAAAAGCACACTCTCCAACACATGGATTCCATCCATGAACATCAAGTCAACTCGAATCTCAATGGAAAAGCACACTCTCCAACACATGGATTCCATCCATGAACATCAAGTCAACTCGAATCTCAATGGAAAAGCACACTCTCCAACACATGGATTCCATCCATGAACATCAAGTCAACTCGAATCTCAATGGAAAAGCACACTCTCCAACACATGGATTCCATCCATGAACATCAAGTCAACTCGAATCTCAATGGAAGAGCACACTCTCCAACACTTGGATTGCATCCATGAACATCAAGTCAACTCGAATCTCAATGGAAGAGCACACTCTCCAACACTTGGATTGCATCCATGAACATCAAGTCAACTCGAATCTCAATGGAAGAGCACACTCTCCAACACTTGGATTGCATCCATGAACATCAAGTCAACTCGAATCTCAATGGAAGAGCACACTCTCCAACACTTGGATTGCATCCATGAACATCAAGTCAACTCGAATCTCAATGGAAAAGCACACTCTCCAACACATGGATTGCATCCATGAACATCAAGTCAACTCGAATCTCAATGGAAAAGCACACTCTCCAACACATGGATTCCATCCATGAACATCAAGTCAACTCGAATCTCAATGGAAGAGCACACTCTCCAACACTTGGATTGCATCCATGAACATCAAGTCAACTCGAATCTCAATGGAAGAGTACACTCTCCAACACTTGGATTGCATCCATGAACATCAAGTCAACTCGAATCTCAATGGAAGAGCACACTCTCCAACACATGGATTCCATCCATGAACATCAAGTCAACTCGAATCTCAATGGAAAAGCACACTCTCCAACACATGGATTCCATCCATGAACATCAAGTCAACTCGAATCTCAATGGAAGAGCACACTCTCCAACACATGGATTCCATCCATGAACATCAAGTCAACTCGAATCTCAATGGAAGAGCACACTCTCCAACACATGGATTCCATCCATGAACATCAAGTCAACTCGAATCTCAATGGAAAAGCACACTCTCCAACACTTGGATTGCATCCATGAACATCTAGTCAACTCGAATCTCAATGGAAGAGCACACTCTCCAACACTTGGATTGCATCCATGAACATCTAGTCAACTCGAATCTCAATGGAAGAGCACACTCTCCAACACTTGGATTGCATCCATGAACATCAAGTCAACTCGAATCTCAATGGAAGAGCACACTCTCCAACACTTGGATTGCATCCATGAACATCAAGTCAACTCGAATCTCAATGGAAGAGCACACTCTCCAACACATGGATTCCATCCATGAACATCAAGTCAACTCGAATCTCAATGGAAGAGCACACTCTCCAACACTTGGAAAACAGGGAAAACAACCCTTTGGAAATCTTATTCCAATGTACATTGTCCAAGTGTTCCAATATTTACAAACATTTACAATACAAAAACGGGATTTGTGGGGAAAAAGATGAATCACCGGCAAATGAATAAATGGTAAAATTATAGACATGGAATATAAATCAGGTGAAACAAGGAGCCGTTGGTACCTGCGTCGCCATGGAAACTAAACCCACGGTTCATGACGTCAACGATTTGTGGAACGGACAAACAAAACATACCTTGTCAAATCCCGACATTTGGACGGACACTCGGACACGCAGGTAGAACAGAAAACCACAACAAGCGCTCCGAATCCCAGGTGAAGCCTTCTCGGCTCGCTCAACCCCTCGTGGAATCCCAGGTGAAGCCTTCTCAGCTCGCTCAACCCCTCCTGGAATCCCAGGTGAAGCCTTCTCAGCTCGCTCAACCCCTCGTGGAATCCCAGGTGAAGCCTTCTCAGCTCCCTCAACCCCTCCTGGAATCCCAGGTGAAGCCTTCTCAGCTCGCTCCACACCTCCTCAAATCCCAGGTGAAGCCTTCTCAGCTCGCTCCACCCTTCCTCCGAATCCCATGCAAAGCCCTCGCCCACCTCGTTACGACGTTACATCCCCCCTCCGAAACCCGTACAAAGTCCTCCCAGCTCGCTCACCTCGTTACATCCCTCCTCCGAATCCCGTGCAAAGTCCTCCCCGCTCGCTCACCTCGTTACATCCCCCCTCCGAATCCCGTGCAAAGCCCTCCCCGCTCGCTCACTTCGTTAAATCTCCCCCTCCGAATCCCGTGCAAAGCACTCCCCACTTGCTCACCTCGTTACATCCCCCCCCCCCCCCTCCGAATCCCGTGCAAAGCCCGCCCCGCTCGCTCACCTCGTTACATCTCCCCCTCCGAATCCCGTGCAATGCCCTCCCCGCTCGCTCACCTCGTTAAATCCCCCCTCCGAATCCCGTGCAAAGCCCGCCCCGCTCGCTCACCTCGTTACATCCCTCCTCCGAATCCCGTGCAAAGCCCGCCCCGCTCGCTCACCTCGTTACATCCCCCCTCCGAACCCCGTGCAAAGCCCGCCCCGCTCGCTCACCTCGTTACATCCCTCCTCCGAATCCCGTGCAAAGCCTTGCCCGCTCGCTCACCTCGTTACATCCCCCCTCCAAATCCCGTGCAAAGCCCTCCCCGCTCGCTCACCTCGTTACATCCCCCCTCCAAATCCCGTGCAAAGCCCTCCCCGCTCGCCCACCTCGTTACCATACTCCGAATAAAATAGTAAATTTTTAAAAAGCTCCTCCTTCTCCGAATGCCCACTACTCGATGATGAGGTATCGTCCTCATGCCCACGATTCGGTGATGAGGCACCCTCATGCCCACGGATCGGTGATGAGGCACCCTCATGCACACGGCTCGGTGATGAGGGACCCTCATGCCCACGGCTCGCTGATGAGGCACCATCAATGCCCACGGCTCGGTGATGAGGCATCCTCATGCCCACGGCTCGGTGATGAGGCATCCTCATGCCCACGGCTCGCTGATGAGGCACCCTCAATGCCCACGGCTCGGTGATGAGGCACCCTCATGCCCACGGCTCGGTGATGAGGCACCCTCATGCCCACGGCTCGGTGATGAGGCACCCTCATGCCCACGGATCGGTGATGAGGCACCCTCATGCCCACGACTCTGTGACGAGGGACCCTCATGCCCATGACTCGGTGATAAGGGACCCTCATGCCCACGACTCAGTGATGAGGGACCCTCATGCCCACGACTCGGTGATGAAGCACCCTACTTATGTCCACGACTCGGTGATGATTGAACCTCCTCATGCCCACGACTCAGTGATGATTGACCCTCCTCATACCCACGACTCAGTGGTGATTGAACCTCCTAATGCAAACATCTCGGTGATTGAACCTCCTCATGCCCACAACTCGGTGATGAGGCATCCACCTCATGTCTCCGACTCAGTAATGAGGCACCCTCATGCCGATGATGAGGAACCCTCATGTCCATGACTCGGTGATTAGGTACCCTCCTCATGCCCACGACTCGGTGTTTGGGCATGCGCCTCATGTGTACGACTAGGTGATGAGGCATCCTCATCAGAACAATCAATATTAGGTGTTTCAACACTTTCTCCTCAAGTGAAAGTTGATACTGGAAGAATCTGGAAGTTGGGACTGGAAGAAAGCAGATACCTATTTTTGAGGAGGGGGTGGGGGCGTGGGGGTCAAATCTGGACTCACATTGACCCTCCTTAGGCTCAGATTGTTTCATGTCGTGAACAAACTTGAGTTCCAACATACCAAGTATCATTTTCGCCAAGTTTGGTCACAATCCCAACAGAGGTTTGAGAGAAGTTGCAAGTGTTTATGGATGAATTGACAGACGCACCATCCTACAAGCTCCCCGGAACTACGTTCCAGGCGAGCTAAAAAGGAAAACCAAATAAAACATCTCAGGTAGCCAATGTACATCATTTCAGACACTACAACACATTTACAGTGATGGCTAGACAACAGTAGTGTGGGGAAAAGGTGGATTGGGCCTTGGGGAAAATGTGCTCTACCAGAGTAACGTGGGTCCATGCATTATTGGATGGTAACTGCCACTCAGTCTTCAAGATAAATATATAATAATAACCACCTTTAGAGGCCATTTTTCCCCGCAAGGCGGGGGTTGGCCTTTTTCAGGAACCGTGGTTGTTGTTTTTTTTTTTTTTGGTCCCCTTTTTGAAGCAATGTTTTACGGCCGGATGCCCTTCCTGCCACCAACCCTTTTTGTCGCCTTTTACGACAAACAGGGAATTACCAGTGAACTGGTACTCAATTAGCCGACCTCGGAAGGATGACAGGCTGAGTCAACCCCCCTGGTGTTAATTCAGCGATCGACCGGGATTCGAACCCAGGATCCTAGGATCCTAAGCCGGCACCCTAGCCGCTAGCCCAAGACCAGGGCTATGGGAGGATAAGGATATTGGGATAAGCCATCCCAGCGAGCACTGTATATTATTGTAGAGTGGAAGATCACATCGCAGGGACATCAGATGAAGGCTTCGCCGACCTTGGTGGTGTCATGGTTAGAGCATCGCCCAGCGGATGAGGTTGGAATTCCGGCCAAGTCACGTCACTTTATTAAAATGGTATGTGCTGCTTCCTTGCTCGATGCTCAAAGCCAAATTTACGAAAGGAGTTACAGCGAGCGTCTTGCGATCACATGCCTAACCCTTAAACACCGACAAAAACATCTTCGTACGCACCCAGCAAATCACATGTCGAAACAGTAATTTACGAAGGAAGATAAACAGCCGTTTAGTTGGACGTGTCTAAACAGTCGATTAGCCTGTGAAGCACTGCACATATCTCCAACATCCAATTGAAATGATGCACTTGCGTAGAATCAAAGCACCATGGACAATTGTTGGAGGGGATTCAGCGCATTGACTCATCGAAGGTTGATCCAGGTTATAAAAACTCATGTCAGAACAGCTGTAAACCCAAAGCCACAACAATGTATGTAGAGTAATCCAATTTAATTGGAGATCCAGGAAAAGCCATGGAAACATGAACCAAAAGCAATCAATGAAAACTAGGAAGTAATGCTCACGTATGACCTAATGATCCCATCAAGCATGAACATAGTAAAGAAAGTATTGCGACCGGATATAGTGCTGAGGTACAAAAAGAAAAGGCATTGTTAATTGAGGTGTCTGTGCCCAGCGATTTTAGCCTAAACAACGCAGAAATCAAGAAAATCAAATACAAAGAACTCAAACATTTAGTAAAAAGTTCCTGGAAGCTGAAAAGTGCCGGAATTGTACCAGTAATTATTGGAGCAACGGGAATGATAAAAACAACCAAACAGAGATCTTGAAAACCATCCCTGGGAATATTACGGAAAACAATCTGCAATTGGAAGCTGTCCGATGATCGGTGACGATCCTCAAAAGAACCCTCGGAACAAAACATTGAGAATAAGAAAACTTCACAAACTGATCCATGAACCGTGAACACGAGGGTGGATGCTGTGAGACCTGGGAGGACTCTGTTCCACCTTCTGAACCCCAAATATGGAGATAACCAACGATGCACGCATGCACTCACACACAAATACACACACACACACACACACACACACACACACACACACACACACACACACACACACACACACACACACACACACACACACACACACACACACAAACACATGAAGAACATTTCATTGAATTCTCTCCCAGAGAGGGGACCAGCTGTTCCAGGCGGAAGACACTGTAACCCATTTCCAGTCCTGACGTCTAACTGTCTGACTTTGGAGGATCTGTTACCATAATATTCGATGTTTGACCTTGCAAAACATTCTTTCCCAATGAGGCTTTGACTTACCAACTTTGTACAATTTCTCTTCGAGACGGCAGACCGTGGGGAGGGACACGAGATGTTGTTTGGAGTTATCCTGACCCGAGGGGAAAGTATATTAAGCCGTAGCGGGTTGGTGCTGCTTGAGATGATGTTGGTGCTGCTTGAGATGATGTTGGTGCTTGGCTGAGATGATGTTGGTGCTTGGCTGAGATGATGTTGTTGCTTGGCTGTGTGAGCCGAAGCGCAATCCCTCCCATGCATGTTATCCTTATCTATTAATAAATCTCTTGTACACTGTCTGAGTTCGACCAGATGCTTATAAAACCCACGACACACACACACACACACACACACACACACACACACACACACACACACACACACACACACACACACACACACACACACACACACACACACACACACACACACACACACACACACACACACACACACACCTCGTCCATTTACAGTAGATGAATCAACATGTACACAGGGGAACAGCGTAAGATGGACGCAATGAAACGGCAGAACTGCCCACGTTCCCCTATCCACATACAAATGTCCAGAAGGAGAGTTCAAGATAAGCACACAATTATTCCAAGACAAATTCCCCACAAATGGCAGCCAGAGAAAGGTGGATACGTTTCCAGTTTTATTGTTCATTAAAACCAAATCGTCAACGATACTTCAAATCCTGTCAAACCAATCAAAAACCTTCCCGGAACCTTGTTACTGCAATCACATGATGGAGAAACGGGAACATCAGTTGGTCGGGAAGACCAGCAAAAAAAAAAAAAAATTGGAAAATAAGTTACAGTAGATAGTCTCGGTGACTGCTACACACCCACACGGGCTGACAAAAGCCAATCACACCCACACCTTGCACGTAATAACCAAAAGGCCTCCAGCTTCCACACCCAGATCACAAAACAAGGATGTGGCAAACAGAATCCCAATGCGCACTCACTCACCACGTTGTGGTGGTGTGCTGTGGGCACCACTAATAAGCGTCGACAACGCACGAATCAAACAGATGCACTTTAGATTAAAAGAAACAACAACAAAAAGTCAGACATGTTATCAACAAAATGATAATGGGGTGAGGAGAGCAGTCGGGTCATTATTCGGAGAAACGAGCGCTCTGAGAAGCGGAGGTGGAGTGCATCAGCGGGAGGAGGATGGATTGGAATCTCGAACACGGCAACAAAACCCAAGAAGCAGCATTTGGACGGTTATTGGGAGGAAATAATAATAAAAATAAAAATACGGCCCTAACTGTGAGAGTGCTCTTTAAAGTGCAAGTAACAGGCTAGCGAGCAAGCCAGGTGTGCAAAACTCAATACCGATTGGATGACAGCCCCGACGTCCGATGGTTAAAAAGTGCCAAAAGAACGCGATTCCCAAACGCACGGAGAAGCAAAATGCAAACAGAAATCCCTCGTGGAGCGTCGAGGTTTGTAGTGTGTTGGAGACGAGGGCAGGGTGGAGCAAGTTCCATGATTACATCAGGGTGTTTAAAGTCATGTTTTCTCCAACCACACATTTGGATTTGAAAACCATCGCTGGAACGATCCCGTGTTCCACGTTCCACAACTGAAGTTCCACGTTGCTGAAACAACTTGGTAATCAAGAGGAGCCTCGCTCGCAGAGACAGGCCGCCATTTCTTGCAATTCGAGCAAATCGGCAACCACGACCGGCGAATTCAATAAGTTCGACCCCCCGCTCCCCCTCAGAATTCCTTCCGTCGGGAACAGTCAGGGAAGAGCGCTTAGGGACACAATCCCCTCGGCAAATCCGACCATCTCAGGGTGTACGACAACAGGTCTTCAAGTGTCGGTGTTGGTAGAGCCGCTGAGGTTGCGAATCCGCAGCGCATCCGCAGGGGGTAAAATCGTCAGCGACTCCATGTTCGGACAATCGTCATTTCCACTGGGGAGAAGAGAGAGCACGGGCTGGGCCGCCGGCGTCAGGCTCGGAGCGAGAGAGCCCTCCGAAGCCGACCGGGACGAAATGTCAGCGCGACGCAGGGTCCGATGGGTCACGGAGGAAGGCGTCGAATCTTCGGTTGCGGAAACGGGAGGGCCGCCGTCAGTCGACGAGTCTGGGTGAAATAAAACAAATTAAGGACCTCATGGCACAGGTAATGAAACGGTTTGTAAGGCAAAGATTGCATGAAACGTCCGGAGATGCCATTAAGACATCGGGGGCATGTTGTTTTGTTGATTAACCCATAAAGTGCTGTTTAGTGGGCCACAAACACTCTTTGTCATCGGCTTTTCTCCACCAATTACAAGCAAGCTTTAATAAGTAATCCGGGTATTATACATTGTAATAAAGGTCATGATTCGTTCTTTGGGTTGACGTCAGTTTAAACTCATTTGCATACACGTGTCGGCCATGATTGTGGCCCCACACGCTTTACGGGTTAAGAGAAGGATGGTTTTGCCTCAATCGAACTTTTAAATCCACCGTTTGCCCTTCACGTGACTCGTGGTGGTCCCTCTCGGCTCTCCCCCCGTTGGTATTTTTGTGCACATAAGATTGTTCACGGTTCTGTTTAAATATTATTTAAATATGTATAACCTTTCCCCTTCAGTGTTTTACTCAGTGGTATTTTACAACACGCTGTTTTTCTTCCTATTTAAAAGGCTTTTCTCAATTTCCTCTCCAACTCATTCCACCTCAAAAAAAAGAAATTCAATATCTCATACGTCTCCCTCACTACATGGTCTAAATTCACATTCATTCCATCCCTCCTCCATCATTCTGAACCGGATTGCTAACTTGAAAATCACAACAAACCCAATTTGTTTTCAATGTTCGTCTTTCATTAATCATCCACTTCCTAAACTCCCCTCTTGCCCCTCCCATCCAAATCCCTCCCCTTGCACCTACACTCCTAAACTCCCCCCTTGCCCCGCCACTCTTAAACTCCCCCCCTACCCCTCCACTCCTGAACTCCCCCCTTGCCCTTCCACTCCTGAACTCCCCCCTTGCCCTTCCCCTCCTAAACTCCCCCCTCACTCCTCCCCTTCAAAACTCCCCCCCAACCCCTCCCATTCAAATCTCCCCCCATACCATTCCTCTCCAATTCTCCCTCCTCCCCCCTCCTCCTCAAAGCTGCCTCCTCCCCACTTCGTCTCCCTTCTATCTCATACCTCCACCCCCCCCCCAACCTTCTTCTTTCCTCTGCCCCCCCTCAAACAACCCCTCTCTGTGCCTCATCCCTTCACCTTCAAACCTTTCATCCTCCTCATCCTTCCCTTTCTTGGAACTCTTCTGCAATCGCTGACACACTAACAACTGCTCTCCCTACCTCCCCCTCTCATCCTTCATCTTACCCTACTCCTCCCCTCCCCTGTCCTGTACCCGATGCTCCCCCTCTCTCTTCATTAACGGTATGGACCTCAAACATCCAGGGCCTTCGCTCAAACCTGACTGATCTCTCCATACAGGTTGCTTGTGACAATCCAGACTTGATCTGCTTAACAGAGACTTTCCTCCTTCAAGATGTCTCTGATTCCTTAATATCTCTTCCTGGTTACTCCCTCCTCCGGTATGATAGACCTGAGCCTCGGCCTGGTGGTGGGGTGGCTATCTTTATCAAAAACTCTTCCTCACTCTCCTTGCACTGCCCTCTCTCCTCCTCACCCCCAGGAGTACCTCTGGCTACGGCTTCCTCTCCGCTCCCACCTTTTGTTCATATGTGTTCTGTACCGTCCCCCAAACAGTGATGACTCCATCTACATTTCACTGTCTGACAACATGGACCAACTTCTATCCACTCATCCCAACTCTCTCTTCCTCATATGTGGCGACTTCAATTGTCATCATGCCACCTGGTTGGGTGTGGGTTCCTCTCTCACCAGTCATGGCACCTCAGCAAAGGACTTCTGTGACTCACTGGGATTGACACAATCTGTCAATTTCCCGACCCGGATCTCAGCCAATGGAGTATCTTCTCTTCTAGACTTGGTTATGACTAACTTCCCTGCTAATGTCTGCTGCTCTTCTTCTGCTCCAATCGGTTCTTCTGATCATGTGCTTGTCAAAGTGGACATCTCTCTGGCCATTCTCAGAGAGCCTCCTCAGCGTCGACGAGTCTGGCATTTCACTCAGGCCGACTGGGACGGTCTTCAATCAGCCATCAATCGTCTGGATTGGTCTCCCATCTCCACTGCCTCTGACATCAATTCTTCCTGGGAATTCTTCCACAGCAAACTGATCTCTCTCATGCACAGATTTATTCCATCTCGCCTTCAGTTGTCTTACCCTTCCTCCCGTCCATGGTACACTGAATCTTGTGGTGAGGCAGTTGCCCTGAAACAACTTGCCTTTGCCTCTTGGAAGGCTAATCCAACTGAAGGAAATCTCAGTTCCTTCCACCAAGCTCGGAACAAGTGTGTGTCTACCCTCAGGAGTGCCAGGAAGCACTATCTCTCCTCACTCAAGAATGAACTCTCAAACCTGTCTCCTTCCTCCAAATCCTGGTGGCGTCTGGTCAAATCCGTTTCTGGTGTTTGTTCCCCCTCCATCCCCTCCCTTACCTCAAATGGCCACACAGTTGACATCGCACGTGACAAAGCCGAATGCCTCAACTCTGTGTTTGCCTCAAAATCCTTAGTCCCAAACCCATCTCTCTCTGTTCCCACCTTTCCCAGTCGAACCAAACTGCTCCTGGACTCTGTGACCTTCTCTCCTGACAAGGTGGAGGAGTTTTTGTCAAACCTCGACTCTGATTCTGCAACTGGACCAGATGGCATCAGCCCACGGGTCCTAAAATCCTGCTCTGC
Source organism: Myxine glutinosa (assembly GCF_964187855.1). Classification (NCBI taxonomy): domain Eukaryota; kingdom Metazoa; phylum Chordata; class Myxini; order Myxiniformes; family Myxinidae; genus Myxine; species Myxine glutinosa. The sequence continues at coordinate 53,064,975 of NC_136270.1, forward strand.
CGCTCTATCTCACCCTCTCTCTGTTCTTTTCACCCTATCCTTTGCTCAAGGTCATCTGCCAGCATCCTGGAAATCAGCAAACATTACCGCTTTACACAAAAAAGGTGCAAAAACAGATCCTTGCAACTACAGACCAATCAGCCTGCTCCCAATTATCAGCAAAGTCATGGAATCCATCATTGCTTCGGATATGAAATCTTTCCTCTTCTCCAATGGCTTGATCTCTGATCATCAATTTGGTTTCAGACCAGGTCACTCTACTCTGGACATGCTGCTTCTGCTGTCTCAACAATGGATGGAGGTCCTCAATGCCAAACAGGAAATCAGAGCTGTCTCCCTTGACATATCACGTGCCTTCGATACGGTCTGGCACCCAGCTCTGCTCACCAAACTCTCCTCCTATGGTATCCATGGAAATCTCCATGCATGGCTTGCGGACTTCCTCTCTGGTCGTAGTCAACGTGTGGCCCTGAATGGATTTCTCTCATCTCCCCTTCCCGTTCAGGCTGGAGTTCCCCAAGGCAGTGTGCTGGGCCCTGTGCTTTTTCTGGTCTTTATCAATGATCTCTCCGACTCTCTGGAAAATCCTCTGTATCTCTTTGCTGATGACTCCACTCTCTGCCGCTCCATTCCTCTTCCCTCAGATCGGCAGTCTGCAGCCTCCTCACTCTCTGAAGACCTGGACAAAATCACAGACTGGTCAAACATGTGGAACATGTCTTTCAATCCTGACAAATCTCACACTCTTACTATGTCTCTCCGAAAAGATCGACTGGACAACCCTCCCATCTACTTTCTCAACAATCCTCTCCAAGAAGTTCTGTCGCTCAAGCTTTTGGGTCTCACCATCTGCCATGATCTTTCTTGGGAAAACCACATTTCCAAGCTGGCCTCCAAAGCCAGTCGCCGACTGGGCATCCTCCGTCATGCGAAGTCCTTCCTAGGCACACCTGAGCTCCTCACCACATACAAGGCTTTCATCCGCAGCTCAATGGAATACTGTTCTCCCCTATGGGCTGGTGCTCCTGCCTCACACCTGGCTCGGCTTCACGCTGTTGAATCCAAAGCTTTCAGAATCATTGGAATCTCCCGCGATGAAGCTATCTCTGAGGGCCTTTCACTCACTCACCGCTGGCAGGTAGGTGGTCTTTCTGTCTTCTACCGACTCCTCTCCGGCCTTGCTCCCCCAGCTCTCTCTGTGCTCTGTCCCCCAAATATTCCTACAGGTCGCACAAGATCTGCCAGCCACCCTCTGATGGTTAAACTGCCGAAATCTCGGCTCTCTGCTCACCTTCACTCTTTCATTCCTCTTTTCTCCCGCCTCTGGAACAAACTCCCACACTCACTTCAATCACACTCCTCCCTCCAGGTCTTCAAAACAGCTGTTCACCACCATCTCTTATCTTCCCCCATCCAAAACCTTGATCTTTTCTACCCCCACTAATTCACCCCAGATCCACCTTGTTTGAAATTCCAACTTCTTTCCTGGAAGTCTTGGCAGTGTCCATATGTTTTATACCTCTCCCTCCCCCCCCAAAGCCCTCTCCCTCCCACAGTTCTCTCGATGTCTCCATGTCTCTCGGTCCCTGCTCTCAAATGTTGTGTTTGTGTCCTTCCCCCTCTCTCCCCATCTTGTCTACCGCTCCCGATGTTATTTGTTTTGTGTGTCTGTTTGTCTTTCTGTGTGATTAATGTTCGCTCTTTCACGAGCCTCGATCTTGTATTAAAAAAAAAAAAAAAAAAAAAAAAAAATGAAATAAAGTTTAAGTTTCGTTTCAGGAATAAAAAAGTGAACAACAATATAAAATCTCCACAACTTCTGATACAGATAAAATACAGCAAAGCGTCATCATTTTGTACAACAGACAAATTCGAGCAGGGAGACTCGATTAAGGAAAACGGCTCCTCACTCCAACCACCCAGTTTGCACTCGCTCTTCCTGCAAAACCCCACGCCTCGTTAGCTTCCCCAATTACAAGGTGAACGCTCACCCCAATTCTTTCATTCCTCTGTTCTCGAGTCTCCGGAACAGACTTCCTGTCTGGTATCTCATGCCCCTTTCTCCACTTCTTCAAAACTAACGCCCCTCATCACCTTCTAGTGTTTTTCCCATCTGCACACCTGCTCCCTTATACTTTCATAGACAGCGTCGACATTCCGTCCTCTCCTTTACTTTGCTTTCTGCCACTCGTGCAAAATGTCTTCATCTCTGTTTCCCTCGGACCCTCTTAGTCCGTGAACCTGCTGCTGCCATCTGTCGTTTAGCTCCTCCAAGAGTCTAAAACACCTTGTTAAAAAATTGGAATTGAAGGAACGAGGATGAAAATAGAATAGAAATGAGGATTATCCAGTATGGGAGAATACAACAACAACAACATGCATTTTAAAGGCCATTTTCCCTGCTAGAGCGGGGGTTAGCCTTGCGGTCCCCATGACAATCTTCTCCATCTTGCCCTATTTTCTGCATCTCTCCTTGTTAACCCCCTTGCCCGCATTTCTTCTTCCACCATCTTTAGCCAAGTCTTTCTCGGTCTTCCCCGTCTTCTACTTCCTTCTACATTCATTTCCATCACTCTTCTCAACCAGTCACTTTCATCCTTCCTCAACACATGACCAAACCATCTCAACCTATTCCTCTTCACAGCATCAATCACAGGCTCTATTCCCATCATCTTTCGCAATTCATCATTTGTCTTGATCTCTCTCTCTCAAAGATACTCCGCACATCCGTCGAACCATTCGCATTTCCACCCTTTCCAACCTTCGTTGCTGCTCTACGTTCATTACCCATGTCTCGCTCCCATAAATCATAACAGATCTCACACATGCAGCATACACCTTTCCCTTCAGCTTCAATGACACTCCCCTCATCATCAGCACGCCACTCAATTCCCGAAACTTCTTCCATGCACATCTCACTCGAGCAACCGTTGCCGAGTCTGATCCACCTTCTCCATTCAGCATGTCTCCGAGGTAGCAAAATGTTTTCACACCTTCCAGCTTCACGCCGGCTCCAAGATCCAACTCAACATTTCCTCCATCTGCAGCTCCCTCTGTGCACACCTTACATTTGAATGTAGCTGCCACACTGGTTAATGACCCTCTCAGACCACTACATTTTTGATGAACCCACTCAGCGCACATTGTACACTGAATGGAGTTCACTCCGACACCCTTCCTACACACAGCACAGGGCCACTTCCCAGTTCTTTCCACCTCACCACATGCTTTACCACTTGCCATCACCTTCGTCTTTCCGATATTCACCTTCAGACCTTTTGTCTCCATACATTCCTTCCACGTGTTCATCTTTTCCTTCAGTCCATCCATACTTTCCGCAATCAACATCAGATCATCTGCATACAACAACTCCCACGGTAAACCCTCCTTTACGTTCTGAGCCAGCACCTCTATCACAGCTACAAATAGTAGTGGACTTAGTACCGACCCCTGGTGCACTCCCACCTTCACCTCAAAATCACCACTGTTCCCGTCCTTCGTCCTTACAGCTGTGCGCGCTCTTTTGTACATTGCCATCACTACTCTGATCAACCATTCCTCCACTCCTAACTTCCTCAATGCCCATGTCAATACTTTGCGTGGAACCCGATCGAATGCTTTCTCCAGATCAACAAACCCAAGAAACAACTTCTTCCTCTTCTCCATGTACTTCTCCTGCAACTGCCTCACAATGAAAAGCGCGTCTGTCGTTCCTCTTCCTGGCATGAATCCAAACTGCATTTCGTCGATCTTCACTTTCTTCCTTATCCTCCTCTCCAACACCCTTTCCAATACCTTCATTCCATGCTCCAATAACTTTATCGCTCGGTACGAGCCACACTCCAGAGGGTCACCTTTCCCCTTGTATAGAGGGACGAGGGTACTCAGTTCCCAATCCACTGGAATGCGGCCTTCTTTCACCACCAGATTACAGATCTCTGTCATTCTCTTCACACCCAAACTTCCTGCTGCCTTCAACATATCTCCCACAACTCCCGTCGGCCCTCCCGCTTTTCTACCCTTCATTGCTTTTATCGCTTCCTCAACTTCCTTCTCAGTTATCTTCTCTGCCGGTCCTAAAACTGGGTTACTCTCTATGTTGCCATCCCATTCATTCTCTGTATTCAACAGCATTTCCATATATCTTTTCCATCTTCCTTTAATTCCATCTGGGTCGACAACGATTTGTCCCACTTCATCCTTCAAGCAACTCACCCCCATCACATCACACCTCTCTTTCGCTATCTGCTTTGCAATCCTGAATACTGCTTTCTGACCCTCTTCCGAATCCAAGCGTTCTCCGAACATTTTCCTGCATGCCTCCTGCGCCTTTGCTACCTCTTTCTTTGCAGCCTTCCTGGCTGCCTTATAACTTTCATGCTCTGCTGTTTCTGCTCCCGTACCCTTCGCCTTCTGCCACTCCTTGAACTTCTTCCTCTTCTCGTCAATCCTCTTTCCAACTTCATCATCCCACCACCATGTTTCCGAGTGCCTCGGTGGTCCTTTTGTCCATCCACATACCTCACCAACGGCTCCCAACAGACTAGCTTTCATTGACATCCAACCACTTTCAAGCTTAACCACATCATCCTCGACCCTACTCAGCCTCTCTTTTAATGCCTCCCTTACTGTCACCTCTTTCAACCTCCACACCTTCATTCTCGGTTGGTACTTCACCCGCCGAGCTCTCTTCGCACCTTTCACCCTTACGTCGCAGACAACCAAGTGGTGCTGTGAAACAGCCTCCTCCCCCGGGATCACCTTTGTGTCCCGGAGGTGCCCCCTATCTCGCCTACGCACCATCAGGTAGTCAACGGTTGTCGTCGACCCACCTGACGTGTATGTAACAAGCTTATTATCCTCTTTCTGGAACTGAGTATTACAAATCAACAAATCAGCTCCATCAGCAAACTCCAAAATCCTTTCACCTTCTCCATTTCTCACACCATATCCGTAACCCCCATGAACTCCCTCAAAACCATCCATACTCCTTCCCACATGTCCATTTAAGTCTCCTCCTACCACAACAACTTCCTCATCTTTCACGTTTTCCATCAGCTTCTCTATCGCACACCAGAACTTGTCCTTCTCTTCATCGCTTCGACCAACCTGCGGAGCATATCCCGAGATGACGTTCACCAAGAGCTTTCCAATCATCATTTTCACCATCATCAACCTATCACTCACTCTAGTCACACTCACCACACTGTCTACAAACTCCTCAGAAAACAGGACACCAACACCATTCACGCCCTCCGGGCACCCTTGCCACACAAACTTGTATTTCTGTCCCTGCCTACCCGTCACCATTCTCACACCACTTCCCTTCCATCTCGTCTCTTGCACACAACATACGTCCACTCTTCTTCTGACCAATACTTCCACCACTTCTCCTGATCTCCCTGTCATTGTCCCAACATTCCATGTCCCAAACCTCAGAAACCGATCTCCACTTCGGGCTGGGAGAATGGGGAAAGAAAATATAAACCCAAGACAAGTAAATAAATAAGCCCTTTTTGATTAGTCATGATAGACCCAAAATGCATTCTAGTTTGCTTTTGCGAATCACCTGATGGGGGAAAACTATCTCCACATCAGGATTCATTCCAAGCAATGGCAAAATGGCAGCTTTGTAATGAACCTTCCGGTGTTCGCCCCATTAAACGAAAAGAAAACCCATTAATAACTCCAACCGAGTTATACCAAAGACTTGAAAAATGGAATGTGCTGCTTCCTTGCTTGACATTCAGCATTTAAGACGATGAAAGCAGACAATCTCCAGAGGTTGCCATCCATGGGGAGGAGGAAAATCCCCCGCTGAGTTTGGTGAGTAAGGAGGCGCCATTGTTGTGGCATCGCAAGTACCCAGTGCCTCGGGAAGTGATGACACTCCCCCCCAATCTCAGTGTCTTTGTCTCAGCTAACAGTCCTGTGTTGCGTCTCGTATGTTCTTCTATATGTCCATGTGTGTGTGTGTGAGACGAGTGTGGGACAACTCCACTACGGACTTGAGATCATGTTTAAAAAAGAAAAAAGAAGCTCTTCATTGGCAGAAACAAAAGGCACAAAAGGTTTGGTCTACAACTCTGCATTCAATATGGACTCCACCTGGGAAAGCTTACACAACTCTGCCCACTCGACCATAAACAGACTGTCGAGGGAAGAGGAGGGCTACTGGGTGAGAGTGGTGCTAAATGGCTCGAGTGGTGCTAAATGGCTCGAGTGGTGCTAAATGGCTCGAGTGGTGCTAAATGGCTCGAGTGGTGCTAAATGGCTCGAGTGGTGCTAAATGGCTCGAGTGGTGCTAAATGGCTCGAGTGGTGCTAAATGGCTCGAGTGGTGCTAAATGGCTCGAGTGGTGCTAAATGGCTCGAGTGGTGCTAAATGGCTCGAGTGGTGCTAAATGGCTCGAGTGGTGCTAAATGGCTCGAGTGGTGCTAAATGGCTCGAGTGGTGCTAAATGGCTCGAGTGGTGCTAAATGGCTCGAGTGGTGCTAAATGGCTCGAGTGGTGCTAAATGGCTCGAGTGGTGCTAAATGGCTCGAGTGGTGCTAAATGGCCTGAGTGGTGCTAAATGGCTTGAGTGGTGCTAAATGGCTCGAGTGGTGCTAAATGGCTCGAGTGGTGCTAAATGGCTCGAGTGGTGCTAAATGGCTCGAGTGGTGCTAAATGGCCTGAGTGGTGCTAAATCGCTCGAGTGGTGCTAAATGGCTCGAGTGGTGCTAAATGGCTTGAGTGGTGCTAAATGGCTCGAGTGGTGCTAAATGGCTGGAGTGGTGCTAAATGGCCTGAGTGGTGCTAAATGGCTGGAGTGGTGCTAAATGGCCTGAGTGGTGCTAAATGGCCTGAGTGGTGCACACGTATGTCTGTGCATGTGAATTTGATGGCATGAAAAGCATTTTGATCCAACCTTGTACAGTCTGTGCAGATTTAGCCGCACCACCAACGGCTCTGTCAATCTCGTTCTCGCTACTCGTGCTGGAATGACCCGAAAGGTCGCCTTGAAGGTTTCCGGTGGGATAAACTGGGCTTTCCCTCCTCGCGACGGCAAAACCTGCACAAGGCAACAAACATAGGAACCTGTGGTGTGTTCAACACGAACAAGAATCCGCTTGTGTTTTGCTTCAGATAAGGCATAGTCAGCAATTTGAAAACAGGTTCAACTGGAGAGTTCATACAACACCTACCTTACCCCATCCACACAGCCTTGAGAAAAAGACATGGGAACAGGCTTTGCTAATCTTGCTTTGCATTTGAGCATGACCTCTATTTCCTACAAGTCGCCATTTGTCTGAATCTCCATATTCCTCAACGCTGAGAACACGAGCGACACGTTTGATTGGTCGACATGGCATAAAATAATAGCGTACGCAATATTTTGTCCAGGTACAAATGGAGGTTTCTGGAAGTGCCAAGTGTTCTACAGTGTTCAAGTATAAAATTCAATATAAATAAAATAAAGATTTTGGAGGTTGTAGGAAAAACTAGAACAGCACTATTTGACCAATATGCCTCCACCCACATTTTACATCATTATACATACGTGTACCAAGGTGTTCTCAAGTATCACATCTTTACCTGACATGACCTCTGACCTTTGATGCCAAAATCTAATCAGTTTATCTTTACATCAAAATAGATACTTGTACCAAGTTTGACTTAGTTCCCTTCAGCCGTTCTTAAGTTATCGCGGCAACGAAAACCTATCACAGACGCACAGATGGACGGGCGGACGGACAACCCAAAACAATAATGCGTCCGGTGACTTAGTCGGCAGATACAACAACAACAACAACAACAACAACAACAAACATTTTAAGGCCATTTTCCCTGCGAGAGCGGGGGTTAGCCTTGCGGACCCCATGACGCATGACAATCTTTTCAATTTTGCCTTATTTTCTGCATCTCCCCTTGTTAACCCCCTTGCCCGCATTTCTTCTTCCACCATCTTCAGCCAAGTCTTTCTCGGTCTTCCCCGTCCTCTACTTCCTTCTACATTCATTTCCATCACTCTTCTCAACCAGTCACTTTCATCCTTCCTCAAGACATGACCAAACCATCTCAACCTGTTCCTCTTCACAGCATCCATCACAGGCTCTATTCCCATCATCTTTCGCATTTCATCATTTGTCTTCCTCTCTCTCAACGATACTCCGCACATCCAACGAACCATTCGCATTTCCACCCTTTCCAGCCTTCGTTGCTGCTCTACGTTCATTACCCATGTCTCGCTCCCATAAATCACAACACTTCTCACACATGCAGCATACACCTTTCCCTTCAGCTTCAACGACACTCCCCTCCTCGTCAGCACGCCACTCAGTTCCCGAAACTTCTTCCATGCACATCTCACTCCAGCAACCGTTGCCGAGTCTGATCCACCTTCTCCATTCAGCAGGTCTCCGAGGTAACAAAATGTTTAAAACTTAGTCGGTTGTGTTTAAAAAGTGTTTAAAACTAAAACGAAATGCCAACAAAACTTAGTTGGCATTTTGTTTGCATTATATGCATTAAAATAATTTTTGAGAAGTTTACCGCTGTTGATGCAGCGACTTTTACACCACCTTATTTACATGTTACGTCAGTTATTCATGCCTGTTGTTTGTGACCTTGATGACGTCCTTAAAAACTGTGCGTTTCCTGTTTGCAATCATTTTCAATTTTGTTTGACTGTGAGACACGTAGAGACTAAAACGATTACCGTACTCCTCTGTGTGCATTCATGATCCAGATGAGATTCCGTACAATTTTCTAAATTCAGAATCAAAGTAGTCCCAAACTGCAGGTTCGCGTTCCGAATCTGTTCTACATTGTTCAAAATATAAAACACCAAATTGAAAGTAAGTTGTTCCTCGATCATAGACTAACGTCTGAAGACAGACAAAGTGAACCAATTGCTTCGGTTCACCCCGCTTTTCACTTTGTGTGCGTAATTAGCTAGATATCCATTCACTTCCAGACGTAATCGAATGGTTAGCGACCAAACTCCAACCTTCAACCTCAAGTACACCATCTGTGTTTGGCTAGTTCATGTCAGACATCTAAATCAGCAATTTGCATTCAGTGTTTACATGGTTCCACAACAACACAAACCAGGGACTCTGTCAGCAGAAGAAGTGGACGTAATAGACGATGCCGAATGTCCACGTCGGGTCCCCTCGAAGAAGCGGAAGGGGAGGTTGAATGTCAGGTGGCCGGGCCCAGAGCTCGAGCGTCCTGCCATCCCTAAGAGTTCTGGAGATGGTTGAACAGGCAATTCCAAGAGAGCTGTATGGAGAGAGAACATTCAGCATGAAAACTCACTGCTCAAGCCATTTGACGAGTCATCTGCGAAATACACTCCGATTTTATCAAAATGTTAGACAAACACCACTTTAAACGCATTAACAATGAGCAAATGACAATCAACAACAAAATCCTGCACATCCTCCATTCTCCTCAAGCTCAAAGACAAAGGAATATTTTCATTCGTCCGATACCAACAAAATGCTCAACACGTCATTACAATGAAGAGCATAAACAAAGAACGACTGATCACAAACAAGCAGCAAAACAGGCAGAACTACTGATCACAAACAAGCAGTAAACAGGAAGAACTACTGATCACAAACAAGGAGTAAACAGGAAGAACGACTGATCACAAACAAGCAGCAAAACAGGAAGAACTACTGATCACAAACAAGCAGCAAACAGGAAGAACTACTGATCAGTAACAAGCAGTAAACAGGAAGAACTACTGATCACAAACGAGCAGTAAACAGGAAGAACTACTGATCACAAACAAGCAGTAAACAGGAAGAACTACTGATCACAAACAAGCAGTAAACAGGAAGAACTAGTGATCACAAACAAGCAGTAAACAGGAAGAACTACTGATCACAAACAAGCAGTAAACAGGAAGAACTAGTGATCACAAACAAGCAGTAAACAGGAAGAACTACTGATCACAAACAAGCAGTAAACAGGAAGAACTAGTGATCACAAACAAGCAGTAAACACGAAGAACTAGTGATCACAAACAAGCAGTAAACAGGAAGAACTACTGATCACAAACAAGCAGTAAACAGGAAGAACTACTGATCACAAACAAGCAGTAAACAGGAAGAACTACTGATCACAAACAAGCAGTAAACAGGAAGAACGACTGATCACAAACAAGCAGTAAACAGGAAGAACTACTGATCACAAACAAGCAGTAAACAGGAAGAACTACTGATCAGTAACAAGCAGTAAACAGGAAGAACTACTGATCACAAACAAGCAGCAAAACAGGAAGAACTACTGATCACAAACAAGCAGAAAAACAGGAAGAACGACTGATCACAAACAAGCAGTAAACAGGAAGAACTACTGATCACAAACAAGCAGTAAACAGGAAGAACTACTGATCACAAACAAGCAGTAAACAGGAAGAACTACTGATCACAAACAAGCAGTAAACAGGAAGAACTAGTGATCACAAACAAGCAGTAAACAGGAAGAACTACTGATCACAAACAAGCAGTAAACAGGAAGAACTAGTGATCACAAACAAGCAGTAAACACGAAGAACTAGTGATCACAAACAAGCAGTAAACAGGAAGAACTACTGATCACAAACAAGCAGTAAACAGGAAGAACTACTGATCACAAACAAGCAGTAAACAGGAAGAACTACTGATCACAAACAAGCAGCAAACAGGAAGAACTACTGATCACAAACAAGCAGCAAACAGGAAGAACTACTGATCACAAACAAGCAGTAAACAGGAAGAACTACTGATCACAAACAAGCAGCAAAACAGGAAGAACTACTGATCACAAACAAGCAGTAAACAGGAAGAACTACTGATCACAAACAAGCAGTAAACAGGAAGAACTACTGATCACAAACAAGCAGTAAACAGGAAGAACTACTGATCACAAACAAGCAGTAAACAGGAAGAACGACTGATCACAAACAAGCACCAAAACAGGAAGAACTACTGATCACAAACAAGCAGCAAAACAGGAAGAACTACTGATCACAAACAAGCAGCAAACAGGAGGAACTACTGATCACAAACAAGCAGCAAACAGGAAGAACTACTGATCACAAACAAGCAGCAAAACAGGAAGAACTACTGATCACAAACAAGCAGTAAAGAGGAAGAACTACTGATCACAAACAAGCAGTAAACAGGAAGAACTACTGATCACAAACAAGCAGTAAACAGGAAGAACTACTGATCACAAACAAGCAGTAAACAGGAAGAACGACTGATCACAAACAAGCACCAAAACAGGAAGAACTACTGATCACAAACAAGCAGCAAAACAGGAAGAACTACTGATCACAAACAAGCAGCAAACAGGAGGAACTACTGATCACAAACAAGCAGCAAACAGGAAGAACTACTGATCACAAACAAGCAGCAAAACAGGAAGAACTACTGATCACAAACAAGCAGTAAACAGGAAGAACTACTGATCACAAACAAGCAGCAAAACAGGAAGAACTACTGATCACAAACAAGCAGTAAACAGGAAGAACTACTGATCACAAACAAGCAGTAAACAGGAAGAACTACTGATCACAAACAAGCAGCAAACAGGAAGAACTACTGATCACAAACAAGCAGTAAACAGGAAGAACTACTGATCACAAACAAGCAGTAAACAGGAAGAACTACTGATCACAAACAAGCAGCAAAACAGGAAGATCTACTGATCACAAACAAGCAGTAAACAGGAAGAACTACTGATCACAAACAAGCAGCAAACAGGAAGAACTACTGATCACAAACAAGCAGCAAAACAGGAAGGAACTACTGATCACAAACAAGCAGCAAAACAGGAAGAACTACTGATCACAAACAAGCAGTAAACAGGAAGAACTACTGATCACAAACAAGCAGCAAAACAGGAAGATCTACTGATCACAAACAAGCAGTAAACAGGAAGAACTACTGATCACAAACAAGCAGCAAACAGGAAGAACTACTGATCATAAACAAGCAGCAAACAGGAAGAACTACTGAGCACAAACAAGCAGCAAAACAGGAAGAACTACTGATCATAAACAAGCAGCAAACAGGAAGAACTACTGATCACAAACAAGCAGCAAAACAGGAAGGAACTACTGATCACAAACAAGCAGCAAACAGGAAGAACTACTGATCACAAACAAGCAGCAAAACAGGAAGAACTACTGATCACAAACAAGCAGCAAAACAGGAAGAACTACTGATCACAAACAAGCAGCAAAACAGGAAGAACTACTGAGCACAAACAAGCAGCAAAACAGGAAGAACTACTGATCACAAACAAGCAGTAAACAGGAAGAACTACTGATCACAAACAAGCAGCAAAACAGGAAAGAACTACTGATCACAAACAAGCAGTAAACAGGAAGAACTACTGATCACAAACAAGCAGCAAACAGGAAGAACTACTGATCACAAAGACGAAGAACAAGCAAATTTTCCGGTCCGGTCGTGAGAGGACGCTGGCGTCACTTGCTCGCCGCTTCTCTGACTGGACCATTGTCCGTATCTTGCTTTCCTGGTGGTCGTGGCGGATTTTTGGCTATTGAGTCTGCCCTCTGCACGGTCCCAGCTCTGCTCTGCTGCTCCTGGCTTCACCTGCTCGGCTCCTTCGCTGTTTCCTCGGGCTCACTCTCGTGGGTTGTGCCCATTGTTTGCAGCGGCGGTGGTGGCGGTTGGCCGCCGTGATCTTGATTAGCGGCGGCGGTCGTTTGCCGCTGCATTTGCCGCTTTGCCTCCTCAACCTTGGCCTCGTGCTCGTCTCTTCGCTCCTGTCTGCCCTCTGCATGGTCCCGGCTCTGCTCCTGGCTTCACCTGCTCGGCTCCTTCGCTGTTTCCTCGGGCCCACTCCCGTGGGTTGTGACGATTGTTTCGCCTCCTCACCCTTGGCCTCGTGCTCGTCCCTTCGCTCCTGCTGGCATGGCTCTGCGGTACTCCGCCGCAAGGCTTCTCCTGCTTAAAACCCGCTCCACCCCATCATGCATCTCTGCAATCAAATCGAATGGACTCCTGCGTCGACCCAGGTACATTCACCGTGGCTCCGGTCGTAAGTTTGTTTATTTACAATCAGGTCACTCCATCCCCATCCTCTGGCCGGCTCAGCGCACTCCCACTCATCGTCCCAACACACCTGGTCACAACAACGCACAAAATCGCACCTCCTGTCTGCGAACCCTGGCCAAATCACCTGGATTCATACCCGCCGTACAAAACAACATCAAGCTCACCCTGTTCAATACCCGGTCCCTCAACAACAAATGCCTCATCCTGAACGACTACATCCTGGAAAATAAACTGGACTTTCTCTGTCTCACTGAGACCTGGCAACAACCACTGGACTACTACACGCTCAACCTCACCACACCCAATGGATATTCTTACATCAATAAACCACGCTCGGAGGGCCGAGGTGGTGGAATTGCCGTTATTCACCGACAAGACATCAAGACCAACCTCATCTCCATCTCATCTGCTCCATCCTTTGAACACCTGGCTTTTAAACTCTCTGGTCACACACAGTCAGTCATGGCTGTTGTCGACCGCCCTCCCAAACCACACCCATCATTCCTGTCTGACTTCTCCTACTTTCTGACCCAGCTATGTTCCCTCTCCCCCTCAATCCTCCTCCTTGGTGATTTCAATATCCACATGGACTCCACTGACTCCACGCTAACCACTGACTTCACTGATTTACTCACCTGCTTTAACCTCACTCAACATGTCAACTTTCCTACCCATAACCATGGTCACATTTTGGACCTTGTCTGCTCTACTGGACTAATTTTGCACCATCTCTCTGGCTCCGACCTCACTCTCTCTGACCACCTAGCCATCACTCTGACCATCAACATCCCCACCCCAGCACCAAGGCATTATCGCACTATCAACTTCCATAAGCTAAACGCTCTTTCACCTACCTCATTCTCATCGACCCTCTCTGAAAAAATGTCCACTTCTCCCTTCGTTGACCTCCACACCCCTTCTGACCTCACTGACTACTACAACCATACTCTCTCCTCCTGCCTTGACCAACTTGCGCCTATAAAAACCAAAACAGTTTCTTTCACCCATTCTGCTCCCTGGTTTACCCCTGAACTCCGCCTGATGAAAACTCGTGCTCGCCAACTTGAAAGACTCCGCAATAAAACAGGTCTCACAGTTCACTCCCAGGCCTACAAGGACCACATACAACACTATAAAGATGCCCTCTCCCATGCCCGCTCCGCCTACTACTCTCAAATTATCCACTCTGGCTCCGGAAACCCAAAAGCACTCTTCTCTACAATAAACAAACTCCTCAGCCCCCTGAACACCACCACCCAGTCATTCACAATAGACAACTGCATCTCCTTCCTTTCATTCTTCCAATGCAAAATTGAAAACATCTACAACAGCTTGACCACAGCCGCACCCGCTCCCCCTCAAACCACCTGCCCCCCCTTATCCTGCCATCCCCTGTCTCAATTCTCCCCAGTCTCCCCTACTGACCTCTCTGAACTCCTCATCGGAATGAAAACTGCCACCTGCACTCTTGACCCCATCCCCTCCAGCTTTGTCAAGGCCTCCCTTCCTGCTCTCTCTCCACTTATCATTGCAACAATAAACTCCTCCCTGTCTACAGGCATCGTCCCACCATCCCTCAAAATTGCTGCTGTTACCCCCATTCTGAAAAAACCTGGACTAAACCCTGACACCCTAAATAACTTCAGACCCATCTCCAACCTACCCTTTCTGTCAAAGGTTTTGGAACGCGCTGTAGCCACTCAACTCAAACATCACCTCTCTGCCAATAACCTGTATGAAACATTCCAATCCGGATTCCGCTCCAACCACAGTACTGAAACTGCTCTCCTCAAAATCACCAACGACCTTCTCCTCTCCTCTGACGCTGGCAACCTCAACATTCTCATCCTCCTCGACCTCAGCGCCGCCTTTGACACCATCGATCACACCATCCTCCTCACCCGACTTGAAACCACCTTTAACATTACCGGCACTGCCCTCTCTTGGATTAAATCATACCTCTCTGACAGACGTCAGTTCATCTCCATCAATAACTGCAAATCCCCCACTGCTCCCCTCCCCCAAGGTGTCCCCCAAGGTTCAGTTCTTGGCCCCCTCCTCTTCATCCTTTACCTGTCCCCCCTCGGTCACTTAATCCGCCGTCATGGTCTCCAATTCCACTGCTTCGCCGATGACATCCAGCTTTTCATCTCCACCAAGTCCATCTCCACCGCCACCCACTCTATCCTGACAAACTGCATCACTGAAATAAAATCCTGGCTTCAAATCAACTTACTCAAACTTTGTGATAAATCTGAAATAATCATTATTGGCCCAAAAACGCTCACCAAGTCCACCCATAACTTTGCCCTCAACATCGATGGTTTTCCAGTATCCACCTCCCCTCACATCCGGAATCTTGGCATCATCTTTGACCAAACCCTCTCCTTCGACAAATACACTAAACAGATCACAAAGACAGCCTTCTTTCACCTGAAAAACATCGCCCGTCTCCGTCCATCCCTCTCCTCCGTGGCTGCAGAAACCCTCATCCACGCCTTCATCACTTCCCGTCTGGACTACTGCAATAGCCTCCTTTATGGTTCACCCTCAACAATCACCAATAAACTCCAATACATTCAGAACTCCGCTGCCCGTCTACTCACCCATTCCCGGACCCGTGACCACATCACCCCCGTCCTTTACAAGCTTCACTGGCTCCCCATCTCCCAGAGAATCCAGTACAAAATCCTCCGCTTGACCTACAAAGCCCTCCATAACCTGGCCCCATCCTACCTGGCTGACCTCCTCTCCAGACACACTCCCACCCGCAACCTCCGCTCTGCTGGTACCAACCTCCTGACCCCTCCCCCCCCCCCCCCATCCGGACCAAATTTAGATCCTGGGGGGACAGGGCCTTCTCCATCGCTGCTCCCACCCTCTGGAACTCGCTACCTCACACCATCAGAGACTCCTCCTCACTCACCACATTCAAAACATCACTCAAGACCCACCTGTTCAACACTGCATTCAACATTTAACCCACAGCATCTAACCCCTGACTATCTCCTCTCCTTCTCCCTCCTTTGTGCTTTGAATATTTCCCTATTGATTCTTCTTTTTTTGCAATTGTTTTTATGTTTTGCAATTGTTTTTATGTTTTGCTATGCATTATGTTTTGCACTCTGTCAAAGCGTCTTTGGGCTTCCTGAAAAGCGCTATATAAAATAAATGCATTATTATTATTATTATTATTAACTACTGATCACAAAGGGAAAGAACTACTGATCACAAACAAGCAGTAAACAGGAAGAACTACTGATCACAAACAAGCAGTAAACAGGAAGAACTACTGATCACAAACAAGCAGAAAACAAGAAGAACGACTGATCACAAACAAGCAGTAAACAGGAAGAACTACTGATCACAAACAAGCAGTAAACAGGAAGAACTACTGATCAGTAACAAACAGTAAACAGGAAGAACTACTGATCACAAACAAGCAGTAAACAGGAAGAACTACTGATCACAAACAAGCAGTAAACAGGAAGAACTACTGATCACAAACAAGCAGCAAACAGGAGGAACTACTGATCACAAACAAGCAGTAAACAGGAAGAACTACTGATCACAAACAAGCAGTAAACAGGAAGAACTACTGATCACAAACAAGCAGTAAACAGGAAGAACTACTGATCACAAACAAGCAGCAAACAGGAAGAACTACTGATCACAAACAAGCAGTAAAGAGGAAGAACTACTGATCACAAACAAGCAGTAAACAGGAAGAACTACTGATCACAAACAAGCAGTAAACAGGAAGAACGACTGATCACAAACAAGCAGTAAACAGGAAGAACTACTGATCACAAACAAGCAGTAAACAGGAAGAACTACTGATCAGTAACAAACAGTAAACAGGAAGAACTACTGATCACAAACAAGCAGTAAAGAGGAAGAACTACTGATCACAAACAAGCAGTAAACAGGAAGAACTACTGATCACAAACAAGCAGTAAACAGGAAGAACTACTGATCACAAACAAGCAGTAAACAGGAAGAACTACTGATCACAAACAAGCAGTAAACAGGAAGAACGACTGATCACAAACAAGCAGTAAACAGGAAGAACTACTGATCACAAACAAGCAGTAAACAGGAAGAACTACTGATCAGTAACAAACAGTAAACAGGAAGAACTACTGATCACAAACAAGCAGTAAACAGGAAGAACTACTGATCACAAACAAGCAGTAAACAGGAAGAACTACTGATCACAAACAAGCAGTAAACAGGAAGAACAGAACTACTGATCACAAACAAGCAGTAAACAGGAAGAACGACTGATCACAAACAAGCAGTAAACAGGAAGAACTACTGATCACAAACAAGCAGTAAACAGGAAGAACTACTGATCAGTAACAAACAGTAAACAGGAAGAACTACTGATCACAAACAAGCAGTAAAGAGGAAGAACTACTGATCACAAACAAGCAGTAAACAGGAAGAACTACTGATCACAACCAAGCAGTAAACAGGAAGAACGACTGATCACAAACAAGCAGTAAACAGGAAGAACTACTGATCACAAACAAGCAGTAAACAGGAAGAACTACTGATCACAAACAAGCAGTAAACAGGAAGAACTACTGATCAGTAACAAACAGTAAACAGGAAGAACTACTGATCACAAACAAGCAGAAAACAAGAAGAACGACTGATCACAAACAAGCAGTAAACAGGAAGAACTACTGATCACAAACAAGCAGTAAACAGGAAGAACTACTGATCAGTAACAAACAGTAAACAGGAAGAACTACTGATCACAAACAAGCAGAAAACAAGAAGAACGACTGATCACAAACAAGCAGCAAAACAGGAAAAACTACTGATCACAAACAAGCAGTAAACAGGAAGAACTACTGATCACAAACAAGCAGCAAACAGGAAGAACTACTGATCAGTAACAAGCAGCAAACAGGAAGAACTACTGATCACAAACAAGCAGAAAACAAGAAGAACGACTGATCACAAACAAGCAGCAAACAGGAAGAACTACTGATCACAAACAAGCAGCAAACAGGAAGAACTACTGATCACAAACAAGCAGCAAACAGGAAGAACTACTGATCAGTAACAAGCAGCAAACAGGAAGAACTACTGATCACAAACAAGCAGAAAACAAGAAGAACGACTGATCACAAACAAGCAGCAAACAGGAAGAACTACTGATCACAAACAAGCTGTAAACAGGAAGAACTACTGATCACAAACAAGCAGCAAAACAGGAAGAACTACTGAGCACAAACAAGCAGCAAAACAGGAAGGAACTACTGATCACAAACAAGCAGCAAACAGGAAGAACTACTGATCACAAACAAGCAGCAAAACAGGAAGAACTACTGATCACAAACAAGCAGCAAAACAGGAAGAACTACTGATCACAAACAAGCAGCAAAACAGGAAGAACTACTGAGCACAAACAAGCAGCAAAACAGGAAGAACTACTGATCACAAACAAGCAGTAAACAGGAAGAACTACTGATCACAAACAAGCAGCAAAACAGGAAAGAACTACTGATCACAAACAAGCAGTAAACAGGAAGAACTACTGATCACAAACAAGCAGCAAACAGGAAGAACTACTGATCACAAAGACGAAGAACAAGCAAATTTTCCGGTCCGGTCGTGAGAGGACGCTGGCGTCACTTGCTCGCCGCTTCTCTGACTGGACCATTGTCCGTATCTTGCTTTCCTGGTGGTCGTGGCGGATTTTTGGCTATTGAGTCTGCCCTCTGCACGGTCCCAGCTCTGCTCTGCTGCTCCTGGCTTCACCTGCTCGGCTCCTTCGCTGTTTCCTCGGGCTCACTCTCGTGGGTTGTGCCCATTGTTTGCAGCGGCGGTGGTGGCGGTTGGCCGCCGTGATCTTGATTAGCGGCGGCGGTCGTTTGCCGCTGCATTTGCCGCTTTGCCTCCTCAACCTTGGCCTCGTGCTCGTCTCTTCGCTCCTGTCTGCCCTCTGCATGGTCCCGGCTCTGCTCCTGGCTTCACCTGCTCGGCTCCTTCGCTGTTTCCTCGGGCCCACTCCCGTGGGTTGTGACGATTGTTTCGCCTCCTCACCCTTGGCCTCGTGCTCGTCCCTTCGCTCCTGCTGGCATGGCTCTGCGGTACTCCGCCGCAAGGCTTCTCCTGCTTAAAACCCGCTCCACCCCATCATGCATCTCTGCAATCAAATCGAATGGACTCCTGCGTCGACCCAGGTACATTCACCGTGGCTCCGGTCGTAAGTTTGTTTATTTACAATCAGGTCACTCCATCCCCATCCTCTGGCCGGCTCAGCGCACTCCCACTCATCGTCCCAACACACCTGGTCACAACAACGCACAAAATCGCACCTCCTGTCTGCGAACCCTGGCCAAATCACCTGGATTCATACCCGCCGTACAAAACAACATCAAGCTCACCCTGTTCAATACCCGGTCCCTCAACAACAAATGCCTCATCCTGAACGACTACATCCTGGAAAATAAACTGGACTTTCTCTGTCTCACTGAGACCTGGCAACAACCACTGGACTACTACACGCTCAACCTCACCACACCCAATGGATATTCTTACATCAATAAACCACGCTCGGAGGGCCGAGGTGGTGGAATTGCCGTTATTCACCGACAAGACATCAAGACCAACCTCATCTCCATCTCATCTGCTCCATCCTTTGAACACCTGGCTTTTAAACTCTCTGGTCACACACAGTCAGTCATGGCTGTTGTCGACCGCCCTCCCAAACCACACCCATCATTCCTGTCTGACTTCTCCTACTTTCTGACCCAGCTATGTTCCCTCTCCCCCTCAATCCTCCTCCTTGGTGATTTCAATATCCACATGGACTCCACTGACTCCACGCTAACCACTGACTTCACTGATTTACTCACCTGCTTTAACCTCACTCAACATGTCAACTTTCCTACCCATAACCATGGTCACATTTTGGACCTTGTCTGCTCTACTGGACTAATTTTGCACCATCTCTCTGGCTCCGACCTCACTCTCTCTGACCACCTAGCCATCACTCTGACCATCAACATCCCCACCCCAGCACCAAGGCATTATCGCACTATCAACTTCCATAAGCTAAACGCTCTTTCACCTACCTCATTCTCATCGACCCTCTCTGAAAAAATGTCCACTTCTCCCTTCGTTGACCTCCACACCCCTTCTGACCTCACTGACTACTACAACCATACTCTCTCCTCCTGCCTTGACCAACTTGCGCCTATAAAAACCAAAACAGTTTCTTTCACCCATTCTGCTCCCTGGTTTACCCCTGAACTCCGCCTGATGAAAACTCGTGCTCGCCAACTTGAAAGACTCCGCAATAAAACAGGTCTCACAGTTCACTCCCAGGCCTACAAGGACCACATACAACACTATAAAGATGCCCTCTCCCATGCCCGCTCCGCCTACTACTCTCAAATTATCCACTCTGGCTCCGGAAACCCAAAAGCACTCTTCTCTACAATAAACAAACTCCTCAGCCCCCTGAACACCACCACCCAGTCATTCACAATAGACAACTGCATCTCCTTCCTTTCATTCTTCCAATGCAAAATTGAAAACATCTACAACAGCTTGACCACAGCCGCACCCGCTCCCCCTCAAACCACCTGCCCCCCCTTATCCTGCCATCCCCTGTCTCAATTCTCCCCAGTCTCCCCTACTGACCTCTCTGAACTCCTCATCGGAATGAAAACTGCCACCTGCACTCTTGACCCCATCCCCTCCAGCTTTGTCAAGGCCTCCCTTCCTGCTCTCTCTCCACTTATCATTGCAACAATAAACTCCTCCCTGTCTACAGGCATCGTCCCACCATCCCTCAAAATTGCTGCTGTTACCCCCATTCTGAAAAAACCTGGACTAAACCCTGACACCCTAAATAACTTCAGACCCATCTCCAACCTACCCTTTCTGTCAAAGGTTTTGGAACGCGCTGTAGCCACTCAACTCAAACATCACCTCTCTGCCAATAACCTGTATGAAACATTCCAATCCGGATTCCGCTCCAACCACAGTACTGAAACTGCTCTCCTCAAAATCACCAACGACCTTCTCCTCTCCTCTGACGCTGGCAACCTCAACATTCTCATCCTCCTCGACCTCAGCGCCGCCTTTGACACCATCGATCACACCATCCTCCTCACCCGACTTGAAACCACCTTTAACATTACCGGCACTGCCCTCTCTTGGATTAAATCATACCTCTCTGACAGACGTCAGTTCATCTCCATCAATAACTGCAAATCCCCCACTGCTCCCCTCCCCCAAGGTGTCCCCCAAGGTTCAGTTCTTGGCCCCCTCCTCTTCATCCTTTACCTGTCCCCCCTCGGTCACTTAATCCGCCGTCATGGTCTCCAATTCCACTGCTTCGCCGATGACATCCAGCTTTTCATCTCCACCAAGTCCATCTCCACCGCCACCCACTCTATCCTGACAAACTGCATCACTGAAATAAAATCCTGGCTTCAAATCAACTTACTCAAACTTTGTGATAAATCTGAAATAATCATTATTGGCCCAAAAACGCTCACCAAGTCCACCCATAACTTTGCCCTCAACATCGATGGTTTTCCAGTATCCACCTCCCCTCACATCCGGAATCTTGGCATCATCTTTGACCAAACCCTCTCCTTCGACAAATACACTAAACAGATCACAAAGACAGCCTTCTTTCACCTGAAAAACATCGCCCGTCTCCGTCCATCCCTCTCCTCCGTGGCTGCAGAAACCCTCATCCACGCCTTCATCACTTCCCGTCTGGACTACTGCAATAGCCTCCTTTATGGTTCACCCTCAACAATCACCAATAAACTCCAATACATTCAGAACTCCGCTGCCCGTCTACTCACCCATTCCCGGACCCGTGACCACATCACCCCCGTCCTTTACAAGCTTCACTGGCTCCCCATCTCCCAGAGAATCCAGTACAAAATCCTCCGCTTGACCTACAAAGCCCTCCATAACCTGGCCCCATCCTACCTGGCTGACCTCCTCTCCAGACACACTCCCACCCGCAACCTCCGCTCTGCTGGTACCAACCTCCTGACCCCTCCCCCCCCCCCCCCCCCCCATCCGGACCAAATTTAGATCCTGGGGGGACAGGGCCTTCTCCATCGCTGCTCCCACCCTCTGGAACTCGCTACCTCACACCATCAGAGACTCCTCCTCACTCACCACATTCAAAACATCACTCAAGACCCACCTGTTCAACACTGCATTCAACATTTAACCCACAGCATCTAACCCCTGACTATCTCCTCTCCTTCTCCCTCCTTTGTGCTTTGAATATTTCCCTATTGATTCTTCTTTTTTTGCAATTGTTTTTATGTTTTGCAATTGTTTTTATGTTTTGCTATGCATTATGTTTTGCACTCTGTCAAAGCGTCTTTGGGCTTCCTGAAAAGCGCTATATAAAATAAATGCATTATTATTATTATTATTATTAACTACTGATCACAAAGGGAAAGAACTACTGATCACAAACAAGCAGTAAACAGGAAGAACTACTGATCACAAACAAGCAGTAAACAGGAAGAACTACTGATCACAAACAAGCAGAAAACAAGAAGAACGACTGATCACAAACAAGCAGTAAACAGGAAGAACTACTGATCACAAACAAGCAGTAAACAGGAAGAACTACTGATCAGTAACAAACAGTAAACAGGAAGAACTACTGATCACAAACAAGCAGTAAACAGGAAGAACTACTGATCACAAACAAGCAGTAAACAGGAAGAACTACTGATCACAAACAAGCAGCAAACAGGAGGAACTACTGATCACAAACAAGCAGTAAACAGGAAGAACTACTGATCACAAACAAGCAGTAAACAGGAAGAACTACTGATCACAAACAAGCAGTAAACAGGAAGAACTACTGATCACAAACAAGCAGCAAACAGGAAGAACTACTGATCACAAACAAGCAGTAAAGAGGAAGAACTACTGATCACAAACAAGCAGTAAACAGGAAGAACTACTGATCACAAACAAGCAGTAAACAGGAAGAACGACTGATCACAAACAAGCAGTAAACAGGAAGAACTACTGATCACAAACAAGCAGTAAACAGGAAGAACTACTGATCAGTAACAAACAGTAAACAGGAAGAACTACTGATCACAAACAAGCAGTAAAGAGGAAGAACTACTGATCACAAACAAGCAGTAAACAGGAAGAACTACTGATCACAAACAAGCAGTAAACAGGAAGAACTACTGATCACAAACAAGCAGTAAACAGGAAGAACTACTGATCACAAACAAGCAGTAAACAGGAAGAACGACTGATCACAAACAAGCAGTAAACAGGAAGAACTACTGATCACAAACAAGCAGTAAACAGGAAGAACTACTGATCAGTAACAAACAGTAAACAGGAAGAACTACTGATCACAAACAAGCAGTAAACAGGAAGAACTACTGATCACAAACAAGCAGTAAACAGGAAGAACTACTGATCACAAACAAGCAGTAAACAGGAAGAACAGAACTACTGATCACAAACAAGCAGTAAACAGGAAGAACGACTGATCACAAACAAGCAGTAAACAGGAAGAACTACTGATCACAAACAAGCAGTAAACAGGAAGAACTACTGATCAGTAACAAACAGTAAACAGGAAGAACTACTGATCACAAACAAGCAGTAAAGAGGAAGAACTACTGATCACAAACAAGCAGTAAACAGGAAGAACTACTGATCACAACCAAGCAGTAAACAGGAAGAACGACTGATCACAAACAAGCAGTAAACAGGAAGAACTACTGATCACAAACAAGCAGTAAACAGGAAGAACTACTGATCACAAACAAGCAGTAAACAGGAAGAACTACTGATCAGTAACAAACAGTAAACAGGAAGAACTACTGATCACAAACAAGCAGAAAACAAGAAGAACGACTGATCACAAACAAGCAGTAAACAGGAAGAACTACTGATCACAAACAAGCAGTAAACAGGAAGAACTACTGATCAGTAACAAACAGTAAACAGGAAGAACTACTGATCACAAACAAGCAGAAAACAAGAAGAACGACTGATCACAAACAAGCAGCAAAACAGGAAAAACTACTGATCACAAACAAGCAGTAAACAGGAAGAACTACTGATCACAAACAAGCAGCAAACAGGAAGAACTACTGATCAGTAACAAGCAGCAAACAGGAAGAACTACTGATCACAAACAAGCAGAAAACAAGAAGAACGACTGATCACAAACAAGCAGCAAACAGGAAGAACTACTGATCACAAACAAGCAGCAAACAGGAAGAACTACTGATCACAAACAAGCAGCAAACAGGAAGAACTACTGATCAGTAACAAGCAGCAAACAGGAAGAACTACTGATCACAAACAAGCAGAAAACAAGAAGAACGACTGATCACAAACAAGCAGCAAACAGGAAGAACTACTGATCACAAACAAGCTGTAAACAGGAAAAGTTTTTGTCATTTCACTTTGCAAAAATCATGTCACCAAATCGGTTATATTATTGTTCGATGCTCTGTGGTCAAATTATACATCTCGAATCGAGATGGATCTTGAGCATTTTGTAACCTCATCCTCACACAGAGGATGACGCTTTTTAAATGATCCAGGATCAATGCTCACCTGCACTCATTTGTCTCTCTTTTCCCTCACCTGTGGAACCAACTTCCCCCGTCTGTCCAGTCCCGTTGTTCCCTTCAGGGCTTCACGTCAGCTGTTCAGCCAACCTATCGCAAGTCACCCACTCCATCCAAACTCATCATCTCTTTGACCCCAAATGACCACATTCCCAAGCACTTCCTTTTTCCAGGTTATTGTAATTTCCCCCCTCTCCCGCACCTCTTTTCATTAGTGGTCGGTTGGTTTGTTCCTTTTCTGTTCATCCCTTCATCCCCATCTTCCCTTCTTCTTGCTGCATTTCATTCAGCTTCTGCACAGTTTGTTCACCCACTGGTTCTCTGCTCCCGTTGTTTCCCACTTTCCATTCTGCTCTAGCTCTTCCACGAGCCTCGATCATGTATAAAATTAAAATCCTGGATCAGGACTTTAAGATGCCTCATGTCGAGCAAATAGTCGGATGAGAACAGTTTCTCGTCCAATTAGTCGAGGGCGAGTTCCCATGCATAGGCCGTGCTTCTTCGTTGAGAATCGTTCACCGCGCATCAGGAATTCTTCAACTCCCCTGAAGAATGAAACATTGCCGACGAATGAGACATTCCTTCCTGACCATTGCCATCCAGCTTTTAAGTTTTCTTTCTCCGCTAGGCCCCATGCTCTATCCACTTCATTGCGCTCCAAGTATGTTTTCCAAAGTCGAACAGAAATTTACAACTTCATTCAGAATTTGTCCTTCCAGATGAAAGCTAGAAAAGCTGACATTGTTTATCCTCCATTTCCTTTTTTATAATAATGGAATCATGAGCTCCCCGAAAGGTACCAACGGGTGGTGTATATGACACTCTCATACGAGCACATCGTTCGTAATGCTGGGACATGGTTCGTAATGCTGGGACATGGTTCGTAATGCTGGGACATGGTTCGTAATGCTGGGACATGGTTCGTAATGCTGGGACATGGTTCGTAATGCTGGGACATGGTTCGTAATGCTGGGATCCAGGTTCAAATTCAACACATTCTGTCAAATGTACACTCATGACATGGCAATTCATGTAAACATAGTGAAGTGTGCAAATGTCTTTACCTGTACGCAATTCATGTACAGGTACAAAACAGAAAAACTCATCCTCTGTTAACCTAATAATTGACAGCATATTAAAAACAAACACCATTTTAACAAAATATAATTTGACACGAATGTGTCGATCACGGAGATGCTGTCAACCCACTGCTGGTACATGTTTGACCTCGATCAAAGGTCACATGCAAAAGTAAAGGTCACAGGAGAGATGGCACGAGAAAGAAGAGAAAGATAAGGAAGAGAGAGACAACGTCAGATGCTTCCAAGTCGAGTTGTGGTCTGCAAAACGATTTTTGAAAGGCCCATGACCTTCGACCTTTTGCACCCAAAGTTGAAACAGTTAATCTTTGTGTTACAGTCTATACCTGTGCTAAGTTTGGATGAAATCCCTTCGGTGGTTCACAAGTTGTCGTGGTGGCAAAAGATCGATAAAGCATTCACGGATGGGATAGACAGACAACAGGTAAAAACAATTCATCGGGCCTTCGGTTGCAGAGGCACAATAATGTGACTTTCAATGATCGACCAAGCATCAGGACGCACCTGTGATCCTCTGCATCTTTATGTGCCTCGCACGGAGACGACCCTTGGCAAGCCGTTGCTTGGCAGCCATGCAGCGGATGTGGTCGTCAAACTCGAAGGCCGCTTGAAGCACAGGCAAAGGCCGCGCATGTGGAGTTGAAGCTGGACGATGGATGGTCACGTGCAAGACCCGATGATCGTCCTTATCGCCTGTTACCTGTAAGTCCTGTGGTGCAAAGGACAAAATTTAATGATCATTTCTCTTTGCACAATGCTCTCAGAATGTATGGCAACTTGGGCTAAAATAAAATAAATGAACCATATAGATGATGGCGGAGCACAAAATGGAGTCAAAAGGAAGCAAATCCATTATTGGAAAATGGTATTTATATATATATATATATATCTTGAAGAAACTAGAAAATATCATTTGACGCAAATGTATCGATGGATGCTCCTCCTCCAACTTTACATGTCAACCCATGTTACATATGATCTCAATTGAAGGTCATAAGAAAAGGTCACATGAGAGAGGGAGAGATAGAAAGATGAAAGTTAGAAATAGAGAGACAGACAGAGACAGAGACAGGGACAGGGAGAGAGATGGAGAGAGATGGAGAGAGATGGAGAGAGATGGAGAGAGATGGAGAGAGATGGAGAGAGGTGGAGAGAGGTGGAGAGAGGTGGAGAGAGGTGGAGAGAGGTGGAGAGAGGTGGAGAGAGGTGGAGAGAGAGGGAGAGAGGGAGAGAGATGGAGAGAGGTGGAGAGAGAGGGAGAGAGGTGGAGAGAGAGGGAGAGAGGGAGAGAGAGACGGAGAGATGGAGAGAGATGGAGAGAGGTGGAGAGAGAGGGACAGAGACGGAGAGAGGGAGAGAGAAGGAGAGAAAGATAAGTTGAAGATAGGTCACAGCAGATACTTTTAACTCGAGTTACGGTCTGAAAAATGATTTTCAAAGCCAAAGAGCACATGACCTTTGACCTGTTCAACCCAAAATTGAAACGGTTCATCTTCGTATTACATCCCATACTTTTGCCGACTTAGGTTGAAATCACATCAATTGTTCACAAGTTATCGTGGTAATCAAAAACACGATCATGCATGGACAGATGGACAGACAGACAGCCCGAAAACAATCCCTGTGGCCTTTGGCTGCGTTGACAAGGTGGTTTGGAACGCATGCCAAAAAAACGACATTTCCATAAACAAACCTCCCAGGCCAAACTTGGTGACAAAACACTTCCATTCAAGACCACTGGGATTCCAAATCAGCCTTTGCTCCCACAAGCCAAGTTTTGAGGAAATCTGTTGCTGTTCCTCTTGCTTCTCCAAAGTGAAACCTGAATAACTTTCGATAATCAGCACACAAAATCTGAAAAATCAAACTTCATGCAAAGGTGTAGGCCCAAACAAGCTTTCATTCATTGAGGATGAAATAATCAATGATCTCTCCGACTCTCTGGAAAATCCTCTCTCCATCTCTTTGCTGATGACTCCACTCTCTGCCACTCCATATCTCAACCCTCAGACCGGCAGGTAGCAGCCTCTTCACTCTGCTCCTGCCTCTCACCTAGCTCGGCTTCACGCTGTAGAAACCAAAGAATTCGGAATCATTGGAATCTCCCGCAATGAAGCCGATTCTGAGGTTTTCTCTCTCACACCGCAGGAAGGTTGGTGGTCTTTCTGTCTTCCACCGACTCCTCTCCGGCCGAGCTCCACCTGCCCTGTCCCTGTTCTCTACTGTTGTACTTCCCTCTCTCTGCCCCTCTTTTCTCCCGCTCCCTTTATCATATGTTATACAGTCGTGACCAAAAATATTGCCACTCTTGCACTTTTTTCAAATAACTTACAATTTTCTCTAAAAACAAGTTGAAATTGACTTATTTGGTCTCCACAATTCTTTATTTCACTGTTAATATTGCAGAACCTTCGTTTTTGATTCAAAACTTAATAAATCCTTTTAAATCAGAAAATAAAAAGAAATGGCATTGACAAAATTATTGACACCGCAGACATAATACTTGGTAGCACGGACTTTGTACAAAATAACTGCAGTCAAGCGCTTCCCATAGCCATGAATGAGCTTCCTCCTCCTCTTTACTGGCAGTTTGTCCCACTCTTCTTGTGCAAACCGCTCCATTTCTCCCAGATTTGATGGGTGCCTTCTCCCAACTGCTGTTTTCAGATCTCCACACAGGTGTTCAATGGGATTTAGATCTGGACTCATTTGCTGGCCACTTCAGAACAGTCCGGCATTTTGTCCTGAACCATTCCTGGGTGCTTTTTGAAGTGTGTTTGGGGTCATTGTCCTGCTGCAAGACCCATGACCTTCGACGGAGACTCAGATTTCTAACATTGGGTTAAACATTGTGCTCCAAAATGCCTTGGTAATCTCCTGATTTCATGATGCCGTGCACACATTCAAGGTACCCAGTGCCAGAGGCAGCACAGGAACCCCAAAACATCACTGAACCTCCTCCATGTTTGACTGTAGGGAAGGTGTTCTTTTCTTTGAAGGCTTCATTTTGTTTTCTGCAAACATGGAGATGATGTGCTTCACCAAAAAAGCTCCAATTTGGTCTCATCTTTCCACAGGACATTCTCCCAGAATAATGTTGGCTTGTTCAGGTGCGTTTTGGAAAACTCCAGTCGGGCTTTCTTGTGTCTCTCTCTCAGCAGTGGGGTCCTGCTGGGTTTCCTACCTTAGAACCCCCTTTCATCGAGTTGGCAACGGATGGTGCGAGTTGAAACTGTCGTACCTTGTGTCTGAGGTGCTTTCTCCATCATTCAAACAATCCTTCGCTGCAATCTTCGATCAAGTTTTCTGTTGCGACCACGTCCAGGAAGGCTGGCTACGGTGGACACAGGAACATCAATGTCTATGGAAATGGACTTGCAGGCTTGAGATTGTCCATGCTTGGCTACAATCTTGTCTGACCTTCTCAGACAATTATCTGGTTTTCTTTCTTTTCTCCATGCTCATTGCGGTACACCATTTTCGGATTTCTGTGTGGAATAAGCTAAGATTTAGTATTTTTTTCAGGTTTTTTCGTTTTGTTCCACTACAAACCAAAGAAATACATATGGATACCTTTTCTGGAAGAAATGGTGCATTATTTCAAAAAAGTGCAAGGGTGCCAACAATTTTTGGCTACGCCTGTATGTTAACTCTCATAAGAGCCTAGACGAAGTATACCAGAAAAAAAAACTTTTTTTTTTTTTGGAACAACTAACAACCCATGAGGTTTCCATATTGTCATCGCCAGAAAAGCATGCCGCGATTATCGGGAATTGAGGTGCTATTCTGATATGCCGATTTGTTTATTGACCCATTTCATCCAGATGGGGTGTAATGCTAACGTATCATGACCGCGATTATGTGAATTACTCTCATGGCAGTTTTTATGAGGTATTTTTGCAGAAGTTAGCCGGGTACAAAAGCTTGCAAGCACGTTACCGTGATCACATGTCCGCCAGGGAGGAGAAAGCCTGTCTACTTCGGTAAATATGGAAATAGCATCCATCAATGGATTTCCCATCGCTGTTCTCTCCTATGAACTTCATGGAAAATACCGAAGTGCCGTCTTTACATCGCATGGAGTAAAGACGCAATTCTGCTGCAGACAAATACAAAACCCGATAATGTCTGTTGTTTGCAGTGAAATGTGTGACCACTTCAACAAGAGACCATTAAACCTTAATAAGGAACTTTAACGCAGGAGGCCATTTTGCCCATCTGCCTGTGCTGCACCACAACCACCATGAAATAAATCCATCAGGCTCTTGACTCGGTGATTCCAGGAAACCCCTCCAGTACGTAACGCATGACACCTCCAGTGTGCGTGTGTGTGTCATGTTTTTTGTGGAGTTCTACTTGAGCTTTCTGATGTTCAATGTGACAAGCTGAAATGATTGTCATGACCTCCTGAGTTAATTAGGCCAATTAAGTACAAAGAATCTGGAAGAATTCCCATGATTTAATCGCACGCCATGTTCAGTTGTACAACAACAACAACAACAACAACAACAACAACAACAACAACAACATGCATTTTAAGGCCATTTTCCTTGCTAGAGCGGGGGTTAGCCTTGCGGTCCCCATGACAATCTTCTCCATCTTGCCCTATTTTCTGCATCTCTCCTTGTTAACCCCGTTGCCCGCATTTCTTCTTCCACCATCTTTAGCCAAGTCTTTCTCGGTCTTCCCCGTCCTATACTTCCTTCTACATTCATTTCCATCACTCTTCTCAACCAGTCACTTTCATCCTTCCTCAAGACATGACCAAACCATCTCAACCTGTTCCTCTTCACAGCATCAATCACAGGCTCTATTCCCATCATTTTTCGCAATTCATCATTTGTCTTCCTCTCTCTCAACGATACTCCGCACATCCATCGAACCATTCGCATTTCCACCCTTTCCAACCTCCGTTGCTGCTCTACGTTCATTACCCATGTCTCGCTCCCATAAATCATAACACTTCTCACACATGCAGCATACACCTTTCCCTTCAGCTTCAACGACACTCCCCTCTTCATCAGCACGCCACTCAGTTCCCGAAACTTCTTCCATGCACATCTCACTCGAGCAACCGTTGCCGAGTCTGATCCACCTTCTCCATTCAGCATGTCTCCGAGGTAGCAAAATGTTTTCACACCTTCCAGCTTCACGCCGTCTCCAAGATTCAACTCAACATTTCCTCCATGTGCAGCTCCCTCTGTGCACACCTTACATTTGAATGTAGCTGCCACACTGGTTAATGACCCTCTCAGACCATTACATTTTTGATGAACCCACTCAGCGCACATTGTACATTGAATGGAGTTCACTCCGACACCCTTCCTACACACAGCACAGGGGCACTTCCCAGTTCTTTCCACCTCACCACATGCTTTACCACTTGCCATCACCTTCGTCTTTCCGATATTCACCTTCAGACCTTTTGTCTCCATACATTCCTTCCACTTGTTCATCTTTTCCTTCAGTCCATCCATACTTTCCACAATCAACATCAGATCATCTGCAGACAACAACTCCCACGGTAAACCCTCCTTTACGTTCTGAGCCAGCACCTCCATCACAGCTACAAATAGTAGTGGACTTAGTACCGACCCCTGATGTACTCCCACCTTCACCTCAAACTCACCACCCCGTCCTTCGTCCTTACAGATGAGCGCGCTCTTTTGTACATTGCCATCACTACTCTGATCAACCATTCCTCCACTCCTAACTTCCTCATTGCCCATTTCACTACTTCACGTGGAACCCTATCGAATGCTTTCTCCAGATCAACAACCCCAAGAAACAACTTCTTCCTCTTCTCCATGTACTTCTCCTGCAACTGCCTCACAATAAAAAGCACGTCTGTCGTTCCTCTTCCTGGCATAAACCCAAACTGCATTTCGTCGATCTTCACTTTCTTCCTTATCCTCCTCTCCAACACCCTTTCCAATACCTTCATTCCATGCTCCAATAACTATCGCTCGGTACGAGCCACACTCCAGAGGGTCACCTTTCCCCTTGTATAGAGGGACGAGGGTACTCAGTTCCCAATCCACTGGAATGCGGCCTTCTTTCACCACCAAATTACAGATCTCTGTCATTCTCTTCACACCCCAACTTCATGCTGCCTTCAACATATCTCCCACAACTCCCGTTGGTCCTCCCGCTTTTCTATCCTTCATTGCTTTTATCGCTTCCTCAACTTCCTTCTCAGTTATCTTCTCTGCCGGTCCTAAAACTGGGTTACTCTCTATGTTGCCATCCCATTCATTCTCTCTATTCAACAGCATCTCCATATATCTTTTCCATCTTCCTTTAATTCCATCTGGGTCCACAACGATTTGTCCCACTTCATCCTTCAACCAACCCACCCCCATCACATCACACCTCTCTTTCGCTATCTGCTCAGTTGTACAGAGCAGTTTAATAGGTGCTTCCACGGCATGGCATTCTAATTACAAAATAAATAACAAAAAGAACAATAACATTGTAACAAAGCATATATTAATTAATACTGATAATATTAGCAACAATAACAATGGTGGTATAACTTAGCAATAATAATAACAAACGTACAATCCTCCAATCCTCACCCTGGCCCAAACACATCTGGGCTTCGTGAAAGGCAACCTAATGGTCAAGCACTACAGCAGGTAGGCAGTTATGCTACAAGGTCGTGAAGACCAATGAAAATTTGGTCCAATGGACCAACGGGCCCACTAGTGTATCAGTAGTCCTGGATAGATATGTGGTATTCAGTACTTGTTTCTTTTACGATAATAAAATACTGTACTAACTGAAAATAATCTTCCCAGAAATGGATGTTCAGGTGAAATTTGTGCTCATTGACTGAAGGTGAGTCTGTGGTTGTACTTGTGATTGATATGCACACATCACATTGGTGGCCGCATGCTTCATCCAAAGTGTGCAAGCAGCGTGGGCACGCAATTGCGCAATGCCCAAATGTGCAGCGATATAGTGTCACAGATCAGTGCAAAGTGCGCGACTTCTGATTGGCTGTCATAATTTTAGGAGGGACTGGAACGACCCATTTAACTACCTGGGGTACAGCTAGGTGAGGGGAACGAACTACTATTGTGTGACTGAGTGTGTCGACCGGCTGGACACATACATGCAGTCCAGAGAATGTTCCTGCACGAACTACAGGGTGAGAACCCTAAAACATAGGGGCAATACACCTGGCGCTCACCTGGTAGAATAAACAGTATACTACACTAACTAAAGGTATTTTAAACCAATTTCAGTGGTTGCTAGAAAACAGGGCAGCATGTAGAATCATACTAACATAATCATAAGACTTTAAATAAACAAACAAAAAAAAATACCTATTCTGGGGGTTTGACCAACCAACCACCCCATAGACCCCCAAAGGGGCAGATGTTTTTAATGCCGTGAACAAACTTTGGTACATCACGGGTGGTGAAGGTTGTGGTCAAGTTTCATCAAAGTCGTGTGTGTACTTTCAGAGAAGAAAGCAAATATCTCTTTTGGGGGGGGGGTCAAACCTGGATCCACTTTGTCCCCCCAAAGCCCTCCCTTAGACTTAGATTTTCTTAGTGCCGTAAATAAACTTCGGTACATCATGGGTGATGAAGGTTGTGGTGAAGTTTCACTGAAATAGTGTTTGTAGTTTCAGAGGAAAAAGCAAATATCTATTTTGGGGGGTCAAACCTGGATCCACTTTGACCCCCGGTTGGTCCCCTTAGACCCAGATTTTTTAAATGCCTTGAACAAACTTGTCACATTTGGTCGCAATCCCATCAGCGGTTTCGGAGAAGAGGTTGCAAGTGCTTACGGACGACGCGCCATCGCATAAGCTCCCCTGAACTTCGTTCCAGGTGAGCTAACACGACTGAAAGTCTGACAGCGGCGTAGCCGGGCTTGTTTGATACTTTAGTTGAAGGGGATAGTATGACCTGGGTGGGGATACCGGTTAGCAAATAATGTAAGTATTAAATTATTTTGAAGTACTCCAAGTCTCTAACCTGTCTCGGTCACCATGGAAGTGAAGAGATTGCATTGAGACGCTGATTTATTCGATATGTTGGTCAGTTAGTCAACACTATCAAAGTGACCTCAGCACCATCCCGACACACACCACCGTGTGCATTACGGAATGAGGTGTTTTACGGCGGCCGGAGTGCAAATCCTGCCACGAACCTCCTTGAGAGAGGACCCAGTGAGTTGGTACTCATTTTGCTGATCTCGGAAGGATGACAGGCTGAGTCAACCCCACCTGGTGTTAATTCAACAGCTGACAGGGATTCGAACTCAGGACCCGAGGATCCCAAATCGGCACCCTAACCGCTCAGCCAACACCAGGCTTAGGGTGGTTGGACGCAGTCATAAGGAATGCTTCAATGCTTGAAGAGCCCTTAAACAAAGTTTTAATTATACATGATCTGGGGGCATGCATCCCCCCCCCCCCCCCCTTAATATATCATCACCCTGTTGTCATAATTATAGTTCCCCCCCCCAATCATCAAGTGTGGTAATTTGCCCCAACCAAGTATACGATACGACGTAATATATGAACGTTCAATAAAAGGGTGTTGAAAAAAGAAACATACCTGGCAAAGCCAAATGGCATTACATTCTACCTTTCAGAAGCGTAATTGTGGCTATAAAACTCACCCAATATGTAGGATAAATATGTTAGGGGCAAACATACCAGCATTGAGTACCAGCTTGCTGGGATGAATGATCCCGGTGTGTACAACGGTTTAGAATAGGTACACCGTATCCCTGCGCATCGTAAGAGGCGACCAAGGGTTGGCATCAGGAAGGGCATCCGGCCATAAAAACATTGCCTCAAACAGGGAACCATGATCGTCATGGGGCCCGCAAGGCTAACCCCTGCTCTAGCGGGGAAAATGGCCTTAAAAACGATCATTCATTCAAACATACATACAGAGAGACAAACGCTGTAAACACAGGAACCAAACATCTACGTCGTAAAATACCGTTTGTTTAATCACAAATTTGCCGGTTATAAAAGCCTCTTTGCAAGTTTGAAAAAGAAGAAGAAGCGCTAATGCATGGTTTATTCACCCAGCAGTTTGAACGGAAACATTTATTATTCTACGACAGTAGAAACCCTTTTGAAGGACACGAAACGAGCCTACAAAATTATGTATAGTCGTGATATTTTGCAAAGCAATAGAAAATATATAAAACTACACAGAAATAACGCACAAACAACAACCACAACCACGATAATAATCGAGTGTTATAAAAGATCCTTACTTTAGCGTGTTTTACTTCATGTTTTTCACGTGTTTGTTTGTGTTTCACAATGAAAAAAACGTAAGGGTAGAGAATGCAGATTGTGATACATGACAGGTTCAACGATATGTCCGGCCTGAACGGCATAGGGATCAAAATGGCGGTGTGTGGAGTCAGCCGTCGTACGACCGTAATGACATCACATCTCCCCTGTCATGTGACCAGATCCTCAGCTCTGATTGGTGTACGCTTCAGGGGACATGCATACATACATACGGACAAACAAACACTGTTCTCGACATCTTTGCCCTATGGGCTACACCGTAGAAATTATTCTCTCAAATTCACAATCAAGCAAGGAGAAAAAGACATTAAATGTCATCGCAGCTTTTAGTAATTTTGCTGTACGGAGTTAAAGGACGCCAGTCAGCCATCTTTGTTCGGATTACGAAACAAAATGTTCTGCATTTGTATACTCTCATGTGTTGTCTTTGTGGCAAGTTTGAACAAAATCGGTCCATGCATGTCCACGATATGGATGCAGACGTACGCACGAGACCCAATCCATAAGCCTCCATTTCGGACCAAGTCCAATAAAGGATAATAACAACAACAACAACAACCAAAAAAATCTGTTTAGGTGCCAAAATTTGTTTTTAGTGTGACCCCTGTCAACCATGGCCTCCAAGATTGATAAGTTTGAGATATACTGTCCAGTTTAATGGACGAAATCGACACACCACAGTGTGTGATCTGGAATATCACGTGTAGACCAGACGAGGTAAACACGTAGTATCTATCATCCCCTCACTGAAGGACATGAACGAGCTCGTTGCTGTTTACTGACATTCTGTTAGTCCCAGAAGAATTACCAGGTTTGTATCTTCTTCCAGAAGCTTAAAATCCAAATCCCAATAATTCTTCCATTGGTGGAAGTTGAACCTAAAACCTTATGATGTCAAGTCCGGTGTTATCACCACCACAGATTATGGACAACAGATTATTATTATTTATTACTTTTTTAATTGAAATTAAATTCCTTTTTTTTTTTTTTTTTTTAATTTAAAGTAATACAACAACAACAGTTGTTGTTGTTGTATTACTTTTTAAATTGAAATTAACCTGAAACAAGGCCAAGAGGCAATAAATGTGAAGGGCCACAGAGAAAAAGAAGAGCAAAAGCTGGAAAAACCTTCACCTAGTCCTAAAACAAGGAAACCTCTTCACAGGACCACTGTGCAGACAGGGGTAACTAGGCAGGGGTCATTGGGTGTTTTTAGGAGACACCATCTCTGTACTGGATAGCCGTTGGCTCCCATAGGAAGCTCATCCACCCATTGTCAGCTGTTGTTTTTAGTCCTGGCAGGTGTCACAGTCACCCTCCTCACCAGCAAAGCCAATGAGGGTGCCGGTTTAGTCGCCGACAACCTGACCATGCGGAAGTTAGCACTGGGTTACATGTTACCAGTGCCAGCCCCAAAAGACTGACCTGACTCATATTATCCAATGATGAATACCTGCAGGAGGCCAGAGAAGCGAACGACGCCCCAGCCAAGTCGTTTTGCATCTGGTTCCACCAGGAGCATCTGGTAGATGTCCACAACAAGGAAACGCCGGAGCCTCACCGCATCCCGCCCACAAACCACACATGACAGCAGGTCACTGTTATCTACAGGATGTGGACAAATCATTAATGTGTATCCAATTTGTACTCGAATGAAGCACGATCCAACCACAAAAATAAAAACAGCCACACTGCACGTGTGAATGTCAAAGCAACTTTTACCCGACATCTGAACAACACTTTCAATACACAAGTTGTAAGTGACAAGTTAATATGCCGAGTGTGAACCCACTGAGGTCAAGAACATCTTCCGACTTGATGAGGTCCTCATCGCGGGTGAGGGGAAGCTGCATTTCTCGCTCGAGGGAGAGGTTGAGGGACAGTGCACGGAGAAGGAAAAACACTCGCATTGCCTGCAAATAAATGACGATTAATGACCATGAGGATGCAGGCCAACACATTTACTTTTATCGGACCACACCTAGCCAAGCAGGGTCACTGTGAAAAGGTCAAAACCATGGGACATTTTCACCCACATAGTGTTCCCGTCTAACTGTTTGGCTTAGTGCAGTCCCAGGTTCAAGTACAAGTACAATACACTGTTTGTCCACTGCCAACTATGTCCTTGCAAGTCACCCAAAACAATACCAATGTCTTCTAGTGTCCTCATCTTGCATGTGAAAAACATGGAGGTTGCTGCATAACCTCACACACTGTGGGAAGTGGGGGGTAAACAAGAGACAAGACCTGCCACACGCGAGAGTTCCCCATACTCACGCGCCTCGCCCGCTCTGCATCTCCACAGGGCAGCCGGTTGGTGAAGGTGATGCCAGTCAGAGGGGTGCCAGTCGGCGGAAGAAGAATGGAGGCGTCCATGCTCAGAAACTCGACATTGAGAGGTTTGCTCTGGCAAGAAAAAAAACAATACGAGGGAGGGGAAAATGCTATTCAGAAAGGGAAATAACAAAAATGTGGCAAAGTCAAAAATTTGAGAGAATTTTTAAAGGATTAAAAAAGCGTTGGACCTGACGAAGGCCACTCTGTGGTTGAAACGCTGGACATGAACCTCGACTTTATACGAGAAAAAAAAAAAAAAAAAGACCTGGCTTCTGCTCCATTTTAGATTTTAGTGAATGTTAAACATACCGTGAATGCACACTCCGCTGACATCATGTCATACGAGAGCATCGTTACAAAAATACACAATTTGGTGTCTGTCTGTCTGACCACGATACATTTGGTCGTTACATATCCAATCTCAACCAAACTTGACAGGAGGATTAAAGGTCACACGATGGAGGTTTGCACGATTTAATTTGCCCCCTCCTCAAGGAGGTTTCCCACCTTGGGTAAAATCCATGTTAAGGTGTATATCCGGTTAGGATAGCTAATCATGCCGTTTTTCCAAGGACACTTCTAATACCAAAAGTAATAACACCAAAGATAATAGATAATATTAATGTCATTACGAAACAATATGAATCTTACTATAATTCACCAAATGTCCGTCTGTCTGTCTGTTCGAAGGTACCGTAAAAACTGCTGAACCGATCGCAAAGATATTTTGGGTGGATAATCCTGGGATCTCCAGGAGTAAAATAGGCTATTTAGTTTTCCCAATTTCAGCTTTAGTCTCCAGCATTCTCAGGTTTGCACTCCCGCATAACATTCACATTCGCATAATGTTCATTGTTCTCATTGTGACGACTAGCAATGGTACCCGCCCTACGGGCGGGGCTTCAATTGGGAGGCCCAAATAAAAAGGCTAAATATCAGAAATTGAAGGCTTTTTTTTTTTTTTAAACCATTTATATAAACATCCGTTAAATCTCGATCGGTGCAGCCGTTTGTGCAGCACCCGGGAAAATAACGTCATTCGGGAGCAAGTATCAGCAGGATGTGGCAGTGTGGGAGTCCACGTTTGCACCGATTGCTGCACAGTGTGCCATACAAACGGCTGCACCGATCACTGCACGGCTGCATCGATCGGATGTGGCATGAAGGAGGATCAGATCCAACAGATCGCTGTCTCCATCGATCTTGCCAAGGCCGTAACACCTATCGGCTCAAAATCCTTTTAACTGTTGATTTGGTACAGGTACATGTATCGGGAATTTGGTTCACGTATCGGGAGTACATACAACATAGCGATTGTGAACACGATTATCGATCACGATTCACGATCATCACGATCATAGTGTATCGATCACGATTTGAAACACGATGGAATAATATTTACCGATATGAACAGTGATGTGGCTTTTATTGAAATTCTAAAGATACTGTTTAGATTTTGATGATTTGCGCGTGACATGATTCAACGGATGTTTATATGAATCGTTTTTAAAAATTTTTAAACCTTCAATTTCTGATATTTTGCCTTTTCATTTGGGCTTCACAATTGGAGCCCCACCCATAGGGCGAGTACCGTTGCTAGTAGTAACAAGCATTCTGAGTATTGCGCTGCAATACATGTCCCCTACCGGCAGTCTGTCGTCCGGAAAACTGTTGGGGAAATTACCAAGGGTTATTCACCCACAGGTTCTGAATCGTTCCCAATCGCGAATTACCTCAGGATGGGATCACCTGAGATTCGCACTCGGGACTTCGATTTATACACCTTGCAGACAGGTCAGCAGAAGCACGAGAAAATAAGTTGTTGATAAAGAACCTTTCGAGTCGCTAAATATCAGTAATTTATTATATTTTCCGGTTCACGATCATTGATGTGCATAGAAATGTTGCTTGGCTTGGCTCCGCCCCTCCCCGAAAGCGCGCGCTGTGTCGCGCTTTTGACGTTCGCGAGACGAGGCTGAGAGCGCGCGGTGCGGCTTGAGGAGAACTCTAGAATAAACAAGAGATATCCATTTTTTAAAAATATTTTCGTTTAATTAATGATATCTGCCAAACCACGTGCCCTGTCGCAAATTCCAAAAGGACATTTAATTTTAGTAGACTGACATGCTGAACAGACCTGTGAAGTTTTCCCTCGATTGGATCAAAAATGAGGGAGAGGCTCGGTTTTAAAGGTTCATGCTTAAAAACGTCACAACTCTGAAACCATGTGACGCATGACGTCATACTCGTTGACGTTTTTGTTCGTCATGGGTGTGCAATTCTGCCTGCAAAGTCTGGCCTCGATCTGTTCAGCCGTGGCAGAGAAAAAGGGGTTTTCGTGTTTTCACGAAAAACAATACGGCGGCCGAACCACGTGACCTGTGGCGTCATAATTACCATTAAAATATTCTACAGACCGAGTCCCCCCCCTTTGATCTCAATCGGTCCTATTATTGCAGAGAAATTGGTTTTTTTAAGGAAATTAAAACTTTAAATGGCACTGAGTTAAGGATCATCAGAATTATCAGAATTCCCAAAGTTCAAAGTGCCATAACTTTGTCAAAAATGATCGAAACGTCGTTAAGTTCGAACTCGAACTCTAACTTATCATGAGGAAACCATGTGCCAAGTTTGAAATCATTAGCATTAAGCGTTTAGAAAAAAAGTCCGGAAAACTGTTCTTTGCATGACGGACTGACGGACAGACGGAGGGACGGCGTGCAAACCTATAGTCCCCTCCGGTGTACACCGGTAGGGGACTAATAATATAACAATATTATATTATATAGGAAACAACATTATATCGGGGACATATCCCTGGAATGTGTAGATAAATTTTGTTACCATGGTGATATGATTGGTGCATGTGGTGGTGCAGAGGTAGCGGTGATTGCAAGAATTAGAAGTGGTTGGAGGAAGTTTAGTGAGTTGTTACCCCTATTGATATCATGGGGAATCTATCTCCAGCTCAAGGGAAAACCTGATGCAGCTGAGGTTAGCAGTGCGATGATCAATGATTTCACTGCAGGTTAGCAGTGAAACCTGGGTGATCAAAAAGGAGGACGAACGGAAGTGTGAACGAAATGAAATGAGAATGGTGAGATGGATGTGTCATGTGACACTGAAGGATGGGAAACCAAATGTGGAATTAAGAGAGAGGTTAGGTAAAGGGAGCATTAGTTAGTATCCCTAACTTAAGGTTCTTCTGTGAAAAAATTTAAAAGAAGCTAATTTCAACTGATTTGGGTAGGTATGGGTATGGACAACTACCAAAAAAAAGTAAGGAGGGATAGGGGTTGGGGAAACCTTTTTATTAGAGGTCAAAGGTCATTGACCTCTGCCTAAATCATATAAAATTGTATTTCAGCAACAAAATATGGTATATAGATGATCTTGGTGTCAAAATGCACAGGATTACGAAAGAAGATGACATAGAATAATGACTGACCCATGGAACCAATTACTGACCTCCGAAAATGAGGTCAAAGGTCAAAAATAGACATCTTATCACCAAAATATCATATCAAATATCATATTGGTAACAGTAACAGAATTATACCAAGATACAAACTAAATATGAAATGGAT
This sequence comes from Myxine glutinosa, assembly GCF_964187855.1. Lineage (NCBI taxonomy): Eukaryota > Metazoa > Chordata > Myxini > Myxiniformes > Myxinidae > Myxine > Myxine glutinosa. Next base: position 53,105,988 of record NC_136270.1, read on the forward strand.
TCTTCACCATCAAAATAAGCAGGGGGGGGGGGGGGGGGGTAAAGTTCATTAGTGTCAAATAGTTTGTGTATGTAAAGTATATGTGAATTTATAATCAACAATTTGCAGAATACTACTCACAACTTAGAACTTACAGTATCTATCGGCAACAACAAATTAATAATACTCAGTCTGTTTCCTCTTCATCACTACCAATTTCTTCTTCTGCATCTATGCTATCTGTTCCATTGTCGCAATGCCCACAGCACACTCCACATGCAGATACACACGACATGCGAGCTTTCATGCAGCTGCATCTCATTGTTTGACATTGCCTCTCCCCTTCCTTGCAGTTGCAACAAATTACTTTCAGAAGGTTGTCTGGCGCGATACCAACAGATAGCATTTTTGGTCTGAGTTTTCTGTTGGAATCTAACTCCCATCCTCTTCCTTTGGGATCAAGAATAGAGGTGTCAAGATGCTTCCATACCACAACTTGAAGATGGACACGAAGGGAATGTTGAGCTGTTGCATCTTCCGTTGGTGGTAGGCGGTCAGGATCGATTTTGCCCTTGGCTGCTTGCTTCTTGAACTTCATGTAGCGAGACTTTTCTAGGGGAGTATCCCCACAGCCATATGTGATCTGCATGGCTTTTAATCCAGCTGTTCGAATTATGGAGTCGGTTGAAGTGGGACTTGTGAATGCAGTAATGACACTGGCAGGAAATCTGCATTTGTAGAGAGCACATTTGGTATGTCCATGAATGCATGAAACAGTGTCGTTTCCAGACCAGCCATACTTGAAGAGGAACTCTTCTTTGTCTCCGATGTGTATGCTAGAGATGTCGTAAAGACCACCAAAATCTGCTTGTAAATAGAAATTAGTACAGTGGATAGGCCTATGATAGCAGAGCAATATCAAAATATCAGTGTCCTGGGCGACAACAACAACTGGGGATTTAACACTTGCGACCAAGTCCATTGCAGACCTAACAATCAGCGTGTCACCATCATCTTTTGCTTGGCGTACAGTGCTATTGTGGCTTGCCATCTCTGCAGATATCATCATGATTAAGGCTCCTTTGTTCTTCTCATTTGCCAGGAAAACCTCTCTGTCACATGATATAGTCAATTCCGGTGTGACCCTCATGTCCGGAGAAACCTTCTTCCCAGCCATCCGCCGCATATGTTCATGGTCTTTCGTTGATGATTCCTCCCCGTAGCCATCAAACACCACAGTAGCATCCTTGAATTTGTTGTCAACATATCTGACATTTGTATCAACTATAGTCTTGATGGTTGCACCGCTGGACCACTTTACCTGATGAAGTAGCCACCCTCCATCAACAACATGCATCTTGCTGTTTATGTCCACGTCAAGTATTGAAGCTGTTTCCTTGAGCATCTTGCCAAATTCATGCTTTTTGGGTTTTCTCATCATGCGATCCATTGTGAAGAGAGATGTTGGGACCGGGTTCAGCTCAAATTTGAACATGTGTTCGATCCCTTCATCTCTCTCTGCCATGAAAATCAGTCTATTGAAAAGAAGGGTCTTTTCGATGTAGATCCTCTTGTCACCTACCTTTACTTTCTTCTGAAGTTCAGCCAGATTTTTGCATTTCTTTGCTGTCTTCATGCTCTTAACCGGTGACTCATTATCAAGATCCTTTTGCATTTCATGGCCTATCCTCACTGCATCATCACAGTTGACAATTGACTTGTCGGTAGTTATTACTCCACTAGACAGCGAAGTAATGGTGTTGGGGTCTTTTACCTGAAATGAAAAATGAAATATTATTTTACATAGCTAAGATGATAAGTAAATGTTCCACAAATAGTAACTGAAATGTGGAATGATTTCTGTGCTACTATCAGTAAATGAAACAGATCTATACTAACCTCTATGAAGGGGTTATGAGTTGAAAACCATGCAGAAATCAACTTGACGTGCTGGCTGTCTTTCTCTAGACGCTTTGCCCCAAGGTCTGTGTGGGTCCTCTTACTCCGCTTTCCACCAATCATTTCTTCCATCAGGTAGCTTGAGATGTGAAAACGTACCAGCCCATACTTTCACAGAGCTCTCGTTGCGCATTCTTCCTCTTGTTAAGCCTCCATTTGACTTGGCTTTCCGCATGAGTGTCTCTTCGATTGTCTGGTCAGAAAATTGTCCAGAAAATTGCTCATCGCTGTAGCGTGTTGTGTGATTCCCCTTGTAGCATTTATTATGATAGACAGCCTCTTCCGCTACAAGATCTGCCTTCCTTCCAAGCGTCCTTTCACAGCCATTCCAAGACTATCTTTTCTTTCACTTGCGATTCTCAGAAGTGATTTCTTTAGCGTCATAGTTGATGCTCGATGTATGGTCTGCTGTCTATCAGGATGTCTTTCATCAAAATGGATGTCCTCATTGCATATGAAACATCTTTCACTGTACGGAAATCGAGTAGAACCCTGGCCTGAAAACATTACATGAAAACATGGACAAAGTTAGTTGCCATCCCATGTAAATCACCATACTAACTTCAAACATTCAAAATTCAAACAAAATAACATAAAACAGGTATGGGCTTGGAATCTTAATGAAATTTACATGAATCAAGTAAAGAATTACTTTATCTTACCATCAACTTTGTCATCATTTACTGCTTGAGACACCTTTTGTTGCTTTGGTCTTGGCGCATGCTCTTGCTCCTCAACATCTGGCTCCTTTTGCATGAAAAGGGTTCGGCATCTACGATGGACTGTCATAGGAGTGTTGCTACTCCATTTTTGTTCCAATCGCTCCAATAATGAAGAGTTGTTGATAAGTCTACACTGCTCTATTAGATTCTCATATCCCTTTCTGTACAACCTCTGTAGCTTTCCTGCTTCTGAAAAGTCCTCACTACATATTTCACATATATCCATCCTGGTAATTTTGTTATTTTACAGTATTGTTCCAAAGGCCTCAGGGAACTTTTGGGACATCTCACTGCACTGGGGTAGTCAAGGTACATGTAGGCTAGCTAGGTTTTCTCAGTAATCACTCCTGAAACAAAGACAAAACAAAGACTTCATTCATGCAATATATAGTGTTTTAGTCTAGGGTCAATGACATTTGATCCCAAGAAAGGTAATTTCCCCCTCCCCCTCTGCTCTTGGAATAAATAATAACCCCCATATCCACCATGTAAGATGAAATTAACCTCTTCGGTTTTTTTTTTGCTCATTTTTATATAATATGGTAATTTTCCTGTTATAAATATGACATTTTAGTGATAAAACAGCTTTTTGACCTTTGACCTCATTTTCAGAGGTCAGGATTTGGTCCCAAGGGTCAATAATTATCTTATGTCATCTTCTTTCGTAATCCTGTGCATTTTGACACCAAGATCATCTATATACCATATTTTGTTGCTGAAATACAATTTTATATGATTTAGGCAGAGGTCAATGACCTTTGACCTCTAATAAAAAGGTTTCCCTAACCCCTATCCCTCCTTACTTTTTTTTGGAAGTTGTCCATACCCATACCCACCAAAATCAGTTGAAACTAGCTTCTTTTAAATTTTTTCACAGATTGGCTAATATATGGCTAATTTAGGGTTACTAAGTGAGGTTATGCGTAGCGGGAGGTTGAGGTGGTTCGGACACGTGGAAAGGATGGGAGAGGACAGCTGTATGAAGAGGTGTATAAATATGAATGACAATGGAAGGAGAGAGAGAGGCTGTCCGAGGAAAACATGAAATGAGTTGCTGAGACATGATCTCAGAGTTAAAGGACTAACAAGAGGCCTAGTAACGGAACGTGCAGCCTGGAAAGCGGCCTTAGGTGAATCACGGCTTACACGTGCAAGCACGGAAACGGCCGTAAAACGACGACGACGAAAATCCTCTCTCCCCAAGGGGGTTTGTCCTTGAACACACACCGTGTTAATGTGCATAAATACATAATCGCTTGTCGTACATCCTTACCGGAAGTAAATATTATAAAAGACAAACACGGCTGATTACTTTTTGAAACGGTTGTTACTGCTGGTTAACACTATATTGAAAGGGAGGCAACCCGGGGTGTGTTCAGTTACCAAGCAGCTAGCTAACACTTGCCAAGCCAGCTGTTCCTTATCAATGGTTATAAATAAAGTGCTTGCTCAAATGATTAAACAACTTGGTGAGCTATCTATAAGAAACTTGGTAACTGAACACGCTCCCGATGTTCCTGAGGCTCGAGCTAAGATCTACTGTAACCTATATATCCCGGAGAGATCCCAACATGACCCTTCCCGCCACTCCCATACGGAGTGGCTGTACTAGTCACCAAAATAAAGAATATCCATGGAGTAAATAATGATTGTAATATTTATATTTAAGCATACTAGAGGATAGGGGGCTTATACCTGTTGTAGGATTTGTTTATACAATTAGTGCCCCAATTTTTAATGGTACCCCAGTTTCTTGGACTCCTCAGAGAATCCTCCCAATTTCCAAGCCACATGTCAAATCCGGCTGAGACTTTCGGAATTAAATTTTGCATCAATAACGGGAATACAAAGTATAGAGGGTTGACATACTTTATATTGACCCAACTTAAGGTCATGACCTAATGTCCTAATTAGAGACATTTTAACATTTTTCACCATAACTTGGCTAACGTTTGTCCGATCGGAACGAAGCTGCGCTCTAGATATCCTAGAGTAAGGCGCATTTACACTTCAATTACATCATACACCTCCGAGTTAGTCAAATGTCGATGTGAAAGCAAAAGAATGCTTCTTTTTTTGGGGTCATCACTCAATCTTGCCAATGTGGAATCTCAAGACCATGTGACCTTCCAAGATGTTCTTGTATTACAATAGTGTACCTGCACTGAAGTTGTGCACCAGATATTTGATTCGTGTCCTTGACCTACTTTTTTCAGATCGTGGCCTAATTAACAAAAAAAACACCTTTTGATCATAACTTGAATAATTTTACTCGGATTTTCATGATTTTGAGTTTTATGGGATAAATTGTAGATGGGGACACATTTTCTTAATTTACACTCTATTACCTAAATGTTAACGGTCAAAGTCATATCGTGGTTCTAAAAAAAGATGGCCTTCATTGGATCGCGGGCGCCAGGGGAGGTTTACCCTTGGTGATCACAGATATTTCGCATAATTTGATCTACACAACCTCAATCTACTTCATAAAATGCAACTGCCAACACAAAACATCCATTGCTCCCTTACTGATGCTAAACCTCGTCATGTAACAGCAAACTATGCAAGCTACAATTTTGCCTCCTTGCTCTCCTTCCAAAGATTAAACTTCCCTTCCCCATACGACTCAATCCCACCTCTTTGTTTCCTCCGCCTTAAATCTTCATACCTTCCCGTTTCTTAACCCTTCTCCTTCCCTCCGTCCCCACCCTTGCCTCAAACCACGCCATGCACGTAGTATGCAGACGGTCGTTAACAAACACATCATAGACATTGATAATCAGAAAACGTTTCAAAGAAAAAGGAAATCTCACAATCATAGATCTGTACTCATCCTCAAACAGGTCGAGGAAAATCTCTTCACCCTGAAACGAGAACGAAACATAAAATCTCTCTCTGTTGTCATTCATTTGGGTAGTTGCTATGCTAGCTCGTTCTCAGAAACAGGGCCTCAGAAAGGAAGTACCTTGTAAAAGCCACGTAAAAGTGTGATGCTGTCTTGCCGAACGCCCTGGTGGACGAGAACAATTTCATGAGAACAAGATGAACATTTAACATTTACAGAAAGGAAAAGAAAGACAGACAACGAACCAAAACCAGGAAGGTCCTGGCACAGCGTTTACCTCGATGCACGCACAATGCACGTCCCTGAACACGCAGCGCCCACCGGTCAGTCCCAGCGTCCGAAGCAGCATGCATGCCAGCTCGAGAGTGCCCAGTCGCACGCGGCTTTCTGTTAAGCGACCATCAAATAATGCACTCGTTGCTGCATTACATACTCACAATAAATAAATAAATAACAAACAAACACACGACTCATTAAAAATACTCAGAGCTTTTACAAGTGGGAAATAAATGTGTAAATAGTTTTCGGTGAACTCAGATGTACCATCACCTCAAAGAGCCACAGTTGTGCTTCTTAATACAATATCAATGGAATATTCCTTGACCACTGAACAAACGAGTTGGAATGTGGCTGCATGTGATCTATCGGGGCGGGAGTAAATGTGTTGGAGGAAAATGTTTACAGGGGTGTGGTTAATACACCGGAAAATGTGGTGCTTGTGCCAAGTTTGGTTGAAATCCCTTCAGTGGTTTTCATGTTATCATTGTAACAAAAAAACGATTATAAACAGACGGACGGATGCATTCATGGATAGACAATCCGACAACGTAATGCCTCTGGCCTTCCCTGCGAAGGCACAATAATGGGTTAGAGATGACAACCCAAATTGTTTGTGTAGTAATGACTAAGTAGCCCTTAATGGGACTGCGGGAGCTCAACAAATGTAGAATTACAAATGCTAACACTATTTCGATGAGGTTATAAAACTTAAACATCTCATGGTAGTTTTTGAGTTTGCCATTGGGCACAGTTACCATGGCAGCCAAATTAGCAATCTGGTTTCAGTAAATGAAGACAAACAACAACAACAACAACAACAACTACATGCATTTTAAGGCCATTTTCCCTGCTCGAGCGGGGGTTAGCCTTGCGGTCCCCATGACAATCTTCTCCATTTTGCCCCATTTTCTGCATCTCCCCTTGTTAACCCCCTTGCCCGCATTTCTTCTTCCACCACCTTTAGCTAAGTCTTTCTCTGTCTTCCCCATCCTCTACTTCCTTCCACATTAATTTCCATCACTCTTCTCAACCAGTCACTTTCATCCTTCCTCAACACATGACGAAACCATCTCAACCTGTTCCTCTTCACAGCATCAATCACAGACTATATTCCCATCATCTTTCGCAATTCATCATTTATCTTCCTCTCTCTCAACGATACTCCGCACATCCACCGAACCATTCACATTTCCACCCTTTCCAGCCTTCGTTGCTGCTCAACGCTCATTACCCATGTCTCGCTCCCATAAATCATAACACTTCTCACACATGCAGCACACACCTTTCCCTTCAGCTTCAGACACTCCCCTCCTCGTCAGCACGCCACTCAGTTCCCGAAACTTCTTGCCATGCACATCTCACTCTAGCAACCGTCGCCAAGTCTGATCCACCTTCTCCATTCAACATGTCTCTTAGGTATCAAAATGTTTTCACACCTTTCAGCTTCACGCCGTCTCCAAGATCCAACTCGACATTTCCTCCATCTGCAGCTCCCTCTGTGCACACCTTACACTTGAATGTAGCTGCCACACAGGTTAATGACCCTCTCAGACCACTACATTTTTGATGAACCCACTCAGCGCACATTGTACATTGAATGGAGTTCACTCCGACACCCTTCCTGCACACAGCACACGGCCACTTCCCAGTTCTTTCAACCTCACCACATGCTTTACCACTTGCCATCACCTTCATCTTTCCGATATTCACCTTCAGACTTTTGCCTCCATACATTCCTTCCACTTGTTCATCTTCTCCTTCAGTCCATCCATACTTTCTGCAATCAACACCAGATCATCTGCATACAACAACTCCCATGGTAAACCCTCCTTTACGTTCTGAGCCAGCACCTCCATCACAGCTACAAATAGTAGTGGACTTAGTACCGACACCTGATGCACTCCCACCTTCACCTCAAACTCACCACTGTTCCCGTCCTTCGTCCTTACAGCTGTGCGCGCTCTTTTGTACATTGCCATCACTACTCTGATCAACCATTCATCCACTCCGAGCTTCCTCAATGCCCATGTCACTACTTCATGTGGAACCCTATCGAATGCTTTCTCCAGATCAACAAACCCAAGAAACAACTTCTTCCTCTTCTCCATGTACTTCTCCTGCAACTGCCTCACAATAAAAAGCGCATCTGTTGTCCTGAAGATGTGTAATTCACCAAAATAAATAAAACAGAAACAATACTCCAGACCCTCCCATGAGCCATAGAACCATGAGTAGTACCGGGCAAAGTGGCTTTGCTCAGAATGGAAATGAGTCTCTCGACCAGCAGCTGGCTGTACTCGGTCTCCTTCTCGAAATGACCTGCACGTGAATCCCGGTGTTCTTCAGGCTGTGGCTTCAACACCTGCTGCTGTTTCTGCTTTGACCAAATTCGAACATTCTCCAGTATACTTGCGTCCATACCTAGAAAACAGATCGTTTTAAAATAATAATAATAATAAAGCTCGTGAGTTCATAGAACACGATACCCCGCACAGTGTTAAAATCTACAATATACTTCAATTTTACTAAAATAAAGATTTTAAAGATCGGTTAAAAAAAAATCCGGAGGTTTAGCACTACCGAAGCAGTCTCGTAGATCACCCTGATGTATCAACTTGAACAACACATCCATGTAGTGCAAAACGGAAAGGTTTTGGATGTGACATGAATGATATTTGTGTTCTCCAATGTTCAAGTATAGAATTCAATTTAAATATTGTTACGGGACCGCGGATAAGATGTTGTTTGCCGAGCGGAGGCCCCGCGGCCCTAACAGATACCCCGACTAACCAGATTCCCGGACGTTGGCCGAAATCGCGCCACAGATATTCAATTTGGAAACCTCTAAAGCGACCGAATGTAAAGAGGAAGAAGAAGAAGACGTACGGAGGAATAACAGGATTTATTAATTATTTTCACAAGCCAAAGCAAAGAGAGCAGTTGGTTATATACAGAAAATGGAATGAGCAGAAACACAGTGAAATCATTAGCTTACCTATACAAGCTTAATTAATAAACCCCAGGACAACGTGAAAGACAGACGGACGATCACACTTACACGGGGAAATGCAGGCCGGAAGGAATGGCTTGGAGATGGGTGGCTTTTAGAGGCAAGGAAGGTTCAGCGGGTACTGGGCACGGTCGGGCCAGAAGGCACCGCCATCAAGAAGCCGAGCTTTGGTCCCAAACTGCGCGGGTGAAGTTCCTTTCTCCGTACTGCTGTCTCGTGCGCTCCTTGCGTTGCCCCGGTCCGCTTTTCCTGCTGCGCGGCACATCTCACGGCGGCTCGGTCACACCTGCTCGTCTCCAGCGCATCTCCTGGAGCCATCTCCTGGACTCATCTCTGTAAAAGCTGATCTGCTCGGGGAGCGTCCCGCGGCGGGTTATATAGGCCCCGCCCTTCACCCTTTGCGAACCTCCCCCAAGCGTTCTCTCTCCGCCCTCTCAAGCCAAACCCCTCGTTCTGGGTTGGATGAGCGGGGCCGACTTACTCCTCCCCTCTATGACGAGGTGGAGACCCGCCTTTCTTCTTCTTCGGCGTTACCTCGTGCGTAATGGAGTCAAATGCTGCAAAGTGGACGGCAGATGAAAATGCAGCAAAGTGCCTAAAGTGTCAATTGCAACAAAGTGGCAAACCTGGCACTTGGAAGCTGCCATGGGGCGTCGGAGGGCCTACTCTTATTTAATTCGGTGCAATGAAGAGTCAAACTAGTGGGAAACACATCCTTAGCCTACAGAGAATAAGGGACTAACTATTTAAAAGGATATATCGTGTCCTGTGTGTAGGTTTATGGAATTAACTAAGAGGACGAGCTGCGACCATTCTTTACATTACGAGGGTCAGTTACACACAACAAAACCATACTTTTCACATTCGTTACACTTTCTCAAAATTGTTACACTTCTCAAATTCGTTACACTTCTCAAATCCGTTACAATATAATACAGATTGTAAAAGTCGTATAAATAAATTATGGACATTTATTTGTGGCAGTACACCACCTGATCTAACACGTTACATTAGTTATTCGTGCCTGTTGTTTGTGTCCTTTGACGTCCTTAACAACAGTACGTTTACCATTTGGAATGATTCTCAATTGTATTTTACTGCCAGAAAGATAAAGTGAAATATCTCACTCCGCTCCGCGCACGTGCGGTCGGGATACATTCAGAGCCAAAGTACTGAAAAAGTACCGGATTGTTTTCAGATTAACATTAATTTTAATATGTTCAAAATCGTTAATATGTAACAGTCCCTTTAACATGTTCAACATATGTAACATTCATTTTAACATGTTCAAAATATATAACATTCATTTTAACACGTTCAAAATATGTAACTTTCATTTCAACATGTTCAAAATATGTAACATTCATTTTAAACAAGTTGTTCCTCGAGTTTAAACTGATGTTTGTAGACACACAGACAGATGGACAGACAGACAGATGGACGGACAGACAGACAGACAGACAGACGGACAGACAGACAGACAGAGACAGACAGACAGACAGACAGACAGACAGACAGACAGACAGACAAACATATGGACAGAAGTGAGCCAATTGTTTAACCCTGCTCCATGCTTAGAATGCACGGTGTAAAAAGTGGACGCACAAAGCAACTCTTGCTCGGAGGGGAAGGGCTCCATCAGTAACTCTCTAAAGCAACTCTTGCTCGGAGGGGAAGGGCTCCATCAGTTTCTTTGGGGACTTACTCTTGCGCAGAGTGGAAGGGCTCCATCAGTAACTCTCCAAAGCAACTCTTGCTCGGAGGGGAAGGGCTCCATCAGTAACTCTCTAAAGCAACTCTTGCTCGGAGTGGAAGGGCTCCATCAGTAACTCTCGAAAGCAACTCTTGCTCGGAGTTGAAGGGCTCCATCAGTAACTCTCTAAAGCAACTCTTGATTGGAGTGGAAGGGCTCCATCAGTAACTCTCTAAAGCAACTCTTGATTGGAGTGGAAGGGCTCCATAAGTAACTCTCTAAAGCAACCTTGATTGGAGTGGAAGGGCTCCATAAGTAACTCTCCAAAGCCACCTTGATTGGAGTGGAAGGGCTCCATCAGTAACTCTCTAAAGCAACCTTGATTGGAGAGGAAGGGCTCCATCAGTAACTCTCTCAAGCAACTCTTGCTCGGAGTGGAAGGGCTCCATCAGTAACTCTCTAAAGCAATCTTGATTGGAGTGGAAGGGCTCCATCAGTAACTCTCTAAAGCAACCTTGATTGGAGTGGAAGGGCTCCATCAGTAACTCTCTAAAGCAACTCTTGCTTGGAGTGGAAGGGTTCCATGAGTAACTCTCTAAAGCAACCTTGATTGGAGTGGAAGGGCTCCATCAGTAACTCTCAAAAGCAACCTTGATTGGAGTGGAAGGGCTCCATCAGTAACTCTCTAAAGCAACTCTTGCTTGGAGTGGAAGGGCTCCATCAGTAACTCTCTAAAGCAACCTTGATTGGAGTGGAAGGGCTCCATCAGTAACTCTCTAAAGCAACCTTGCTTGGAGTGGGAAGGGCTCCATCAGTAACTCTCTAAAGCAACTCTTACAAGAAGAAGTAAACACTGAAAATATGAACAAGTTTATAAATTTGGGTTTACTTACAATCCTGTGAATGGAAAGGTTTAATTTTTAACTCATCTACGATGAAATCGAGATTCTCCGTTAAAACCACGACGATCTCTTCACGCAGGCGACCGGTCCATTAACAATTTTTCGTTTTTTCCTACTCCTCCTCGGTGGCTCAACGGATCGTTTTGAAATGCTGTATGATGATTCATGATGTCTATTTGCAAAAGCTAATGGAGCCCTTTTTTATTTTGATCCAGGTGGGAAGATAATTAGCGAATTAACTCTAAATCTATCTATAATTCCATTAATCTCTGTGTGTATGTGTGTGTGTATGTATGCGACAACGATTTCTCGACAACTACCGGTCCGATATACTTGAAACTTGCCAGGTATATTGCTGGGGACCCGAGGATGTGCCTTTTCAAGGTTTGAAATTAATCGGACAAGTACTTACCGAGCTATGGCGATTTAGCCGTTCGCCGTTCGCTTTGGCGTTGCGAATGGACCAAACCATTGCATGTAAATAGAGGGGGGGGGTTCTGTGGTCGTTGCGAATGGACCAAACCATTCAAGTAAATAGAGGGGGGGGATTGTCACTGTACTCGCAAGCCGTTCGCCGTTCGCTTTGGCGTTGCGAATGGACCAAAACATTTCATGTAAATAGAGGGGGGAGATATAATTTTAGATAGATATATAGTACGGGCATATATATAGTACGGGCATGCCCTAGTATAATCAATGTTTGTATGTCCATTGCATATTGAGAGATTCAGTCATCAGATGCAGATTGTGGATTCAATTTAAAAAAAAAAAACATGTTTCCCAGAAAAACAGGTAAAGAAAGGGAGAGGGGTGGGGAGAGGGATGGGGAGAGGGGTGGGGAGATAGTTGGGGTGAGATTGGAAGGGGGGAGAGGGAGGGGGTGGCGAAGAGTAGAGTTCCTGGATATATAGAGTCCCGACTCGCAATTTGAAGCCATTTTATATCCATGGAGCACGGTGCACCTACAGTGTGCCCATTGTGTGTGTGAAGTGTAATTTGCCTGTTTTCGAATCAAACTGCCTTTCTCTTCGCCCAAAAGGGAGATTATATTACATAATGGTTTGTTTCAGTTCTTCCAACACGTCTGAATAAGCAAACAATCAGACAGGATTGATGTATAATCTTGAAATGTATCACAGAAACCGTGGCAAAATGAAACGGAATGAGCGCCCGAATAAAGGTTCACACTCATGATGAGTGCCTGACTTCAGGTGTGCAGAGAGCGAGTGAGGACAAGAAACACACAGGTAGTGACAGAATGCAGAAATTTGAAAGAAGTGGAAGAATGAAATTGAAAGACAGAAATGGAGACACACCATTCAAGGTGGATGCGCACACCACCACCCACCAGGAGAGAAGGGAATTAGAAAAGATAACAATTGCGAATGAAAAAATGAAAAGAGATCGAGAAGATTGAGCGATTGAGTGCTCTTCTTGAAGGCAGGTCCTTCACTTCTTGGCAAATGTCATACTAGGTGGTTTGCCATTGCCTTCACAGCAATTAGTCAGGGCAGGAATTTGTAATTTGTTCAGAATGCCGGTGATAGCTTGCCTACTCTTTTTGAAGGACACTGTGGGATCCTTCATGCACCAACTGTTATGTTGGCATTCTTCACAGCTCGAATCTATTGTTCACCCATACGGACAAGGACAGAAGATCTCCGAACCACCATCCAGGTGTTCACCGCATCCCTTCTGAACATGGTAAAGTTTACATTGGTGGAACTGGCAAAACTTTCACCACTAGACTGAAAGAACATCAAGCACGTAACAGACAAGGCGAACGGGAAACATCAGCAATAGTCAATCATGCACCTGTAGCGGTTACCGCTGGATGCACACAATCGCCTTGCACCGGCCAGAACACGGCCAGACGTGCCTCTCCCGGGCATGCCCGGACTCACTGTTCCCGGGCACGCCCGAACCTCCCGGGCACGCCCGGTCTCGTCTTTCCCGGGCATGCCCGCTATCGCCTTTTCAGGACTCGCCCAGAGCGTCCGGGCATGCCCGCTATCGCCTTTCCAGGGCCCAGAGCGTCCGGGCATGCCCGCTATCGCCTTTTCAGGACTCGCCCAGAGCGTCCAGGCATGCCCGCTATCGCCTTTCCAGGGCTCGCCCAGAGCGTCCGGGCATGCCCGCTATCGCCTTTCCCGGGCTCGCCCAGAGCGTCCGGGCATGCCCGCTATCGCCTTTTCAGGACTCGCCCAGAGTGTCCGGGCATGCCCGCTATCGCCTTTTCAGGGCTCGCCCAGAGCGTCCGGGCATGCCCGCTATCGCCTTTCCAGGGCTCGCCCAGAGTGTCCGGGCATGCCCGCTATCGCCTTTCCAGGGCCCAGAGCGTCCGGGCATGCCCGCTATCGCCTTTTCAGGACTCGCCCAGAGCGTCCAGGCATGCCCGCTATCGCCTTTCCAGGGCTCGCCCAGAGCGTCCGGGCATGCCCGCTATCGCCTTTCCCGGGCTCGCCCAGAGCGTCCGGGCATGCCCGCTATCGCTTTTCAGGACTCGCCCAGAGTGTCCGGGCATGCCCGCTATCGCCTTTTCAGGGCTCGCCCAGAGCGTCCGGGCATGCCCGCTATCGCCTTTCCAGGGCTCGCCCAGAGTGTCCGGGCATGCCCGCTATCGCCTTTCCAGGGCTCGCCCAGAGCGTCCGGGCATGCCCGCTATCGCCTTTCCAGGGCTCGCCCAGAGCGCCCGGGCACGCCCAGCCTCGACTTGCCAGGCCGCAGCCAAACACGCCCGGGCAGGTCCAGACTCGCCTTTCCAAGGCTCGCCCTTGACACCCAGGCATGCCCGGTATAGCTTTTGCCGGGCAAACTTCCCGACATAAATGTGTATATATATATTGCTGCCCGATAAACGGGCTTGTGAGAATACCTGAGCTGTTTTGTTTCAATAAAGCAACACGGACGAATTCCATCTTTGGTCGCGTCAATTCTTTCGACTCAGTTTGGAGCGCAGCTCCTTCACACCGATCAATAAATCATTGCATACTATGGACAGACAGGAAACGTCTAACATTCATCAGACAATGGACAACAAGGAGAATCCGAGAAGCTGTGGAGGTACATCTACATCACACGGTCCCCCAAATAAACGTGCTACCCAGGAGCGATATCTGGCTCTCAATCATGAACACGCAGACACCTACAATCATAGCTAACAATACAACGAGGACAATGGCCAATGATGAGCAAGAGCACACCAGCCAATCAGCACCCCACAATAACTAGCCAATGGGGAGGGGGGGGGGGGGGATGGAGTTCTTATAAACTCTGCCTCCCATTCATTCCAGTTACTTCCTCCTGCTGATGGGCAGAGCAAGCTGCCTGAAACGTCGAGGCCTACTTTTCTTCTTCATCTTATGCTTTAGACTTATTATTAAAGTACTAGGACGTGCCCGTACGTGGGTGCCCGTTCCTTGCCCAAAAAAAAAAAAAAAAAAATTTCCAAATTTAAATCAAGTTTACCCGCACGTACGTGCTTGCCCGTACGTGCTTGCCCGTACGTGCGTGCAAAAAAACATGCGTGCAAACAACAACAACAAAAAACAACTTTGAAACCACGTGTCAGTAACGACCACAGAACCCCCCCCTCTATTTACATGAAATGGTTTGGTCCATTCGCAAAGCCAAAGCGAACGACCACAGAACCCCCCCCTCTATTTACATGAAATGGTTTGGTCCAAAGCGAACGGCTTGCGAGTACGGTGACAATCCCCCCCCCCCCCCCCCCCTCTATTTACATGAAATGGTTTGGTCCAAAGCGAACGGCTTGCGGAGTTTGGTAAAGAAATCGCCATAGCGTGCACAAACGCGCAGGAAAGCGAAAGAATCGCAAATTAGTTTTAATTCGTTTTAAAACATAGTTGAACGCCAACATAGTTTGCCAACGTGAAATAAATGAATACGCTCTCAAATGTGCCGTCCGAGGCAGAGTCTGTTCGGCACGTTCGGCACACGTGATAGCTCGCTGCTCTCTGATTGGTTGAATCGTTTTTTGGACATAGCTCGGTAACTACTTGTCCGATTAATATGAAACCTTGAAAAGGCACATCCTCGGGTCCCCAGCAATATACCTGGCAAGTTTAAAGTATATCGGACCCGTGGTTGTCGAGAAACAGCGGTCACAGACAAACACACAGACACACACACACACACACACACACACACACACACACACACACACACACACACACACACACACACACACACACACACACACACACACACACACACACACACACACACACACACACACACACACACACACACACACACACTACTGGCATTATAGATAGATAAAGAATATAAATAGCGCTTTTCAGAGCCAACACATGGTGTAAACAGAAACCCTTTACTTTGTTACTATTCCAGCATGGAAGCCTTTAAACAGCACTTCAACTAAATAGTCCAAGTTCATTAAAGACAAAGCTTGTAAATGGTTTGTTCAAAACTCCAAATAATTCCTACCTTTGTTGTGCCGCATGGCATACAGCAAGCACAGCACGAACAGCGAGGAGGAATCGCTGTCTTCGCACAACAAGGCTGCATACATAGCCTCGAGAAATGGCCTAAAGATGAAGAAAATGGGGGCAAAAGGGGTTAACTTATTCAATTCAGTGTTGAAAAATGGGTGTTCAACTGAAGCCACATCCTCTACCACAAGTTTATGTTCAATCTATTGATAATAATCAGCATTTACAGCTGAATCTTTCAAAAGAAAGGCAAAGAATATAGTGTTCCTGGGTAGTTTTAACCAAACAATGCTACTAATGGTGACCACCTCTCATTTCAGACCACCTACTAATGTCCTTTAATAAACAACCCAAAAAGAGTGAACATCTACAAAAACATGACCAAGACCCCATGGAATCCAGGTAATGCTATGGACCAGCAGCCAAAATATTTGGTCATTTTCATGAATGTACATTTCAGACAACCGCTTGACCGGTACAAATGAATGCCGGACAACTATTATCAAAGATGCCTCTACTTAGTGGGTTAAGTAGTTTGTTTTCTTGCAAGACTCAAAGGGAAGGTGTAACAATACCCGTTCCATAACATGCCCACCCATCATGGTGTCTTGAGTGCGTCCCCCTAATGAAACACCATGCGTTTTGAGAGACCACCTTGGGGATTGGTACGAGGAGGCAATCTCTCAAGACAGGATCTACCGCATCCTATTTCAGAAATTAAATACATACATCTAAGTCGACCACAGGTTGAACAGGACAGACAGAAATGTGAGTTTTGTCTGTCCTGTCCCACCAATGGGACAGAACAGACAAAACATCACTGACAAAATGCTAAACAAAAACTTCAACATCTGGACACCAAAGGTCTCCAAACCCACCGGCTCTGAGGATTACTTTTATTGATGGCGACAGATGACTTTTCCTCGTCAGTGATGTTTTGTTCAACTTGTGCTGAAAACGACCAAAGGGGAGCACTGTCCATCTCCACCATCTCTATTTCTGCACGACATCGATAAGCCGGTCTCAACGACAACAACAAAAAGACATTTCAAAGAGAATTCAAAATAAACGACTAAACAAGTTACTACACAGAGACAACGGCTGCACAGCTTCACAACAGAACAACTAGAGTTCATAGAACATGTTACCCCACGCAGTCTTCTATTCATAATTCAATTGAAATAAAATAAAGGTCGTGTAAATAAATTAATTCCGGAAGTTTACCGCAGTTGACGCAGCGTCTTTTACACCACCCTAACATGTTACATTAGTTTTTCATGCCCGTTGTTAGTGTCCTTTATGACATCTTCAAAAACAGCAAGCTTCCTGTTTGGAATGATTCTCAATTTTGTTTGCGTGCCAGGCAGGCCGAAAGAGTGAACCATGATCTTATTCACCCATGTACGATCAGGACAAATTCAGAGCCAAAGTACTGTTAAAACAGCATGTTTGTCTTCCGATTCATGTTCAAAACATAACATTAAATTTAAAGAAGTTGTACCTCGATCATAAACTAACGTTTGTGGACAGACATGAGCCAATTGCTTAACACCGCTTTTCGCTTTGCTTCGCTTCGCTTCACATGCGCATGTGCTTGTGCGGGGTAGAAACGGCTCAAGATATTCAGCTTAAGAAACATCTTTGTCTTCATGATAAAGTCCCATTGATAGAGATACACAGAAATGAGAGCTCCAGATAACGAGTTTGTGGAAAATTTTGAATCTTCGGTACGTCATCGATTAAATATTTACTTATCTCACCAATGACAATTGTTGCATTGGCCTTTCAATCAGGAACAATGGAGATTCAAATACGTGGTACATACAACTAACTATTTCATCATGAATGTGTCAAATATCTGCATTAAATATCAAACTTTTTGGCTGTAATCAGCTGTCTCTCGTGCTTTAAAAAAAAAAAAAGGGGGGGTGGCGAGACATCCGGCGCTGTCCAGCTGGGTGAGTTTTTCCCAGCAATGGTTGGCTTCATCGTGGTTATCTTTTGCCTGTGAGACGGCGGCACCATTACCTGACCCCACATCCCAATATACACTTTATAGGCCTTTGGTGGCCTCAAAATGGACGTCAAGACCAACGTATGTTAGCTTAAAACATTGCCCAGAAAATTGCTCGGAATACGCCCAAAAATTGGGGCCTCTAGGTGTTGTGATTTGGCTGTGAAAGAATAAGGTACAAACACACAAACAAGTGCACAAACGAACATGTGAAAACATTTACAAGATGAGACTTTACCGTCATAGTCGGGGTAGGGGGGGGGACAGTTAACTTAACCAAGCCGTGTAAAATTGGTTTACCTCGCTAAAAAGCAAACAAACATTAAGCTACATAAGACTAGGAATGACAACAAAGCAAGTTTACCTAAGCCAAACACACCTTCCTTTTTCTGCTTGCCGCTCACGAGGTCTCTCTGAGCACCTGCACCGTCCTGCCCGCATACCTCTACTGAGGCTCCCTCGGGCTCCTCAAGTCCACCCTTTTGTTTTTCTTCCACTTCCCCCTCATTCTGGCATTTGGCTTCACTCTGTTTTTCCTCCTCTTCCTCATCACCACCTTCCTCACCCACATTTTTATAGTTGGGCCTCTTGCCTGGTCTCCGCTTCATGCCTTCTCGTGTCATCTCCAAGGATTTCTCTAGAGGCTCCGTTGGGGGTGTGAAGCGACGAAAGCTCAACCTTGACTGTAAAAGACAGAACTGATGATGCTCTACCATGGTACAACTCAAACACATGTGCACGCAAGTCAAATCATTAGAGGTTCTAAAAAAATAAAAATAAAAATAAGCAATATTAACATTAAATGCCAAAACGATTAGAATACCGTTTTAAAGAATGGTTCATTATTCACAAGAATTACAAATATGATCAAATACAAATAATTTTAGAACAGCCCCCTCCCTGGATCCACAAAAACACCAACCATATGGAGGATTCATGAACCAAATGTCTGATGGAAATAAGCTTCACTTGAATAAATAAACTACTTAGAAAAATGAAAATTAAAAACAACTAGTCCCCTTTGTGAATAATCACACTTGCTCACCTTGAAGGTCAACATACAGGTAGTGGACAATAAAATGGAAACACCAATGTAAAGGCACTTAATAGGTCGTTGGGCCACAATGTGTGCGGACATTATGGCCTGTATGTGCCGTGGCCTAGAGTGCACTGGCGTCTGATTCAGATCTGGTGACTGAGAAGGCCATGACGAATGGATAACATCGTGCCATGCTCATCAACCCATTGGGCAACCACACGTCTTCTGTGGATGGGGGCATTATCATCCTGGAAGACACCCTTCCCGGCAGAAACAAAATTCTGCAACATGGGATGAAGATGAATACCCACTACCATCAAGTAGCGATCAGTATGGACCTTGCCTTCTAAGATAATGACTGCATCCACACCATGCCAGGACAATGCCCCCACAATATTACAGAACCACCAGAACCCTTCACTGTTTGAAGCAAGCACTCGGGGTCGTAGTTCTTAAGGTTGGTGCAAACTCATGCACTCACCGGTTTGTCGAGAACACGGTGAAGGACGATTCATCTGACCATATCACATTTCTCCACTCCCGGTATCCCCCTCTGTGGAGTTCTCGGCAGAACGTTCTTGAAGAAAATGGCTGCTCACGCCCCAGGTTGACATTAACAGTCGATTGATCTGCAGTTGCCCACCAGCTTTGCCATGCACTTCAAATTAATCTATGGATATTGCTATCCTGGAATATGTGCTTCCACCCACTGGTGCCCTTTGCTGATTATGTCTTTCCCTCGGAGTTCCATGCCAACATCACCTCGGACACCATTGCTCATGAAACAAAAGCAAGCTGAGCTGTCTATCACTGAAGCTCCTGCCAAATGCACCCCAACAATCACCCCCATTTCAAAATCACTGAGGTCTCCTCTTGCAGCCATAACTACAGGCACCCAGGTCTGTGCAGCATTTGTATACATGACCCTAAGTATGCTGGGATGTTACTTGCTTAACTAACCTGGGCCACACACCTGTGTGGAAGCCATTACTTTCAATATAAAGTTGGACCCCGATATTCATATATTCATGGGGTATACTATACGTTCCTGGAAAATGCCGTGATCAGAACTGCAAATGTGGGGGCATTGTTTGAATGGGAAAAGGGAGGATAGGTTCCCAGCAGTTCGTGATTCATGGAATATCCCAAAAAACATCGAGGAAAATCCCGTGAATGTTCAGGAAAATCCCGCAAATGTTAGGGTATTGTTTCATTGGGGAAGGGGACAGCTATAATTGCACTAATAAATGTGGTGGAGCGTTTTCATTCTGTACAGTAACTCACTGGGGATATCCCACGAAGCTATTTCAGTGTGGATGGTGGGATATCCTGAGAAGCTGTTTACAGTGTGAATGGTGGGATATCTCACAAGCCGTTTCAGTCTGGATGGTGGGATATCCCGAGAAGCTGTTTACAGTGTGAATGGTGGGATATCCCACGAAGCTGTTTCAGTGTGAATGGTGGGATATCCCAAGAAGCTGTTTCAGTGTGAATGGTGGGATATCCCGTGAAGCTGTTTACAGTGTGAATGGTGGGATATCCCGTGAAGCTGTTTACAGTGTGAATGGTGGGATATCTCACAAAGCTGTTTACAGAGCGAATGGTGGGATATCCCACGAAGCTGTTTACAGTGTGAATGGTGGGATATCCCACGAAGCTGTTTCAGTGGGAATGGTGGGATATCCCACAAAGCTGTGTTTCAGTGGGAATGGTGGGATATCCCACGAAGCTGTTTCAGTGGGAATGGTGGGATATCCCACAAAGCTGTTTACAGTGTAGATGGTGGGATATACTGCAAAGCTGTTTACAGTGTGAATGGTGGGATATCCCGAGAAGCTGTTTACAGTGTGAATGGTGGGATATCCCACGAAGCTGTTTCAGTGGGAATGGTGGGATATCCCACGAAGTTGTTTACAGTGTAGATGGTGGGATATCCTGCATAGCTGTTTACAGTGTGAATGGTGGGATATCCCGAGAAGCTGTTTACAGTGTGAATGGTGGGATATCCCACGAAGCTGTTTCAGTGGGAATGGTGGGATATCCCACAAAGCTGTTTCAGTGTGGATGGTGGGATATCCTGCAAAGCTGTTTACAGTGTGAATGGTGGGATATCCCGAGAAGCTGCTTACAGTGTGAATGATGGGATATCCCACGAAGCTGTTTCAGTGTGAATGGTGGGATATCCCACGAAGCTGTTTCAGTGTCGATGGTGGGATATTCTGCAAAGCTGTTTGCAGTGTGGATGGTGGTCATGCTCTCGGCTCATGGAAGATATGTTTTTTTGGTGTATGTCCAGTTGCTTTTTGAGTGCAACTTTTTGCGAAGGTAAGTTTTTGAAGTGTCATAATCGAGGTTGGTGGACAAATTTTATTTGCACCCGTGAAAAACCGCGACCACGCGGAACTCACGAATGTTGGGACGGTGAATGTCGGGGTCCGACTGTACTTGATGGCCCTCATTTACCCAGGTTTCCACTTTTTTTTTGTCCACTAACTGTATATCAAAATGGCATCTATATTTACAGCTTAATATGGACAGCAAATAAAAAAATTGACAAGAAGCATGTAATTACAACATGAATACTAATGATTATGATGCAAAAGTACAAGATAACAAAAAACAAACAAAAAAAAAAAAACATTTCCTTCTCTGTTCTCATTCGTTTATTCATTCTTATTCGTTCGTTCGTTCTTCGACCACGTGTTTCTCCCCCATTTCCCCAGATAGTTTTCACTTATTAACCTTCAATGTTTACACTTTCCCCTCAAGTTATGTATTCCGTCATATTTTATAACACCTTTTTCTTCTTCTTCTTTAAAAGGCTGCTTTCGACTTGCTCACCAAATCAATTCATCCCAAAAAAATATCCATCTCCTATAGTGCCTTTTTTCTACATTCCCTAAACTCTCCTGCACTCCATCCTCCATCCAGCGTCCTTAAACGTATTTTTAACTCGAAGGTCACAAGAAACTCATTTTGCAATAAATGTTCGTTTCCCATAAATCGTACACTTTCAAAAATCCAATCTCACCCCTCCCCTCCAAATCTTCCCCATAAACCCTCCCCTCCAAATCTTCCCCATCACCCCTCCCCTCCAAATCTTCCCCATCACCCATCCCTTTCAAATCTCCCCCCTTGCCCCCTCCCTCCTAAACTACCCCCTCACCCCTCCCCGCCAAGACGCCCCCTCACCCCTCCCCTCCTAGACTCCTGCCTCACCCCTCCCCTCCAAATCTCCCCCATATCCCATCCCTTTCAAATCCCTCCCCTTGTCCCTTCCCTCCCAAACTCCCCCCTCACCCCTCCCCTTCAAATCTCCCCACCCTCATTGCTTCTCAATTTCCCCCCTCTCACTCCCCCTCCTAAAAGCGTCCTCCCCGCTTCTTCCCCCTTCAAACTCTCACCTCCATCTCCCCCAACCTTCTGCCTCACTCTTCCCCCTCCTCAAATAACACCTCATTGTGGCTCACCCAATCACCATCAAACCTTTTGTCCGCCCCATCCTTCCCTTTCTCCGAGCTATTCTGAAATCTTTGACACACCTTCAAACAGCTCTCCCTACCTCTTCCACCTCTTCCACATCTTACCCTACCCCTCCTCCCCCCGGTTCTGTATCTGATGCTCCCCCTTCCTCTTCATTAACGGTATGGACCTCAAACATCCGGGCCCTTCGTTCAAACTTAACTTATCTCTCCATACAGGTTGCTTCTGTCAAACCAGACCTGATCTGCTTAACAGAAACTTTCCTCCTTTATGATGTCTCTGATTCCATAGTATCTCTCCCGGGCTACTCCCTCCTCCGGTATGATAGACCTGAGCCTCGTCCTGGAGGCGGGGTTGCTATCTTTATCAAAAACTCTCTTCCTCACTCGCCCTGCACTGCACTCTCTCCACCTCACCCCCAGGAATACCTCTGGCTACGGCTTCCCCTTCGCTCCCACCTCTTGTTCATATGTGTGTTGTACCGTCCACCAAACAGTGATGACTCCATCTACATCTCGCTGTCTGATGATATGGACCAACTTCTATCTACTCATCCCAACTCTCTCTTCCTCATATGTGGTGATTTCAACTGTCATCATGCCAGTTGGCTGGGTGTGGGTACCTCTCTCACCAGCCATGGCTCCTCAGCAAAGGACTTCTGCGACTCACTGGGACTGACACAATCTGTCAATTTCCTGACCCGGATCTCAGTCAACGGAACATCTTCTCTTCTGGACTTGGTTATGACCAACTTCCCTGAAAATGTCTGCTGCTCTTCTTCTGCTCCGATCGGATCATCTGATCATGTCCTTGTTAAAGTGGACATCTCTCTGACCATCCTCAGGGAGCTTGCTCAGCGTCGACGAGTCTGGCATTTCACTCAGGCCAACTGGCACGGTCTTCAAGCAGCCATCAATCATCTGGACTGGTCTCCCATCTCTACCACCTCTGACATCAACTCATCCTGGGAATTCTTCCAAAGTAAATTGCTCTCTCTCATGCACAGATTTATCCCATCTCGTCTTCAGTTGTCATACCCTTCCTCCCGTCCATGGTACACGGAATCTTGTGGTGAGGCTGTTGCCCAGAAACAACTTGCCTTCGTCTCCTGGAAAGCAAATCCAACGGAAGGAAATCTCATTTCCTTTCACAAAGCCCGAAACAAGTGTGTGTCCACCCTCAGGAGAGCCAGGAAACAATATCTCTCCGTTCTCAAGACCGAACTCTCTTATCTGTCTCCCTCTTCCAAATCCTGGTGGCGTCTGGTCAAATCCGTTTCTGGTGTTTGTTCCCCCTCCATCCCCTCCCTTACCTCAAACGGCTACACAGCTGACTCCGCACGTGAAAAAGCTGAATGCCTCAACTCTGTGTTTGCCTCTAAATCTTGTGTCCCAAACCCATCCCTCTCTGTACCCACCATACCCAGTCGTACCCTGCTGCTCCTGGACTCCATGTCCTTTCCTCCTGACAAGGTGGAAAAGTTTCTGTCAACCCTCGACTCTGATTCTGATTCTGCAACTGGACCCGACGGCATCAGCCCACGGGTCCTAAAATCCTGCTCTGCTGCTCTATCTCACCCTCTCTCTGTTCTCTTCACCCTCTCTTTTGCTCAAGGTCAACTGCCATCTGCTTGGAAATCAGCCAACATCACCGCTTTGCACAAAAAAGGTGCAAAAACAGATCCTAGCAACTACAGACCAATCAGCCTTCTCCCAATTATCAGCAAAGTCATGGAATCCATCATTGCTTCGGACATGAAATCTTTCCTCTTCTCCAATGGCTTGATCTCTGATCATCAATTTGGTTTCAGACCAGGTCACTCTACTCTGGACATGCTGCTTCTGCTGTCTCAACAATGGATGGAGGTCCTCAATGCCAAACAGGAAATTAGAGCTGTTTCCCTCGACATATCTCGTGCCTTCGACACGGTCTGGCACCCCGCTCTGCTCACCAAACTCTCCTCCTTTGGTATCCATGGAAATCTCCACGCATGGCTGGCGGACTTCCTCTCTCGTCGTCGTCAACGTGTGGCCCTGAATGGGTTTCTCTCATCTCCTCTTCCTGTTCAGGCTGGAGTTCCCCAAGGCAGTGTTCTGGGCCCCGTGCTTTTTCTGGTCTTCATCAATGATCTCTCTGACTCTCTCGAAAATCCTCTCTATCTCTTTGCTGATGACTCCACTCTCTGCCGCTCCATTCCTCTTCCCTCAGATCGGCAGTCTGCTGCCTCCTCACTCTCTGAAGACCTGGACAAAATCACAGACTGGTCAAACAAGTGGAACATGTCTTTCAATCCTGACAAATCTCACACTCTTACTATGTCTCTCCGAAAAGATCGACTGGACAACCCTCCCATCTACTTTCTCAACAATCCTCTCCAAGAAGTTCTGTCGCTCAAGATTTTGGGTCTCACTATCTGCCATGATCTTTCTTGGGAAAACCACATTTCCAAGCTGGCCTCCAAAGCCAGTCGCCGACTGGGCATCCTCCGTCGTGCGAAGTCCTTCCTCGGCACACCTGAGCTCCTCACCACATACAAGGCTTTCATCCGCAGCTCAATGGAATACTGTTCTCCCCTATGGGCCGGTGCTCCTGCCTCACACCTAGCTCGGCTTCACGCTGTTGAAACCAAAGCTTTCAGAATTATTGGAATCTCCCGCGATGAAGCTATCTCTGAGGGCCTTTCACTCACTCACCGCAGGCAGGTAGGTGGTCTTTCTGTCTTCTACCGACTCCTCTCCGGCCTTGCACCCCCAGCTCTCTCTGTACTCTGTCCCCCAAATATTCCTACAGGTCGCACAAGATCTGCCAGCAACCCTCTGATGGTTAAACTGCCGAAATCTCGGCTCTCTGCTCACCTTCACTCTTTCATTCCTCTTTTCTCCCGCCTCTGGAACAAACTCCCTCACTCCCTTCAATCCCACTCCTCCCTCCAGGTCTTTAAAACAGCTGTTCACCACCATCTCTTATCTTCCCCCATCCAAAACCTTGATCTTTTCTACCCCCGCTAATTCACCCCAGATCCACCTTGTTTGAAATTCCAACTTCTTTCCTGGCAGTGTCCATATGTTTTATACCTCTCCCACCACCCCCTTCCCATGCCCCCCCCCCCCCCCCAAAGCCCTCGCCCTCTCTCAGATCTCTCGATGTCTCCATGTCTCTCGGTCCCTGCTCTCAAATGTTGTGTTTGTGTCCTTCCCCCTCTCTCCCCATCTTGTCTACCGCTCCCGATGTTATATGTTTTATGTGTCGGTTTGTCTTTCTGTGTGATTAATGTTCGCTCTTTCACGAGCCTCGATCTTGTTACAAAAAAAAAAAAAAAAAAAAAAAAAAAGATAACAGTAAATGGAATTGTAACGTAGATCCATCCTCAACAATGCAAGGCACGTGCTCAATGGGATGGCCACACAGGTCAACCAACTTCCTTCTCTTCCTCATTTTTTGGACGTATGTACAATGTACATGGACAAACATTTTGTCTTCAGCCAAAAGTTTTACATTCCAATTCAGAGAGCCCAATAACATGTGTACATGGTATCTCGTATGAGAGGGAAGTGGGAAGTGGGAAGTGCCACTAAGCCATTTGAGACTTTCTAGCACTGTAATTTCGAATTTCCATTGCACTACAAATATTGTTCCAGCACTAGTAGGCAAGAAAAAGAAACATGCAACGAACACTATCAAATTCACAATATTTAAAATTCTGCATTTGGCATGACAATCAATGAAATAAAACAAAAAATATGTCGTGCATAGCACGATACTTGTGTAATCCCTAAAATAAGTTGTTGACCTTTGGCTTATGTTCATCTCAAAAATAATCGGTGGTTGAATTTAGTGAACCGATATGCAAATACTCTTCAAATTTCAAGTCAATCAGATGAAAATTGAGGATTTTAGAAATTCACCCAATTTATATATATACAGTGAAACCTTGACTTACGAGTTTAATTCGTTCTGTGACCGAGCTCGTAACTCAATTTGCTCGTTTCTCAAATTAAATTTCCCCATTAAAATGCATTGAAATGCTATTAATCCGTTCCAGCCCGCAAAAACCACACCAATTTTTTTTTAAATATACAGTATATATAAAAATATCTCGCGCTTTTATTTCACCTGTATGCAGCATACAAGTTGGCAGGATGGCCTGGACTGGAGGTACGCACACTTGACTCTAAACTGTCCAGCCTGGGCTTGAATCCCGACCCAGCTATAACCTGTCATGGGTGAATCACAGGCAGGGTGATTCATCAATGTGTGTACCGCTAAACTGGGCGCCCCGTTTGCGTCCCATTAGTTGTTGGATGTTAAGGATCTCACCGTGTTTTCCACAAAGAGAAGGCGAGCTATCGCCGGCACTCTGAACAAGTTGTGGCCTGGCATGCTCTTCTCCTCTGCCATTATATACGTCCTCCTCGGCATCTTTTTCCAGAAGAGCCCTGTCTCGTCACAGTTGAAGATTTGCTGGGGGATGTATCGTTCGGCTTCTATCAGTTCGGCAAAAGTTATAATAAAATCTTCAGCTGCCTTCACATCCGAGCTTGCTGCCTCACCATGCCTGACGACGGAGTGAATGCCGGTCCTCTTCTTAAAATTATCAAACCATCCCCGACTGGCTTTGAATGACTTCCGATGCCTCGTCCGTTGATGTTCCCGCCGCCTGCTGCACCAAATCCCCGTAAATGTCTCGTGCCTTCTCACAGATGATGCTCTCGGTCACGGTATCTCCTGCGAGCTGCTTCTCCGTCAACCACACAAACAACAACTTCTCCATCTCTT
The DNA here is from genome assembly GCF_964187855.1 of Myxine glutinosa. Lineage (NCBI taxonomy): Eukaryota > Metazoa > Chordata > Myxini > Myxiniformes > Myxinidae > Myxine > Myxine glutinosa. Next base: position 53,133,164 of record NC_136270.1, read on the forward strand.
CATGGATAGAGGTCCGGAGCTTTGAAATAATCGTAACGCCCTTGGCTGGCGTTATAGCCTTTATCGACTCCTTCTGCTTCAAAATCGTACATATCGTAGAAGTACTACGATCGTACTGCCTCGCCAAGTCGACAACACGCACACCTCGCTCATGTTTTTCGACGATTGCGTGTTTTATATCCAAGCACATCATCCTCTTCTTCTTCTCAGTACTGCCCTTGGCACTCAATTTCTTAGGACCCATGGTTAAAACTAAGAAATTTTCCAAAATAACCAAAATGCGAAAACAAAGCAGCAGCGATATACGGCAGAGATGCTTGCACGGCAAGATAACCACGTGACCGGTACCCACCTGGTGGCGGGTGGCGTAAGCTCGTAACTCAGATCTCGGCTCGCATCTCAGAGCAAAAAACCGCCCGAGCGACAGCTCGTATCTCGGAAAACTCGTAAGTTGGTGCACTCGTAAGTCAAGGTTTCACTGTATATGCTAAGATGAGGCTCATATAAGAGCTACCACATAGAAAATACCATAAAGGGAGCAGGAGACAAGACAGCGTGAAGAGGGGGTAAAATGCTCACCACTGCCGACACCCGGGATGGGTCTGTCTCGGAAACAAAGACCCCCAGATCACCGTTAACCATGACATCTGCCAGCGTGTTTACAAGGGGTGAGTAGCTGATAATCAGGAAGACCTATTGAAGGGAAATGTCACAAAGATTCATAAATACCGATTTGTGTACCATACTTGTGAGCCTCTAAACACACGTAGTAAATAAAGTGATAAAAAGATGAAAACCCCCCAAAAATATATATATAAATAAATAAATAAAACTTCAGTGAATTTCGGAAATTGTTTTTTGGCAGCGAGTATTGTTAAAGCACGCACACCTTTAAATCCCAGTCAAAGTATAAGACATCCAAGCAAGACAGTTAAGAGTTGGTCAACCTGCTTAATTGGAAAAAGTCTTTAATCTATGGCACAAACAAAAAAGCTCATCACTTTGCAAGCGGAGAAAGCAATAGAGGCAAATGCTACGATTAAGGGCTAGCAGGCTGCACGTCTACCTGTGAAAGCAGGTACAGGGACACACCAGGGCTGATTTGTAGGCATCCTGCACACTGAGGTCGAACAAGGTAACATTCATGATGCAGGCTACGAGGAATGAGAAACCAAAAGTGTCATCACAAGACGGATGCGGATTTCCCGAATTGCCAACTTTTCTCACCTGCTGGGGGTCCCAATCTATTAGCGAATACACGTAGAGAGGCAGGAAGAGGCGATTGAGGAGGTGATCAGTGAGAACATGATTGAGAAACTCGCAGTTTATGGTGAGGATGTCATTGAGATAATGGAGGTGATCGAGATGTTCAGCGACTAGATCGCTCAGCCGACCACGGTTCTTATGCCTGAGAGAACAAAACATAAGAAGAAATTTTGAAATAATTTTAAAACACCGAAACAACCGACCGACTTTAGCAATGACAATCGGAACCGTCATCACTAACTGCAGCTCAAACTCACTCGATGTCGGTGCACACGCACTTGTCCAGCTCTAACACATGGTTCCCGATGAACCAAACGAGGTTTGAAAAGTACGGCGCAGCGGTTCGATCCCAGACAAACTGCAGCATCGCTTTGTTGTTAACTGTGGAGCAAACGTATTTAACCGATTGGCAGCTTACACAACATCAAACATCTTTGTTGTGACACAATTCAACGATAAAAATTCCCCTAAACTCTAACCCTTCTTAGGTCTAAACTCCAAGGAGAAAAACTTAGCATTTTGTAAATAAGGCGTTACACAGCAATAATCAGCAAAACAACAAATAATAAACAGCTTTAAGCTCGACAGATTTTAGAGGAAACATGCCAAAAGCTTTCTACAGTAAAAGCAAGAAGGGAAAGCAATGCGCTCACCTGCAACTGTGTCGACAGATGAAAAATGGGGCAAAGGAGTGGAAATGAAAAAGCAAAAAAGTCAAATCAGCATCAAAACACACACCACAATCTAAACAACAAGCCAATGGTGGGCCTTAGCAGACACACAAATAGACCAGACTTCCAAAGAACTGCTGCAAGAAACTCAAATTTAATATTTCGAATAACGTGTGTTTGTATACAAAGTTGAGGCTCATGGAAGAGCAAGAACACAGAACGGAGCAGTGGAAAGAGGGGGGAAACACCAACGGCAGGGTTGAAAGACAAACAAGGGATGTGGCAAGGAATGAGGGGTAGGAGAGGACACACGGGGTGGACAAGATGGACCTCGATTCATTAAATATTAATCGGGGTCTCGTAGGTCTCGCGTTCCCATAGGAAATGAGCGTAACCCCGTCTTTAGGGGTTCGCTGCTAGACATGCTATGACCTTTTAAATACAGATCGGCCGTTGTGTTTCCAAACAGGCCGATGGCTCGTTGAAGTACATCTCAACCAGAGGTGCACAAGACCATTAGCTTGACCAGCTATGGGAGAACAATGTCTTTTTGCAATGTGATGACACAATGGACCAAGGAAAGAGTGGATGACAGAGGAAGTGACTTTTTCCTGCGTTTGCATTTGTGGCATGTTGTAGTTGCAACAGCAAAAGCCTGCAAAGTGCAACGACTGTGGTGAGAAAGGCAAGATGGACACAAGAGATGATGTCGATGGATAAGAATGTAAAAGGTGGAATAAATGGCAGAGTGAGGTTGTTACCCTCACCAGAGGAGCGGGTACTGCATTTGGGTCCAAATAAATATCATTTTCTCTGCAAATTGTTGGTCCGATTGACAGGAAATTTTCACCAGGTGTGAACCTTCTCCTGTATAATTTTTAATGATAATTATGACGTCATAAGTCACGTGGGTATGGGCGCCATCTTGAAAAAATGGAAAAACTTTACACCTCTAAATCTCCAAAAGTGGTGCATAGAAAACTAGATGGTATTCATGGGATACTTACCCTGCGCAGACAACTCTTCTATTTTTTAACGTTTCTTTTTTTTTGATCCAATAAGGCTAGACCACGTAAGCGACGACATCATAAATTTATATTCTCGAAATAATTGTTGCATAGATCATAAACTGATCAGACTAAGCATTGTCCCTGTCGAATTATGACGTCATAATTATGGCACCAATGACGTCATCGTTAACAACACCTATTCCCCATATGGAGTTCTTTACAATGAGCCACGATTCAATTTTCAAAATGCTGACACGGCACACACTTTACTTTACTGAAACGCAGACACAAATGTTATATTTGTCAAAAATCGTCGGAATTTCGCCAAATCTGTTTTGGTCATGTGTTAATCTACCTCAGCGATCGGACAAATCTGAAATTAGAATTTTATTTGACGTCAAAATGACCCCGTGAGGTCGCTCCATACTTTGCCTGCTCGTGATGTGCAGTGTAATAATTAATTCCATACCCACTCTAGATGACTTCATCTTCATGCAATAACAACTTCTAGCTTCCAGACCGTACATCCAATCATCTTGAAATTTTGCACAAATGTTACACTTCATTACCTCTACTATAATATAAAGTTTCACGTCGATCAATGAAGCGGTTCAAGAGTTATATATAAAAAAAAATCTGTTTAATTATTTATATCTGCCAAACCACTTGACCTATCGCAAATTCCAAAAGGTCATTTTAGTAGACTGATATGCTGAACACATCTGTGAAGTTTCCCCTTGATAGGATCAAAAATGAGGGAGGAGCTAGGTTTTAAAAGTTTATGCTTAAAAACGTCATAACTCCGAAACCATGTGACGCATGTCAGGCCAGCTGACTTTTTTGTTCATCATGGGTATGTGATTCTGCCTGTAAAGTTTGGCCTCGATCCGTTCAGTCGTTTAGGAGAAAATTGGATTTTAGTGGTTTTTCACTCAAAACAATATGGCGTCCGAACCACGTGACCTACGACGTCATTATAATTTTATTTCTGCATCAATTTATACAGAGAAGATGCTCAAGAAATTATCCTGATCGGATAACATTTTTTACTTGTCGAATTATGACGTCACAACGGTGGCACCTATGACGTCATCATTGACATATGTTATTCCGCCTGGAGAGTTCTTTGCAATGAGACCTGTCTCAATTATTTATGTGCAGCGGTTTTTGAGATATAGAGGTGCAAAGTTTTTTGGTTTTTCCAAGATGGCGCCTATAGCACGTGACCCGTGACATCATAATATTCTCTAAAATATTCTACAGGAGGCCCTCCTATGGTGAAAATTTCATGTCAATCGGACCAACGGTTGCCGAGAAAATGATTATTTTTTAAATGCAGACACGCACGTATGACGTACGGACCAGAATGCTTAACCCTGCCTTTCGCTTCGCGAGCGCAGGGAAAAAATTGAGACATGGCTCATTGTAAAGAACTCTCCATGGGGAATAACATATTGTTACGTTTATGGGGGGTAGGTGAAAGAATACTGTAGGAGATAGGATTGTATAATTAGTAGCATAGACCGCGTGACGCGTAGAAGAAATCTCGATGTAATAAGTAGGGAGACCGTAGCTTAAGGTCGTTTAAATGTTCACCACACAAGGGGTCGTGCTGTGCTAATTTTTGGTAGGGTTTAAGGCTAGTTTTCCCCAGTGCGTGCTTACCCTCTGTAATTTCCCCTTTACATTTTGCTGAAACTACATTTACCGCCAGCAAAAAGGCAGCTTCAAAATTATTTTTGCTCAACATCAGAATCCAATGTTGAGGTGCAGAGCGAGCGTTGGTCGAGGTGCCGAAGTTGCCATACTTGTGGTGCCGAAGCAGTTTCTAGGTCATGTTCATGCCGAGTGGTTCGACATCTCTCTCCCAACATTATGCAGGGTAGGAATTTGGGATTTGTTCAGGAAGCATTTTTGCATTGTGATTTGTTTAGGGATATATTCAGATAGCTCGCCTACTCTTTGTGAAGGACGCCGTGGGACCTTTAATGTCCATCTAATACCAGCAGGCAGATGGCATACCCAGTTCAACATCCATTTGAGGGACGGCAACACACTGATGAATAACCCTGCAAGTGAAACACCGGGATGACATTTTATAGCTGGGTCTGGATTCAAACCCAGGCTAGACAGGTTAGAATGTACGTACCGCTAGGCCGCCCTGCCAGCAACAGTAGAATCAGTCAAATCCCAACAAAAGAGCTCGTGAAAATGTTAGTTTCATGAAACCTGACATCATAAAGCTAAAAACTAACAAATACATCATACGAAACAATAAACTTGCACGGAGGGTGGAAGTCAAAGCACGGCAAACATAAACTGCAATGTCTGTGCTTATTCGACCCAAGTCACCTTTATAGACGTTCAGGGTGAGCGTTCGTACGGCGATCCGCACCATGCTCTCAGAGTGATTGAAGAACTTTATAGCTTCGGTGTATAGAGCAAAGTCATTGGTGTTCTGACGAAGCAAACCGGGACACGTCGTCAAGACAAGTTTATACCAGGAACCCTCCGGCAGCATCCACATGCAAGACTGGATTATGCCAGTCACAACTCACCTCATTGTAAAAGAAATGCACAGTGTGGGCATTCAGTTTCAGCGACAGAGTCTTCAAGAAAGAGATGTAATATGCCATTATTTCCTCATCCGAGAAGTCAAACTTGTGGATAATGATAGAGTTGACGTGATTATTCGATAGTAGGTAATCTACAGGGCAACACAGTTATTCGGTAAGAGAAAGCTTCAGGCAACTGGCAACAGACATCAACCACATCGGGCAGAATGGCCTTATGAACAAGCCAAACATTCGTTACCTGTTGCACCAAATGCAGCAACTACAAAGTGTTCGACTCACCTTCAAATCACACGCTTTACTCCGCTACCCAATCTGGTGGTTTAGCTAATTTAACAAGATTCATTTCCCCCAATGTGCTCTCGCACACAATTCCACTGATGACTCTCTAAAAAGGATCGCTATGATACGCCATTAGAACAGAGGTTGAACGCGGACCCCAGGCACGGCATTGCAAATACGTACAAAGGTTTATGTCCGCGTTCAACCTCTGTTGAGCCATCGGACAATAGCATCACTGCACAGACACCATTACAGTCAGCATCGGTAGAGACTGCCACAATTCAGACACGACTCGCTCATTGACTCTACCTCTTAACCGATACAGAACTTCAACCAATGACTCAATGGCGTAACGGTGAGAGAGCACCCGCTCCGAGTCTGGGAGATCAACAGTTCGAACCCCAGCCGAGTCATACCAAAGACTTCAAAAATAGCACGTGCTGCTTCCTTGCTTGACGCTCAGCATTTATAGGATAGAGCACAGACAAAAACAACTACAGGTTGACATCCATGGGAGGTTGGAAGGGAGGAAATTCCTCCCTGATTGCCAACCTGAGTGCAGAGAGAAGAGCGATGTAATTTTGATGTCGTTGTTGGTACCTAGAGTGCTCTGGGAAGTGACGTCACTTCCCCTGATATCAGTGGCTGTGTTTGTGTGAAAGTCACGTCTGGTTTTGTCTCGTGTATTTGTCTGCATGATTTGTGTCTCAACTCCTCCACGAGTCTCAGTGCCTGTATTATTTTTAAGCCGTTAGCCGAAGCTCATCTCCATCCTTTACTTCACCTTTGGAGCAACATTCACATATGCCCCCTAGACATTCCCTCATCTTCAAGCTTTAAAAGCCCAACGCAGATCAACGGCCCCCAAGACTCGTCTCAACCAATATCTACTCGTAATCTTTTTAAATCAGGTTTAGGTCTCGTTGGTGTCCTTTTGTAGTCGACCAACTCTTAGATGTTAACGAGCACACCTTCACAGTCTGATTTATAAACATTACTTGTGCAGCAATTTTAACATGGGGAGGGGTAGGAAGGAGTTAAATAAAAACAGCCCGTTTGATTCTCTATCAAACCAAAACTACCCTTTGGTAGAGTTGGACAGAGAAGACAATCCCAAAAAAAAAAAAGAGTTATAAAATGCTTACACAGAGACGTCTCATGGCTAATATTCTCAAAAAGGATGTTTAGCGTTTGTAGGAGCTGGACGCAAACGTAACGGCCAGACTTCTGACGTAGAATGTTGAGAAAAAATATGAACATGTTCTTCTCCAAAAAGTAACTGCAAACAGAAAAACCAAGTAAGCCCAGAACTCAGCCATTTCTTACACCGACATGGCTTACATTGCTGCATCTCAACAATGCCACAGCACAAGGTCAAAATTCATCACAGTGGAATCAATAGTCAAAACTGGAGGAGGATGAAACGGTTCATCATAAAGCTCCACATTACGGGCATGTTAAAGGTAGGAGCGGAACTCTAAAGTGGAGAAAGTTAGTGTCAAAGTCAGGAAAGAAGATGAGTATCCTCACTCAAAAACAGTGCTGTCATTTTGATCTCCCCAGATGAGTATCTCCGAGATAGAGCGGATGGTCTCCACCAGAAGGCTGCGGTTTCCCTCGGTGACAGTTGTATTCCGGGTAAGGACATAGTAGAGGTACCTGGGAAGAGAAGGCAAGATACACGCATTGCAAATGTGAGTTTGGAACGGAAACTTTAAAATAAAAAAAAATTGGAGAGATTGGAGAGGGCAGTGGTGGCAAGTATGATGGCTCCGCCAAGACAGGCGATTAGTGGTGTCGCACGGACCCCGGGCGCGGACAGGCGTCGCGCGGACCCCGGGTGCGGACAGGCGTCGCGCGCACCCAGGGTGCGGACAGGCGACGTGCGGACCCCGGGCGTGGACAGGCGACGCGCGGACCCCGGGCGTGGACAGGCGACGCGCGGACCCCGGGTGCGGACAGGCGTCACGCGGACAGGCGTCACGCGGACCCCGGGTGCGGACAGGCGACGCGCGGACCCCGGGTGCGGACAGGCGACGCGCGGACCCCGGGTGCGGACAGGCGACGCGCGGACCCCGGGTGCGGACAGGCGACGCGCGGACCTCGGGTGCGGACAAGCGACGCGCGGACCTCGGGTGCGGACAAGCGACGCGCGGACCTCGGGTGCGGACAGGCGGCGCGCGCACCCCGGGTGCGGACAGGCGACGTGCGGACCCCGGGCGTGGACAGGCGACGCGCGGACCCCGGGTGCGGACAGGCGTTATCGATCATTATTGTACCTCCACGAACTGTCAGGGTACATTGAAAATGAATCGACAAGTTTAAAGAACAGAGTGAGTGGTTCAAAGAACCAAACACCTTTAAACTGGAGCTCGAGGCGACAGGAGCGGATTTCCTGTATTCGACACGTTCGACCTTTTTCTCACAGACAAACGAATGTTCAAGGTAAAACACGAACGATAAACTCGTCAAAATAACATCGACGGTGAACAGCCGAATAAACAAGGACACTATGATTGATAATGTCATGATATAGGAACGACGTCCTCCATGGATTAGGAATAAAACAAATCCAAGGAAGACAAGTCGTTCGAACACGACGGTAAACATGGACTATGAACAGGTGGACAACTCCAACAAACATGTGTCCTACTTCAGATGATCCAGGGAATGGAATTTCTTGGGAACCCTGAGAGACGATGCGCCACGCGAACGACCGAACATCGCAGTGCATGTGCCGTAAACTCGCTCCTGTTGTCGTAAAATTGCACTGCCCTATAGCATGTCGCAACGAGACGTCGTCTTCTTCAAATACCCAAATCAAGGACGTCCGGTGTACTCTTCTTCTTCCTCGTTTATAACAATCGCGTTAGGCTCTATATACGCCACGCTAGAAAACAATTGGACTGTCGCCAACAATGGGGTATTTTAAATTGTTAGCCGCGTTTCTTTTATAAATTTTAAATTCCATTAGCAGAGACGAGGTGATTTTGGCTCAGTCCGCACAGTGTATCCAGTACACCTGACCACGTGACCCATTTCTCGGGCACAATGTTAAAGGCGCGATCTGGATTCCTCGGAACGAGGACATTGAGAGATGTGTGTCAAATTAATCTTCTGGAACCTTCCACCGCTCGTGGAACTCCGTCACGTGACCCCCTACGTTATGTAAATGGCGTTTAAATCGCAATGTCCCACTCACTGATCTGTATATACGACTGGATAGCGGGTCGGGCTCTTGAGTTGAAGTCAGCGCCAGGCCACTGGACGCCATGTTGCCACTCGCATAACTTTTTTGTCAACACGCTCCGCTAACGTATTATGAAATGCCGGCTTGTGCTGCTATCAATTGCACAAAGAGACAAATACGAGGATGTGGAAAGACATTTCATCTGTAAGTACTGAAAATTAACATTTATTTGAGAATGTTTTATTTAAAAAACGTTGAATTTGAATGTTAAATTATGATGTTTGCACAACCGCGCTCTGGATTCAAGTTTCAACTACTGAACTTCAGAACTAGTTTGACTCAACCGCAGAGTGCGCAAAGTCACTGAGCCGGGACATATTTCATCAATATGCGGTCCCTCAGGGCTAAGTTTGACCCAAAGTCTTTATCTATATATAGTTGTCGAGGACGAGTATAAATAGCATGGTCCCGTCTAATAATGTGTACCCTGGATGATTCAAAGTTGCAAAACTCAATGCAGTTAAACTTTGAAACCAATAACTGATTCTGTATAAGTACATGGTAATTGAGTGTTTATATGGCTAGTATGTTGAGCCTTACATATTGAATATGTTGTAAATTGTTGCTTCGAGTTGTACTTTCATGACTATCGGCTAATTTCTTGAAAATGTTTTTTTCAGATTTCCATTCAGTCGTCCAGATGTTCTCCAGAAATGGGTTGTGAATGTGAAACGTGACAAATGGAAACCTTCAAAGAAGTCTGTCCTTTGCTCAGACCACTTTGATGACTCATGTTTTGACAGGACAGGTCAGACCACAAGACTCAGAGAAAATTCCCTGCCAACCATATTTGATTTTCCGACCCACCTGCAGAAGGTACATAATACAAGAGTTTCATGTTGTGGTGGAGTAACTGAGATATAAATAGTGTCATGTTGTAGCTGTCACTGCCAGCAGTGATTTTCACACTTGTCTACTTACATGCCAATTGATGTGTCAAATATATAAATTTTGGAAACATATCAACATCGGCAACTTATCAATACTTTTCCACCATCTCTTTTCTCAAGAACATCCCAAATAAATAATCTTGTATAATTTCTTCGTTCATAATTAATTCTGATCTATTATTCTGATGGATTTCCAGGATGAAAGGAAGCGAAAGCCACCCAAACCACGGTCTTTCCCGCAAGAAGCACCGGTCAATCTGCAAGAGCCACTGGACAACACACCCAGTACATCAATCATCACCAGCCCATCAAAGCTTGCAGCAACGACTGGTGCTGATCACACATATGCTGTAACTGCCAGTCCACGGAGTGTGAAACGTAAACTGGACTCTGTGCATGACAATCTTTGTAGCGTCAAGAAAAAGCTCAAATTGACACAGCAGAAATCACGTCGCTGCCGGAGGAAAGTCAAATCTTTGACCACAGTTGTTCAAGCACTTCGTGATGAGCATCTGCTCTCTGAGAATGGAGCTGACCACTTCTGAAGCGTTCTGCATTCAAGATGTGCTCTTGCCTCTCATTAAATTTGTTCACCTTATGCTTGTGACTAACAAGTGATTTCAAATAGTGTATTGACTGTATTCTCTTCTTTGTGTTTGTTGTTTGCAACTGGGAGACAATGGAGCACTGACAGGCTGCTCTTTTTGGCTCCTTCAAATGTCAGCATTTTGTGCTTTTTGTATCCTGTGCATCATCGCATTTTGTCACCATATCATCTGAATATGTGGATCAATTTTACTTCAAATGTGGATTATATTGTAGGATAATTGTTTAGATCTGGATTGTTTCTTTGTGCAAATTTGTTCTGTGAAAGAATACTGGGAAGCAACAATGAGTCTCGAGTGAACTGAATGGATAACGCTCGCTCGGTGGTGTGACAGTACTCCGGCTAATCCTCTGGTTGTTCACTGCAGTGTTCGGTCAGGCACGTCGGCTGTGGTGCTGTCTAGTCTAGGGATTACCCGCTTGCTGTGAAACGACATGTGGCGGTGACTTTTGGTGGTCGTGCCTTCTCCGACGTGGCACCCACACTGTGGAACCCTTCCCAGAGGAAGTCGGGCATACCTCCTACATCAGTATCTGAGCGAAATGAAACGTGTGGGACTTTAGGCCACATTTCTGCAATCCGTGTGCCAAACCGGGCCAGAGAACTGTCTGGGTAACGAGATGAAGTGTGAAACATACCCACGACAGAGGGTGTCGAAACCCTGACCTGGCGGTCACCAATCGAACGCATTACCACAAGAACAAACTGAAGACACTTGTTCAGTGATGATTTTGGTGACAAAATGTTTGTTTCTTTTGTTGAGCCTCTTTGAAAAGGGCACACTACATATGTCGGTCAATATTATTATTATTAATTGAGGCTTTGTAATAAAAGGTGCCTTTTTATTCCAACTTTAAGCTTTTTATGTTTCATTTGTCTTTCAGAAGACTTTGTTTGTTGTCAACTGATAAATTCTTGACATAGAATGAGTAAATGACCCAACATTGAAACCATCACATATAGACATCCTGGAGAAAGTATTCCGTGAGAACAGCGTTGACCACAATGCCCTTAAATTGTGGACTAATTTATTGTATCAAGGATGATAAAATCTTTGAAAAATTAGTAAATTTTAATAATAATGCTTTATTCTCAAGCAATTTGGATGATACAGTAAATTCATACTTAAATCGAGAATTATTTGAGAAAAACACAAACATGGACAAGAAATTTGCGTTCAAATTGTGAGGAAGGTTGGCAAAAAAATCAATCACAATTGAGTTTTCGAGCTGCTAACCTGGAACGTACAAATAAACATTAATTTGAAGAATTACATTGAGAGTTAAGAACAATAAAACGAAAGGATATTACAAGAGAACATTGGCGTGCCAAATACATAAACATATACATTGTCTGTCAATCATTGAGTTTGGAAAATGACACTTTGTATATATTTACAAAGTATAATTCTGAACATTTTGCACATATAATCTAGGTTTCTTTCTAAAACAGCTTGTTGAGTGACTTTCAGTTGCGATGTTACGAGGTAGTTCATTCCACAGTTGTGCAAACGCCAGGAACTGACACAGGCCGCGCCTCCTTGTGCGAGTGGCAAGATGGCCGCCGCTGTCGCGCGCCGGCTTCACAGCTTTGTACAAGCCTATTGGCCGATGCTCTATCCAGTAGTATATACAGATCAGTGGTCCCACTCTGAGGCAATATTAAGGCTTTTTGCACCTTCTCCCTTTGGTTGAGCCGGAAGTCTCCCACTGAAATTACCAATTTTTGTTGATATTCTTCCTAATTAGATAATAGAGAGGTCTCACGGGCCGAGGGATTCGGGCTTCGACCTTAAGGCCAAAAAAACAAAAAAGGTGATCGTTTGGATTTTTTTTTTTTTTTTTTTGAAGGCGGATCCCCTTTTTATTCGTTATTTCCTGCGTGACCAGTCTTGGTGAAATTTCACCCAATTGGGTGAAATCGGTTTGAGTCTGGTGATCTGGTGGAAGAAATCGAAATTGGTCGAAATCTGGTGAAATATCAACAATACTCCCCACCACGAGGGGGCGGGGCATGTTAAGTAGTTAAGAACCAACAGGAGGCCAGTTCGGCGCACCGCCGATGGGGCCGCAGTCAGCCACATCACCAGTACGACACCATGACAGGCAAGCAATAGCCACGCCCAGGAGGACCTTTGATTGACAATGGGGAGGGGCGTACAAGAAGCGGGCCACACTGATTGGCCACCGACAATCGAGGTGTCAACAATGACACCTCGGCCAATCAGTGAGGGAGGCGCAACATTCGGCCAATCGGTGCGGAGGGCAAAAAAGAGGGAAGGGCCGGTGGCGGTGACGTCAGACCACATTTGAGACAACACTTGGCGCGTCAGGGAAGGGAAGACGGTGTTTAGTGTTACAGTCGGACTCCGTCCAAAGAGCTGGTAGACGCAGTGCGCTCCGGAGAGCCATTCCCGCGACACCACCCGACTGGAAAATGCTGCAGAGCAGAACTCCACCAACACTTTCCATGACGTAATTGATGATGAGTGATGATGAGGCCGTTTTGCGAACTTTACGCAACCTTTTTCGTTAAAAAAAGTTTGTTCCACAGTTCATTTGTCAATAAAGTTTGTATCGTAAACAATATTTACAAGTTTGTTATCATTTAGCAGTCGATATCCAATGAAAACTTGGCATTTGGTGAAATCGACTTCAATTTGGTGAAATTTCGGCACCCGATTGGTGAAATTCGAAAAACCCGAGTGGCAACATTGGTTATTTCAAAATACTGATGCAGGTGGGAGACGGGAGATACACCCGCTGTGGAAACAAACCCTCGTCTGAATTTCACGTGACCATCGTTGGGGCTTCAGACGTTTTGGAACACGAGAAGTTGTGCGGTTGGTGCTGCGAGTGGAAAGGTGTAATTGCATTGGGTGCGAGAGTTCATCGATGGGCTGGGGGTGTGGTTCCTGGTGTTGTAGCGGATTGGTGATGGGTATCCTGGCACTGAGCAGGTATCGGGCCCTGGACGGTGACCGACGAGCCAGGAGAGGGGAAGGGGAAAGTGTACAGGATGGGCCGAGTACACAGAGTCAGAAGAGGACCCGAGTGCCATGTGGCACGGAGAGCACTGGTGGGGAGGAAAAGGGTCCCCCTCCCCCCCCTCATGACTTGGAAATCAATACTTGGACATCGCCACGATGTTATGTGGAGGTTCAAAAGGAAAATTTGAGAGCCAGGCCCAAAGTTGTTAAGAGCACCAACATGTGGGATGGTGTGTAAATTGGTTACGTAAAACCACTGCAGAGGGGGGTTGATGGTAAACTCGACCATGTGTATTGATGATCCGAGGACATTGTAGCGATTCCTCCTCCTTGTACCATTTTGAATGTCTGTGGCCACTGGAGTAACAGAGTAAGGTAAATGGATTTTGATTGGACCCATTGTGTCCCAAATTGGTAGTGTAGGGGTAGGCATACCCCCATCAGGTTACTGTGCGGGCGAGTCTTTGTGAAGCCACATAACGTCCTCAATTTTAGCTCACCTGGAACGAAGTTCAGGGGAGCTTATGCGATGTCGCGTCGTCCATCCGTCCATCAGTCGGTAAACAATTGAAACTTCTCCAAAACCGCTGATGGGATTGTGACCAAACTTGGCACAAATTATATTTGTTGTGTTGTGACTAAAGTTTGTTCACGGCATTGAAAAATCGGGGTCTAAGGGGGTTTACCGGGGTCAGAGTGCATCCAGGTTTGACCCCCAAACACAGATATTTGCTTTTTCCTCTGAAACTACACACACGATTTCGATGAAACCTGACCACAACGTTCACCACCCATGATGTACCAAAATGTGGTCACGGCATAAAAAAAAAAAAATCTGCCCCTTTGGGGTTCCACAGGGGGGGGGGGCGGGAGTCCCCCCCAAAATAGGTATTGGCTTTCATCTCAGAAACTACACACATGATTTCGATTAAACTTCACCACAACCTTCTGCCACCCTTGCTGACCCAAAGTTTGTTCAAGGCATTAGAAACATTGGGGTCTGAGAAGGTACATGGGGTTGGGGGAAGAGGGGGTTGCCCCGAAAAATAGGTATTTTTTTGGTTTGTTTGTTTAAAGTGTTATGATTATGTGTGTGATTCTACATGCTGCCCTGTCTTTTAGCAACCATTGAAATTGGTTTAAAATACCTTCAGTCAGTGCAGTATACTGTTTATTCTCCCATGTGAGCACTACCAGCAGAGATTCATAGTGTCGATGCCACACAGACGTGATGGGCCAAAGTTCCTTGTGTAATATGCCATGCTTTAATCAGACTTTCTGACATATTGGCCCCCATGTTAGCCACTGCAGGATTTGAAGCAGTGTGGGCACTTAAAAGGGGGAGCTGGGGGGGGGGGGGGGGTTGCAGCAGTCACTCTGTTTCCAAGATTTTCTGATGAAAGACATGAGAATCCATCATCATTTATGAAAAGTATGTACAAATGGTGCTTCTTTTTTAAGTTTACACATTCCAAATTCTAAATATTCTCACCTTCGGAGCTCCAAATGCAATTGGCGAAGAAATGAGTGCAACAATATAGCACTTACAAACAAATCTTTCATCAAACTTTCATCAAGTTTTGGTGAAAGGGTTATGCTTCATGTTACATGGAGATCAAACAAGAGAAACCTTAACTCTGAATTAAACAAGAAAATGTATACACTCACCGTGTGCACATTAAAATGTGTCCACGTGCACATGGACAAACCGCTTATTTTATCACCATTCTTACTATTCACATCCGCATCTCCACGGTCTGCAATGTCCAGTGTGCTACGTGAAAAGCCTCTTACTAAAGCGGTGAGGCATAATAGCGGTAGGGTGTGAGCAGTCCCAAAAACGAGGGCAAATTCACGCAATGTTGAGGCTCAGAAAGGAAAGATGACCCCGTGGACACTTGTTCGCATAATGCCCTCGGTCTCCACACTGGAAGGAGGAAAAAAAAATCAAAAAAAAAATCATTGCTTTCAAAAAATAAAAACAGGAAAGTAATAAAAACATTATCATCAACATCAATGTATAATGGTGTGTTGTTAAAAAGTAATCCCCCCCCCTATTCTTTTTCTTCAAAACAGGTAAAGATAAGCGCAGTCTGTACGTACGTTAATTCTTCCCGCCATTGGGTGTGAAGTTCCATGATTCTGACACAAGCTATCTTAGTGCTACATCAGTCAAGATGGACGAGGGCTGGGCTATGAAGCACTGTGGATGAGGGTGGGGATGAGGGTGGGGATGAGGGTGGGGATGAGAAGCCTGGGGATGAGGGTGAGGATGAGATGCCTGGGGATGAGAAGCCTGGGGATGAGGGTTGGGATGACTGACTGGGGATGAGGGTGGGGATGAGGGTGGGGATGAGAAGCGTGGGGATGAGAAGCCTGGGGATGAGAAGCCTGGGGATGAGGGTGGGGATGAGAAGCCTGGGGATGAGGGTGTGGATGAGAAGCCTGGGGATGAGGATGGGGATGAGAAGCCTGGGGATGAGGATGGGGATGACTGACTGGGGATGAGAAGCCTGGGGATGAGGGTGGGGATGACTGACTGGGGATGAGAAGCCTGGGGATGAGGGTGGGGATGAGAACCCTGGGGATGAGGGTGGGGATGAGATGCCTGGGGATGAGAAGCCTGGGGATGAGGGTTGGGATGACTGACTGGGGATGAGGGTGGGGATGAGGGTGGGGATGAGAAGCGTGGGGATGAGAAGCCTGGGGATGAGAAGCCTGGGGATGAGGGTTGGGAGGACTGACTGGAGATGAGATGCCAGGAGATGAGGTATGCGTGCACCATTACAATCCTGAGAGTAAGATGGTCAACGGAGTACGGTCACAAGGGATCACCAGCCCTGATTTAATTCCGTCAGATTTTCATTTCTTCCCCAAACTTAAGGACCACCTTCGTGGAGAACATATTCCTTACGACGATGAGGTCCAATCCGCTTTGAGAAGCTGGTTAAGCTGGCAGGATGCACAGTTCTATCGTGACGTCATCACAAAACTACTTCGACGTTGGCAGAAATTGTGAGCGGAGTGATGATTATGTTGAGAAATAAATATGCACCTTGGTAGAATAAAGATCGATTTTAGTACCTGTGTTTGTTTTCATGGAAATATCTTTACTGCTTTTGGAGAAAAAGAATAAGAGGGATTATTTTCAACGTGCACTCGAGCTATCACAGTTTTCATTCACAGTTTCCGAGTCCTTAGTCTGTCTCCTATAACAAAATAGAGAACGCATTCCAAATTGTTTCGTGGAATGCATTTGAAATAACAAATGCATTTCAAATGAAATGACATCTACAGAGCTGGCAAATACAACTACCTGTGTGAATGGAGATTTGCAAAGGTGTTTGCGAAAAATACACCAAACATTGTACGAATGCTTACCTTGAAGCAGGTGACCTGCTCAAGAGGTCTGGAATTTCGCATACCAGCAACACCCATTGAAATTTGGGGGTAGCTCGACATCATGGACATCGCAGTCATGGGAACCTGGGTAATAATACACGAAGGAATCAAAGGCATCAATCAGAACATGCCAGAAAGAGACCGTGGTGGGGGTTGTGGAACGCAAACAATCTTTAACTCCCAGATAGCACATTTTGGTGACAGCATGTCTGTACCGATTATTGAAAATGCCAATTTGTTTGGTTACTTCATGATCAATGTTATCATTGCTTGTCTATCAAAGTACCTTATTCGGAAGATTATCTTGGCTTTGCATAGGAAGGTCAAAACGAGGGCTAGAAAAGGAAAATTCACAGTTTGAGGCATTACATAGAAATAGATGGATGTACCATTTCCCATGGATCGTGCAATGTACTTTTTGAATGAACGTTCCCATTATAGAGACATAAATTTACATGAACATCTTTTTTGGACTCACTGCACAAACTTGCAGTTCGGGCCTTCTGGGCAGAACCCTACGAGGAAGTTAACACACAGCACCCTGCGAGTGTGCCGGTGCCGACACAGAGGACCTGCAGAGAAAATCCAAAGTCGGAATCAATGCAGCAGTCAGATCGCATCACGACTACAACGGGGACTGCCAAAAATTAAACTTGGTGGTCTTTAACCGATTAAACCTATCGAGTCAGGGTACAGTCAAGTGAAATTTGCTGTTCATGGGTTTCCAACAGCAGGAACTCGAGCAATTCTACAAGGCTGCGGGATATTTAGGTCTTACCGTGTTTACAAAAACCCCGGTCGTACCACGGACAATCTTTAATCTTCGATTCCGGATCAATGTGAAGGAATGGACATTCTTTGTTACTGCACTCACCTGTCGAATATAAATGTATATTTTCAGCATTACTGATAACTGCACCGTCCCCCATCTTGAACACAGCACATACGAGTACGATGGCGTGGCCGACGGAGTCCTTTTCTCACCCATGTAAAAAGTCGCCTCGACCTTTAGGATTTGAATAAACAAACCTTTAACCTGTTGTGTCAGTTCATTAATCCGATTATTCACAGAGAACAAGCATCAGAAGTTGTGCTACAAAAAAAAACAAATTACAATAAAAGAAAGACCAACAGAGCGAATAGTCAGCAGTAATGGTGTACTGATGATTATTACCCTCGCCAGAGGAGAGGGTATTGCATTTGGGGCCGGCTGTTGGTTGGTTTTATCGATGTTTGTTACTTGCGAAAATCGAAGATTTGGTTGGTTGCTTTTGCGCATTATTCCTGTTTGTCTGTCTGTCTGTCTGTCAGTCTGTCTACAGGTCACAATTTTAAACCGATCTTCACGAAACTTCACCAGATGGTAAAATTGGTCATAAGGAAGAAGCCTATCCATTTTGAGGTCAAATGTCAACTCGAGGTCAAACTTTTAAAATCAATTTTAATCTGAAAAATTGTTGCCTTTCATCCTATTTACTTGAACATTAAACAGAAATTACATAGTGCATCAGTGAATTTGTAAAGCAACTATTTCGAGGTCAAAAGGTCAAAGATTAGCTCAAGGTCAGGTCAAACTTCTAAAATCAATTTTCATCTGAAAAATCATTAAGTTTCAACTGCTTGACCGACTGATTGAAGGAAACTGTGTGGTGCATCACTGAATTGGGAAACCAACTATTTTTGAGGTCAAAGGTCAACTCAAGGTCAAACATCTAATAATCTCATTTTCATCTGAAAAAGAAACAGTTTTAATCCGATTATCCCGAGCTTTGATTAAGATCGTCAATTTTAATCTTAATGAAATGAACAATTTGATGTATCCATGGCAACGTTTTTTGGTGGGGGTAGGGGGGTGTATTTTGCAAGTATTGTGCTCTGCATGAAGGCTTTCTTGTTTGTCTGTGTCAATCGCCGACAGGTCACAATATTAAACCGATCTTCACGAGCCTACACAAAGTGGTAAAGCAAGAAAGCTATTTATTTTGAGGTAAAAATGTCAACACAGGCCAAAGGTCAACAACTTGTCAAATTTCTGAAATCATCGATTTTCATCCGATTGACTTGAAAGCTGAAGAGGATTTTCACATCAAGTCTGCAAAGTTAACCACCAATTAATTTTGAGGTCAACATAGGCCAAAGGTCAACAACTTGTCAAACCATGACTCTGATTCTGCAACTAGACCAGACGGCATTAGGCCACGGGTCCTAAAATCCTGCTCTGCCGCTCTTTCACACCCTCTCTCTGTTCTCTTCACCCTCTCTTTTGCTCAAGGTCATCTGCAATCAGCTTGGAAATCAGCCAACATCACCGCTTTGCACAAAAAATGTGCAAAAACAGATCCTTGCAATTACAGACCAATCAGCCTGCTCCCAATTATCAGCAAAGTCATGGAATCCATCATCGCTTCTGATATTAAGGGATCCTTCCTCTTCTCCAATGGCTTGATCTCTGATCATCAATTTGGATACAGACCAGACCAGACCACTCTACTCTACTCTACTCTACTCTACACATGCTGCTTCTGCTGACTCTACAATGGATGGTGGTCCTCATTGCCAAAAAGGAAATCAGAGCTGTCTCCCTTGACATCTCGTGCCTTCAGTACAGTCTGGCACCCCGCTCTGCTCACTAAACACTCCTCGCATGGTATCCATGGAAATCTACACTCATGGCTTGTGGACTTAAGTCTCTGTCATAGTCAACATGTGGGTCTAAATGGGTTTCTCTCATCTTCTCTTCCTGTCCAGGCTGGAGTTCCCCAAGGTAGTGTTCTGGGCCCTGTGCTATTTCTGGTCTTCATCAATGATATCTCTGACTCTCTGGAAAATCCTCTCTATCTCTTTGCTGATGACTCCACTATCTGCCGCTCCATACCTCATCCCTCAGATTGGCAGTCTGCAGCCTCCTCACTCTCTGCAGACCCGGACAAAATCACAAACTTGTCAAACAAGTGGAACATGTCTTTCAATCCTGACAAATCTCACACTCTCACTTTGTCTCTCCGAAAAGACCGACTGGACTACCCTACCATCTACTTTCTGAACAATCCTCTTGAACAGTCCTTTCTTCGCATTTCTGAGCTCATCACCACATACAAAGCTTTCATCCACAGCTTGATGGAATACTGTTCTCTCCTCTGGGCCGGTGCTCCTGCCTCACACCTAGCTCGGCTTCATGCTGTAGAAACCAAAGCATTCAGAATCATTGGTATCTCCTGTGATGAAGCTGATCCACGTGCTTCGAGGTGAGTGCACCTAGGTGTGAATAACCTTCTAGGTGTGAATAACCACGAATAACCTTCTGGGTTATTCTGCAAGCCCATTTATGTCATCGGTGCAAAAAGAAGAATACAGAAACACATTTAAACATGACAGTCAATGTACAATTTAATGAGTGGCTCGCAGAATATTTGCTATACTTGGTTTATATTTTCAGCCCTGAAAGTTTCACAACCTCTTTTTCTTCTTTTTTTTTTGTACACAGAGTCGAAGCACGTGGGGGAGCTTAAACAGAGAATGGGTCTGAATGCAACATAACAAAAGGAACAGTATATAAGGGGGTGGGGGGGGGGGGGGGGCACAATAACAGCAGGGATGAGGGAAAAATAGAGGCACACTCAGACAAATAAGGGATGTGCGTAGGAAAAAGTGGTAGTTAAGGACACATGGGTGGACAAGATGGATACAAAAGTAAACTCTCAGGAAGAAACAACTGGAAACTTGAAAAGGAGGGCTTGGGGAGGGTTAATAGAGGTAGAAAAGATCAGTTTTGGATTGGGGATGATCTGAGATGGTGGTGAGCAGCTGAAGACCTGAACAGCGTTGGAGACCTGAAGGGAAGAATGAGATTGAAGAGAATGTGAAAGTTGGTTCCACAGATGGGGAAATAAGAGGAACAAATGAGAGGAAGGTGAGCAGTGGGTCTGGATTTAGGTAGTTTAAACAGAAGTGACCTGAGGGGCATGGGGGAGGGGGGCAGAGGGGGAGGACAAATCATGGAAAGAGCAGAGGGTGCAAGATCAGAAAGGAGGCGGTAGAACACAGAGACCACCGACCTGTCTGCGATGAAGTGATAGGCCCATAGGCTCAGCATCATCACGGGAGATTCTAATATAATCTTAACGGCCTTGGTTTCCACAGCGTCAAGCTGAGCAAGAAGTGAAGCAGGGATGCCAGCCCAGAGGGGAGAGCAGTACTCCATCAAGCTGTGGAAGAAGGCCTATGGTTGTATATTTAAAAAAAAAAAATGCTTGTGCACATCTCAATGAAATAACTAGCAAAATAAATTCCATTCTCTTAAAAGACTTCATCGACTACTGGATACCACGATTCCCCTTCTTCCCCCTTTACCTCTCGAGTTAACATCCTTTCCCATGGGAGGAAGAAATTAAAGGACATTTGAACCAAGGAACAATCTAGTTCTATAAAAACAAGGAATCCATTGTCTGACCAAATTTAGAGTAGAAATAGCACTCGGGCATGCGGCTCATGTCGTACTCATGAAGAAACTCGCACTGGTCTCCCTTCTTGCAAAGTCCGCGGAGCCAATGTTTGCACACGACATTCTTCTCGCCAGTCACATGTCGGAATGGACACATGGCTCCTGCAACAATATCGCATATTAAAAACAATTTTTGTTACCTATTTCGCACATGAGCCATTGGGGCTGCAATCCATCATTTGTAGGGCTTATTGTTGTCGTAAACAATTTGAGATGTAAGTTGACAATTCAATGAAGGAATGAATCATTTTATCGGTTCAATACTGCTCTTGCTCCTCCTGTGCTCTCACTTTTCCACCCAACTACTGCCAGAACCCAACCCACACTCACACCCAGAGGCATAGTTTGACTTCTCTACTTGGGAAGGGGGGTGGGGCAGGGTCTTAATATTAATAATAAATCTGACTTCCAAAATTACCGTTTGTTAGTGAAGGTACAGTGAACGTGAAATCACAAATACCGTTTATGTTCATTATTTAATCATCCTCGTTTTTTGTTTTAGCCTAATTTTTAGCCCGTCCCCTGCACAGCATGTGTGTGTGTGTGTGTATATGTATGTATGTATGTATGTATGTATGTATGTATGTATGTATGTATGTATGTATGTATGTATGTATGTATGTATGTATGTATGTATGTATGTATGTATGTATGTATGTATGTATGTATGTATGTATTATGTATGGCCCTGGTGTTGGGCTTGCGGCTAGGGTGTCAGCTTTGGATCCTAGGATCCTGGGTTCGAATCCCGGTCGATCGCTGAATTAACGCCAGGGGGGTTGACTCAGCCTGTCATCCTTCCGAGGTCGGCTAATTGAGGACCAGTTCACTGGTAATTCCCTGTTTGTCGTTAAAGGCGGCAAAAAGGGTTGGCGTCAGGAAGGGCATCCGGCCGTAAAACATTGCTTCAAAAAGGGGACCGAAAAACAACAACAACCACGGTTCCCGAAAAAGGCCAACCCCAGCTTGCGGGGAAAAAATGGCCTCTAAAGGTGGTTTTTTTATGGATGTATGTATGTATGTATGTATGTATGTATGTATGTGTGTGTATATATATATATATATATATATATACTAGCTGAGGTACCCGGCTTCGCCCGGGTTTTTTTTTTTTTTTTTTTTTGTATACAAGATCGAGGCTCGTGAAAGAGCAAACATTAATCACACAAAAAGACAAACCGACACACAAAACACAAAAAACAAGGGGAGCGGCAGACAAGATGGGGAGAGAGGGGGGAGGACACAAAAGAGAGGGGGAAGAAGGGGAAGGACACAAACACAACATTTGAGAGCAGGGACATCGGGAGGACTTGGGGGGAGGTGGGAGAGGATTAAAACATATGAACACTGCAAGGACTCTGGGGTGAATTACCGGGGGTAGAAAAGATCAAGGTTTTCGATGGGGGAAGATAAGAGATGGTGGTGAACAGCTGTTTTAAAGACCTGGAGGGAGGAGTGGGATTGAAGGGAGTGGGGGAGTTTGTTCCAGAGGCGGGAGAAAAGGGCATAGGTGGGCGCGATTCGGAAAATTTTAAGTCCGCTTACCGCTTATCCGCTCCGCCAGCCCGTGTAGTCCGATTCGCTTATCCGCTTCAGCGGCCGAAAATCTTAGTCCGCTTACCGCTTATCCGCTTCGATTCGATTTTTTAAAAGCGCTTCGACGTTTTTAAAGCGATTTTTGACGTTTCTAAAGGGAATTTAATGCTTTTTAAGCCTAAATAGCCATTTCTAACTACTACAAAGACAAACAAAGCTTTTAAGATCAAAAATATACATTTTTATTTAAATAAAATTTATTCAAAATGTATTGAAATAAAGTTTTCCACTCGACTCTACTCTACAGTTAATTTAAATATAATTTTAATATATGCAAGTTACATTAAAGAAAAATCAATTTGCCCGTCCTTTCTTTGACAAGAGAGTCTACTAGTCAATCCTCGTCTTCCTCCTCCACCTCGTGGGCCTTCTTGAGGATTTGGAGGTTGCCCTTCATGAAGACGAGGGCCTCGAAGTTCGGTGCAGCCAGGGCCGACCTCTTAGGCCTGAGGATGTCCGACCCGTAGCTGAACACGCGCTCGACCGAGGCAGAGCTCGGGAGCGGCGTGTTATGCCTGAGAAACAGAGTTACCCAAGCATCATAGGCTCCGGGCCAGGTATGGTCCATCTGCACCCCCCCCCACAACTCTCCGACCCTGGGTTTTTCTGAACCATTGGGGTGTCCTGGGGTGGAAATCAACTGGTAACAGTAAATAAACTTGGACTCACTACCCATTTGGTACCTATATTGGATGGTACCCTCAAAACAGCATATTTTTAAATCCGCGTTGCGCCATATTCGACACACGTGTTCTTTTGGTATTTGTGCCTGCTAATATTAACTCAGAATAAAAAGTTATATACCAAAAGAAAGCTGTTCATCTACTGATCATCATAGAATATTGACACATTACTTATAATGGTACCTTAATGGTCATAACTAGTGCTGAATAGCAGTACCCCACTTTAACGTAACATAATTCGGTATCGACCGTACTATTTCATCTTACACACATAATATGAACACATTACACCTGATATGCTTACATATATATTTTATTGGCTTTCTCCTGTATATCAGCTTTAATTTGATACCAGATACATCCCCATAGCTTCAATTCTCTTTTTTATACAGCGTGTCAAAGATACTACCTGTTTCGCGGGAACCATGAATCATATAATCTCGGTAACAGTCTTTGTCTATACTAGGGCATGCCCGTACTATATATATATCTAAAATTATATCCCCCCCCCCTATTTACATGAAATGGTTTGGTCCAAAGCGAACGGCTTGCGAGTGGTGACAATCCCCCCCCTCTATTTACATGCAATGGTTCGGTCCAAAGCGAACGGCTTCCGGAGTTTGGTAAAGAAATCGCCATCGCGTACACAAACGCGCAGGAAAGCGAATGAATCGCAAATTCGTTTTTATTAGTTGTAAAACATAATGCCCAATTATTCAATTAGCGCCAACGTATTTTGGCTGTTTGCAATTTAATCGCAAGGCAAAGTAGAAAGAGAAGAGGGAAAAAAAGAAAAGCCTTGCCTTGCTGCAAACAGCTGCTGCAAACAACAACAACAGGGAAGGCTGCACTGTCCGGAAGTTGGCATATCGCAGTTACGATTATTTTAGTGTTAATGGCCAATTATTCAATTAGCGCCAACGTATTTTGGCTGTTTGCAATTTAATCGCAAGGAAAAGTAGAAAGAGAAGAGGGAAAAAAAGAAAAGCCTTGCATTAACGCATTAACGCTTGCATTGCATTAACGGTTCGGCACACGTGATAGCTCGCTGCTCTCTGATTGGTTGAAGCGTTTTTTGGACATAGCTCGGTAGGTACTTGTCCGATTAATTTCAAACCTTGAAAAGGCACATCCTCGGGTCCCCAGCAATATACCTGGCAAGTTTCAAGTATATCGGACCCGTGGTTGTCGAGAAACAGCGGTCACAGACAAACACACAGACACACAGACACACAGACACACAGACACACAGACACACAGACACACAGAGATTACTGGAATTATAGATAGATTCAAAAGAACTGCCTATTACACTTATAAATGTCATTCATAATCGAATATCATAATCATACTGCCATCTTATTAACATATTAAACAAGAAAAACGTGTTTATTAATCACAGTAGTTTTTAATATCATCATATTAATATTCATACACTGGGTCAAACACCTTCCACAGAACAGTAACAATGTAATGCTCGAATATTTACTGTAAAAGTAAAAATATTTCTTATTTGAAACTAAATTTTAACATCCCATTGAAAAAATTTTTAGTATCGAATATTTTGATGATAAACCAAACATTATTGCTCAACAACAGATATCATAATAATATTAACAGTCAGTTTTATCCCTACAATTACATATGTATGTCGTACACTCAGTTAACCACATTATATCATATAATACAAGTATCCACTCTCAAAAGAACACAAACAAACAATTGCATTTTGTTAATTATCAACAAAAGTCAAACACTGCATGAGTGCAGTCAAGTTGGCTTGCTTGCACGAATGGCATATGTCCATCATGATCAGTCATCGTCACTGTCACTTTCATCGGTATCACTGTACAAAACACGATCCATATCATCAGGTGTTTCATCACCTGATTCATCATCACTCTCATCGTCGTCTGACATGACCTGAGCTATATCAGCCAGCTCACGCGGAAGCATGTCTCCATCATACCAGAGAGGATCCAGGCAGCCTTTCTCCTCTTCCCAGCCATGGCCTGGACTTGCTTTGGGAATCCTTGGTCGAGGAACGTGAGCTCTCTTCCAAATTCCCACTTGGTGGTTGACCCTTCGGATGTGCTGTGTGAGGCTCCTCATACATGGTGGAATATTGGCCATGTCTACATTGCCTGAGGGTAGGTGACGATTCTCCTTGGCACATAGCTCATTTATTCTCAGGAGTCGCAGATCATCAACGTGTGATACCTTTCCTCTTCCATACATGGCACATGTGAAGCTGTCTAGTTGATTGTTCAGCTCTTCTGGCACATCCCACGTATCTCCAAGCTTGTTGAGAATAGGGATGTATTGCGGCAGACGAAGCAGTGTTTTAACAGGTTTGATTTTTCCAATCCCTCGGAAAGCGCTAGTGCTGTCACAACCGCTGTAGGCGTGAAGTGCCATAAGAGCAGTACTCTTCTCTTGGCCGAAGTCTGCTGCGAGTTTACTGACGTTTATTAGCCTCTGCTTGTTTCCTGTGCCTGTGTCAAACAGTATCTTTATGTCGTTTATCGATGCGGCGTAGTGCAGTAAGATGAAGAATACATCCGAGTCTGGGCTCTTCACTCGAACAAACTCATATTTCTGGCTCCTGGCGTAGTTTACGTATAATATCACGCGCGAGTCTGTTTCTTCTTGAGACGATTCCAGCTGAGGCAACTCTTTGGCATCAACTGCAGAGAACGCCGTTTGGTCCTAACTTGAGTTGGCCTTGCTGGACCAGATGCGGCATGATCATCACTGACTTCTTGCATCATGATCCCGTGTGCTGTATGAACAGAACCTTTTCCTGTCAGATCATTCACCAATGAGTCGAAATTGTCAAACTCCGAGTGGAAGACAGACGGCTCTCGTGGTGACCTGATGATTTGGTTGGAGAGTTGTGTCGATGACTTCATCACTGATTCGGCCAGTGCAGTCTCCAATTCAAGTGAAAATGAATAACTCTCACAGTGTCCCATTCTATTAAGAAGGGTTATGAGCTTTTCACTTCTGTATAGATGTCTCAGGGACGTGCACATGATGATGTGTTTTGGAAGCTTCCAAGAGCCTTTGGTGGCAGCGCGACAGATATCTTGGCCGATTGATTGAACTAATCGCTGGCTTCGTTGTGACCTTGCTGATGTTGTTCCAGTTATGATGTAGCATAGCAGCTTCTTGAGTGAATCTGGTATAACATCGTCCATTTGTTGGAGATCAGAAGGACTTGGTGGCCATTTCAGTTCTGGGGCATTCGAGAAATCATCCAGAATTGACAGTCGTAAATGGCTACCTGCACTCTCAAGCATATCTCTTGATCCCAATTTGAAGGCTTGTTTCACTGCTGTCTGGACGTCAATTGCAGTGCTGAATATTATGTAGGACTTTCCCAGATCACAGAATGATAGTCTCTCCCTGAAAGGCTCGTGGTTTTCAAGCTTCAGTTTTAGTTTGCTGGCTCGGTAGTCAGGATTCGCATATTTGCTGGTTTGCAGGTTAATGACATACATTTGCCTCAGGTCGGATAGTTTCATTATCTTCTTGGCCATTAACACATCCCTTTCAATGGCATCACATACCACATCGAATGCCTGTCTGTGGGCTTCTTCTAATTCTCCTTGATGGTGCTGTGCCTCTTCGTCAGTACTGCGCCATTTCTCTGGCTTTTGCATATATTTCATACAGCAAGTTTTGTGGAACTTTGCCTCAGAGGCAAAAAGATCATGGCCTCGGATCCTCATTAAGAGCGTTTCATCTTGCTTCATTTCAGCCATCTCCAGTACCGGCTTCCAGCCTTCATACTCGAACTGGCTCATCCCCTGGGTAGTCCAACTGCCATGCACTTTCACTTTTTTACGACTTTCCGAAGAACAGAAGATACAGTCTGGCTTAAATATGATCTTGTCACCAGAACTAGTACGGGCCATCCGCTGAGTTGTGGCACCAGTTGTTTCAGATGTACCTGCAGTAGGAGGGTTCAGTCTGTCTAAGTTCATCGTGAAACGCTTGTAACACTCCCAGTGGAAACCATGGTGTTCGGCCAGAGATTCAGGGACCAAATCACATGTGTCCTTCATCATATGCGGAGACTGTGGGGGTTGTGCAAGGCGTCTTTCTTTGACCTCCTGCAGCTTGGCCAATTTCTTCTCAGAATTTTTGAGTCCAGATAACAAGTGCAACTCTCCATAGCTCAGTCCCTTTACATGAGTTATGCACACAATGGGTGGTTGTTCACTCTCACGTGTACGTTTCGCTCGCGCCGGATGTTCCATATTAGCGTTGTTACTTCACCTGCAAAACACATCAAAATATTGGTAAGTACCAAGCTGAATAATTATTATAAATTGCATCTTAATTATAAAAAATATCTTATATTGCATACTTAACTATGTAAAAAAAGGTGTTTAACTTAACTAATTGACTCGTTCTGTCGCTGTAAGAGACACTTAAATAACATAATTGTACAATCTGATGATCTCAATTTACGCAGGATACAAACATGGAAGGATCTGCATGCCATTTTCGTCAAAATTCCTGCAATAAACTACAGTGATACATCAATACAACAATATATTAAGTAACACATATTAACAATACATAGATTTTGTCATGTGTCCAACATATATGTACATGATATACGTGGCAGCATTTGTAAATTGACAAATGCAGCATCGCCTACAATATCACCCCATACCGGTAGTATCTTTGACACGCTGTATAAAAAAGAGAATTGAAGCTATGGGGATGTATCTGGTATCAAATTAAAGCTGATATACAGGAGAAAGCCAATAAAATATATATGTAAGCATATCAGGTGTAATGTGTTCATATTATGTGTGTAAGATGAAATAGTACGGTCGATACCGAATTATGTTACGTTAAAGTGGGGTACTGCTATTCAGCACTAGTTATGACCATTAAGGTACCATTATAAGTAATGTGTCAATATTCTATGATGATCAGTAGATGAACAGCTTTCTTTTGGTATATAACTTTTTATTCTGAGTTAATATTAGCAGGCACAAATACCAAAAGAACACGTGTGTCGAATATGGCGCAACGCGGATTTAAAAATATGCTGTTTTGAGGGTACCATCCAATATAGGTACCAAATGGGTAGTGAGTCCAAGTTTATTTACTGTTACCAGTTGATTTCCACCCCAGGACACCCCAATGGTTCAGAAAAACCCAGGGTCGGAGAGTTGTGGGGGGGGTGCAGATGGACCATACCTGGCCCGGAGCCTATCACGGAACTCGAGCGGGAAGAGATTGGGCGAGAGCTGTAACGTTTGGTTATTCAGACACAAACAAGTCAACAAGATGGCGGGCCAACGGACTGCCGTTTATTCGTCATGGTGTCGTGAACATGCCGTAAACCATGACGTGAACATAACGTCATGATGTAATGCGTTATGTTACAACCATGTCGTAAACCATGACGTGAACATAACGTTATGATATAATGCGTTATGTCGCAAGAGCCGAGTTGTTAGGGTTTCACTTATTATTCACTTAAATAAATATTCACAATTCTAGAGTAACGGCTCAGGCTAACAGGTGATTTGGCGAATCGCGATGCGCTTTAATTTTTCGGTAGTCCGCTTACGCTTATCCGCTTCGGTTTCCGGGGGTTGTTCCGATTCGCTTATCCGCTTCGAAAACGTTAGTCCGCTGCAGCGGATAAGCGGATAAGCGGACTTTCGAAGCGGACCGCCCACCTTTGGAAAAGGGGAATGAAAGAGTGAAGGTGAGCAGAGAGCCTAGACTTTGGCAGTTTAACCATAAGAGGGTTGCAGGCAGATCTTGTGCGACCTGAAGGAATATTGGGGGGACAGAGCACAGAGAGAGCTGGGGGAGCAAGGCCGGAGAGGAGTCGGTAGAAGACAGAAAGACCACCAACCTGCCTGCGGTGAGTGAGTGAAAGGCCCTCGGCGTTGACTACATCGCAGGAGATTCCAATGATTCTGAAAGCTTTGGCCTCAACAGCGTGAAGCCGAGCAAGGTGTGAGGCAGGAGCACCAGCCCAGAGGGGGGAACAGTATTCCATTGAGCTGCGGTTGAAAGCCTTGTATGTGGTGAGGAGCTCAGGTGTGCCAAGGAAGGACTTCGCACGACGGAGGATGCCCAGTCGGCGACTGGCTTTGGAGGCCAGCTTGGAAATGTGGTTTTCCCAAGAAAGATCATGGCAGATAGTGAGACCCAAAAGCTTGAGCGACAGAACTTCTTGGAGAGGATTGTTGAGAAAGTAGATGGGAGGGTTGTCCAGTCGGTCCTTTCGGAGAGACATTGTAAGAGTGTGAGATTTGTCAGGATTGAAAGACATGTTCCACTTGTTTGACCAGTCTGTGATTTTGTCCAGGTCTGCAGAGAGTGAGGAGGCTGCAGACTGCCGATCTGAGGGATGAGGAATGGAGCGACAGAGAGTAGAGTCGTCAGCAAAGAGATAGAGAGGATTTTCAAGAGAGTCAGAGATATCATTGATGAAGACCAGAAAAAGCACAGGGCCCAGAACACTACCTTGGGGAACTCCAGCCTGAACAGGAAGAGGAGATGAGAGAAACCCATTCAGGGCCACACGTTGACTACGACCAGAGAGGAAGTCCGCCAGCCATGCGTGGAGATTTCCATGGATACCAAAGGAGGAGAGTTTGGAGAGCAGAGCAGGGTGCCAGACCGTATCGAAGGCACGTGAAATGTCAAGGGAGACAGCTCTAATTTCCTGTTTGGCATTGAGGACCTCCATCCATTGTTGAGAAAGCAGAAGCAGCATGTCCAGAGTAGAGTGACCAGGTCTGAAACCAAATTGATGATCAGAGATCAAGCCATTGGAGAAGAGGAAAGATTTAATATCTGAAGCAATGATGGATTCCATGACTTTGCTGATAATTGGGAGAAGGCTGATTGGTCTGTAGTTGCTGGGATCTGTTTTTGCACCTTTTTTGTGCAAAGCAGTGATGTTGGCTGATTTCCAAGCAGATGGCAGATGACCTTGAGCAAAAGAGAGGGTGAAGAGAACAGAAAGAGGGAGTGAAAGAGCAGAAGAACATGATTTTAAGACCCGTGGGCTGATGCCGTCAGGACCAGTTGCAGAATCAGAGTCGAGGGTTGACAGAAACTTTTCCACCTTGTCAGGAGGAAAGGACACAGAGTCCAGGAGCAGCTGGGTACGACTGGGTACGGTGGGTACAGAGAGGGATGGGTTTGGGACACAAGATTTAGAGGCAAACACAGAGTTGAGGCATTCAGCTTTTTCACGTGCGGAGTCAGCCGTTAAGCCGTTTGAGGTGAGGGAGGGGATGGAGGGGGAACAAACACCAGAAACAGATTTGACCAGACGCCACCAGGATTTGGAAGAGGGAGACAGATAAGAGAGTTCGGTCTTGAGAATGGTGAGATATTGTTTCCTGGCTCTCCTGAGGGTGGACACACACTTGTTTCGGGCTTTGTGAAAGGAAATGAGACTTCCTTCCGTTGGATTTGCTTTCCAGGAGACGAAAGCAAGTTGTTTCAGGGCAACAGCCTCACCACAAGATTCCGTGTACCATGGACGGGAGGAAGGGTATGACAACTGAAGACGAGATGGTATAAATCTGTGCATGAGAGAGAGCAATTTACTTTGAAAGAATTCCCAGGATGAGTTGATGTCAGAGGCGGTAGAGATGGGAGACCAGTCCAGATGATTGATGGCTGCTTGAAGACCGTGCCAGTTTGCCTGAGTGAAATGCCAGACTCGCCGACGCTGAGGAGGCTCTCTGAGAATGGTCAGAGAGATGTCCACTTTGACAAGCACATGATCAGCTGAGCCGATTGGAGCAGAAGAAGAGCAGCAGACATTTTCAGGGAAGTTTGTCATAACCAAATGACAAATAACCAACCCAAATAACCAACCCAAATATATGGGTTGAATAAGAATAATACAAATATATGATGAAAAGAACATGGATATTTTAGAGCAATATCACAGTACATTTCCTACATGACGTTTTGTCCATTTTCAATTTCTCAAAACCTCTTGGTATACAACATTTCCTGTTTTCTTACTTGGTGCCAAGACATAAAGATTGCTTGGTTTTCCAACCCTCGAGCAGCCCACGTACAGCTGGCCATGGGAAGTACCCGGCATTGCCGGGCAGGGGAAGGGAGGGGAGGGGGAAGGGGAGGGGGAAGGGGAACGGGGGGGGGGGGGAACGTGGGGGGGCGGGGAACGGGGGGGAGAGGGGAACGGGGGGGGGGGGGAGGGGAGGAGAGGGTGGGGAGGGGAGGAGAGGGTGGGGAGGGGAGGAGAGGGTGGGGAGGGGAGAAGAGGGGGGGGGAGGGGAGAAGAGGGGGGGGAGGGGAGAAGAGGGGGGGGAGGGGAGAAGAGGGGGGGAGGGGAGAAGAGGGGGGGAGGGGAGAAGAGGGGGGGAGGGGAGAAGAGGGGGGGAGGGGAGAAGAGGAGGGAGGGGGAGGAGGAGAAGAGGAGGGAGGGGGAGGAGGAGAGGGGGAGGGGGGAGGGAGTGGGGGGGAGGGAGTGGGGGGGAGGGGGGAGGGAGTGGGGGGGAGAGGGGAGAGGGAGAGTGGAGGGGGAGGGGAGGGGGAGGGGAGGGGGAGGGGAGGGGGGAGTGGAGGGGGAGGGGAGGGGGAGGGGGGAGTGGAGGGGAGGGGGAGTGGAGGGGGAGGGGGAGGGGGAGGGGGGAGTGGAGGGGAGGGGGAAGATATAAGGCACGAAATATATAAGGATATAAGGATATAAGGCTTCTTTCACTCAAAATGCACGAAATTCTGCCGCATGAAATTATGTAGAGGCCTCATCGGGGGGATATAAGGTAGATAAGGAAGGCGTTGTAACAGAAGAATCAAAATAAAAGTGGAGAACATAAGGAAATGGGAGCTATTCTGGACCCACAGCCAAACCCGACAAACCATTGCAATACACCCTGAACGTCTAGCGCCACCACAAACTACACCATGGAATTGCAGCTGGCGCGGTTTTTTTAAACCATTGATATTAAAATAAAACGTAGCCTAAAACCACCGGGATTTTATGCTGATTCCGAATCTGTGTCTAAAACTTTTCTCCGATGTGTAGTTCTTGAGTTATAAGCGGACATCCACACACACACACACACACACACACACACACACACACACACACACACACACACACACACACACACACACACACACACACACGCACGCACGCACGCACGCACGCACGCACGCACGCACGCACACACACACACACACACACACACACACACACACACACACCTCCTTTATATATATATATATATACTGTATATATATATATATATATATATATATATATATATATATATATATATATATATATATATATATATATATAATAGGGAGATTAAATCAGACGCGGACATAGCTTCAGGACGTCGATCTTTAATTTGACAATCTTTCGACCAACAAAGGTCTTCTTTGAGTCTACAAAAACAGTAGGTATGTATATCAGTCAAGTATGTATAGTGATATGTGGTGTTGGGCTAGCGGCTAGGGTGCCGGCTTAGGATCCTAGGATCCTGGGTTCGAATCCCGGTCAATCGCTGAATTAACGCCAGGGGGGTTGACTCAGCCTGTCATCCTTCCGAGGTCGGCAAATTGAGTACCAGTTCACTGGTAATTCCCTGCTTGTCGTTAAAGGCGGCAAAAAGGGTTGGCGTCAGGAAGGGCATCCGGCCATAAAACATTGCTTCAAAAAGGGGACCGAAAAACAACAACAACCACAGTTCCCGAAAAAGGCCAACCCCCGCTTGCGGGGAAAAATGGCCTCTAAAAGGTGGTTTTTTTTTTATGTATAGTGATATGTGTGATATACATGATATACATGCCTGCTGTTTTTGTAGACTCAGAAGAAGACCTTTGTTGGTCGAAAGCTTGTCAAATTAAAGATCGAAGTCCTGAAGCTACGTCCGCGTCTGATTTAATCTCCCGATTATTTATTCAATGCAAATGAGACGCCCTGCTTGTACTGTGGAGTTTCTACTATTTCTCACAGTTTTATATATATTGTTGCGGATTTGAGAATCCTGTGTTTTTTTTTATTGTTGTGTCATGAGAATTGTTGTAAATATCACCCTCCGTGTTGTGTGTAACGGTCAAAGGTCGTCCTCCTAGTTAAGCCATAAACATGCACGTAGCAAATCATATATCCTTGTAAACAGTTATCTCCTTAGTCTTTGTAGTTTAAGGCTCTGTTCCCACTAGTTAACACTGCATTGCATCAAATTGAAATAAGATAGATTCCCTTTCATTCCCATTCCCAAAGCCTCCATATCCCAAAGCATCCATTGCCAACCGCATTTGGGCGGTTTTCTTCATCCCAAAACTCCATTGAGCACGCGGCCAGCTCGGAGAAGAAAGGCGTGTCTCCACCTCGTCATAGACGGGAGGAGTGAGCCAGCCCCGAACAACCAACCAAGTACAAGGGGTTTGGCTTGAGAGGGCGGGGAGAGAACGCTCGGGGAGGTTCGCGAAGGTTTGAGGGTGTGGCCTATATAACCCGCGGCACGACGCCCCCACCAGAGATGAGTAAGGGAGCCCCACGAGCAGTTCTGCAGAGAGAGAACCTGTCACGCAACGCCCCCACGAGAGAGATGCGGCAGATGGGAGATGAGCTTTGAGTCCACCACGCAGCTTTGAGACCACGCAGCTTCGACCCGCTGCTACGCGGGAATCAGATTGCGGTGGCATCGGTGGCCGTCGAGGTCCAGCCCGACGTCCCGTGCGGGATCAAGCTCCAGCCAGCGTCCAGCTGAACCTTCCTCTCCTTCCAGCCATTCGTTCCTGCCTCCATTCCCCATTCGTGTGAGTTTGATTGTCGTCTGTTTTGTGTGTCTTGTCCTGGGTTAAGTAAGACTGTTTATAGGTAAGCTAATATTTACACTGTGTCTTCTTACTCCTTCTGTCTTTATTTTATTATTCTTCCTCCTTCCTTGGTTTATTTTTGACTTGTAAATAATAGTAATAAATCATATTTGTTCTTCTTACTTTTGTCTTCTTCTTCTTCACATCCGTTTCGTCCTTGTCTTTTCCCTCATTGAATACCTATGGCGCGATTTTGGCCAACGTTTAAGGATCGGGTTTAGTTTCTGTTAAATGGTTCGTGCCGCGGTTGCTAAACCGCTCAGCAATTAACATCTGTCCGCGGACGCGAACGGGGTTGCGCACCTGCCTTTCCGGAGGGAGCTGTGCAGCGTCAGGGACCACGTCGGCCAGTCATAGACGAGGGGATTAATCCCCCCTCGATAAGGGGAACAGAGGCCGACGTTGGGTTCCGTAACAATATATATATATGTATGTGTGTGTGCGTGTGTGCATCCCCAGGCCACAACTTTTTATTAATAGTATGGCAGATAGGTGTAGGAATTGTGCCTTTGATGATACAAGCATGGCATTTGGCACACAGAGTTTGTCCGAAGAAAGATATTTGGCTATAGGGCCATCGCAGATTTGCCCTTTTTTGGAAAAATGGCCGCGATTGTTCACAGGACAAATATGCGATGGCCCTATAACCAAATATCTTCCTTAGGGCATACTCTAACTGTGTGCCAACTCTCGTGCTTGTATCATCAAAGGCACAATTCTCCCAAATATTTCACCTATCTGCCGTACTAAAACCATTTGAGTTTGTCATCAAATTTTCAACAGAGCTTTATGATGAGAATATGAAAAAGGCAAATTAATAATTTTGGTCAAAAGGTCAAAGGTCAGTATCACATAAAATTGACAATTTTCATCTGATCGACCTGAAATTTTAAGAATTTTCATATTGGCTCACAGAATTGGTTCACCAATCGAAAGATAGAAACTGATTTTTTTTTTTGATCTAAAGATGAAAGGTCAAGGCTGCATACAATCACCAATTTTCATTTTGTATTTCTTTAAAAACTGTTTTCATTATTTTGAGCAGGCGGATGAAGAGGACGACGACGTCTGAATACAAACGGATAAACATTTTTTCCAGTTCCGCCACCAAGGGTACCTAAGTCTACACCGTTAAGTACCTGCTATAGTAATATCAGGGGGTTCGTGGCAATTTATCTGCCATCCAATCCATGTCAGTGCATTTAACTTTGCCGTGTCGCATGACCTTACTCAGATCATCTCAGCTCCGACTCGAATACCTGATCGAGTTATTGATAATAGGCATCTTCTTGATCTGTTTTTATGTTCAAATCCTGGGGATTGTACTACAAAAAACTCCCCCCCCCCCCCCCCCCCCCGCACTAGGAAACTGATCATGTCAACATTAAAAGTCCAGGTTTCTTATTCTTCACCATCAACTGTTATTCATCCTGTTCATCGAAATGTCTTCCATATAGCAAGGCTGATTGGGATGCCTTGCGTTCTTTTCTTGCCAATGTTCACTGGAACCAAATTCTTTGTCGCAACCCATCTGAAGCTGCCGAGGAAGTTACTGAGTGGATTCGTGTTGTTCTGGACCTCTTTATCCCTTCTCGGACCAACCAAGTAAAACCACACTCGCAGCCATGGTTCACGCCAGCTTGTTCTGCTGGTATCACCCATTGCAATCACTTTTTAAAAACAGTATCATTGTGTTGGCTCAAGTGAGGCGCATCATTTGTTTCTCCTTGTGAACAACCACTGTAAACGGGTCTTGGAGAATGCTAAGCAACGACATGCAGAATCTGTTTGTGATTCTATCTCAAATAAGCGGCTAGGTTCCAGAGATTTTTGGAGACCTGCTAACAGCATTCTCAACCGTAATAGATCAGACTCCTATCCTCTTCAATGGCCTTGAAGTCCTTACTTCTCCTATTGATAAAGTCAACCTCTTCGTTCAGCATTTTGCTGCAAACTCTACACTTGAAGACCTCGGACATCCATTGCCTAATTGTCCTTCCCGTCCTGACACCAGGCTTTCCACTATCATCATCACACCTAGGAAGGTTGTTAAGATTATTCAAGGTCTTGATATCACAAAATCTACTGGACCAGATAGAATCCCTGTAATTGGTTCACGAGTAATCAAGTGACCACTATATTCGTCATGTGTGTGCGTCTGTGTGTGTGTGTGTGTCTGTCTGCAGCATAACTACCCGATAATATCATCCGATCTTGATGAAACTTGGGAGGGAGGTTGATATCATGATCTAGTTGTGTCCTGCCTAGAGTGGACGTATTGCGCCCATTGTGGGCGGAGCCACGCCCGAAAAAGATGTCTTTCTAGGGGGAAATCGAGTTCAAGCTACATCTTCTCCGAGGGGTTTGGTGGAATCTGACAGGGGTTTCAGTATTTGGTTAGGCCAATGTCGTATGTCGAGCCCCACGGAGCTCGATTTTTCTTTTTCTTTTTCCATTTCATTTTTCACCGAATTTTCGGTATTGTGTAGCTAACTAACCTCATAACTGATTATACATTATTTTCTATCTCATTTCAAGGTCAGTCACCTTCGTTTTGACATTTCCGGACCTGGCCTGTCTCGGTTATAGTCCGTCCTTTGTCATTGAGTAACGCTCGCTCGTGAACCATCGTCATCTCCTGACTTGTTGTTTTGAAGATGTGTTCACCTGAACTGTCTTCTGTTCTCTCAAAACTGTATTACTTGTGTCTGTCAAAGTCTGTGTTTCCACTTAGCTGGAAGCAGGCTTCTGTAGCCCCTATCTTTAAAGGCTCTGGTGAGAAATCTGATCCTGCTAACTATTGGCCAATTAGCCTTCTGCCCATTATAAGCAAAGTGTTTGAATCTTTGATGAAACAACAACTCATGACTTATCTGGAAAGCGACCATCTCCTAACTGATGTCTAGTTTGGCTTTCGACAGTCACGGTTTTCTGGTAATGTTCTATCCCTAATCACTGAACATGTGAATAGGGCTTTGAATCATCGTGGTGAAGCCAGGGTTGCTGCACTCGACATCTCGAAGGCTTTTGACAAAATGTGGCACAAGGGCCTCATCCATAAACTAATATCATACAGTATTTCTGGAAGATTGCTCGATATAATTTCTGATTTCCTATTTTAAAAATCGCCAAATCTTTGTGGTTCGGGTTGCAAAGGGTCAGAAACTTTCCGGAAATTTTGGAAACTTTCCATGGAAAGTTACGGGAATTTTCAATGGGTTGGAAATTTTGGGAATTTTGATTTTATCTTAGAAATGGAAAAATAGTTATTTTTGTTAGACAGCAACAACATTATTGTGTTCTATACTACTCCACATAAATAAAAGAGTTTTCACATGCTTTGTGGGCTGGCTAGAGCCTTCATATAGCTTAATTGGCTCAACTATAGGATATGTGCGAATGATGTACCACTATTATGGTTCGGTGGATGTGCGGAGTATCGTTGAGAGAGAGGAAGACAAATGATGAATTGCGAAAGATGATGGGAATAGAGCCTGTGATTGATGCTGTGAAGAGGAACAGGTTGAGATGGTTTGGTCATGTGTTGAGGAAGGATGAAAGTGACTGGTTGAGAAGAGTGATGGAAATGAATGTAGAAGGAAGTGGAGGACGGGGAAGACCGAGAAAGACTTGGCTAAAGATGGTGGAAGAAGAAATGCGGGCAAGGGGGTTAACAAGGAGAGATGCAGAAAATAGGGCAAGATGGAGAAGATCGTCATGGGGACCGCAAGGCTAACCCCCGCTCTAGCAGGGAAAATGGCCTTAAAATGCATGTTGTTGTTGTGTCGTTGATGTACCACTATCTATCTATAATTCCAGTAATCTCTGTGTGTTTGTTTGTACGTTTGTACGTTTGTTTGTCTGTGACCGCTGTTTCTCGACAACCACGGGTCCGATATACTTGCAACTTGCCAGGTATATTGCTGGGGACCCGAGGATGTGCCTTTTCAAGGTTTGAAATTAATCGGACAAGTACTTACCGAGCTATGGCGATTTAGCCGTTCGCCGTTCGCTTTGGCGTTGCGAATGGA
The DNA here is from genome assembly GCF_964187855.1 of Myxine glutinosa. NCBI lineage: Eukaryota > Metazoa > Chordata > Myxini > Myxiniformes > Myxinidae > Myxine > Myxine glutinosa. The sequence goes on from NC_136270.1 coordinate 53,171,784, forward strand.
CCAAACCATTGCATGTAAATAGAGGGGGGGGTTCTGTGGTCGTTGCGAATGGACCAAACCATTCATGTAAATAGAGGGGGGGGGGGTTCTGTGGTCGTTACTGCCACGTGGTTTCAAAGTTTTTTTTTGTTGTTGTTTGCACGCATGTTTTTTTGCACCCACGTACGGGCACGCCCTAGGATGTTTACACACACACACCCCTACACAAATTTTTTTTTTTTTTTTTTTTGGCAAGGAACGGGCACCCACGTACGGGCACGTCCTAGCTTATATATAGTACGGGCATGCCCTAGTATACACAATGTATACAGGGTAACATTTGTTTCAAATGATGATGTCATGACTGGTAATGTGAACTGCTCCCAAATTTACTTTGTGATTTGTCTGGAAAGTCTCTGTCTTAAAGAATATGAATGTGTCATTTTGTTATACCCCCTTCTCATCTCTCATTTTGTAAGGTCTATAATTAGATACAGTCAGAGCCATGGGAATTCCCCCATCCAGTGCTAATTGCAAAACAAAACATATGCTCTTTAACTATTTAATATATATTAATGAATGCCAATAATTTTCCCTGGGTAATTTTCAAAACAACATCTATTATTCTACTGACCAATCAAATTTTAATCTTGTTTGTGTAGGTGAACATTTTACCCAAACAGTTGAGATAAAAATGTTTGTAACACTGATAAAAACTTTCAAGAATAAGACTTCAAAATGTTTGTAACTTTTAACAAATGTGATTTTCAAGAATAAGATTTAATCACATGTGATTTGGGGTATAATACTATTCCAGTGCTTGTTGACTCATGGGCATTATGTGTATTGTTTTTACACATGTCGTAAAAAATGTGTAATGATATGTTCCACAGTTTAGTAAGTAATAAAAATGTTTAAATTACTTACAATCAGTGGTTTTAGTGCTAAAACTATTGAAGCATGTTTCTTTTTTCTTAAAAACATTATTGAGTTAACCAGAGAACCTTAATCCAATATCCCTCATCTTTTTCTCACATCAAAATTTCAAATTGTGTGAAAATTCTCAAAGTTTCCGAAAGTTTCCGGAAAATTCCCAATATTCCCACAAAATTCCCAATATTCCCGGTGGAAATTTACCGCATTCAAAATTCCCAGGAATTTTACAACCCTATTTGTGGTACATGAAGAACAGTCATCCCCCGTCCATAATACTAATGCTGGTGTTCCTCAGGGGTCTGTGTTGGGTCCAATATTGTTCTTGTTGTACATCAATGATCTGCCTGATTAGATTCTTTCTCAGTTATGCATTTACACAGATGACTCAACACTGTATACTACCTACCCAGGAACCTCGTCTCGTCCTACCCATGACCATGCCAGTACCCCTCTCAATCAGGATCTTGAGAGTGTGATAAACTGGGGAAAAGACTAGCTTGTTACTTTCAACCACAACAAGACCCACTTGTTGTCTTTGTCCTGTTCAAGATCACCTTGATTTCCAATCTTGTCTATGGATTCTTCACCTTTGCAGGAACCTCCTGTTATCCGTCTGCTTGGATTGGATATCAGCTCAAACCTCAGCTGGGAAAAGTACATCTATGGTATCGCTAAAAGAGCCTCCCAGCACCTTGGCTGCTTATTTCGTGCTCTGCGATACTTTTCTCAAGCTGCTATGCTCCATCTATACAAGGCCACTGTACGTCCTGTCATGGAGTATCATTGCCATATTTGGGCAGGTGCTCCGGCCTGTCGCCTATCTCTTCTTGACAGAATCCAGCGACGTGCTGCCATTCTGGTGGGACAGGAGTTGGCATCATCCCTGAAAACTCTCTCAGTCTGCCGCTCTGTTGCTTCCTTGAGCCTTTTCTATCGATATTATCATGGAATGTGCTCCGAGGGTCTTTCACAGGTCGTTCTACCTGCACATATTTTCAGTCTCCATACGTTTGGCAGTTTTTTCCCCATTCATACACTGTATCTGTCCCGAGGTATAAGACTATGAGGTATTCTTCTAGTTTTTTTTTTCCCCTTACTGCATCAATCTGGGACAGTTTACCTGCATCTTGCTTTCCCCTGTATATATATATTCATATAAATGATTAATATAAATGATTGATAAATGAAGACATGCTTAATATAAATTAATAAATAAATAATCTTTATTGTCCCATATCCAGGGAAATTATTATTTGGTGACACCGCAAATTTAACAATCATAAAAACATAAAACACAAAGGGAATAAGAAAACATAATAAAAGGATATAAAATATGGAAGATGGGCGAAACAGCCAAATGGCTTGGAATTGAATTGCACATGGTACAAATGGCTTTTTGAAAATGTTCTTCTTCATCCACCTAATACATCCACCTAATCCACCATCCTTCTTCATCCACCTAATACAATGTGAAGAAGATTCAGTGAAGACAATCTTTCTTCACCCATGGTTCAGCACAAACAGTTTCTCATCCGTCTCGTTGCAGAAAAGCTTCCTTCCGAAGTGGCTTCATTTGTGAAAATCATTAATTTGTGAAAAAATCACAAAGGTCAAAGTTGTTAATCCGATTTGAAAAAGGATGCGGCCAATCACGTCACTCTATGCAAATACCGCGATATCTGCCGTGACTGTGGGAAGAAATCCATGCACTTGGGTTCTGTTTCACTTTGTTACTCACGTTTAAATACGGGATGTTTTTGTCTTCATTGTAAAGTACTGAAAAAAATTAAGGTGGTGGCATTGCCTCCCCAGCCCCACCCAAACTCCATCGGTGCTCACACCCCAGCAGGTTGCAAGCATGCGATCAGAAAATCATCCTCATTACCTTCCCCAAGTCTAAACTTTACGATCACTGCCATCGTTTCATCCAGATCTTCTCTCATCTGTAAAAACTGTCTTCCCAAGTCTGTTGTCTCGAACTTTTTCCTTCAGGTTTTCCAGTCTGTTGTCCACCTAGACCTCATTCATGCTCTCCCATTTCGAACTCTGAGTTTTACTTGCAAGCCGAGCTTCTTTACCCACCAATCACCTGCAATTCCTTCACTTGTACTGTGACGCATCCATGTGTTCTGTGCATGAATTTCCCTTTGCCTAATTTAATCCGTTGGCACGTTACCACCATTATTCTGCTCTTCCTCAAGCTTCTGCTCGATACCTGTACTACAAAATATCATGTTTATGCTGTTCAAATAAAGCAGGAGCGATTTTAATGCAGAGTGGGCAACCTGTTTACTAAAAACAAGGGGATTTCAAATGTCAAAAGGCATTTGTGGTGCTTGAGCAACCCCTCCTTCCCCATTTAAAATGCTGAAGGACCTTCATTTTAAGTGTTTATTTGGAAGAGGGGGAGGAGTCACAATAATTATTGAGTAAAATGCCAGGGGCATAGAAAAGGCCCCTTTATATAAGGGTATGTGCCATGTCGCAGAGTCGAGAAAGGAAGGGACATTCCATAGCTTAAAGAAAATGTCAAACAATAGAAAAGAAGGGACATTCAAAAAATCTTGTGTGCATGCTGGTCTACCCTTGTGTTCTTAGGAGGAACCAAACCAAGTAATGCTCCAGAAAAGTTCATATAAAGTAGAATTTGTTTTGAAAGCCATCAACGAGACCTATTGGCTAATGTATATTCCAAGTTTCAGCGAGTTTCAATGTATAGCCCTTGAGATATGAGCGCCAACACATTTTGGGCAGACGGACTAACGGACGGACAGACGGGTGGACACCAATGTGATTTTGAGGGTTTTCTAAATATAACTCAAGAATGTGGAAACAGACATTGCTGAAATTTGCAACATATTACCTCGATGTACAAAGCATTTACTTCTGAAATTCGCAGTCGATTTCGTCCAGCAGAAGCAGAGAAACGTATTTTCAGTCCCCATGTTAAAACTGCATACAGAGAAACGATCCCTGATATAAAGGGAGGGGCGCTTTGCGCCTCCCTTTGATTCATAACTCATCATAAATTTCTAGGTCGTCTCATCTTGATTCGCGAAGAGATGACCTTGTCCAATGGTCATGATGTCCGGATGTCTGTCCATCCGTTCGGTCATCTGTCCGTCCATCAACTTTTTGCTATTTTTGCTGCTTCTCCCTCATCACCCAGCTGATCGTTTTGAAACTTAACACATGAATACAAGACAGTGAGACGCACAATCAATCCGGCTTCGATTTTTCAAATCCAGATTATGGGGGCTCCCAGAGGGGAGGGGTGGGTGGGAGGGGGAGGAGGGGGGGTTACTCCCTGAAACTATGGATTCATACCTGTCTCTTATTTACCAACTGATTGCTCTGAAAACAGAGACAACCCTTCCACCCGATTGTCCACAGAATTGCTCAGTCTTTGAATTTTAGATTTCGGGTCAGAGAGGTCCATCAAATCAGCAGAGGTCTGAACTACAACCTCAAGAGATGACCGCCAACCCACTCAAGGCTATTTTACTTTATGTAATAGCTATAGTATGAAAACATCAGGTTAACTATGTGTAATCACTGGTTTGCCCGATCACTGGCGTCAAAGACAGCAGGATGCCGTTAGGCTGAGGATGGGCAGGGTTGGCATGATTGTAAGCTGTCCAATTTCAATTACACATCCAGGGCAGGCAGACAGACCGTGTAATATCATAATGAATCCTCATGGCGATGTTCAGGTACACTACATGACCAAAAGTATGTGGACACAGACGTCAAACATCTCATTCCAAAATCATGGGCATTAATATGCTGAATATGTGGAGGTTGAAAGAGGTGACAGTAAGGGAGGCATTAAAAGAGAGGATGAGTAGGGTAGAGGATGATGTGGTTGAGTTTGAAAGTGGTTGAATGCCAATGAAAGATAGTCTGTTGGGAGCCGTTGGTGAGGTTTGTGGATGGACAAAAGGACCACCGAGGCACTCGGAAACATGGTGGTGGGATGATGAAGTTGGAAAGAGGATTGACGAGAAGAGGAAGAAGTTCAAGGAGTGGCAGAAGGCGAAGGGTACGGGAGCAGAAAAAGCAGAGCATGAAGGTTATAAGGCAGCCAAGAAGGCTGCAAAGAAAGAGGTAGCAAAGGCGCAGGAGGCATGTAGGAAAATGTTCGGAGAACGCTTGGATTCGGAAGAGGGTCGGAGAGCGGTATTCAGGATTGCAAAGCAGATAGCGAAAGAGGTGTGATGTGATGGGGGTGAGTTGCTTGAAGGATGAAGTGGGACAAATCACTGTGGACCCAGATGGAATTAAAGGAAGATGGAAAAGATATATGGAAATGCTGTTGAATACAGAGAATGAATGGGATGGCAACATCGAGAGTAACCCAGTTTTAGGACCGGCAGAGAAGATAACTGAGAAGGAAGGTGAGGAAGCGATAAAAGCAATGAAGAGTAGAAAAGCAGGAGGGCCGACGGGAGATGTGGTTGATATGTTGAAGGCAGCAGGAAGTTGGGGTGTGAAGAGAATGACAGAGATCTGTAATCTGGTGGTGAAAGAAGGCCACATTCCAGTGGATTGGGAACTGAGTACCCTCGTCCCTCTATACAAGGGGAAAGGTGACCTTCTGGAGTGTGGCTCGTACTGAGCGATAAAGTTATTGGAGCATGGAATGAAGGTATTGGAAAGGGTGTTGGAGAGGAGGATAAAGAAGAAGGTGAAGATTGATGAAATGCAGTTTGGATTTATGCCAGGAAGAGGAACGACAGACGCGCTCTTTATTGTGAGGCAGTTGCAGGAGAAGTACATGGAGAAGAGGAAGAAGTTGTTTCTTGGGTTTGTTGATCTGGAGAAAGCATTCGATCGGGTTCCACGCGAAGTATTGACATGGGCATTGAGGAAGTTAGAAGTGGAGGAATGGTTGGTCAGAGTCGTGATGGCAATGTACAAAAGAGCGCGCACAGCTGTAAGGACGAAGGACGGGAACAGTGGTGAGTTTGAGGTGAAGGTGGGAGTGCATCAGGGGTCAGTACTAGGTCCACTACTATTTGTAGCTGTGATGGAGGTGCTGGCTCAGAACGTAAAGGAGGGTTTACCGTGGGAGTTGTTGTATGCAGATGATCTGGTGTTGATTGCGGAAAGTATGGATGGACTGAAGGAAAAGATGAACAAGTGGAAGGAATGTATGGAGACAAAAGGTCTGAAGGTGAATATAGGAAAGACGAAGGTGATGGCAAGTGGTAAAGCATGTGGTGAGGTGGAAAGAACTGGGAAGTGGCCATGTGCTGTGTGCAGGAAGGGTGTCGGAGTGAACTCCATTCAATGTACAATGTGTGCTGAGTGGGTTCATCAAAAATGTAGCGGTCTGAGAGGGTCATTAACCAGTGTGGCAGCTACATTCAAATGTAAGGTGTGCACAGAGGGAGCTGCAGATGGAGGAAATGTTGAGTTGGATCTTGGAGACAGCGTGAAGCTGGAAGGTGTGAAAACAGTTTGCTACCTCGGAGACATGCTGAATGGAGAAGGTGGATCAGACTCGGCAACGGTTGCTGGAGTGAGATGTGCATGGAAGAAGTTTCGGGAACTGAGTGGCGTGCTGACGAGGAGGGGAGTGTCGTTGAAGCTGAAGGGAAAGGTGTATGCTGCATGTGCGAGAAGTGTTATGATTTATGGGAGCGAGACATGGGTCATGAATGTTGAGCAGCAACGAAGGCTGGAAAGGGTGGAAATGCGAATGGTTCGGTGGATGTGCGGAGTATCGTTGAGAGAGAGGAAGACAAATGATGAATTGCGAAAGATGATGGGAATAGAGCCTGTGATTGATGCTGTGAAGAGGAATAGGTTGAGATGGTTTGGTCATGTGTTGAGGAAGGATGAAAGTGACTGGTTGAGAAGAGTGATGGAAATGAATGTAGAAGGAAGTAGAGGACGGGGAAGACCGAGAAAGACTTGGCTGAAGATGGTGGAAGAAGAAATGCGGGCAAGGGGGTTAAACAAGGAGAGTTGCAGAAAATAGGGCAAAATGGAGAAGATTGTCATGGGGACCGCAAGGCTAGCCCCCGCTCTAGCAGGGAAAATGGCCTTAAAATGCATGTTGTGTAGTTGTTGTAGTGAGTGTTGCAACCGAGGACAGACTATTTTTACGCGCTACGCGCTTCAGCACTCGGCAGTCCCATTCTGTGAGCTTGTGTGGCCTACAACTTCGTGGCTGAGCTATTGTCGTTCCGAGACGTTTCCACTTCGCAATAACAGCACTTACAGTTGACTGGGGCAGCTCTAGCAGGGCTGAAATTTGATGAACTGACTCGTTGGAAAGGTGGCATCCTTCGACGGCGCCATGTTGAAACTCACTGAGCTCTTCAGTACGGCCCATTCTCCTGCCATTGTCTGTGGAGATTGCATGGCTGTGTGCTTGATTATATATATATGTACCTGTCAACAATAGGTGTGGCTGAAACATCCGAATCCACTAATTAGAAGGGGTGTCCGCATACTTTTGGTCATGTCGTGCATCTTTCCAACGGTAAGCACACTCTTACTGCTCCGTCACGGCTAGCACCACATCTGACAATGGTGTGAAATGTGCTGACAACAGTGGCTAACCTCCTGTCAAGATCTCCCACCTTCACCACATTATCATTGTAGACACCTGAGGTTGCCTTCAGGCTGGTCTTGAGGTATGCATACTCGCCTCTAACCTGTCCAGTCTCGGCCAAGCTATAAACTGTCATCTTCGTGTCTCACAGGCATGGCGAGGCATCAATGTTTGTGGCGTACATCTGACTGGCTTGAGCTTTGTTTTGTCACTGATCTACACATAATACCCCATGATGTCAAAGTGGAATTTTAATTTTTTACAAAATATATAATTAAAAATGAAAAACTGAAATATCTTTAGTCAATAAGAATTCAACTCCTTTGCTATGACTTTCCAAATTGAGCTCAGGTGCATCCAATTTCCTTTCATAATCCTTGGGATGTCTCGACAACTTTATTGGAGTCCACCTGTGCCCAATTCAACTGATTGTACATGATTTATAAAGAAACACACCTTTCTATACAAGGTCACACAGTACACAGTGCATGTCAGAGCAGAAACTCTACCATGAAGTCCGAGGAACTGTCCTTAGAACCCTGAGATAGAATTGTAAGGAGGCAAAGATCTGGGGAAGGATGTAAAACAATTTCTAGAGTGTTTAAAGTTCCCAAGAGCACAATGAGCTCCATCCTTAGGAAATGGAAAGAATATGGACCTGCACAGACTCTTACTAGAGCTGACCGTCCAACCAAACTGAGCAACCGGGAAGAAAGGACCTTGATCAGGGAGGTGACCAAGAACCCAATGACCACTGACAGAACTACAGAGGCACATGAAAGACTCAGAGAAAGAGGAAAAAAAATGGTGTGGACTGATGAGACGAAAATTGAACTGTTTGGCCTGAATGCAAAGAGCTATGTCTGGCAGAAACTGAGTACAGCTCATCACCCACTTCACACCATCCCTACCATGAAGCATTGTGTGGCAGCATCATGCCATGAGGATGCTTTTCAGCAGCAGGGACTGGGAGACTTGTAAGGATAGAGGGAACAATGAATGGAGCCAAATACAGGCAAATCCTCAAGGAGAACCTGCTTCAGAGTGCAAAAGACCATAAATTGTGGTGAAGATTTACATTCCAACAGGACAAGGACCCCAAACATACAGCCAAAGCAACACCGGAATGGCTTCAGAACAAGAACGTGAAAGTCCTCGAGTGGCACAGCCAGAGCCCAGACTTGAATCCCATTGAGAATCTGTGGAAACACTTGAAGCTTGCTGTTCACCGCCGCTCCCCATCCAACTTGACAAAGCTTGAGCAAATCTGCAAGGAAGAATTGGAGAAACTCCCCAAATCCAGATGTGCAAAGCTGACATAGAGATACCCAAGAAGACTCGAAGCCGTAATCGCTGCCAAAGGTGCGTCAACGATGTATTGACTCAGGGGGTTGAATACGAATGTAAATTCGATATTTCTGTGTTTCATTTTTCTGTACAAAATTTCTAAAAAATCATATTGCACTTTGACATTATGGGGTATTATGTGGAGATCAGCGACAAAAAAATCTCAATTTAATCCATTTTTAATTCAGGCTGTAACAACAAAATGTGAAAAGGTCGAGGGGTGTGAATACCTTCTAAAGGCCCTGTAACTCGTACAATGTGTTGCACGTTTTAATACTGAAGCTTGGTCTCATTGAACAAAGGCTAAAAATGCTAACATCGAAACTTTAGCCAAAATCCTAGTTTGGAGATTATTAGTGCAGAGGTAAAAGCTGGTTCGACTTTCAAGCAGAGGGAGTCGGGTTCAACCCCGAACACTTTACCTCAAGTTGTCATTCTTGATATTTATCTGGCTTGGTATGAGGTGCCATCTCTCCTGCATATTTTCATCCAATGACCATGACCCTTTTCTCCTCTACCCTACAAGATGTCTTCTTTCACATAGCAATCATCTTCTCAGCTTTGCCCTTCAGCACAGGTTGGGACAAAATCCCCACGAAGGTAACCTCAATGATGTACCTCGATTTATCAAGATATGCTGAGAACCAGCACTACTCCTCCATATCCTCCCTGCCCCTGTCTCCTTCCTAAAACACAAATCCTGGCTACACCACTGGAGCTTAATCCCAAACTGCCATACCTCCTCTCACCACTACTATCCCCTCCTTTATCCCACCAGACTCTCTCCTCTTCATTTTCTAATTTTATCTTCTCATCACGCTCCCACCCCTCTCTTCCAACCCGCACCCTACCCAATAGAACGCTCCCTATCAAAATTCAGACGACAACGCAAAGTGAGACTTACCACGGAAACAAATGCCTCCAACAAAGAATTCACAAACAGCAGCTCCGGACTCTAGAGGAGAAACACACAAACCAAGGGGAGGGGTGGGAGTTGTTCATCTTGCTGGAGGATGGGGACAACGTCAATCACTAGAACAATCCTCACCCCAACTATCATCCACCACAACGTTCACCCTCAACCATCATCCACCACAACGTTCACCACCAACCATCATCCACCACAACGTTCACCACCAACCATCATCCACCACAACGTTCACCACCAACCATCATCCACCCCCAACAATCATCCACCACAACGTTCACCCCCAACCATCATCCACCACAACGTTCACCACCAACCATCATCCACCCCCAACAATCATCCACCACAACGTTCACCCCCAACCATGATCCACCACAACGTTCACCCCCAACCATGATCCACCACAACGTTCACCCCCAACCATGATCCACCACAACATTCACCCCCAACAATGATCCACCACAACGTTCACCCCCAACCATCATCCACCACAACGTTCACCCCCAACCATGATCCACCACAACGTTCACCCCCAACAATGATCCACCACAACGTTCACCCCCAACCATCATCCACCACAACGTTCACCCCCAACCATCATCCACCACAACGTTCACCCCCAACCATCATCCACCACAACGTTCACCCCCAACCATCATCCACCACAACGTTCACCCCCGACCATCATTCACCACAACGTTCACCCACAACCATCATTCACCACAACGTTCACCCCCGACCATCATCCACCACAACGTTCACCCCCAAACATCATCCACCACAACGTTCACCCCCAACCATCATCCACCACAACGTTCACCCCCAACCATCATCCACCACAACGTTCACCCCCGACCATCATCCACCACAACGTTCACCCCCAAACATCATCCACCACAACGTTCACCCCCAACCATCATCCACCACAACGTTCACCCCCAACCATCATCCACCACAACGTTCACCCTGAATCATCATCCACCACAACGTTCACCCCAACCATCATCCACCACAACGTTCACCCTGAATCATCATCCACCACAACGTCCACCCCCAACCATCATCCACCACAACGTCCACCCCCAACCATCATCCACCACAACGTCCACCCCCAACCATCATCCACCACAACGTTCACCCCCAACCATCATCCACCACAACGTTCACCCCCAACCATCATTCACCACAACGTTCACCCCCGACCATCATTCACCACAACGTTCACCCCCAACCATCATTCACCACAACGTTCACCCCCGACCATCATCCACCACAACGTTCACCCCCAACCATCATCCACCACAACGTTCACCCCCAACCATCATCCACCACAACGTTCACCCCCAACCATCATCCACCACAACGTTCACCCCCAACCATCATCCACCACAACGTTCACCCCCAACCATCATTCACCACAACGTTCACCCCCAACCATCATTCACCACAACGTTCACCCCCAACCATCATCCACCACAACGTTCACCCCCAACCATCATCCACCACAACGTTCACCCCCGACCATCATTCACCACAACGTTCACCCCCAACCATCATTCACCACAACGTTCACCCCCAACCATCATTCACCACAACGTTCACCCCTGACCATCATTCACCACAACGTTCACCCCCAACCATCATTCACCACAACGTTCACCCCCAACCATCATCCACCACAACGTTCACCCCCGACCATCATCCACCACAACGTTTACCCCCAACCATTATCCACCACAACGTTCACCCCCAACCATCATCCACCCCCAACCATCATCCACCACAACGTTCACCCCCAACCATCATCCACCCCCACCACAACGTTCACCCCCAACCATCATCCACCCCCAACCATCATCCACCACAACGTTCACCCCCAACCATCATCCACCCCCACCACAACGTTCACCCCCAACCATCATCCACCACAACGTTCACCCCCAACCATCATCCACCCCCAACCATCATCCACCACAACGTTCACCCCCAACCATCATCCACCACAACGTTCACCCCCAACCATCATCCACCACAACGTTCACCCCCAACCATCATCCACCACAACGTTCACCCCCAACCATCATCCACCACAACGTTCACCCCCAACCATCATCCACCACAACGTTCACCCCCAACCATCATCCACCACAACGTTCACCCCCAACCATCATCCACCACAACGTTCACCCCCAACCATCATCCACTACAACGTTCACCCCCAACCATCATCCACCACAACGTTCACCCCCAACCATCATCCACCACAACGTTCGCCCCCAACCATCATCCACCACAACGTTCACCACCAACCATCATCCACCACAACGTTCACCACCAACCATCATCCACCACAACGTTCACCCCCAACCATCATCCACCACAACGTTCACCCCCAACCATCATCCACCACAACGTTCACCCCCAACCATCATCCACCACAACGTTCACCCCCAACGATCATCCACAACGTTCACCCCCAACCATCATCCACCACAACGTTCACCCCCAACCATCATCCACCACAACGCTCACCCCCAACGATCATCCACCACAACGTTCACCCCCAACCATCATCCACCCCCAACCATCATCCACCACAACGTTCACCCCCAACGATCATCCACCACAACGTTCACCCCCAACCATCATCCACCACAACGTTCACCCCCAACCATCATCCACCACAACGTTCACCCCCAACCATCATTCACCACAACGTTCACCCCCAACCATCATCCACCACAACGTTCACCCCCAACCATCATCCACCACAACGTTCACCCCCAACCATCATCCACCACAACGTTCACCCCCAACCATCATCCACCACAACGTTCACCCCCAACGATCATCCACCACAACGTTCACCCCCAACGATCATCCACCACAACGTTCACCCCCAACCATCATCCACCCCCAACCATCATTCACCACAACGTTCACCCCCAACCATCATCCACCACAACGTTCACCCCCAACCATCATCCACCACAACGCAAACCCATTAAGTTCACTACTCCAGCGCAAAGCTCAAATTCAATTACAACCCTCATCTTCATCACCAAACTTCTCAATCTCCAAACTCCAATCCTAACCCATATCCCCTTCCCCAAACTCCAATCCTAACCCATATCCCCTTCCCCAAACTCCAATCCTAACCCATATCCCCTTCCCCAAACTCCAATCCTAACCCATATCCCCTTCCCCAAACTCCAATCCTAACCCATATCCCCTTCCCCAAACTCCAATCCTAACCCATATCCCCTTCCCCCAAACTCCAATCCTAACCCATATCCTCTTCCCCAAACTCCAATCCTAACCCATATCCCCTTCCCCAAACTCCAATCCTAACCCATATCCCCTTCCCCAAACTCCAATCCTAACCCATATCCCCTTCCCCAAACTCCAATCCTAACCCATATCGCCTTCCCCAAACTCCAATCCTAACCCATATCCCCTTCCCCAAACTCCAATCCTAACCCATATCCTCTTCCCCAAACTCCAATCCTAACCCATATCCCCTTCCCCAAACTCCAATCCATATCCCCTTCCCCAAACTCCAATCCTAACCCATATCCCCTTCCCCAAACTCCAATCCTAACCCATATCCTCTTCCCCAAACTCCAATCCTAACCCATATCCCCTTCCCCAAACTCCAATCCTAACCCATACCCCCTTCCCCCAAACTCCAATCCTAACCCATACCCCCTTCCCCCAAACCTAACCCATACCCCCTTCCCCCAAACTCCAATCCTAACCCATACCCCCTTCCCCCAAACTCCAATCCTAACCCATATCCCCTTCCCCAAACTCCAATCCTAATCCATATCCCCTTCCCCAAACTCCAATCCGAACCCGTATCCCCTTCCCCCAAACTCCAATCCTAACCCATACCCCCTTCCCCCAAACTCCAATCCTAACCCATACCCCCTTCCCCCAAACTCCAATCCTAACCCATACCCCCTTCCCCCAAACTCCAATCCTAACCCATACCCCCTTCCCCCAAACTCCAATCCGAACCCATACCCCCTTCCCCCAAACTCCAATCCTAATCCATATCCCCTTCCCCCAAACTCCAATCCTAACCCATACCCCCTTCCCCCAAACTCCAATCCTAATCCATATCCCCTTCCCCCAAACTCCAATCCTAACCCATACCCCCTTCCCCCAAACTCCAATCCGAACCCATACCCCCTTCCCCCCAAACTCCAATCCGAACCCATATCCCCTTCCCCCAAACTCCAATCCTAACCCATACCCCCTTCCCCCCAAACTCCAATCCTAACCCATACCCCCTTCCCCCAAACTCCAATCCTAACCCATACCCCCTTCCCCCAAACTCCAATCCGAACCCATACCCCCTTCCCCCAAACTCCAATCCTAACCCATACCCCCTTCCCCCAAACTCCAAATCCTAATCCATATCCCCTTCCCCCAAACTCCAATCCTAACCCATACCCCCTTCCCCCAAACTCTAATCCTAACCCATACCCCCTTCCCCCAAACTCCAATCCGAACCCATACCCCCTTCCCCCAAACTCTAATCCTAACCCATACCCCCTTCCCCCAAACTCCAATCCGAACCCATACCCCCTTCCCCCAAACTCTAATCCTAACCCATACCCCCTTCCCCCAAACTCCAATCCTAACCCATACCCCCTTCCCCCAAACTCCAATCCTAACCCATACCCCCTTCCCCCAAACTCCAATCCTAACCCATATCCCCTTCCCCACACTCTTCCTCTTCGTCACTCACTGTCCATGCCGGGAAAAGGCAGAGGTTGAGCGCCGAGCTGCAGATCCATCGCCAGCTCAATTTCGAAGTGAATATGCTCCGTGTTCGCCACGACATCTTGCATCTTGCTTTGCTGCACAATCTCGTCACAATAATTCGACGCTTGAACACAAGGAAGACAAATTCCCAACACACAACCAAGACAAGAGGTAAAACCGCTACAAGTACAAATTAATGAATGTGTCTCTCAGAAAAAACCTTGTCACAGTCAAGTCTCATGAAAACCAGTGAGATTATATCATTAAAGGCCGAACCCCTCAAACATTTACCCGTCACCCAACATGCGTTTAAAATTTTTTTTAAAAAGGCCTCAGAATATCTATCATAGGTTCTTCTTCCTCTTCTACTAATTATTATGTTTTTTATTCTTCTTCGTCTTCTTAATAGATATTATAACGTTGTTAAATACCTTTTATTTTATTTTTTGAAAGAATATTGGAGTAAATGTAGTACATTTAAATTGTGTCTTCATAAAAGTATATTGCAGCGTATTTTAAAAATTGTACAGTCATAATTTGCGTTCGAATTGATATTGTTACACCGCCTAGTCATTTTACTCTTACACCGCCTAGTAATCTCACTCTTAAACCGCCCAGTCATTTTACTCTTACACCGCCTAGTCATCGTACTGTTACACCGCCTAGTCGTGTTACGGTTACACCGCTTAGTATTCTTAATGCTGGACTGGCGCGTTCTGCCGATCTTAAGTTACCATAGCAATAGGCCGTTGGGCCTTGTCTTTAAAATAGTTGTGGGGATAATTCGTCTGCCACGTTATTTTGCAAGGCAATCCATCTTACTATAATTCACCAAATCGACTTCACCATTGAGTGATTGAGTAAAAAACGATATATAGCAGGATATCTGAAAAAGTTGTGGACGTTTTATAACTAAACTTGGTGGTTGAGTTGGTGAAGCGACATAAGAAGAAGATTCGATTTTGGTTCAGGTCCGAATCCATATCCGGTAATCCGGTTTATCAGTGGATACAAAACATAACCTGTTCCTCCTGGCGGAGATGTGCTCCTTCCGAGTACTGGTCTAGTCTGTCGCGTGATCGCTGTGCGAGATATCATTGGACAATAAACAATCACGACATCACGTGTATCTTTTTCTTTCACACAGCAATTGATCCAAACCACGTGACATTTCTCTTTTTTTTTTCTTTTTTTTTGTATACAAGATCGAGGCTCGTGAAAGAGCGAACATTAATCACACAGCAAGACAAACCGACACATAAAACATATAACATCGGGAGCGGTAGACAAGTTGGGGCGAGAGGGGGAGGAACACAAACACAACATCTGAGAGCAGGGACATCGAGAGATCTGTGGGAGGGAGAGGGCTTTGGGGGCGGTAGGCATGGGAAGGGGGGGTGGGAGAGGTATAAAACATATGGACACTGCCGGGACTTCCAGGAAAGAAGTTGGAATTTCAAACAAGGTGGATCAGGGGTGAATTTGCGGGGGTAGAAAAGATCAAGGTTTTGGATGGGGGAAGATAAGAGATGGTGGTGAACAGCTGTTTTAAAGACCTGGAGGGAGGAGTGGGATTGAAGGGAGTGTGGGAGTTTGTTCCAGAGGCGGGAGAAAAGTGGAATGAAAGAGTGAAGGTGAGCAGAGAGCCGAGACTTCGGCAGTTTAACCATCAGAGGGTTGCTGGCAGATCTTGTGCGACCTGTAGGAATATTTGGGGGACAAAGCACAGAGAGAGCTGGGGGAGCAAGGCCGGAGAGAAGTCGGTGGAAGACAGAAAGACCACCTACCTGTCTGCGGTGAGTGAGTGAAAGGCCCTCAGAATCAGCTTCATCGCGGGAGATTCCAATGATTCTGAAAGCTTTGGTTTCAACAGCGTGAAGACGAGCTAGGTGTGAGGCAGGAGCACCGGCCCATAGGGGAGAACAGTATTCCATTGAGCTGCGGATGAAAGCCTTGTATGTGGTGAGGCGCTCAGGTGTGCCGAGGAAGGACTTCGCACGACGGAGGATGCCCAGTCGGCGACTGGCTTTGGAGGCCAGCTTGGAAATGTGGGATTCCCAAGAAAGATCATGGCAGATAGTGAGACCCAAAAGCTTGAGCGACAGAACGTCTTAGAGAGGATTGTTGAGAAAGTAGATGGGAGGGTTGTCTAATTCTGTGTGATTCCTGATACTCAGTGTTCAGATTTGTTGTTAAATAGTAATTTTACATCTTTTAGCTAAATATTGTCAAGTGAAAAAACTAGAAGATGAATAGATTGATTTGAATAAGGCTTTTGAATAAGGTAGATTTTGTGATTTGTGAATATTTTAACCTCAATTGAAACCTCTAAAAATGTCCTGGATCTGCCCCGATTATAGTTTATATTGTTACCGTTTTTAGAACCTTAACTTTGTAAAATAATAAGCCTTGTAAATAATTCACTGTAAATATCCCCATCTTCCAAAGGTCAAAGGTCGCACCCTAGATAGTCCATTTTGCAACACGTAGGACACCATAGGACCTTCTTCAGTTATTTCATTAGTATGTGTTTCAGGTAAGGCTCTGTTTCCAATAGTTTGACTCTGCGTTGCATTAATCAAATAACCTAGGTCCCCTTTTCAATTCTGTTCATTTTGCGGCTTGGCTCTCTCCAAATTGGGTTACGCGCCTCTGCTCGCCCAGCAGCGTTCACTGCATCAAACGCCATTACGCACGCGGTCAAGTTGGAGAAGAAGGGCGGAGTGCCAAGGACAAAGGCGTGGCCCCGTCAACGTGTCACCAAGGGAGGAGTCGGTGAGCCCTCGCGACCAACCAGGGCCGAGGCAAGCTCACCGGTGGGTGTGTCTAAAAGTGGGCGGCTTGATTTCAAAAGGGACACTATATAAGCGCAAGCGCGGCGCCTTGAGAGGAGATGAGACGGGAGGACGGGAGCGAGAGAGAGAGAGCTGGCATGAGAGCTGAGTGCACGAACGACTTCTAGCTGGGACTTCTGCCGAACATCCGCGTGTCAGGAACGTTCAAAGCCTCCCTCCCCGATTTATGAACCCCGATAACTAAGGTCCGCTCGCGTTCAACGATCAATGAACAGCGCTGCCTGCTGGGTTTCGCCACGGAACCAAAGCGTGGACCGGAGTGGAGCGTGAACCTGGAGCCGGACCATCCTCCCCTGCCATCTGCCTGGACCTTCTCCTCCTTCCTGCTATTCCCCTTTCGTGTAAGTCTGTATTGTCCTGGGCATGATATTTAAGACTGTGTAAGCTTGCCCTGTGTCCTTTTGCTCTTCTTGTATATGCCCTTCTTTCGTTTCCTCTTTTAGTAGTATAGTTAATAAATCATATTTGTTCTTCCCTTTACTCTGGTTTCCTCTCATCCGATCGCTTTCGTGATTTCCTCAATTGAGTACCGGTGGCACGATTAGAACCGCTCAGAATCGGGTTAGTCTTATTGCTAACAGCTCGAATTGCGGATTGCTAAACCGCTCGGCAATTTCCATCTGTCCGTGGTTCGAGCGGAAATGATCTCCCTGCTTTGCGGAGAGATTGGTAAGCAGGTATTTGGGAGTCCATCTTGACCAATCACCCTGGCCAATCTCAACCCCCCGCAAAGGAGCGTTATAGTTTCCAGGAATGGGGGACGGCCAGCTTAAAGGATAAGGGGATTAACCCCCCCTTGGTAAGGGGAGCGCCGACCCTGGGTCCGCAACAATATTATAACTAGAAGGGACATGTGTGGTACCTTAACAACCTTGGCCGGATCGTGAAGAACCTACACACAACATTTGGGGCCTCAGTGGTGTGGTTCTGCCACGAAAGAATACCCTTCGGACGTGAAGGAATAACAAACAAACACAAACACAAACACAAACACTTGTAAATATTTGTATGATTAAGATATTAATGTAAATCACTCCGGAAGTGACAATCCACACTATCTCGCTCTGTTGTTTCCACTTGGTGTTTAGTCCAAAATGGCGGCATTTTCACATGACACGAATGTGTGGTACGTTATGTAGTGAAATTGTATACAAGTTACGACCCAGGTGCCATTACAACTACTGACAACTACATGGTCCACTACTAGTACCCGACTGCAAAGCCGCAATGAGCCGGCGAAGCCAAAGCCTCTTGCAACTATTTTACCCATCACTATGGCATCAGTAGGTTAGGTAGTTGGTAGTAGGTACAGGGGCGCTGTAAAGGGGGGGGGGGGGAGTTGGGATGATTCCAAGGGCTCTGCACTGACAGGGGCCCTAAAAATTATTAGAACATTAGGTAAAAATTCTCAATATTAAATTATTAACCTATCATCTTTCATAGAATAATAGACCAATAAAACTAACGGTTCTTTTTCTTTTCTTGTTTTTGGCAAAAAGTAAACATCCAGAGAGCCTCTGTATTGCCCAATCCCCCACCCCCCCCCCCCCCCTCTATTTACATGAAATGGTTTGGTGTTTCGGTGTTTCGGAACACAGTGTTTTTTACAGCTATGGACAACATCATAAGTGACTTGGACACTAGGTTCCACACCACTGCAAAAATTGTAGAAGAATTTTCTGCTGTTCTGAAAGTTGGGCAGATTAGTGAGGATAAAGTCCCTTCTGTGTGCCAACCACTGATCATTAAGTATTCTAGGGATCTTACACCTGAGTTTCAAAATGAAGTAAGACACCTGAACACAGTATATGCTGCCACTTTCCCCCCGAACTTGTCCCCTCTTGGTCTTCTGAATGCAATTTGTAAGATGCAGCTGCAAAGCATTTTTGGAGAAGTGTGCATTGCTTTACATATATTTTGCACACTGCGTGTGACTGTTGCTGGTGGCGAGAGATCTTTCAGTAAGCTAAAACTGATATATAAAAACTATTTGAGGTCCACTATGTCCCAGGACAGGCTTTGCAGTCTTGCCATGCTGTCCATTGAAAGTCAGTTGGCTAGAAAGCTGGACTTCAAAGACTTGATCAGTGACTTTGCTAGCAACAAGGCCCGGCGCTGGGCTTTTTATTTTTTTTATTTTTTGTGTACAGAGTCGAGACTCGTGAAAGAGCTAACATTTATCAAGCAAACAAATCAAACAAACAAGCAAACAAAGTATATAAAAAGGGGAGCGGTCGACAAGATGGGGAGAGAAGGGGAGGAAGCACACAAACACAACATTTGAGAGCAGGGACATCGGGAGATGTGTGGGAGGGAGAGGACCTGGGGGGAGGCAGGATAGGTATAAAACGCAAGGACACCAAGGACTTCCAGGAAAGAAGACAAAAGTCACCTCAAAAAAAGTGGATTTGGGTGAAATTAGCGGGGGTAGAAAAGATCAAGGTTTTGGATTGGGGAAGATAAGAGATGGTGGTGAACAGACGTTTTAAAGACCTGGAGGGAGGAGTGGGATTGAAGAGAGTGAGGGAGTTTGTTCCAGAGGCGGGAGAAAAGAGGAATGAAGGAGTGAAGGTGAGCAGGTGTGTTCGGCTGAGCAAGGACCAGTGATAACTAAATGGCGTGGCTATGGATATTGGATCACCACACTTGGTATGTATACTTGTATGTACACTCTGCTGCTGATTTTATTATTTTGTTTGTTATATCATTCTATAGATGATAATGTTAATTTATTTTAATTGACGAGGTTAATGTATGTTGTAATTCTTACGATTAAAATTACATTTAGACTGTAAAAGATGGCCATGAGCACATTTCTTGTGTGGGTATCAATCTTGCATCAAATAGTGAATTCCATACTGTATGCAGAAATATGAGCATTGGTTCAACCTCCTGGGAAAAATGTGCGCGCATGCTTCATCGGGGCCCATTGGGATATCATTTCATGGGGCCCAAAATCCCTGGTGGCGCCCCTGAGTAGGTAGGTGTAGTAGGTACCGTACCGAGTTCAAAATGACACGATTTGCATTCTGGATGAGATTAGAATTTATATAATTTACTTCTTGATTAATTCGGTGAATTCCGTCTCAACTTCGGATATTTCCGGCCGCGAGATTTCTAAAAAATAATTCTTCGTCAATTTTAGAATATTTGACACCGTTTTCACCCTCCGAAACGCGTAATAAGCTTTGAAAAAATATTTTTTCAAATGCTCGAATCTCATTGGTTCCGGTGTTTGGTGAAGATTTTCGTTGAAGATAACGAGGTTGGTCTTAACGTATTTTAATTACAAATTAGAGGTGCATTAGATTGTGAATCAAACAAAGATGGGTGAAACAAACTCCTATTGAACTTTTTCGCAATTGTTTTATGCAAACTTCCGCATCCGGTCGATGGCGGCCTCCATTGCGTGATTTGGTTTTAGAAATATTTTTTCAAATGCTCGAATCTCATTGGGTCCGGTGTTTGGTGACGCGTTTTGTTGAAGATAACAGGCCCGTGCGGGCCGAGGTTGGTCTTAAAGTATTTTAATAATAAATTAGAGATGCATAAGATTGTGAATCAAACAATGACGGGTGAAAGAAACTCCTATTGAACGTTTTCAATTTGTTATGCATACCTCCGCATCCGCAAGATGGCGGCCTCCATTGCGCTTCGGAATTCTCAAGCCAAGGCATAATCAGGTTTTCGACATAATACGTACGCGTTTATTGACAACACCGGCTTTGCCGGCTACTAGTACCTGACTGCAAAGCCGCAATGAGCCGGTGAAGCCAAAGCCTCTTGCCACTATTTTACCCATCACTGTGGCATCAGTAGGTTAGGTAGTTGGTAGTAGGTAGGTGTAGTAGGTACCGTACCTAGGTCAAAATGACACCATTTGCATTCTGGATGAGATTAAAATTGATAAAATTTCCTTCTTGATCAATTCGGTGAATTCGGCCTCAACTTCGGATATTTCCGGCCGTGAAAAACTATCCCCTACGGCCGCGGGATTTCTAAAAAAGAATTCTTCGTCAATTTTAGCTTTTTTGACGCCGTTTTCACCCTCCGAAACGCATAATAAGCTTTTTTGAAATAATTTTTGAAATGCTCGAAACTCATTGGTTCCGGTGTTTGGTGACGATTTTCGTTGAAGATAACGAGGTTGGTCGTAAAGTATTTTAATTATACATTAGAGGTGCATCAGATTGTGAATCAAACAAAGACGGGTGAAACAAACTCCTATTGAACGTTTTCTCAATTTTGTATGCCTATTTCCGCATCCGGAAGATGGCGGCCTTCATTGAGTGATTTGGTTTTAGAAATATTTTTTCAAATGCTCGAATCTCATTGGTTCCGGTGTTTGGTGACGATTTTCGTTGAAGATAACCAGGCCCATGCGGGCCGAGGTTGGTCCTAAAGTATTTTAATTACAAATTAGAGGTGCATAAGAATGTGAATCAAACAAAGATGGGTAAAACATACTCCTATTGACGTTTTTCAATTTGTTATGCATACTTCCGCATCTGCAAGATGGCGGCCTCCATTGAGCGATTTGGTGCGTCACAGCTTCGGAATTCTCAAGCCAAGGGATCCAGCATAATCTGGTTTTCAACATAATACGTACGCATTTATTCACAACACCGGCTTCGCCGGCTACTAGTACCCGACTGCAAAGCCGCAATGAGCCGGTGAAGCCAAAGCCTCTTGCCACTATTTTACCCATCACGATGGCATCAGTAGGTTAGGTAGTTGATAGTAGGTCGGTGTAGGTACCGTACCTGGTAAGACTTGGTAAAAGAGAAGAGCAGACAGTCCTCCCCAATGCCTACATACAATAAATGTCACAAGAAGCTTAAGGAAGTAACTATACGATGTGCTAGCTTAAGGCCTATTTTAAGAAATTTTAACTGGGCTTAACATACGTTTTCACAGTATGTGTGTCGTCTTCTAACTTCAGTCGCTGTCAGGGCTGGTTCTCTCCGGGCACTGCGGCTTCCTCCACCAGAAGAAGTTAGTTTGCAGTAAGATCAGTGCCGACAGATCAGACGATAGCGCCGTTTCAACGGCAGTGTGAATGTCGTTAATCAAACCAAGCTTTCTTTCTTTATGTAAACCGCTTATACCGTATTTCTGGCCGTGAAAAACTATCCCCTACAGCCGCGAGATTTCTAAAAAATAATTCTTCGTCAATTTTAGAATATTTGACGCCGTTTTCAGCGTCCGAAACGCGTAATAAGCTTTTTTAAAATATTTTTCAAATGCTCGAATCTCATTGGTTCCGTTGTTTGGTGACGATTTTCGTTGAAGATAACGAGGTTGGTCTTAAAGTATTTTAATTACAAATTAGAGGTGCATTAGATTGTGAATCAAACAAAGACGGGTGAAACAAACTCCTATTGAACTTTTTCGCAATTGTTTTATGCAAACTTCCGCATCCGGTCGATGGCGGCCTCCATTGAGTGATTTGGTTTTAGAAATATTTTTTCAAATGCTCGAATCTCATTGGTTCCGGTGTTTGGTGACGATTTTCGTTGAAGATAACCAGACCCGTGCGGGCCGAGGTTGGTCTTAAAGTATTTTAATTACAAATTAGAGGTGCATAAGATTGTGAATCAAACAAAGACGGGTGAAAGAAACTCCTATTGAACGTTTTTCAATTTGTTCTGCATACTTCCGCTTCCGCAAGATGGCGGCCTCCATTGAGCTTCGGAATTCTCAAGCCAAGGGACACAGCATAATCTGGTTTTCGACATAATACGTATGTGTTTATTCACAACACCAGCTTCGCCGGCTATAAGACCTTGGTCCCTGAAGTGCGAATGGCAGTCCTGTGACATTTATCGTGTGTTATTCATGTGTATGCCTAGAATGGTAAGGGGAACTACATTCCATATTGCTTGCTTGTTTGCTTGGATGTCATACTCACTCTTGCTCATATGATTGTAGTCTACTGATACTATGATTGCCAATTTCCTTTCAGATACTGCTAGAGATTGATTCTGATTAAACTCACCTTGGAGACACTGTTGTACACTGATTATTTACAACACTTAATCAGAATCATCTTCTACCATCATTCAAGATCGACATGACCCACAAATTCTTGCAGCTGCCCACATTCGGAGCAGATCCACAAGCTGCGGAAGGTCCGAGTCAGCTCAAGCACTGGCTGAATTTACTGACCAGCTACCTGCAAGCTCATGACATCACAGACGAGGTGAAGCACGCTGTGCTCAATTCACATGTGACGCATGTCATCCACGATTACATATCCAATTGTGAGACGTTCGACGAGGCTGTAAAGGAGCTGCACACTATTTACATCAAGCCTCAAAATGTCATCTACACTCGGTACCAGCTTGCTACAAGGAAACAGGATGCATCGGAATCTCTCAATCATTTCGTCCAATAGCTACGTCGCCTGGGCAAGGAATGCACTCACGAGATCCGAACACACGAGCAGATGTACGACGATCTCATGCGAGATGCATTCATCTCTGGAATTTATTCCCCGTCAATACGGCAGCGTTTGCTGGAATCACCAACCTTGATGCTGAAACAAGCTCAATATCAGGCACTCGTACTTCACAAAGCTCAGCCTCAATCAGAAGTGTACGGACGTCCTAATGTTACGGCGGGTCTCACTGAGGAGAGACGCTTGCAGAACAATGCTGCTGGAGAGCACCATGTTGCTGATACTCCGTTGGAGACGACAGAAGCCCTCGGAGCCGAAGGTACGAGTCTGGCAGTGACTGCCTCGGTCGGGGGTAACTCTAAGTGCTTCTTCTGCGGGAATCAAAATCATCCCCGCTCTACGTGCCCGGCGCGAGAAGCGACTTGTCACACCTGCGCCCGAAAGGACGTTTTGCAAAAGTATGTCGCTCAACATGAGGGCGGCGTTCCCGCCCTACGCTGGCCGGCATCACCTCAACGCGCGAGGCATGCTCGCCACCCCTGGAGATCCCGACACAGCCCGGACCGCACGGCTTGTCCAGCGCCGTCATCCTAGTACTGATTGAAGGACAATCTG
The DNA here is from genome assembly GCF_964187855.1 of Myxine glutinosa. Lineage (NCBI taxonomy): Eukaryota > Metazoa > Chordata > Myxini > Myxiniformes > Myxinidae > Myxine > Myxine glutinosa. The sequence goes on from NC_136270.1 coordinate 53,196,182, forward strand.
CGAACACCGCGGTCGACACAGGATCGACTGAGAGCTACGTTGATATGGGCTGCATCCGCCAGCATGGATGGCCGATACTGGGGGCATCTCGCAGACTCTTCATGGCTTCACAATCCCTTTGGATGCGCACGAAGGGAGAATGTCGCGTAAAGCTAGTGTGTATCCGGATGTTCGTCTAATGGTGTTGCCTACCTTATGTGCTGAAGTTTTATTGGGACACGACTTTATCCATCGCCATGGCCGGTTAGAGATGACGTTCGGGGGAGACGCTACTCTCTCGGTCTGTGCTTTGGCGGGGATGGCTATCGAACCGATGTCATTATTTCCGAATCTAACTCCGGACTGCGCCCCGGTAGCTATCAAATCGAGACGCTATTTCCGGGCTGATGTGCAATTCATCTCTGAGGAGACTAGCAGACTCCTCCAAGAAGGCATAATGGAGCCCAGCCGATTGCCATGGCGTGCGCAAGTTTTGGTCTTCCAGTCTGAAAATCGTCGCAAGCGCATGGTAATCGATTACTCTCAAACCATCAACAGGTTTATGGAATTGGACGCCTATCCACTTCCGGGGTTGGATGCCCTGGTTTGACAGGTCGCCCAATATGCCGTGTATAGTACCCTCGATCTGTCTACGCAGTGTGTATCATCAAATCCCGATCTCTGCTGCCGATCAAATTTATACGGGGTTCGAATCCAGTCAGCGGCTGTATCAATTCACGCGTTTGCCGTTCGGCATCACTAATAGGGTCCTGTGCTTTCAAAGGGCTATTGATGACATAATTACCAAGGAACGCTTAACGGACGTTTTCGTTTACCTTGATAATCTAACAGTTTGTGGGCATGATCAAGCTCATCACGACGCTAATTTACAATGCTTTCTCAAGGTGGCGTGAAAGTACAGCCTGACTCTCAATGAGGCCAAATGTCGTTATTCTGCCAGGACGATAGATCTCTTAGGGTACACCGTGACCCAGGGACTGATAACTCCTGACAAGGAACGTCTGCACTCCTTGCTCGATATGGCGCCGCCACATGATCGTGCGTCCTTGAAGAGAGCACTTGGATTGTTTGCACATTATTCTCGCTGGATCCAAAATTACTTTGAGAAGCTCCGTCCCCTTATTGATTGCAAAACATTCCCTATGTCTCATGCCGTCAAGGTCGCCTTCCACAGGCTGAAGTCAGACATTGCTGGCGCCGCTGTGTCCTTCATTGATGACAACATCCCCTTTGTTCTCGAAAGCGATGCGTCAGATCACGTGATCGCTGCCACTCTCTCTCAAGGGGGGAAACCTGTGGCCTTCTTCTCAAGGACCCTATCCTCCGCTGAGAGGGGCCATTCGTCTTTCGAGAAAGAAGCCTATGCAATTGTGGAATCGATTCACCGATGGCGACCATATTTGCTTGGCAAACGGTTTGAAGTCATCACTGATCAGCAGAGCGTAGCTTTCATGTACGATACGCACCACGCTCAGCGCATTAAGAACAAGAAAATTACTCCATGGCGCATAGAGTTAGCCGATTATAGCTTCAAGATCACGTACCGTCCAGGGCGGGAGAATCCAGCGGCGGATGCCTCATCACGGCCAGGGGTTTGCGCGTGTTTAACCTCCTTCGAGGACTTACGTGTTCTTCATGACACCTTGCGTCACCCCGGGGTGACCCGCCTGGCTCATTACGTGCGTAGCCGCAATTTTCCCTACTCTGTTGAGGACGTTCGCCGTCTGTGCCACACTTGTCCCGTTTGCGCTGAACTCAAACCGCGTTTCTATAAACCGAATATGGGTACTTTGATTCAGGCTACCAGGCCATGGGACAGATTGGCTACGGACTTTAAAGGTCCTCGACCGGCTTCTGGTACCTCTCGTTATCTCCTCACGATCGTAGATGAGTATTCCAGATTCCCATTCGCCTTTCCGTGCAGTGACATGACCGCTGCTTCAGTTATCCGTTGTTTGTAGCTTCTGGTTGTGATGTTCTGGAATCTGGGTTACGTACACACTGAGCGAGGTGCGGTATTCTTGTCCCACATTGTGAGAACATTTCTGCTGCAGCATAACATTGCCTCTAGCTACACTACTCCGTACAGTCCTCAAGCGAACGGTCAAGTGGAGCGGTTTAATGGCATCATATGGAAGGCCATTACTTTGGGCCCTAAGACCTATGGATTAGGACCGGACAAGTGGACCTGGGTGGTGCAGGGGGCATTACACTCGATCCGTTCTCTACTGTGCACCGCTACAAATGAAATTCCTCACGATCGTTTATTTTGCTACCCGCGTCGCACGGGTTCTGTCCGCCCACTGCCTGGTTAGCTTGCCGGGCCCAGACTGAGTCCATGATTTTCTGATTTTGTACATGGTGCTAAAGACACGGCAGCCATGACTTCCTCATTTTGTACATTGCGCTAAAGACACGGCGGCCATGACTTCCTCATTTTGCACATTTCGCTAAAGACATGGCGGCCATGACTTCCTCATTTTGCACATGGCGCTAAAGACACGGCGGCCATGATTTCCTGATTTTGCACATGGCGCTAAAGAAATGGCGGCCATGATTTCTACATTTTGCACATAGCGCTAAAGACATGGCGGCCATGATTGCCTGATTTTGCACATGGCGCTAAAGACATGGCGGCCATGACTTCCTCATTTTGCACATAGCGCTAATAGTGTAGCAGCATAGCAAACCTGTTGTGCATTTTGTGATACAAGCACCAAATTTGGCACAAATGTACATTAATATGTTGCGAACATTTTCAGATATTGGGCCACTTGAAATTCCGTAATTTTTTTTTTCAAATTTTTTCAAATTTCGTAATTTCAAATTTTTCGGGTGACACCGTCACAATTTCGGTCTTCGAGGCCGGCCGATATAGTGGGGCGGCTTAGCCCAAATATTCAAAAGAATTGTGCATTTTGTGATACAAGCACCAAATTTGGCACAAATGTACATTAATATGTTGCGAACATTGTGTGGTCAGCAATGAAGACGAGAGTCTGAATTACATGTATGCAAAAGACCTTGTGAACCAGTGAAGCAAATACACGGGTAAGCATGAATTAAATCTAGGGCATGATATAATTTCCATGATGTTTACCTCTACACTCAATGGTGGAAGGAGGTAATGTTTTGATCCCAGCTTGTCTGTATGTCTGTTTGTCTGTTAGTCCACAAAATTCCAGACAAAGCTTGTAGTAGTGGTAGTTGTAGTGGTAGTGGTGATAACAGAAATTGTTATATAGAACTGAACTTATCTATATTATAATAGCCGTAGATGATTCTGTCTGTCTGTCTGTCTATCTGTTGGGTGTCTGTCCGGGGTGTGGCTTACTCGGTTTGCAGAGTAGCTCCACCCATAGCTCCACCCATTCTGGGAGTGGCTATAAACAAATATCCACCATTTTATTAACTCGCATAGCTTTGAGTCCTGTTTTGTAGGCCCGTGGTGTCTTGCTCTCCCCCAGTTTTATTTCAAATCAAATTCGATAAATCATTTCATTTTTCACAGTCGCTAACATAGTTTTAGACTCGGTTGAAAAAAAACGGGAAGAAAATCCGATGAAAGTTGCCGTTTATAGAACGAAATGAATTCTCAAAGGCCTGTAACTTCAAGGCCATTGAGTCTCTCTCACGCCTTTATCTCCAATCTAACTCACCATATGATTTCATTTTTATCGATGGTTTTACTTTTAGACTCGGTGTCAGCAATAATTGAGAACAATCCACACACGCGGGAAAATGCAGAGATATATTTTTTAAAATCGCGTCATGGTGTATCATACACCGCCCAACATGACACCGCCGGCAATGTGTCGATATATATTAAAAATTCGCTTTTGCTTTTCCGTTATGATATATTACTATTTCGTTTGATGATAGTCGTCACAAAAACGTCAACAATGATGCCGACATATATTTCTTCGTTTTTATTTCATTCAACATATTAGCCGGAAGTAAAATATGTTTCAGGAAATTACCGAGAGATATTTCTTCGTTTTTTTTATTAGTTATGTGCGCATACACTTTAAATAGGTTTATTTGAAATCTTTAATTTTCCACAATATAATTTACTTGCCATTTATCATTTGATGATTACGAGACAAATTCCTCTTGAGGATCGTGACAATTCATGCGTTGCGTGGAAACTTCCATTTCCAAAATGAATGAGACGATCGATGAAGAACGACTCGGTGTCACCAACGCGGGAAAATGCAGAGATATATTTTTTAAAATACACCATATCACCGCACAACACCGCCCAACAGACAACAAGTATCATACACCGCCCAACAGCCAACGAGTATCATACACCGCCCAACATGACACAGACAGCAACATGTCGACATTATCGCTTTTTCTTTAAACCGAGTGAACCGAGCCGAACCGAATACACCGAGTGAATTCACCGAGCGAATTTCAGCCAATTCCACCTATTTCTTCGTTTTTATTTTATTCGTTACCAGCAGAAGTACCCAGCGTTGCCGGGCGGGGGAGGGGGGAAGGGCACGTACACTTTAAACATGTATATACATGTGGGATGTGGGATATATACATGTGGGACATGTGTACGTGTGTGTACGTGTGTACGTGTGTGTGTGTGTGTGTGTGCGCGTGAATATGTGTGTGTGTGTATATATGTGTGTGTATGTGTATGTAGGCTAACCCCCGCTCTAGCAGGGAAAATGGCCTTAAAATGCATGTTGTTGTTGTATGTGTATATACATGTCTGTGTGTGTGTGTTTGTGTGTATATGTGTCTGTACGTGTGTGTGTGTGTGTGTCTGTTTTTGTGTGTGTGTGTGTGTGTGTGTGTGTGTGTGTGTGTGTGTGTGTGTGTGTGTGTGTGTGTGTGTGTGTGTGTGTGTGTGTGTGTGTGGAGATGTATATATGTGTATATATGTGTATATGTGGATACATATGTGTATACATATTTGCATATGTGCATATGTGTATATGTGTCTGTACGTGTGTGTGTGTGTGTGTGTGTGTGCATGTGTGTCGATGTACGTGTGTGTGTATGTGTATATGTGTGTGGGTGTATATGTGTGTGTGTGTGTATATGTAAACATGGGCCGGTGTGTGTGTAAAGTGTGAGGAGGTATTGGAGAGGAAAATGCAGAGATATATTTTTTTAAATCGCGCCATGATGATAAACGAAAATACACCGCCTAAAATAACAGTCGACATATATTTAAAATTCGCCATACACATCCATGCGGGAATCCCACGGGCATGGATGTGTGTGACATTTCGACATATTGAGTTACATGCTGCGCCTGCACATTCAGTTATATAAGATGGTTATTGGCAATTGATCACATCCACAAATGATGTAATCCACACAATCTATGTACTTTACATAACGTTAATAGGAATACATGCCCGTGTAGATGGGAATGACATATAATTCACCGAAAACGTTGAAGCAACCGCATAATATTACGGTGATGTTTAACTCTGAGAATAGTTCTAAATTTAAAAAACTTTCTTCTGATATTTGTGATTTATTTCAAACAAACTGTATTTCCCATCTACACGGGCATGTATTCCTATTAACGTTATGTAAAGTACATAAATTGTGTGGATTACATCATTTGTGGATGTGATCAATTACCAGTAACCATTTTATATAACTGAATGTGCAGGTGCAGCATCTAACTCAATATGTCGAAATGTCACACACGTCCATGCCCGTGGGATTCCCACGGGTGACCCCGCTAGTATTATTATTATATGCAGAAAATAACTTCATTTCTATATGCCCTGCAGTGGACAGGTTAATTGGTTTATGCACTGAAGGGGTCACCCTGGTGTGCACTGCTGTGTTCTGCCTCACTGAGTTGTTCAGGTATGATGTACTCAGCACAAGCTTCCGGTCGGCCCGGAGGTGGGGGTGCGGGGCCTGTCACGGAACGTCAAAACAAACGGCCTGCCGGGGCCGCCCAAAAGTCGGGCGTGAGGGGCGCGTCCACTAATGGAACGCCTCTCGCTTCCCAGATCGAGGGCCACGTGGTCAGGAGAACCTCGTCCCTTCCGGTCACACTTTGCCTATCGGCCGGCCTCGAAGACCGAAATTGTGACGGTGTCACCCGAAAAATTTGAAATTACGAAATTTGAAAAAATTTGAAAAAAAAAATTACGGAATTTCAAGTGGCCCAATATCTGAAAATGTTCGCAACATATTAATGTACATTTGTGCCAAATTTGGTGCTTGTATCACAAAATGCACAATTCTTTTGAATATTTGGGCTAAGCCGCCCCACTATAAAGACACGGCGGCCATGATTGCCTGATTTTGCACATGGCGCTTGTGGAAGTGTAATTCAGTGTAACTTATTAATTGGCACTGGTAACTTATTGGTTGACCTAGTAACAAAGCAGATGCATTTTACATGCAAACTCTGTGGGGGACGGGTTTGTAAATGAGTTAGGAATGTGCACGAACATGATGGTCTCTTGAAACACCTGGTCACAGCCCCAGGCTGGAGCACCCCCCTATTGTTTGATAAAAGGAACTCACAGCAGGGGGGGGCTAGCTGGCGCCAGGAAGGCGACCGGTGACGTCGGCGGAGAGGAGATTACGAGTTCAGCGGACAGAGGATTAAGTCGAGTTGGTCCATATAAGCGGGAGCTGCGGCTGGAGTCGAGAGGACTTGCTGCGAGGAGCTCTGACGAACGGGACCATGGCGGAGGAACATCAGCCGAACGAAAAGGACCATGGAAAATAGTTAATCTCAGCCATTGAATAATGCGGTATTATTTGGTAAATGGAATCAAGTGAATAACCAGTTAATAAAGTTGTGACCTTTTGTAAAACCTGTTTCCGACCATTGGCGTCTTGAGTCTCACCCTCCACTTCCGCGACAAGATGGAGGCACCGCTGAAATTTCGAGTGGACGTCGCCAAGGTGAGCATGTAAGCATGACGTCTTGGGGATCTGTCCATTATGAAATATGAATTCTGAAGATGGAGGATTTGGTGTGTGGGACTTGCATTCCGTAGGTAATCCAAGGAGTGTAAAAGTATTTTTGTCACGACCGTCCAAGGTAAAAGTCACGGATGGAACGGTTTAAATGATTCTATTATTCGTGTGCTTGCATATGCGTACGGTATACGCTGGGTGTTAAGAGCCTTACTCTGGTCTGCGGGCAAGTCGGCTCATGAAGTGCACCATGAGTAGATTTGTTTGCCGGTAAGGTTCGGTAAGGTCCGTATACGTGTACAATTGTGTACACCCGTTTTAAATAAAGAAATAAATAAATTTTTTTTCAGTTTTCCCGCCATTTCTAAAAACTCGTTCGATCGACTAATAAATTCATGACAGACAATCCCACCTCATGCCGGTCCAGAATTATTGTGAAAGATGGCGATTGAATGAAAATTGCATACCAATTGGACGAAACTTGGTGGACCGGTTGTGTGTGTGACAAGGGCGAATCGATTCGATTTTGGTGAAGATCTGAATATGGCTTCGGATACGAGAATTATTTAATTTCTCAGTGATTCTTCACCACTGAGAAATCGGGCCAAAAGCGATATATAGCATGATATTTAAAAAGGTTGAATGAATATGACTAAACTTGATGGACGAGGTGGTTAGGTGACAAAAAAACACGCCGATTCCATTTTTGGTTCAGGTCCGAATCCAGATCCGGCCTATCAGTGGGATACAAAACATAAACTGTTCACCAAGGCGGAGATATAATAATAATAATAATTCTGTATTATTTAGTTAACCAGTTTGTGTGAAACCTCAACCGATATATAAAAATTTATCCTGATTATGAGAGATAATTACAGGAAATGGAATTATTTAAAGTGATTCTTCACCATCAAGAGATCGGGTGAAAAGCGATATATAAAAATTGATCTGCTTGATGTTAGTTTAAGGGCTGTTCCAAATTTATCCTGATTATGAGAGATAATTACAGGAAATGGAAAGATGGTGTAAATGGTGGGATAAATGTAAATGGTGGGATAAATGTTTGATAATGGTCCTGGTAATTTTAGTCTGGTAAGGTAAGGTAAGGTTAGTCCTGGTAAGGTATATTGCTGGGGACCCGAGGATGTGCCTTTTCAAGGTTTGAAATTAATCGGACAAGGGGGTCCCAAGGTATGGTCACCGTACTCGCAAGCCGTTCGTTTTGGCTTTGCGAATGGACCAAACCATTCCATGCAAATAGGAGGGTGGTTCTGTGGTCGTTCGTTTTGGCTTTGCGAATGGACCAAACCATTCCATGCAAATAGGAGGGTGGTTTTGTGGTCGTAACTGCCACGTGGTTTCAAAGTTTTTGTTGTTGCTTGCACGTGTGTTTTTTTGCAAGCACGTACGTGCGGGCACGCCCTAGTATATATAAATAGAGGTAATATTGAGTTACGGAATTAATTACTTTCAAGAATACACAAGGACAACCAAGAAGTTGAATGATATGATTGGATATTCTTCACACTTATGGAAGAAGTTGAATGATATGATTGGATATTCTTCACACTTAGGAAGAGGTTGAATGATATGATTGGATATTCTTCACACTTATGGAAGAAGTTGAATGATATGATTGGATATTCTTCACACTCAGGAAGAGGTTGAATGATATGATTGGATATTCTTCACACTCAGGAAGAGGTTGAATGATATGATTGGATATTCTTCACACTCAGGAAGAGGTTGAATGATATGATTGGATATTCTTCACACTCAGGAAGAGGTTGAATGATATGATTGGATATTCTTCACACTCAGGAAGAGGTTGAATGATATGATTGGATATTCTTCACACTTAGGAAGAGGTTGAATGATATGATTGGATATTCTTCACACTTATGGAAGAAGTTGAATGATATGATTGGATATTCTTCACACTCAGGAAGAGGTTGAATGATATGATTGGATATTCTTCACACTTATGGAAGAAGTTGAATGATATGATTGGATATTCTTCACACTCAGGAAGAGGTTGAATGATATGATTGGATATTCTTCACACTTATGGAAGAAGTTGAATGATATGATTGGATATTCTTCACACTCAGGAAGAAGTTGAATGATATGATTGGATATTCTTCACACTCAGGAAGAGGTTGAATGATATGATTGGATATTCTTCACACTCAGGAAGAAGTTGAATGATATGATTGGATATTCTTCACACTCAGGAAGAGGTTGAATGATATGATTGGATATTCTTCACACTTATGGAAGAAGTTGAATGATATGATTGGATATTCTTCACACTCAGGAAGAAGTTGAATGATATGATTGGATATTCTTCACACTTATGGAAGAAGTTGAATGATATGATTGGATATTCTTCACACTCAGGAAGAGGTTGAATGATATGATTGGATATTCTTCACACTCAGGAAGAAGTTGAATGATATGATTGGATATTCTTCACACTCAGGAAGAAGTTGAATGATATGATTGGATATTCTTCACACTCAGGAAGAAGTTGAATGATATGATTGGATATTCTTCACACTCAGGAAGAGGTTGAATGATATGATTGGATATTCTTCACACTCAGGAAGAAGTTGAATGATATGATTGGATATTCTTCACACTCAGGAAGAAGTTGAATGATATGATTGGATATTCTTCACACTTATGGAAGAAGTTGAATGATATGATTGGATATTCTTCACACTCAGGAAGAATTTGAATGATATGATTGGATATTCTTCACACTTATGGAAGAAGTTGAATGATATGATTGAATATTCTTCACACTCAGGAAGAAGTTGAATGATATGATTGGATATTCTTCACACTCAGGAAGAGGTTGAATGATATGATTGGATATTCTTCACACTCAGGAAGAAGTTGAATGATATGATTGGATATTCTTCACACTCAGGAAGAGGTTGAATGATATGATTGGATATTCTTCACACTCAGGAAGAAGTTGAATGATATGATTGGATATTCTTCACACTTATGGAAGAAGTTGAATGATATGATTGGATATTCTTCACACTCAGGAAGAGGTTGAATGATATGATTGGATATTCTTCACACTCAGGAAGAGGTTGAATGATATGATTGGATATTCTTCACACTCAGGAAGAATTTGAATGATATGATTGGATATTCTTCACACTTATGGAAGAAGTTGAATGATATGATTGAATATTCTTCACACTCAGGAAGAAGTTGAATGATATGATTGGATATTCTTCACACTCAGGAAGAGGTTGAATGATATGATTGGATATTCTTCACACTCAGGAAGAAGTTGAATGATATGATTGGATATTCTTCACACTCAGGAAGAGGTTGAATGATATGATTGGATATTCTTCACACTTATGGAAGAAGTTGAATGATATGATTGGATATTCTTCACACTTAGGAAGAGGTTGAATGATATGATTGGATATTCTTCACACTCAGGAAGAAGTTGAATGATATGATTGGATATTCTTCACACTCAGGAAGAGGTTGAATGATATGATTGGATATTCTTCACACTCAGGAAGAAGTTGAATGATATGATTGGATATTCTTCACACTTAGGAAGAGGTTGAATGATATGATTGGATATTCTTCACACTCAGGAAGAAGTTGAATGATATGATTGGATATTCTTCACACTTATGAAAGAAGTTGAATGATATGATTGGATATTCTTCACACTCAGGAAGAAGTTGAATGATATGATTGGATATTCTTCACACTTATGGAAGAAGTTGAATGATATGATTGGATATTCTTCACACTTATGAAAGAAGTTGAATGATATGATTGAATATTCTTCACACTCAGGAAGAATTTGAATGATATGATTGGATATTCTTCACACTCAGGAAGAGGTTGAATGATATGATTGGATATTCTTCACACTCAGGAAGAAGTTGAATGATATGATTGGATATTCTTCACACTCAGGAAGAAGTTGAATGATATGATTGGATATTCTCCACTCAGGAAGAAGTTGAATGATATGATTGGATATTCTTCACACTCAGGAAGAAGTTGAATGATATGATTGGTTATGCTATGAGCCAATTGATTAAGGAAAATATTTTGTGATGGCCATATTCGTGGCAACTCAGTTAGTGCCACTGCACCTTTAAAATGCATCCCTGCGTTCATTTTTCGATCGATTGAGTTGAAATTTTGAACAATCGGATCTGGACTGTCGTTGTTAACGACTCTAGCACGCACTCGTCCAACCAGGATGGAGCGGTATGGTCCCCGGATCATCACTGCCCGCAGTTTTAATTAGTTTTACTTTTTCTTGGTCATATAATTTTGAAGACATGCATGTCATGATATTAGGAAATGTTTGTTCTGTTGATCGGAATAAATGTTGTTTATTTGTGTGGGTGTGTATTTTTTTGTGTATTTTGGATATATTTTCACGGCTAATTCCAGTTAACATCCTGCAAAATTTGCTCGTTTTCTGGCCAAGTCGAAATTGCGTTGAGTTCCTATGGCAGGCGCCATTAAAAGCGCTGTGTAATAGTTGAGCTCCCTTTATTTCGTTTTGGTCATGCGGATGAGCAAACAAAGTGACAAATGCTGCGGCTGGAGCAGTAGAAGCGATGTTTTTTAATGGAAACGATGTAATGAGGAATTAAAAGTGGGAGGGGGCAACACCACGCATACCTCTTTTAAGGTGTGTATAAACCCTGGAATATTTCAGCAATCAATACAATGCTGAAACTATGTAAGTTAATTTAATGAGTAATTTAATGAGTAATTTAATGAGTAATTCAATGAGTAATTTAATGAGTAATTTAATGAGTAATTTAATGAGTAATTTAATGAGTAATTTAATGAGTAATTTAATGAGTAATTTAATGAGTAATTCAATGAGTAATTCAATGAGTAATTTAATGAGTAATTTAATGAGTAATTTAATGAGTAATTCAATGAGTAATTCAATGAGTAATTTAATGAGTAATTTAATGAGTAATTCAATGAGTAATTTAATGAGTAATTTAATGAGTAATTTAATGAGTAATTTAATGAGTAATTTAATGAGTAATTTAATGAGTAATTTAATGAGGAATTTAATGAGGAATTAAAAGTGGGAGGGGGCAACACCACGCATACCTCTTTTAAGGTGTGTATAAACCCTGGAATAAACGTGGGAGGGGGCAACACCACGCATACCTCTTTTGAGGTGTGTATAAACCCTGGAATATTTCAGCAATCAATACGATGCTGAAATGATGTAATTTATTGTGTAATATGGTCGACCTTGGGTTTGTTTGGGTTTGTTGTTTATTTTTGTGGGTGTCTATTTTGAGTATTTTGGATATATTTTCACGACTAATTCCAGTTATCGTCCTGCAAAAGGTCTGCTCGTTCTTTTCCTTTGAGTCGTAAATTCCTGTTGAACTCTCATTAAAAAGCGGAATTAAGTACGCTGTGTGATGATGGAGATCCTTGATGACGAATCAGGAATAGTGAATGAGCAGACAAATATCACGGATGGTACACCAGATAGGGAAAATGTAGATGAAACCCCTTTTGCTCAGGTGCTGTGTAGCGCTGCACAAAGATCCATATGAGCGGGGCCTGGGTGCTGTGTAATTAGTACACAAAGAACCAATTACTAGGGTGCTGAATAAACACAAAGATCCATTTTTGGAGCTGGTTCTCCCGGTGCTGTGATTTATTCAAAGAACCAAATCTTGCAAGAATTAAGATATGATTTGTCGACATTAGAAATACTTTAATATATGTAACGATTTTGTAACGATCATCCTGCAAAAGGTCTGCTCGTTCTTTTTCCTTTGAGTCGTAAATTCCTGTTGAATTCTCATTAAAATGCGGAATTAAGTACGCTGTGTGATGATGGAGATCCTTGATGACGAATCAGGAATAGGGAATGAGCAAACAAATATCACGGATGCTGCGGCTAGAGCAGTGGAAGCGATTTTTGAATTGTTCAATGATTATTCGATATTGTTATGACTTTTTGTCAATAGGTATACTAAGTGGCCATGAGGTAGCCTGTTGCTATGTACAGTTTTATTCTATTGTTGATTATACCACATAGCTGTGGTGATAAAGGAAATGTTCGTTTAAATAGATGATTATGATAGGACCATGACTATAAAATCATGATGATTATTATGAATGATATCATAGGGTTCAAATGCAGAATGATTGCATGAACTTGGGAAAGAACTTTCAAGCCCTATGGGATAAATTGGGTATTACAAGCGATGGAGTTTCAAAATTTAGCATGATTGAAGGAATTTGACAGTCCCATTACAGGAGTTTTACGAAATTTATATTGCCAAGAGATTTTGGGTACTATTAAAAGGAAAATGATGAGATATTTTTCCTAAAGAACTTTAATATCTGGCATCCATTTTGGCTGTCTCACGAATGAAGGATGAGTTGCCTTTAGTGGTTGCAAAGAAAAATTTGTGGAGACCAGGCAAAATGGGAAAATATGTCAGATATGACCCTAGGACAGGACGGCGATTCATCAATTGACATGAGGTACGAATCCGAGGTGACGACCGATGAAATTCGATCTCAGTCAATGGATGGACCTGTCCTGACATCATTGGGGAAAGGGCTTATGCAAGGAGTCATTCAAAATGATTAATTTGATTTATTGATGAATATTGATGAATTAATTGAAATTGAATAATTGATTGAATTGTTAATTGATTGAATCTAATTGATTGAATTTAATTGCATAAATTGAACTGAATAAATTGAATTGAATATATTGATTGTTTGATTGATGAAAATGCGGTCTCAAGAAAGAAGCTTTGATATCTTTGCGAGATATTATCAATGTGGAGACAACCTGGGAAAATTGAGCAAGGTGGTGAGTTTATATACAGATATATATGTGCGGTTACCATTGTGTGATTTCCCCGTCAAACAGAGCGGACACCTGAGGATTCACCCACTTCATACTGACCCTCCGGCTCATCTGCAAATACTGATCTGTGAGATTGGATTGTGCAAAAGCCACAGCTGAGGGAGATTCTCTGGAAATCACCGTGCGAACAGGTGGAGAGATCCTTCCTGGAGGTACGAGTGAAGCTTTAGAGGAACCTGGAACAAGCTACAACACATCCAACGCTACTTTGATAAAAGGCAGAATGGGAAATGGAGCCTGCAAGAACACACAAGGACAACCAGAGATTCCACAAAAAGGTACTTGTACACATCATATGTACGACCGTTATGGTGCCGAAGCTATAAGGCAGGTCGAGAATTGGTATTTGTGGACAAAGGGACATGATGAGGAGTTTCCAAGAGATGGTACATTTGAGCGAAGTCGATTGGAAAGATTGGAACAAAGATTGAAAGCCAGGAAGAGACAGAATCTAACGGTAGACTGGCTTGCATTCCATCTTTGGGATGGTGAATCCAGACAACGGGAACAGCAAGAACGGATAACGGAACTAGAACTTAAAATAAAAAGGATACAGGATACAGTGGAGGAGACAAATGCACAACTGCCCTCGAAATTAGGAATGAAAGTCACAGTTGTCCCATCTGATTTCCAGTTGTCTCCCCAAAAAGGACGGTACAGAGAATTTTTTCGTGTTTCAGGAGATAACGAGAGATTGCAGTGGCAACTCAGGGATGTAGAGATGCAGCCCAGCAATACAAGTGCACAGGCGCACAGATCAGACAACGACAGAAACCGGTGTTTCGAGTGTGGAAAGATGGGACATTGGAGAAGAAGATGTCCGTATGTCAACAGGAAGACAAGGTCATGGGGCAAACCAAGATCAAGGGTACCAGTGCTTACCGGTACCTCAGACAATGATTAGGCCTTCATTGCTGCAAATCCCAAATGATGATTGGCCTCAACAGATTCGATTACTGGACAAACATGAACAACTGTCAATGATTCTTGTGTCTGAAAAGTTTTCAGAGCAAGAATGATTCATTTTTCTTTTTGCTTGTTAACAAATTAATAATTAATTGATAAAATGCCAAAATTGGATCTTCTATTTTGGGCACAGCAATTTTAAATTTACAAAGTTTGGAACAATTGCGTTGCAATTGTTGGCAAACCAAGTAACAAGAGTCACATGATGATCAGGTGGGAATTTCGGACTATTGTTCCGCACGATTGATAGGTCAATGGTCGACTGACATGCAAATGGGTGTGTAGTCAAAATTTGGATAGATTATTGTGAAGGCAGAAAGGGTAATTTCAATATGACATCATAAGGGTTTTCTAAGAATGGACTTCTGGTTTATTTGTCTATAAGCATTTTGAATTTGATTGACAAATTTTATGAAATTGAAATAAAATTGACACCCATCTGATCTGTAAATAATGGTTCCAACGCAAACAAATATGCATAATGCATGTGTGTGTGTGTTTTTGTGTATCAATCTTACAAGATTGTTGACACCGACAGTGTGCCTGTCTGGAAATGGATAGTTATATGTGGATGGGATTGGGATATGTGGATGGGATTGAATATCCAGAGAATCCGTAAAATAAAATAGAAATATAATTTGATTATGAACATTATCTCTTTTGTCAAGGGAAATGGAATAAAAAAAAAATTTGATGTGCTGGGTTATGAGCAGCCATTAATTAATAGTAAAATTGTGAGTAATTTTGGGATTCCATTTTTGATAGAATGTATATGAGAATAACATCTATTTATGGATATGAGCTTCATAAAAGGAAATGAGGAAGTACAAAATCATCCAAATTTGGGAGAGGTCTTACACTGACTTCCCAGAATACTCTGCTCATGGATTTTATATATATAAACTTGAATTTTATCAGCATATAAATTGTGCTGTATGTATGGATGTGTTTTAGGCATAGATGATATGGGAAAAGAGTAAAGAAAATTTTGCTGGTTTGAACTATTGTGGGTTTTTCAGTTCTGGAGTTTAAACAAAGTCACTGGTTAACAGATGAGAAAGGATAGTAAATAAATTATTCTCTGCTGGGCAAATTAAGTACGATATTACTAAGACTTATGAGAGCTATTGTTCCGCCTTACAGCAGTGGAAAATTATTGGAAAAAATTAGATCCAACATAATGAATCTATAAAAGAATGTGATAGGGATAATATCCTCAATTTGTACTAATTATTTGATTGTGGGTAAAGGAATTAAGTCATCGTAGTGGATTGTTAACAGCAGCCTGAAAATGTCCTGAGAGTGTGCATCCATGTAATCAGAAATCCCAGATTTGTTTTTACAAACAACATTTTGGTAGAGGTCTTGTGTGGAACACTTCCTTGGTAGATAAAAACGGTACTGCATGCTGGCAGCCACTTTTGCGGCCAGTTAGGCCAAACAAATTGAGAGGAAATTGTAGTTAAATACGTAAGTTACACATGGCTATTTGTAAAAAAGGAAATGTGTTGAGATGGGAAACATTTTTTCGAAGGTTTATTAAGGTGTTATAATATGACATGTGGCAAGGCAAACTATTGGATGGGAAAATTAGATCTGGCTATAGAATAAATTTATTGACCCCTTGAAGTTAATCCTTCGAATCATTGTTTCACTGGCATTTTTGTTCAAATTGGAAATAGTTTGGTAGAGCTTTGGTTAAAACCTTTGGTTGCGGTATCTTGGAACGAATTGATAAACCATAGGAGATTGATAAGAATAGAAACAAATATGGACCCAAAATAGAAAGTTGGATTCATGCCTCTCATTGCAAGCAAGCACATGGGGCTAAGGTGGACGATCCCACAGAAAATGAGGCTGCACCTAGCAGCCCAGCAGAACATTCAGTGGTAGAAAAATGATAGTCATGATTTACAGTCATTTGAATTACATTTTAACACCCCTTGCATTGATAAACATTACATTTTCAACATGTGATATTCCTACTTGGAATAGTGACATTTATTTGCCTACATGACATACAATTACCTGCTGATATTAATACAGCATGAGTGAAAAAATGTATCACAACTACACTCATGATCAGGGGATTGAGTTCAACCCCGGGAGATAGGGGGATCAGGGTAAGACAAATAATCTGATTATGTTACATATTAAGGGATTTTCTTTATTTACCTTTTAGGAAGCTTGTTAGTTTGGTATATAATGTTAAATGTCATCGACATATAACTATGTCATAGATATGAATATATACAAGGAGTAGCAGACTTGTTTGTTGGTTTAGTAGTTATATTGGCAATTGTTTTAGTGGTGGCTTGCTTGAAAGCCTTAGTGACGGTGTGTTTGAATAAGGTAACCAACAACACGATGATAACGCATGAAGTGACAAATGAGGAAAGAAATGTGGAACCAGAAAAGGAAGACTTTTATGGCGACATAAATACTGAGATTAAAAGACTAAATCAAGTGATGTTGCAAATGAATACAGTAGAATTAAGATAATGGCATAACGACAATGTTATGAGTTGTGTCAATTACAATATCAATGAACTCATATCACCACGAGTGACACACTGTTAGAAAAAAAAAAAAAAAAAAAAAAAAGAGGGAAAAGAAAAAGTGGAGAGGAATTATGGTAATAATACATTATGCTTAATTTGTTGGTTTGGGAAAATTGTTGTTGGGAATTAGGTATTCCCGTGTGTGATTGTAATCATATACAATGCTATTCTTAGTTTAGTAATAAAATACATACCTGATTGAATATTATTTGTGTGACGCATATAAATGAATATAACTTTTTGTGTTAAGGAAAAACAACAAATTGTTGAATGTGAAACTGTCGGAAGATATACATGATTATGCTGATTTCATGGTAAGATGTACCCTATCTGATTCAGTGTGTGCGGAAAGCAGATTCAGATATGACTGAGCATAAGGATAAGACGAGATCACATTTTGGAGGGATTGCTAACGGAATTGGGAAGAAGAAAGAAAGAAAATTTGTGGCTAAAAAATGAAGTTAATCGTGGCATACACCCTCTTTCTCAAAGAATGATGAAGACATTCTCCCGTGTAACTTGGAGATGAATGCTTACCTTCACCAAGGAAATTTATGTGACCATTTGCCTGGATCACACTGCAACATATGAAAGAAAGGCGATCACTTACTCTTGTTCGAAGACTTCGAACATTCACCACATCAGAAGTTGCAGGACAACGACATTTTACCTGCAACCTCTGTGAAATGCGGGGACATATGTTATTACTTCACCAACGTCCGGGGAACCAGCATGGAGCTGCAAAAAACGGCTGTGCCCTTGTCACAACAGCTGTGCACGATTCTGCTGGATTGCTCCTGGTAAGGACCATGAATGACCTGAACACCATGGTCCCAACATCATTGTGGATGCATCCGGCATCCCTGTTCCACATCTTGCTGGCCAATCAATGTCACACCAATACTTGCTGCCCACTCACAATAAGGGAGGAGGCAAGTCAACTACAACTGGGTGAAGGCCTTGTTCAGGAATTACTATGGTTTACAGCAAAAAGTGGCAAGAATGCTACAAGGAGAGCAGGGTCAGTCTATGACTCCGCAATGTTACCACAACAGCGAAATCCTACACGAAGTAGTGCAGGAGCTATGAAGACATTAGGAGAAAATGTTTCATACCTGGATTCAAACACAAGTGATCAGCCCTTCCTTTCAAACAAAGTCAACATTTGTGTGGAGGCAAACGTTTTTGCCAGATGGTGCAGATGCTTTACAAAACTTGAAAATGAAGTGAAATTGTTGTATCTTGGTGATGGTGAAGTGTTGTTTTGAAAATATATTTGTGATGCAAATGCAATAGATTGAACAATATGGAAGGAGTCAATGACCAACGAAATGTTTTGTGATTCTTGCAGGATGACGGTGTATGCCTAAGGGAATTTGATTACCAAAGTTATGATTATTTACTTATACTTGTAATGATGTTTACTTGTAGTGATTGATTGTTTACTTATATTGATGTTTAGATTAATGGTTAATATAAACAAAAACAAAAAGATGAGGGAATTGTGGAAGTGTAATTCAGTGTAACTTATTAATTGGCACTGGTAACTTATTGGTTGACCTAGTAACAAAGCAGATGCATTTTACATGCAAACTCTGTGGGGGACGGGTTTGTAAATGAGTTAGGAATGTGCACGAACATGATGGTCTCTTGAAACACCTGGTCACAGCCCCAGGCTGGAGCACCCCCCTATTGTTTGATAAAAGGAACTCACAGCAGGGGGGGGCTAGCTGGCGCCAGGAAGGCGACCGGTGACGTCGGCGGAGAGGAGATTACGAGTTCAGCGGACAGAGGATTAAGTCGAGTTGGTCCATATAAGCGGGAGCTGCGGCTGGAGTCGAGAGGACTTGCTGCGAGGAGCTCTGACGAACGGGACCATGGCGGAGGAACATCAGCCGAACGAAAAGGACCATGGAAAAGAGTTAATCTCAGCCATTGAATAATGCGGTATTATTTGGCAAATGGAATCAAGTGAATAACCAGTTAATAAAGTTGTGACCTTTTGTAAAACCTGTTTCCGACCATTGGCGTCTTGAGTCTCACCCTCCACTTCCGCGACACGCTAAAGACATGGCGGCCATGACTTCCTCATTTTGCACATTGCGCTAAAGACATGGCGGCCATGACTTCCTGATTTTGCACATGTCGCTAAAGACATGGCGGCCATGATTTCCTGATTTTGCACATGGCACTAAAGACATGGCAGTCATAATTTCCTCATTTTGCAAATGGCGCTAAAGCCATGACTTCCTGATTTTGCACATGGCGCTAAAGACATGGCCGCCATGTCTTTTGCGCCATGTGAAAAATCAGGAAATCATGACCGCCGTATCTTTAGTGCCATGTGCAAAATCAGGAAATCATGCCCAACATGTCTTTAGCGTGTGGAAGTGTAACTCAGTGTAACATATTGATTGGCCCTGGTAACTTATTAATTAACCTGGTAACAAAGCAGATACATTTTACATGCAAACTCTGTTAAAGACGAGTTTGTAAATGAGTGTCAGAATGTGTATGAACAATGTAATCTCTTGAAACACCTGGTCAAGGCCCCAGGGTAGAGCACCCCCCCCCCCCTGCTGTGTAAATGGAAATCACAGCAGGAGGGGAGCGAGCTGATGCCAGGACTCGGTGCGATGCATGACCTCGGGACATTAGCGGAGAGGAGATTAAGTCCAGTTTGGCGATATAAACGAGAGCAAACGTTGAGTAAAGTAGACTTGTCCTCAGAAGCCCTGCCCGACGGAACGATGGAATGAACGAGTACGGCGCTGCGGAAGAACATCAGCCGAACGAAAAGGACCATGGAAAAGAGTTAATCTCAGCCATTGAATAATGCGGTATTATTTGGTAAATGGAATGAAGTGAATAATAAACCAGACCTTTTATAAACCTGAGTCCGGTCATTGGAGTCCTGTGAGTCATACACAAAATTCTACCACAATATGGAGGCACCGCTGAAATCAATTGTACAAGCAAGTAAAAGGTGAGTGTGTCTTGTTTAGTCCAATATGATTTACGAACTTGGAAGTTATGTGTACATACATGGGGGAGCAGGTGGTCTGGGGCTTCTTTGCGCACCGATGCCGCGATATAGGTGGCGTGAGCCATCACGAATGGGATTTCGATAAACAACACGATGATAATTCGTTTTTTTTTCTAAATGATTTCTGTAAATACGTATTGTTGCGCTGGTCACTAAGGGTCTTACTGTGACCTGGAAGCAAACGGAGCAAGTGTGCACCTTGCGACCGTTTGCGTCCAGGACGTGTAAGGCCGGTACACTCGTTTACCCACCCGCACACGTATAAAGTACTACTTTTTTTTTGCACTTGTTCGAAGCACTCGACTTGCTCGTCGAGCGAGCAACTTGCTCGGCGCTCTAATTCTGTATTATTTAGTTAACCAGTTTGTGTGAAACCTCAACCTAAATATAAAAATTGATCTGCTTGATGTTAGTTTAAGGGCTGTTCCAAATTTATCCTGATTATGGTATTGCGACAAAAAGGCTTATATCTTGGGAACGACTGGTCGGATTTAGACAAATTAAAACTCGTTCGATCAACAAATAAATTCATGACAGACAATCCCACCTCATGCCGGTCCAGAATTACTGTGAAAGATGGAGATTGGATAAAAAAAAAAAAAAAAAAAACACTCCTCACTGTCCCTCATTGTCCCTCATGTCCATTCTGACACGGAACCAGTGTTGTTGTTTTTTTTTGACGAAATTTGCCAGATAAATAGCATGAGTGGCACGACGAAATGATTGGATTTTGGTGAAGACCCAGGTCACCGGGTGACGTTTCGTTGCTAGCTGTTCAGCTAGCAAAATTTATCCTGACCGATTCAGTTCAAACTTTGAACAATCGGATCCGGGCTGTTGTCAACGACTCGTCAACAACCTCAACCTAAATTTGTGGGTAACAACCACCCTCTGGTCGAGGCTCATAGAAGGGGTGATGCTTACTGATTCGGCACGCTTAAAATAGGTGTTAATGGTGGGATGTCAGAGGTTTTGGCGTGGGCTTAATAGTCACACTGTTTGGAAAATAATGCTCGATGCAACATGATCCTAAAAAGAACCCATCCCTACATCGAAGGATCAGGAAGGGAAGGAATGGAAAATTTGAAGTATTAAAGTTACGGAACTCAAAATGTCTGGGTTTGGATGGAGTCATTAAAGGATTGAGTCATTCATTGGTTTGATGATGGTCCTAATATTTTGATAAATGTTTGATAATGGTCCTGGTAATTTTAGTCCTAGGAATAATATATGCTAGTGGTTTGTCTGAAGGGTTTAATGAGATCGGATTTTTATCTATCTATAATTCCAGTAATCTCGGTGTGTGTGTGTCGGTCTGTCTGTATGCGACCGCTGTTTCTCAACAACTACCGGTCCGATATACTTGAAACTTGCCAGGTATATTGGTGGGGACCCGAGGATGTGCCTTTTCAAGGTTTGAAATTAATCGGACGGGTGGGTCCCAGGGTGTGGTCGCCGTGCTCGCGGGCCGTTCGCTTTGGCTCTGCGGATGGACCGAACCATTGCATGTAAATAGAAGGGGGGTTCTGTGGTCGTTCGCTTTGGCTTTGCGAATGGACCAAACCATTGCATGTAAATAGAAGGGGGGGTTCTGTGGTCGTTACTGCCACGTGGTTTCAAAGTTTTGTTGTTGTTGTTTGCACGCATGTTTTTTGCAAGCACGTACGGGCGAGCACGTACGTGCGGGCACGCCCTAGTATATATAAATTGAGGTAATATTAAGTTATGGAATTAATTGCTTTCAACAATGCAAAGGGTGACAAAATATGGGATTTTAATGGGATTTTTTAATGGGATATTGGTTTAGGAATGTTTAGAGGTCATTGCAATGTGATAATGACTTGTGACCATTTGTTGTCGAAACGTTTGGGACCATTCAAAGGTTGGGTTGTGCTAACGTTTCCACAACGTCGCTACAACGTTTCACTTTCGTTGTTGCAACGTTTTGCTCCAACGTTTTGGGAACATTCAAATGTTGTGTTTTGCTAACGTTTCCACAACGTCGCTACAACGTTTCACTTTCGTTGTTGCAACGTTTTGCTCCAACGTTTTGGGAACATTCAAATGTTGTGTTTTGCTGACGTTTCCACAACGTCGCTACAACGTTTCACTTTCGTTGTTGCAACGTTTTGCTCCAACGTTTTGGGGACATTCGAATGTCAAGTGAATCGAATGAGAATTCAGGAATTATTTCATTATTAACGATTAATGAAGTACTTATTTAATTAATTACATTTCTTATTACATTACAGTAATTACATTACAGTAATTACCTGAGGTAATTACAGTAATTACAGTTCCGGTAATTACAGTAATTACAGTAATCATTACAGTAATTGCAGTAATCTTATTACAGTAATTACATTACATTAACTCAGGCACCTTTTGAGTAAGGAAGCTGATATTTGGACATGACACTGACCGAGTGATATGGCTGTCAAGGAAAAATTTGATTTATTGATTAATCATTTAATAAATTAACTCGTTGATTTATAAATGACTTATTTAATTAAAAGTCCTCAGAGACACATCTTCGGATGAAATACTTGCAGATTGGTTATGCTATGAGCCAATTGATTAAGGAAAATATTTTGTGATGGCCATATTGGCAATTTCATGGCCATATTCGTGGCAACTCAGTTAGTGCCACTGCACCTTTAAAATGCATCCCTGCGTTCATTTTTCGATCGATTGAGTTGAAATTTTGAACAATCGGATCTGGACTGTCGTTGTTAACGACTCTAGCACGCACTCGTCCAATCAGGATGGAGCGGTATGGTCCCCGGATCATCACTGCCCGCAGTTTTAATTAATTTTACGTTTTCTCTTGGGCATATAATTTTGAAGACATGCATGTCATGATAGAGGAAATGTTTGTTCTGTTAAACGGAATAAATGTTGTTTATTTGTGTGGGTGTCTATTTTTGAGTATTTTGGATATATTTTCACGACTAATTCCAGTTATCGTCCTGCAAAAGGTCTGCTCGTTCTTTTCCTTTGAGTCGTAAATTCCTGTTGAACTCTCATTAAAAAGCGGAATTAAGTACGCTGTGTGATGATGGAGATCCTTGATGACGAATCAGGAATAGTGAATGAGCAGACAAATATCACGGATGGTACACCAGATAGGGAAAATGTAGATGAAACCCCTTTTGCTCAGGTGCTGTGTAGCGCTGCACAAAGATCCATATGAGCGGGGCCTGGGTGCTGTGTAATTAGTACACAAAGAACCAATTACTAGGGTGCTGAATAAACACAAAGATCCATTTTTGGAGCTGGTTCTCCCGGTGCTGTGATTTATTCAAAGAACCAAAATCTTGTAAGAATTAAGATATGATTTGTCGACATCATAAATACTTTAATATATGTAACGATTTTTGTAACGATCATCCTGCAAAAGGTCTGCTCGTTCTTTTCCTTTGAGTCGTAAAATCCTGTTGAATTCTCATTAGAATGCGGAATTAAGTACGCTGTGTGATGATGGAGATCCTTGATGACGAATCAGGAATAGTGAATGAGCAAACAAATATCACGGATGCTGCGGCTGGAGCAGGGGAAGCGATTTTTGAATTGTTCAGTGATTATTCGATATTGTTATGACTTATTGTCAATAGGTATACTAAGTGGCCATGAGGTAGCCTGTTGCTATGTACAGTTTTATTCTATTGTTGATTATACCACATAGCTGTGGTGATAAAGGAAATGTTCGTTTTAAATAGATGATTATGATAGGACCATGACTATAAAATCATGATGATTATTATGAATGATATCATAGGGTTCAAATGCAGAATGCTGCATGAACTTGGGAAAGAACTTTCAAGCCCTATGGGATAAATTGGGTATTACAAGCGATGGAGTTTCAAAATTTAGCATGATTGAAGAAATTTTACAGTCTTATTTCAGGAGTTTTACGAAATTTATATTGCCAAGAGATTTTGGATACTATTAAAAGAAAAATGATGAGATGTTTTTCCCAATGAACTTTAATATCTGCCATCCATTTTGGCTGTCTCACGAATGAAGGATGAGTTGCCTTTAGTGGTTGCAAAGAAAATTTGTGGAGACCAGGCAAAATGGGGAAATATGTCAGATATGACCCTAGGACAGGACGGTGATTCATCAATTAACATGAGGTACGAACCAGAGGTGACGACCGATGAGATTCGATCTCAGTCAATGGATGGACCTGTCCTGACATCATTGGGGAAAGGGCTTATGCAAGGAGTCATCCAAAATGATTAATTTGATTTATTGATGAATATTGATGAATTAATTGAAATTGAATAATTGATTGAATTGTTAATTGATTGAATCTAATTGATTGAATTTAATTGAATAAATTTAACTGAATAAATTGAACTGAATAAATTGAATTGAATATATTGATTGTTTGATTAATGAAAATGCGGTCTCAAGAAAGAAGCTTTGATATCTTTGCGAGATATTATCAATGTGGAGACAACCTGGGAAAATTGAGCAAGGTGGTGAGTTTATATACAGATATATATGTGCGGTTACCATTGTGTGATTTCCCCGTCAAACAGAGCGGACACCTGAGGATTCACCCATTTCATACTGACCCTCCGGCTCATCTGCAAATACTGATCTGTGAGATTGGATTGTGCAAAAGCCACAGCTGAGGGAGATTCTCTGGAAATCACCGTGTGAACAGGTGGAGAGACCCTTCCTGGAGGTACGAGTGAAGCTTTAGAGGAACAAACTACAACACATCCAACGCTACTTTGATAAAAGGCAGAATGGGAAATGGAGCCTACAAGAATACACAAGGACAACCAGAGATTCCACAAAAAGGTACTTGTACACATCATATGTACGACCGTTATGGTGCCGAAGCTATAAGGCAGGTCGAGAATTGGTATTTGTGGACAAAGGGACATGATGAGGAGTTTCCAAGAGATGGTACATTTGAGCGAAGTCGATTGGAAAGATTAGAACAAAGATTGAAAGCCAGAAAGAGACAGAATCTAACGGTAGACTGGCTTGCATTCCATCTTTGGGATGGTGAATCCAGACAACGGGAACAGCAAGAACAGATAACGGATGTAGAATTTAAAATAAAAAGGATACAGGATACAGTGGAGGAGACAAATGCACAACTGCCCTCGAAATTAGGAATGAAAGTGACAGTTGTCCCATCTGATTTCCAGTTGTCTCCCCAAAAAGGACGGTACAGAGAATTTTTTTGTGTTTCAGGAGATAACGAGAGATTGCAGTGGCAACTCAGGGATGTAGAGATGCAGCCCAGCAATACAAGTGCACAGGTGCACAGCCCAGGTAACGACAGAAGCCGGTGCTTCAACTGTGGAGAGATGGGACACTGGATAAGGAGATGCCCATATCTGAGCAGAAGACAATTTCGACAGGGAAACCAAGGACAAAGAAACCAAGGACAAAGAAAGCAAGATCAAGGGTACCAGTGCTGACCGATACCTCAGACAATGATTAGGCCTTCATTGCGACAAATCCCAAATGACGATTGGCCTCAACAAATTAGATTACTGGACAAACATGAATAACTGTCGATGATTCTTGTGTCTGAAAAGTTTTCAGAGCAAGAATGATTCATTTTTCCTTTTGCTTGTTAACAAATTAATAATTAATTGATCAAATGCCAAAATTGGATCTTCTATTTTGGGCACAGCAATTTTAAATTTACAAAGTTTGGAACAATTGCGTTGCAATTGTTGGCAAACCAAGTAACAAGAGTCACATGATGATCAGGTGGGAATTTCGGACTATTGTTCCGCACAATTGATAGGTCAATGGTCGACTGACATGCAAATGGGTGTGTAGTCAAAATTTGGATAGATTATTGTGAAGGCAGAAAGGGTAATTTCAATTTGACATCATAAAGGTTTTCTAAGAATGGACTTTTGGTTCATTTGTCTATAAGCATTTTGAATTTGATTGACAAATTTTATGAAATTGAAATAAAATTGACACCCATCTGATCTGTAAATAATGGTTCCAACGCAAACAAATATGCATAATGCATGTGTGTGTGTGTTTTTGTGTATCAATCTTACAAGATTGTTGACACCGACAGTGTGCCTGTCTGGAAATGGATAGTTATATGTGGATGGGATTGGGATATGTGGATGGGATTGAATATCCAGAGAATCCGTAAAATAAAATAGAAATATAATTTGATTATGAACATTATCTCTTTTGTCAAGGGAAATGGAATATAAAAAATTTGATGTGCTGGGTTATGAGCAGCCATTAATTAATAGTAAAATTGTGAGTAATTTTGGGATTCCATTTTTGATAGAATGTATATGAGAATAACATCTATTTATGGATATGAGCTTCATAAAAGGAAATGAGGAAGTACAAAATCATCCAAATTTGGGAGAGGTCTTACACTGACTTCCCAGAATACTCTGCTCATGGATTTTATATATATAAACTTGAATTTTATCAGCATATAAATTGTGCTGTATGTATGGATGTGTTTTAGGCATAGATGATATGGGAAAAGAGTAAAGAAAATTTTGCTGGTTTGAACTATTGTGGGTTTTCAGTTCTGGAGTTTAAACAAAGTCACTGGTTAACAGATGAGAAAGGATAGTAAATAAATTATTCTCTGCTGGGCAAATTAAGTACGATATTACTAAGACTTATGAGAGCTATTGTTCCGCCTTACAGCAGTGGAAAATTATTGGAAAAAATTAGATCCAACATAATGAATCTATAAAAGAATGTGATAGGGATAATATCCTCAATTTGTACTAATTATTTGATTGTGGGTAAAGGAATTAAGTCATCGTAGTGGATTGTTAACAGCAGCCTGAAAATGTCCTGAGAGTGTGCATCCATGTAATCAGAAATCCCAGATTTGTTTTTACAAACAACATTTTGGTAGAGGTCTTGTGTGGAACACTTCCTTGGTAGATAAAAAACGGTACTGCATGCTGGCAGCCACTTTTGCGGCCAGTTAGGCCAAACAAATTGAGAGGAAATTGTAGTTAAATACGTAAGTTACACATGGCTATTTGTAAAAAAGGAAATTTGTTGAGATGGGAAACATTTTTTCGAAGGTTTATTAAGGTGTTATAATATGACATGTGGCAAGGCAAACTATTGGATGGGAAAATTAGATCTGGCTATAGAATAAATTTATTGACCCCTTGAAGTTAATCCTTCGAATCATTGTTTCACTGGCATTTTTGTTCAAATTGGAAATAGTTTGGTAGAGCTTTGGTTAAAACCTTTGGTTGCGGTATCTTGGAACGAATTGATAAACCATAGGAGATTGATAAGAATAGAAACAAATATGGACCCAAAATAGAAAGTTGGATTCATGCCTCTCATTGCAAGCAAGCACATGGGGCTAAGGTGGACGATCCCACAGAAAATGAGGCTGCACCTAGCAGCCCAGCAGAACATTCAGTGGTAGAAAAATGATAGTCGTGATTTACAGTCATTTGAATTACATTTTAACACCCCTTGCATTGATAAACATTACATTTTCAACATGTGATATTCCTACTTGGAATAGTGACATTTATTTGCCTACATGACATACAATTATCTACTGATATTAATACAGCATGAGTGAAAAAAAAATGTATCACAACTACACTCATGATCAGGGGATTGAGTTCAACCCCGGGAGATAGGGGGATCAGGGTAAGACAAATAATCTGATTATGTTACATATTAAGGGATTTTCTTTATTTACCTTTTAGGAAGCTTGTTAGTTTGGTATATAATGTTAAATGTCATCGACATATAACTATGTCATAGGTATGAACATATACAAGGAGTAGCAGACTTGTTTGTTGGTTTAGTAGTTATATTGGCAATTGTTTTAGTGGTGGCTTGCTTGAAAGCCTTAGTGACGGTGTGTTTGAATAAGGTAACCAACAACACGATGATAACGCATGAAGTGACAAATGAGGAAAGAAATGTGGAACCAGAAAAGGAAGACTTTTATGGCAACATAAACAGTAGAATTAAGATAATGGCATAACGACAATGTTATGAGTTGTGTCAATTACAATATCAATGAACTCATATCACCACGAGTGACACACTGTTAAAAAAAAAAAAGAGGGAAAAGAAAAAGTGGAGAGGAATTATGGTAATAATACATTATGCTTAATTTGTTGGTTTGGGAAAATTGTTGTTGGGAATTAGGTATTCCCGTTTGTGAGTGTAATCATATACAATGCTATTCTTAGTTTAGTAATAAAATACATACCTGATTGAATATTATTTGTGTGACGCATATAAATGAATATAACTTTTGAGTTAAGGAAAAACAACAAATTGTTGAATGTGAAACTGTCGGAAGATATACATGATTATGCTGATTTCATGGTAAGATGTACCCTATCTGATTCAGTGTGTGCGGAAAGCAGATTCAGATATGACTGAGCATAAAGATAAGACGAGATCACATTTTGGAGGGATTGCTAACGGAATTGGGAAGAAGTTCGAGAAAGAAAATTTGTGGCTAAAAAATGAAGTTAATCGTGGCATACACCCTCTTTCTCAAAGAATGATGAAGACATTCTCCCGTGTAACTTGGAGATGAATGCTTACCTTCACCAAGGAAATTTATGTGACCATTTGCCTGGATCACACTGCAACATATGAAAGAAAGGCGATCACTTACTCTTGTTCGAAGACTTCGAACATTCACCACATCAGAAGTTGCAGGACAACGACATTTTACCTGCAACCTCTGTGAAATGCGGGGACATATGTTATTACTTCACCAACGTCCGGGGAACCAGCATGGAGCTGCAAAAACGGCTGTGCCCTTGTCACAACAGCTGTGCACGATTCTGCTGGTTGCTCCTGGTAAGGACCATGAATGACCTGAACACCATGGTCCCAACATCAGTGTGGATGCATCCGGCATCCCTGTTCCACATCTTGCTGGCCAATCAACGTCACACCAATACTTGCTGCCCACTCACAATGAGGGAGGAGGCAAGTCGACTACAACTGGGTGAAGGCCTTGTTCAAGGAATCATTATGGTTCACAGCAAAAAGTGGCAAGAATGCTACATGGAGAGAAGGGTCAGTCTATGACTCCGCAGTGTTACCACAACAGCGAAATCCTACACGAAGTAGTGCAGGAGCTATGAAGACATTAGGAGAAAATGTTTCATACCTGGATTCAAACACAAGTGATCAGCCCTTCCTTTCAAACAAAGTCAACATTTGTGTGGAGGCAAACGTTTTTTGCCAGATGGTGCAGATGCTTTACAAAACTTGAAAATGAAGTGAAATTGTTGTATCTTGGTGATGGTGAAGTGTTGTTTTGAAAATATATTTGTGATGCAAATGCAATAGATTGAACGATATGGAAGAAGTCAATGACCAACGAAATGTTTTGTGATTCTTGCAGGATGACGGTGTATGCCTAAGGGAATTTGATTACCAAAGTGATTGATTATTTACTTATACTTGTAATGATGTTTACTAGTAGTGATTGATTGTTTACTTATATTGATGTTTAGATTAATGGTTAATATAAACAAAAACAAAAAGATGAGGGAATTGTGGAAGTGTAACTCAGTGTAACATATTGATTGGCCCTGGTAACTTATTAATTAACCTGGTAACAAAGCAGATACATTTTACATGCAAACTCTGTTAAAGACGAGTTTGTAAATGAGTGTCAGAATGTGTATGAACAATGTAATCTCTTGAAACACCTGGTCAAGGCCCCAGGCTAGAGCACCCCCCCCCCTGCTGTGTAAATGGAAATCACAGCAGGAGGGGAGCGAGCTGATGCCAGGACTCGGTGCGATGCATGACCTCGGGACATTAGCGGAGAGGAGATTAAGTCCAGTTTGGCGATATAAACGAGAGCAAACGTTGAGTAAAGTAGACTTGTCCTCAGAAGCCCTGCCCGACGGAACGATGGAATGAACGAGTACGGCGCTGCGGAAGAACATCAGCCGAACGAAAAGGACCATGGAAAAGAGTTAATCTCAGCCATTGAATAATGCGGTATTATTTGGTAAATGGAATGAAGTGAATAATAAACCAGACCTTTTGTAAACCTGAGTCCGGTCATTGGAGTCCTGTGAGTCATACACAAAATTCTACCACAAGCGCCATGTGCAAAATCAGGAAATCATGGCCGCCGTGGCGTCAGTGCCCTGTGCAAAATCAGGAAGTCATGGCAGCCGTGTCTTTAGCTCCATGTGCAAAATGAGGAAAACATGGCCACTGTGGCTTTAGTGCCATGTGCAAAATCAGGAAGTCATGGCTTTAGCACCATGTTCAAAATCAGGAAATCATGGCCGCCGTGGCGTCAGTGCCCTGTGCAAAATCAGGAAGTCATGGCAGCCATGTCTTTAGTGCAATGTGCAAAATCAGGAAATCATGGCCACCGTGTCTTTAGTGCCAAGGGCAAAATCAGGACATTATGGCCGCCGTGTCTTTAGCGCAATGTGCAAAATCGGGAAATCATGGCCGCTGTGGCGTTAGTGCCCTGTGCAAAATCAGGAAATCATATCCACCATGTCTTTAGTGCCATGTGCAAAATCAGGATATCTTGGCCACCATGTCTTTAGCGCCATGTGCAAAATGAGGAAATCATGGCCGCCATGTCTTTGGCACCATGTGCAAAATCAGGAAATCATGCCCGCCGTGTCTTTATTGCCATGTGCAAAATCAGGAAGTAATGGCTTTAGTGCCATTTGAAAAATCAGGAAGTCATGGCTTTAATGCCATTTGCAAAATCAGGAAATCATGGCTGCCATGTCTTTCGCACCATGTGCAAAATCAGGAAATCATGATGCCGTGTCTTCAGCGCAATGTGCAAAATTAGGATATATCATGGCCACCATGTCTTTAGTGCCATGTGCAAAATGAGGAAGTCATGGCCGCCATGTCTTTAGCGCCATGTGCAAAATGAGGAAGTCATAGCCACCATGTCTTTAGCGCCATGTGCAAAATCAGGAAATCATGGCTGCCGTGGCGTCAGTGCCCTGTGCAAAATCAGGAAATCATATTCACCATGTCTTTAGTGCCATGTGCAAAATCAGGATATCATGGCCGCCGTGTCTATAGCGCCATGTGCAAAATCAGGAAGTCCTAGCTTTAGCACCATGTGCAAAATCAGGAAGTGACATCACTTGCAACCCGCCTTTCCTATACTTCCACGAGTTTCCAACTTTTTGGAGACGTCGAAAAACACAAAACAAACACAAAACTTCCACATCAAAATAAGTGAAACTTTATTGCATTTACTCCATAATGAATCACAGTGAGAGAACAAAGCAACACAACATTATCAATCGGCATTTAAAAAATTATCATTTGTAATCAAAGGTTATGTCATAATTATCGACGCAGAACTCAACATGTTGGTACATACAAAACATGTTCCGGTTAATTGGTAAACACGTTTCTTACTCCATCTTCCTACGACTCATCAGTATATACGGGTAAGAAAATCCAAAATTCTGTTTGATTACGTCATCAAGAAGATTCTGATGTAAATACCTTATTGTCAACAAAGTGAACACAGCAAAGCTCATCATTTGATACTGTCAAAGATGGCTCATCGTTTATGTAAATTTCATGAAATTAATAGAAACAGGATATAACACACATTGTCGATGTCGATATACCATTCGCCACCAAAATCCACATACAGTATAATTAATAACCATAATCAAATAAATCAATTAATTAGACAAAACGATTTCATTTAGAAACAAAATCTCAATGCACTTTACAGTAAAAGAAGAGGGAAGAAAATGAAAAACCAAGATGACCAATGGTATAAAGATGACATTTTAACAGATTGAAAACCCATTTAATGAGCATGTGTGGATTTTAACATGAGCAGGCATAGATTTTAACATGAGCATGTGTAGATTTTAACATGAGCAGGTATAGATTTTAACATCAGCAGGTGTAGATTTTAACATGAGCAGGTGTAGATTTTAACATGAGCAGGTATAGATTTTAAGATGAGCAGGTGTAGATTTTAAGATGAGCATGTGTAGATTTTAACATGAGCAGGTATAGATTTTAACATGAGCATGTGTAGATTTTAACATGAGCATGTGTGGATTTTAACATGAGCAGGTATAGATTTTAACATGAGCATGTGTAGATTTTAACATGAGCATGTGTAGATTTTAACATGAGCAGGTATAGATTTTAAGATGAGCAGGTGTAGATTTTAAGATGAGCATGTGTGGATTTTAACATGAGCAGGTATAGATTTTAACATGAGCAGGTATAGATTTTAACATGAGCAGGTATAGATTTTAACATGAACATGTGTAGATTTTAACATGAGCAGGTATAGATTTTAACATGAGCATGTGTAGATTTTAACATGAGCAGGTGTGGATTTTAACATGAGCAGGTATAGATTTTAACATGAGCATGTGTAGATTTTAACATGAGCAGGTATAGATTTTAACATGAGCAGGTATAGATTTTAACATGAGCAGGTATAGATTTTAACATGAGCAGGTATAGATTTTAACATGAGCATGTGTAGATTTTAACATGAGCAGGTATAGATTTTAACATGAGCAGGTATAGATTTTAACATGAGCATGTGTAGATTTTAACATGAGCAGGTATAGATTTTAAGATGAGCAGGTGTAGATTTTAAGATGAGCATGTGTGGATTTTAACATGAGCAGGTATAGATTTTAACATGAGCAGGTATAGATTTTAACATGAGCAGGTATAGAATTTAACATGAGCATGTGTAGATTTTAACATGAGCAGGTATAGATTTTAACATGAGCAGGTGTGGATTTTAAGATGAGCATGTGTGGATTTTAACATGAGCAGGTATAGATTTTAACATGAGCAGGTATAGATTTTAACATGAGCAGGTATAGATTTTAAGATGAGCATGTGTGGATTTTAACATGAGCAGGTATAGATTTTAACATGAGCATGTGTGGATTTTAACATGAGCAGGTATAGATTTTAACATGAGCAGGTATAGATTTTAAGATGAGCATGTGTGGATTTTAACATGAGCAGGTATAGATTTTAACATGAGCAGGTATAGATTTTAACATGAGCATGTGTGGATTTTAACATGAGCAGGTATAGAGTTTAACATGAGCAGGTATAGATTTTAACATGAGCAGGTATCGATTTTAACATGAGCATGTGTAGATTTTAACATGAGCATGTGTAGATTTTAACATGAGCAGGTATAGATTTTAAGATGAGCAGGTGTAGATTTTAAGCTGAGCATGTGTGCATTTTAAGCTGAGCATGTGTGCATTTTAAGATGAGCATGTGTGGATTTTAAGATTAACATGTGTGAATTTTACGATGAGCATGTGTGGATTTTAAGATGAGCATGTGTGGATTTTAAGATTAACATGTGTGAATTTTAAGATGAGCATGTGTGGATTTTAAGATGAGCATGTGTCGATTTTAAGATGAGCATGTGTGCATTTTAAGATGAGCATGTGTGGATTTTAAGATGAGCATGTGTCGATTTTAAGATGAGCATGTGTGCATTTTAAGATGAGCATGTGTGGATTTTAAGATGAGCATGTGTCGATTTTAAGATGAGCATGTGTCGATTTTAAGATGAGCATGTGTGGATTTTAAGATGAGCATGTGTGGATTTTAAGATGAGCATGTGTCGATTTTAAGATGAGCATGTGTGGATTTTAAGATGAGCATGTGTGCATTTTAAGATGAGCATGTGTGCATTTTAAGATGAACATGTGTGCATTTTACGATTAACATGTGTGGATTTTATGATGAGCATGTGTGCATTTTAAGATGAGCATGTGTGCATTTTAAGATGAGCATGTGTGCATTTTAAGCTAAGCATGTGTGCATTTTAAGATGAGCATGTGTGCATTTTAAGATGAGCATGTGTGCATTTTAAGATGAGCATGTGTGCATTTTAAGATGAGCATGTGTGCATTTTAAGATTAACATGTGTGCATTTAAGGTGAGCATGTGTGCATTTTAAGATTAACATGTGTGCATTTTAAGGTGAGCATGTGTGTATTTTAAGATGAGCATGTGTGCATTTTTAGATGAGCATGTGTGCATTTTAAGGTGAGCATGTGTGCATTTTAAGATGAGCATGTGTGTATTTTAAGATGAGCATGTGTGCCTTTTAAGATGAGCATGTGTGCATTTTAAGATGATTAACACCACTTTGTTGACAGGGGCTGAAACTCAGGATCCAAAGATCTAAAGCTAGCCATCTCAGGGGCTCAAACTCAGGATCCAAAGATCTAAAGCTAGCCATCTCAGGGGCTCAAACTCAGGACCCAAAGATCTAAAGCTAGCCATCTCAGGGGCTGAAACTCAGGACCCAAAGATCTAAAGCTAGCCATCTCAGGGGCTCAAACTCAGGATCCAAAGATCTAAAGCTAGTCATCTCAGGGGCTGAAACTCAGGACCCAAAGATCTAAAGCTAGTCATCTCAGGGGCTGAAACTCAGGACCCAAAGATCTCAAGCCAGTCATCTCAGGGGCTCAAACGCAGGACCCAAAGATCTGAAGCTGGCCATCTCAGGGGCTCAAACTCAGGACCCAAAGATCTGAAGCTGGCCATCTCAGGGGCTCAAACTCAGGACCCAAAGATCTCAAGCTAGCCATCGCAGGGTCTCAAACTCAGGACCCAAAGATCTGAAGCTGGCCATCTCAGGGGCTGAAACTCAGGACCCAAAGATCTCAAGCTAGCCATCTCAGGGGCTCAAACTCAGGACCCAAAGATCTCAAGCTAGCCATCGCAGGGTCTCAAACTCAGGACCCAAAGATCTCAAGCTAGCCATCTCAGGGGCTCAAACTCAGGACCCAAAGATCTCAAGCTAGCCATCGCAGGGTCTCAAACTCAGGACCCAAAGATCTGAAGCTGGCCATCTCAGGGGCTGAAACTCAGGACCCAAAGATCTCAAGCTAGCCATCTCAGGGGCTCAAACTCAGGACCCAAAGATCTCAAGCTAGCCATCGCAGGGTCTCAAACTCAGGACCCAAAGATCTCAAGCTAGCCATCTCAGGGGCTCAAACTCAGGACCCAAAGATCTCAAGCTAGCCATCGCAGGGTCTCAAACTCAGGACCCAAAGATCTCAAGCTAGCCATATCAGGGGCTCAAACTGAGGACCCAAAGATCTGAAGCCACCCATCTCAGGGCCTCAAACTCAGAACCCATAGATCTTAAGCCAGTCATCTCAGGGGCTCAAACTCAGGACCCAAAGATCTCAAGCTAGCCATCTCAGGGGCTCAAACTCAGGATCCAAAGATCTCAAGCTTGCCATCTCAGGGGCTCAAACTCAGGACCCAAAGATCTCAAGCTTGCCATCTCAGGGGCTCAAACTCAGGACCCAAAGATCTCAAGCTAGCCATCTTAACCGTTAAGCCAACACCTGGTTTACAGTGTAATCATGGCCCCCGTACAAGCAATTTGGCCCATCATGCCTGCGTCATATCCGTATCGCAGTCCCCCAATACATTTCAAATGGTACTCATTACAAACGTAATCACAATCAGGAAATTTGGTCAGGGACCATCCACAATGTAACATGTGACATTTGAACAGCAAAAACAATCACAAAAACATTTCACATCATGGGAATAACTTTTTTTCCATATTCTTCCACATTATCAAGAATGCTCTGGCATTCTTCCTCAATATCTGCAAACAATTTGGACTTTAAGTTGTCTTCTATATGACCTTGGAGTTTATTTTGCTGCTCAATTAGTTCCTGTAAGGCCGCTCTGATGCACACCAGGTGCCTGTTCGCGTCATCAATGCCTTTCTGCACCTCCAAAATGTTGAATTCTAGCTGCTTGTAACGACCAAGGAACACGTCCTTCATGACCAACAGAGCAGCCACGATGACGTCCGATGGCGATTCAAGTTGTCCTTTGTCTGCTGCACATCGCAGGCCGCTGCCAATGCTCCGACTGGGCTGAGTCTCCTCGGCAATTTCCTGGAGGTCCAGGGAGATAAGCTTGTGGCGATCGGAAACCTCGCGCAGTTTCTCCTCCAGACTTCCAAAGTCGAAGGCGACCTCTTCCAGTGCATCTACAAAACTGATGTCCCCTTTCTGGTATGTCTGGCAAATTTTCTGGACATTCTGTATTTTTAACTTGGTCCTCTCAAGCAGGACGTCGGTGTCATTCTTGAGGAAACCGTATTTGAGTCGGAGATTTTTGATTTTACCCTGAGTCGCATTGTCGACTGAAATTGAATCTTGCAGGTTGATCGCTCGAAGCAAAATCGATCCAATGGTCTCTGTGAAGGTCACCATACGTTTTATTGTTTGGTAAAAGATCCCGATACGGGACACCAAGCTGTTTGCACACTGTGAAGAAAAGAAAAACAAAAATGTTAATACAAGGTTGGAAAGTCGGGCACTTGAAAACTCAGAATATTCGAGCTTTCTTTCACAAAGTATAAACGACAAAGAGCAATCAGAGATCGCACACCCTCGTCAGGACTTGTCTGGTTTTGTCCTTTGGGTCCTCAGGATCTTTTGGGTCCTCGGGATCATGGGTTTTTGGGGTATTCAGGGTCTTTTGTGTCTTGGGGTATTTTGGGTCTTTGGGATCTTTAAGCGTCTTTGGGACCTTTGGGGTCTTTTGAATATTCGTGGTATTTTTGGTCTTCGGGATCTCTAAGGCTCTTTTGGGTCTTTAGTGGTCTTGGGTATAAAGTCTGAAGACAGTCTAAAGGGTCAAAAGGTATATTCCAACAGTACGTAATTAATAGACATGCATAATTAATAGACAGGATGCAACCAACATTCAAACAGTACGTAATTAATAGACATGCATAATTAATAGACAGGATGCAACCAACATTCAAACAGTACGTAATTAATAGACATGCATAATTAATAGACAGGATGCAACCAACATTCAAACAGTACATAATTAATAGACATGCATAATTAATAGACAAGATGCAACCAACATTCAAACAGTACGTAATTAATAGACATGCATAATTAATAGACAGGATGCAACCAACATTCAAACAGTACGTAATTAATAGACATGCATAATTAATAGACAGGATGCAACTGACATTCAAAGAGTACGTAATTAACAGACATATCATCACATGGCTTCACCGCCTCATGTGGCTTCACGGATCACGGACCATGTTTGTGGGTTTTATATATATTCAAAGAAGACGTTTTGGTCACAAATATACATACATACATGACCATATACATTTGCTACATCATAATAACATATGGAGAATACAAATTAGGAATTTGATCAAAAGGTCAAAGGTCAGCATCACATAAAATTATCTATTTTCATCCAATTTATCTTAAATTTTAAGAATTTTCATATTGGGTCACTGAAGTGTTTTTTGTTTTCTTTGTATACCAAGTCGAGGCTCGTATAAGAGCCAACACATATAACATATAATAGAGGGAGTGGGAGAAAAGAGGGAAAGAGAGAGAGAGAATCACAATAACAGCAGAGAACAGGGACATCGGGATATCTGTGGAAGGGAGAGGGCTGGGGCGGGGTACATGGGATAAACAAGATGGACACTACAGGGACTTTCAGGAAAGAAAGCGGAATTTGAAGTCGGTGGGTTTGGCGTGTATTAATGGGGATGGAAAATATCAACGTGTTGGATGGGGGAAGATAGGAGATGGTGGTGAACAGCTGTTTTAAAGACCTGGAGGGAGGAGTGGGATTGAAGGGAGTGGGGGAGTTTGTTCCAGAGGCGGGAAAAAAGAGGAATGAAGGAGTGAAGGTGAGCAGAGAGCAGAGATTTTGGCAGTTTAACCAAAAGAGGGTTGCTGGCAGATCTTGTGCGACCTGTAGGAATATTTGGGGGACAGAGCACAGAGAGAGCTGGGGGAGCAAGGACGGAGAGGAGTCGGTAGAAGACAGAAAGACCACCAACCTGCCTGCGGTGAGTGAGTGAGAGGCCCTCAGAGATAGCTTCATCGCGGGAGATTCCAATGATTCTGAAAGCTTTGGTTTCAACAGCGTGAAGGCGAGCTAGGTGTGAGGCAGGAGCACCGGCCCAGAGGGGGGAACAGTATTCCAGTGAGCTGTGGATGAAAGCCTTGTATGTGGTGAGGAGCTCAGGTGTGCCGAGGAAGGACTTCGCACAACGGAGGATGCAGATTCGGCGACTGGCTTTGGAGGTCAGGTTGGAAATGTGGTTTTCCCAGGAAAGATCATGGCAGATAGTGAGACTCAAAATCCTGACTGACAGAACTTCTTGGACAGGATTGTTGAGAAAGTAGATGGGAGGGTTGTCCAGTCGGTCTTTTCAGAGAGACAAAGTGAGAGTGTGAGATTTGTCAGGATTGAAAGACATGTTCCACTTGTTTGACCAGTCTGTGATTTTGACCAGGTCTGCAGAGAGCGAGGAGGCTGCAGACTGCCGATCTGAGGGATGAGGAATGGACGGCAGAGAGTGGAGTCATCAGAAAAGAGATAGAGAGGATTTTCAAGAGAGTCAGAGAGGTCATTGATGAAGACCAGAAAAAGAACAGGACCCAGAAAACTACCTTGGGGGAACTCCAGCCAGAACAGGATGGGAAGATGAGAGAAATCCATTCAGGGCCACACGTTGCCTACGACCAGAGTGGAAGTCCACAAGCCATGAGTGGAGATTTCCATGGATACCATAGGAGGAGAGTTTGGAGAGCAGAGCGGGGTGCCAGACTGTATCAAAGGCATGTGATAGGTCAAGGGAGACAGCTCTGATTTCCTGTTTGGCATGAAGGACCTCCATCCATTGTTGAGACAGCAGAAGCAGCATGTCCAGAGTAGTATGACCTGGTCTGAATCCAAATTGATGATCCGAGATCAAGCCATTGGAGAAGAGGAAGGATTTGATGTCAGAAGCGATGATGGATTCCATGACCTTGCTGATAATTGGGAGCAGCCTGATTAGTCTGTAGTTGCAAGGATCTGTTTTTGCACCTTTTTTGTGTAAAGCGGTAACGTTGGCTGATTTTCAAGCAGATGGCAGATTACCTTGAGCAAAAGAGAGGGTGAACAGAACAGAGAGAGGGTGAGATAGAGCGGCAGAGCAGGATTTTAGGACTTCGTGGGCTGATGCCATCTGGTCCAGTTGCAGAATCAATGAAGGATTGACAAAAACTTCTCCACCTTGTCAGGAGAAAAGGACACAGAGTCCTGGAGCAGCTGGGTTCGACTGGGTAAGGTGCGTACAGAGAGAGATGGGTTCGGGACACAAGATTTTGAGGCAAACATAGAGTTGAGGCATTCGGCTTTTTCACGTGCGGAGTCAGCTGTGTAGCCGTTTGAGGTAAGGGAGGGGACGGAGGGGGAAACAAACACCAGAAACAGATTTGACCAGATGCCTCCAGGATTTGGAGGAGGGAGACAGGTTTGAGAGTTCAGTCTTGAGAGTAGAGAGATAGTGCTTCCTGGCTCTCCTGAGGGTAGATACACTTGTTCTGAGATTTGTGAAAGGAAATGAGATTTCCTTCCTTTGGATTTGACTTCCATGAGGCGAAGGCAAGTTGTTTCTGGGCAACTGCCTTACCACAAGATTCAGTGTCCCATTGGTGGGAAGAAGGGAATGACAACTGAAGACGAGATGGGATAAATCTGTGTATGAGAGAGAGCAATTTACTTTGGAAGAATTCCCAGGATGAGTTGATGTCAGAGGCAGTAGAGTAGTGCAGCAGATAAACACAAAAATTGTGCATTTTATGAGAAAAGCATGAAATTTT
The DNA here is from genome assembly GCF_964187855.1 of Myxine glutinosa. Taxonomy (NCBI): domain Eukaryota; kingdom Metazoa; phylum Chordata; class Myxini; order Myxiniformes; family Myxinidae; genus Myxine; species Myxine glutinosa. The sequence continues at coordinate 53,236,316 of NC_136270.1, forward strand.
TAACAAAGTTAGTGCATACCATAAGGTTTATTTTCAGATGTGGAGGGAAGTCAGATTTGACCTCTGAGAACCGTGAGAGGTCAAATCCAAAATGGCCGCCAGTCCACCGAGTCTAATGTTCAAACGCGCTTAATTTTGGAACCAAATAGTGTAGAAAAACATTGTAGGTGTCATTTCCAACTAAATTGGGGATGCCCAGAGGTAAATGATGCTTTCAATGACCTCCTAGGCATGCCAAGTGAGGTCAGTGAAGGCTCAATGTTACTGCGAGAGCGATTTGTAGTGCTGATGTACGATAGAACCAGTGAGAGTACGGAAGTGAATGATGCCAGGAAACAGCTCTTCACATAGAAGTGTAGAACTCTAGAGAACATTCCTCCAACCCAGGCAACACTCAAGCAGCACATCAAGCGCACTTGCTACCAGGCCAACTGTTGTAACCAGGCATTGGTCATGGATCCAGAGATGCCAGACCCACCTGACTGGGGCTGGACAAAGGAGACAACTGGGTGGCAGCCTCTTTAGAACACTCTCCCTGAAGCATCAAAATCGTGCCATGAATTGATCGACTGTGGCTGCAAGAAAGGGTGCACTGGACGCTGCAAGAAAGGGTGCACTGGACGCTGCAAGTGTGCCAAAGCTGCATTCAAGTGCACTGCACTGTGCTTCTGTTCTGGAGACTGTTAGATTTAGATCATTACCAATTTTCATCATTGCACTTGATTTAATGTAAGCTTTGGTGGACATACTTGGTTAACTACAGTTATTTTTTCAGAGGTTATTGCATCATTCCTTGCAGAATAAACACTTTTTTTTTCATCATTTCTGGTCTTTGGGTGTTCTGTACCTATTCCTGTACCTGAAAAAATAAAGTTTTAAAAGTTCAAATGAACTTTTTCCAATAGCAGTTCCAACTGCAGTGTCATAAAATAGATATTTAACGTAATTTGACCTTGACCGTGACCTAAATGCATGTCCTTGAGTTCTGGCGATCTCAAAAGTATCACCAAATGAATGGGCATCCCCAATTTAGTTGGAAATGACACCTATAAGCACGTTTGAACATTAGACCCGGTGGACTGTTGGCCATTTGGATTTGACCTCTCACGGTCCTCAGAGGTCAAATCTGACTTCCCTCCACATCTGAAAATAAACCTTATGGTATATACTAACTATGCTAGAAATTTCATGCTTTTTTCAAAAAATGCACAATTTGTTAAAATATGAGAGTTTATCCACTGTACTAGAGATGGGAGACCAGTCCAGACGATTGATGGCTGCTTGAAGACCGTGCCAGTCAGCCTGAGTGAAATGCCAGACTCGTCGGCGCTGAGGAGGCTCTCTGAGAATGGCCAGAGAGATATCCACTTTAACAAGCACATGATCAGAAGAACCGATTGAAGCAGAAGAAGAGCAGCAGATATTTGTAGGGAAGTTTGTCATAACCAAGTCCAGAAGAGAAGATACTCCATTGACTGAGATACGGGTCGGGAAATTGACAGATTGTGTCAGTCCCAGTGAGTCGCAGATGTCCTTTGCTGAGGTGCCATGGCTGGTGAGAGAGGTACCCACACCCAGCCACCTGGCATGATGACAGTTGAAGTCGCCACATATGAGGAAGAGAGAGTTGGGATGAGTTCATAGAAGTTGGTCCATGTTGTCAGACAGCGAAATGTAAATGGAGTCATCACTGTCTGGAGGACGGTAGAGAACACATATGAACAAAAGGTGGGAGCGGAGAGGAAGCCGTAGCCAGAGGCTATTTGGAAATACCAGAGCCTTGCAAAAATGTGTCTGCTGTGACGTCATCGACGTATGACGTATGTACGTCACAGTGTTTTAACATGACACTAACCATTTGATTCCCCAAACTCAAAAATAAGTCATAAATGAAATATCCACATGTCCGTCCATCCATCAACTTTTTAATATTTTTGCTACTCCCTTGTCACCTGGAAGATTGTTCTGTCCGGCGCGCTCCGATGCTAAGCTCCACCTTGCATTGATTGAGTTGTTGGAGCAGCGCTCAGGTGTGCTCCACCGATATGATCTACCTTAGATAAATTGAGGTGTTGGAGTGGTGCTCCGGTGCGCTCAACCCACCGATTGATCCACCTTGGATTAATTGAGGTATTGGAGCGGCGCTCAGGTGCGCTCCACCCACCGATATGAACCACTTTGGGCTAATTGAGGTGTTGGAGCAGCGCTCAGGTGCGCTCCACCAATATGATCCACCTTGGATTAATTGAGTTGTTGGAGCGGCGCTCAGGTGCGCTCCACCGATATGATCCACCTTGGGCTAATTGAGGTGTTGGAGCGGCGCTCAGGTGCGCTCCACCAATATGATCCACCTTGGATTAATTGAGTTGTTGGAGCGGCGCTCAGGTGCGCTCCACCGATATGATCCACCTTGGGCTAATTGAGGTGTTGGAGCGGCGCTCAGGTGCGCTCCACCAATATGATCCACCTTGGATTAATTGAGTTGTTGGAGCGGCGCTAAGGTGCGCTCCACCGATATGATCCACCTTGGGCTAATTGAGGTGTTGGAGCGGCGCTCAGGTGCGCTCCACCAATATGATCCACCTTGGATAAATTGAGGTGTTGGAGCGGCGCTCCGGTGCATTCCGGCAGCACTACACCCGAGCGTATTCGGGCCCGAGTCACACTCGGTCATTTTTCCCCATATTGTGACACGACTTGAGATTTTGAGAGTTTAACATTCAAGAGGATCCGGAAGTTGAAGGTTTAAAGTCGAGTCTTAAATCTTGCACTGAGATTGTGAGAGGGACAAATAAGAGATGAAATAATAATGAAATAATAATGAAATAATAAAATGATTCTTTTGCACAAATTAGAATGAACTCGACTTGAAGTTGATGGGAAAAAAAACAAGGACAAACGTTTAAAAATGAAATCTTTATCATTCTTATACACATTAAATATTGCCGGGCCGGGCAGGATGGCCGAGCCATAGAGGTATGAGCAGGCCACTCTCCTCTAAGCTGTCTAGTGTAGGTTCGAATCCCGACCCAGCTACAAACTGCCATCCCGATGCTTCACAGACTCAGTGAATCATCCATGTTTGCGTCGTCTCTCGGATGGACGTTAAGCCGGATGTCCCGTCTGCCGGCATTAGTCGGTGGCCTTAAAAGATCGCACTGTGTTCTTCACAAAGAGTAGGCGAGCTATCGCCGGCATGATTAAAAAATTACAAATTCCTGTCCTAACCTACAGGGGGCACTGCATCAGCAGCACAGGTGCGCTCCTGGCAATGATGCAACCAGCAGCCACAGTCTACATATGAAAGCGTTAAAAAAACTCATTCGGATAGAAATTACAACACAAAAATTGAAACACGACATGTTCAAGTGATGTTTTGACTCAACTTAGAAAAAGAGAACTGTCTGTGTCATTCCACAAAATAAACTTCTGTATTCAGTGCTTGCCAAAAATGGAGTGTTGTATTTGCTATGGTGGGAATAACTCGCTGCTGGGAAAAAGTGACATTTTTTTTAAACTTGTAAAATGATGAGAATAATTAAAGTTGCCAGAATCTGTACAAGTCGAAACAAAAATTGGGGAAAGCAAATGTCGATTTATAAACGGTCTGAGTCATTTTTCGACAGCTGGGTATCAGAGATATCAGGAGATATCAGAAGGTATCAGAGGTATCAGGAGGCATCAGGAGGTATCAGGAGGTATCAGCAGGTATAAGGAGGAATCAGGAGGAATCAGGAGGTATCAGGAGGTATCAGAAGTATCAACAGGTATCAGAGGTATCAGGAGGCATCAGGACGTGTCAGAGTTATCAGGAGTATCAGGAGGAGGTTCCAGGAGTATCAGAGGTATCACCCGGTATCAGAGGTATCCCCAGGTATCAGAAGATATCAGAGGTATTTGCAGGTATCAGAGGTCATAATCACTATCTGTAAGGTATTCGGTGTCACTGCAATGAAAGTTCAAATGAACTACCGATGATTAACTCACAAGCAATTGTCCTTCCAACAGCAGATAAACATCCCTCTGAGCATTCTCACATCAACATCACTCTGACCATTCTCAGATCAACATCACTCTGACCATTCTCAGATCAACATCACTCTGACCATTATCAGATCTACATCTCTCTGACCATTCTCAGATCAACATCACTCTGACCATTCTCACATCAACATCACTCTGACCATTCTCAGATCAACATCACTCTGACCATTCTCAGATCAACATCACTCTGACCATTATCAGATCTACATCTCTCTGACCATTATCAGATCTCCATCTCTCTGACCATTATCAGATCTCCATCTCTCTGACCATTATCAGATCTCCATCTCTCTGACCATTCTCAGATCAACATCTCTCTGACCATTCTCAGATCAACATCTCTCTGACCATTCTCAGATCTCCATCTCTCTGACCATTATCAGATCAACATCTCTCTGACCATTCTCAGATCAACATCTCTCTGACCATTATCAGATCTCCATCTCTCTGACCATTCCCAGATCTCCATCTCTCTGACCATTCTCAGATCAACATCTCTCTGACCATTCTCAGATCAACATCTCTCTGACCATTCTCAGATCACCATCTCTATGACCATTCTCAGATCACCATCTCTCTGACCATTCTCAGATCACCATCTCTCTGACCATTCTCAGATCTCCATCTCTCTGACCATTATACGATCGCCATCTCTCTGACCATTCTCAGATCAACATCTCTCTGACCATTCTCAGATCACCATCTCTATGACCATTCTCAGATCACCATCTCTCTGACCATTATCAGATCAACATCTCTCTGACCATTCTCAGATCAACATCTCTCTGACCATTCTCAGATCTCAATCTATCTGACCATTCTCAGATCTCAATATATCTGACCATTCTCAGATCTCCATCTCTCTGGCCATTCTCAGATCACCATCTCACTGGCCATTCTCAGATCACCATCTCTCTGACCATTCTCAGATCTCCATCTCTCTGACCATTATCAGATCTCCATCTCTCTGACCATTCTCAGATCACCATCTCTCTGACCATTCTCAGATCACCATCACTCTGACCATTATCAGATCACCATCTCTCTGACCATTATCAGATCTCCATCTCTCTGACCATTATCACATCTCCATCTCTCTGACCATTCTCAGATCACCATCACTCTGACCATTATCAGATCACCACCTCTCTGACCATTCTCAGATCACCATCTCTCTGACCATTCTCAGATCACCATCTCTCTGACCATTCTCAGATCAACATCTCTGACCATTCTCAGATCACCATCTCTCTGACCATTCTCAGATCAACATCTCTCTGACCATTCTTAGATCAACATCTCTCTGACCATTCTGAGATCAACATCTCTCTGACCATTATCAGATCAACATCTCTCTGACCATTCTTAGATCTCCATCTCTCTGACCATTCTCAGATCTCCATCTCACTGGCCATTATCAGATCACCATCTCTCTGACCATTCTCAGATCACCATCTCACTGGCCATTCTCAGATCACCATCTCTCTGACCATTCTCAGATCACCATCTCTATGACCATTCTCAGATCACCATCTCTCTGACCATTCTCAGATCACCATCTCTCTGACCATTCTCAGATCTCCATCTCTCTGACCATTATACGATCGCCATCTCTCTGACCATTCTCAGATCAACATCTCTCTGACCGTTCTCAGATCACCATCTCTCTGACCATTATCAGATCAACATCTCTCTGACCATTCTCAGATCAACATCTCTCTGACCATTCTCAGATCTCAATCTATCTGACCATTCTCAGATCTCAATATATCTGACCATTCTCAGATCTCCATCTCTCTGGCCATTCTCAGATCACCATCTCACTGGCCATTCTCAGATCACAATCTCTCTGACCATTCTCAGATCTCCATCTCTCTGACCATTATCAGATCTCCATCTCTCTGACCATTCTCAGATCACCATCTCTCTGACCATTCTCAGATCACCATCACTCTGACCATTATCAGATCACCATCTCTCTGACCATTATCAGATCTCCATCTCTCTGACCATTATCACATCTCCATCTCTCTGACCATTCTCAGATCACCATCACTCTGACCATTATCAGATCACCACCTCTCTGACCATTCTCAGATCACCATCTCTCTGACCATTCTCAGATCACCATCTCTCTGACCATTCTCAGATCAACATCTCTGACCATTCTCAGATCACCATCTCTCTGACCATTCTCAGATCAACATCTCTCTGACCATTCTTAGATCAACATCTCTCTGACCATTCTGAGATCAACATCTCTCTGACCATTATCAGATCAACATCTCTCTGACCATTCTTAGATCTCCATCTCTCTGACCATTCTCAGATCTCCATCTCACTGGCCATTATCAGATCACCATCTCTCTGACCATTCTCAGATCACCATCTCACTGGCCATTCTCAGATCACCATCTCTCTGACCATTCTCAGATCTCCATCTCACTGGCCATTATCAGATCACCATCTCTCTGACCATTCTCAGATCACCATCTCACTGGCCATTCTCAGATCACCATCTCTCTGACCATTATCAGATCTCCATCTCACTGGCCATTCTCAGATCTCCATCTCTCTGACCATTATCAGATCTCCATCTCTCTGACTATTCTCAGATCACCATCTCTCTGACCATTCTTAGATCACCATCTCTCTGACCATTATCAGATCGCCATCTCTCTGACCATTATCAGATCTCCACCCCTCTGACCATTATCAGATTTCCATCTCTCTGACCATTCTTCGATCACCATCTCTCTGACCATTCTTAGATCACCATCTCTCTGACCATTATCAGATCACCATCTCTCTGACCATTCTTCGATCACCATCTCTCTGACTATTATCAGATCTCCATCTCCCTGACCATTATCAGATCGCCATCTCTCTGACCATTCTTAGATCACCATCTCTCTGACCATTATCAGATCTCCATCTATCTGACTATTATCAGATCTCCATCTCTCTGACCATTATCAGATCACCATCTCTCTGACCATTCTTAGATCACCATCTCTCTGACCATTATCAGATCTCCATCTCTCTGACCATTATCAGATCTCCATCTCTCTGACCATTCTTCGATCACCATCTCTCTGACCATTCATAGCTCACCATCTCTCTGACCATTATCAGATCTCAATCTATCTGACCATTCTCAGATCACCATCTCACTGGCCATTCTCAGATCACCATCTCACTGGCCATTCTCAGATCACCATCTCTCTGACCATTCTCAGATCACCATCACTCTGACAATTATCAGATCTTCATCTCTCTGACCATTATCAGATCTCCATCTCACTGGCCATTCTCAGATCACCATCTCTCTTACCATTCTCAGATCCCCATCTCTCTGACCATTATCAGATCTCCATCTCTCTGACCATTCTCAGATCACCATCTCTCTGACCATTCTCAGATCTCCATCTCTCTGACCATTATCAGATCTCCATCTCTCTGACCATTATCAGATCTCCATCTCTCTGACCATTCTCAGATCACCATCTCTCTGACCATTCTCAGATCTCCATCTCTCTGACCATTATTACATCTCCATCTCTCTGACCATTATCAGATCTCCATCTCTCTGACCATTATCAGATCACCATCTCTCTGACCATTCTTAGATCACCATCTCTCTGACCATTATCAGATCTCCATCTCTCTGACCATTATCAGATCACCATCCCTCTGAACATTCTTAGATCACCATCTCTCTGACCATTATCAGATCACCATCTCTCTGACCATTCTCAGATCACCATCTCTCTGACCATTCTCAGATCAACATCTCTCTGACCATTATCAGATCACCATCTCTCTGACCATTATCAGATCCCCATCTCTCTGACCATTATCAGATCTCCATCTCTCTGACCATTATCAGATCACCATCACTCTCACCATTATCAGATCTCCATCTCTCTGACCATTCTTAGATCTCCATCTCTCTGACCATTCTCAGATCACCATCTCTCTGACCATTATCAGATCTCCATCTCTCTGACCATTATCAGATCTCCATCTCTCTGACCATTATCAGATTTACATCTCTCTGACCATTATCAGATCTCCATCTCTCTGACCATTATCAGATCTCCATCTCTCTGACCATAATCAGATCACCATCTCTCTGACCATTCTTAGATCACCATCTCTCTGACCATTATCAGATCTCCATCTCTCTGACCATTATCAGATCACCATCTCTCTGACCATTCTTAGATCACCATCTCTCTGACCATTATCAGATCACCATCTCTCTGACCACTCTCAGATCACCATCTCTCTGACCATTCTCAGATCAACATCTCTCTGACCATTATCAGATCACCATCTCTCTGACCATTATCAGATCACCATCTCTCTGACCATTCTCAATCCACCATCTCTCTGACCATTATCAGATCACCATCACTCTCACCATTATCAGATCTCCATCTCTCTGACCATTATCAGATCAACATCTCTCTGACCATTCTCCGATCAACATCTCTCTGACCATTCTCAGATCTCAATCTATCTGACCATTCTCAGATCTCAATCTATCTGACCATTATCAGATCACCATCTCACTGGCCATTCTCAGATCTCCATCTCTCTGGCCATTCTCAGATCACCATCTCACTGGCCATTCTCAGATCTCCATCTCTCTGACCATTATCAGATCTCCATCTCTCTGACCATTCTCGGATGACCATCTCTCTGGCCATTCTTTGATCACCATCTCTCTGACCATTATCAGATCACCATCTCTCTGACCATTATCACATCTCCACCTCTCTGACTATTCTCAGATCACCATCACTCTGACCATTATCAGATCTACATCTCTCTGATCATTATCAGATCTCCATCTCACTGGCCATTCTCAGATCACCATCTCTCTGACCATTCTCAGATCTCCATCTCTCTGACCATTATCAGATCTCCATCTCTCTGACTATTCTCAGATCACGATCTCTCTGACCATTCTTAGATCACCATCTCTCTGACCATTATCAGATCACCATCTCTCTGACCATTATCAGATCTCCATCTCTCTGACCATTATCAGATCTCCATCTCTCTGACCATTATCAGATCACCATCTCTCTGACCATTCTCAGATCACCATCACTCTGACCATTATCAGATCTCCATCTCTCTGACCATTCTCAGATCACCATCTCTCTGACCATTATCAGATCACCATCACTCTGACCATTATCAGATCTCCATCTCTCTGACCATTCTCAGATCACCATCACTCTGACCATTATCAGATCACCATCTCTCTGACCATTCTCAGATCACCATCACTCTGACCATTATCAGATCACTATCTCTCTGACCATTATCAGATCACCATCTCTCTGACCATTCTTAGATCACCATCTCTCTGACCATTATCAGATCACCATCTCTCTGACCATTCTCAGATCACCATCTCTCTGACCATTCTCAGATCAACATCTCTCTGACCATTATCAGATCACCATCTCTCTGACCATTATCAGATCACCATCTCTCTGACCATTCTCAATCCACCATCTCTCTGACCATTATCAGATCACCATCACTCTCACCATTATCAGATCTCCATCTCTCTGACCATTATCAGATCAACATCTCTCTGACCATTCTCCGATCAACATCTCTCTGACCATTCTCAGATCTCAATCTATCTGACCATTCTCAGATCTCAATCTATCTGACCATTATCAGATCACCATCTCACTGGCCATTCTCAGATCTCCATCTCTCTGGCCATTCTCAGATCACCATCTCACTGGCCATTCTCAGATCTCCATCTCTCTGACCATGATCAGATCTCCATCTCTCTGACCATTCTCGGATGACTATCTCACTGGCCATTCTTTGATCACCATCTCTCTGACCATTATCAGATCACCATCTCTCTGACCATTATCACATCTCCATCTCTCTGACTATTCTCAGATCACCATCACTCTGACCATTATCAGATCTACATCTCTCTGATCATTATCAGATCTCCATCTCACTGGCCATTCTCAGATCACCATCTCTCTGACCATTCTCAGATCTCCATCTCTCTGACCATTATCAGATCTCCATCTCTCTGACTATTCTCAGATCACGATCTCTCTGACCATTCTTAGATCACCATCTCTCTGACCATTATCAGATCACCATCTCTCTGACCATTATCAGATCTCCATCTCTCTGACCATTATCAGATCTCCATCTCTCTGACCATTATCAGATCACCATCTCTCTGACCATTCTCAGATCACCATCACTCTGACCATTATCAGATCTCCATCTCTCTGACCATTCTCAGATCACCATCTCTCTGACCATTATCAGATCACCATCACTCTGACCATTATCAGATCTCCATCTCTCTGACCATTATCAGATCTCCATCTCTCTGACCATTATCAGATCACCATCTCTCTGACCATTCTCAGATCACCATCACTCTGACCATTCTCAGATCACCATCTCTATGACCATTCTCAGATCACCATCTCTCTGACCATTCTCAGATCACCATCTCTCTGACCATTCTCAGATCTCCATCTCTCTGACCATTATACGATCGCCATCTCTCTGACCATTCTCAGATCAACATCTCTCTGACCATTCTCAGATCACCATCTCTATGACCATTCTCAGATCACCATCTCTCTGACCATTATCAGATCAACATCTCTCTGACCATTCTCAGATCAACATCTCTCTGACCATTCTCAGATCTCAATCTATCTGACCATTCTCAGATCTCAATATATCTGACCATTCTCAGATCTCCATCTCTCTGGCCATTCTCAGATCACCATCTCACTGGCCATTCTCAGATCACCATCTCTCTGACCATTCTCAGATCTCCATCTCTCTGACCATTATCAGATCTCCATCTCTCTGACCATTCTCAGATCACCATCTCTCTGACCATTCTCAGATCACCATCACTCTGACCATTATCAGATCACCATCTCTCTGACCATTATCAGATCTCCATCTCTCTGACCATTATCACATCTCCATCTCTCTGACCATTCTCAGATCACCATCACTCTGACCATTATCAGATCACCACCTCTCTGACCATTCTCAGATCACCATCTCTCTGACCATTCTCAGATCACCATCTCTCTGACCATTCTCAGATCAACATCTCTGACCATTCTCAGATCACCATCTCTCTGACCATTCTCAGATCAACATCTCTCTGACCATTCTTAGATCAACATCTCTCTGACCATTCTGAGATCAACATCTCTCTGACCATTATCAGATCAACATCTCTCTGACCATTCTTAGATCTCCATCTCTCTGACCATTCTCAGATCTCCATCTCACTGGCCATTATCAGATCACCATCTCTCTGACCATTCTCAGATCACCATCTCACTGGCCATTCTCAGATCACCATCTCTCTGACCATTCTCAGATCACCATCTCTATGACCATTCTCAGATCACCATCTCTCTGACCATTCTCAGATCACCATCTCTCTGACCATTCTCAGATCTCCATCTCTCTGACCATTATATGATCGCCATCTCTCTGACCATTCTCAGATCAACATCTCTCTGACCGTTCTCAGATCACCATCTCTCTGACCATTATCAGATCAACATCTCTCTGACCATTCTCAGATCTCCATCTCTCTGACCATTATCAGATCTCCATCTCTCTGACTATTCTCAGATCACGATCTCTCTGACCATTCTTAGATCACCATCTCTCTGACCATTATCAGATCACCATCTCTCTGACCATTATCAGATCTCCATCTCTCTGACCATTATCAGATCTCCATCTCTCTGACCATTATCAGATCACCATCTCTCTGACCATTCTCAGATCACCATCACTCTGACCATTATCAGATCTCCATCTCTCTGACCATTCTCAGATCACCATCTCTCTGACCATTATCAGATCACCATCACTCTGACCATTATCAGATCTCCATCTCTCTGACCATTATCAGATCTCCATCTCTCTGACCATTATCAGATCACCATCTCTCTGACCATTCTCAGATCACCATCACTCTGACCATTCTCAGATCACCATCTCTATGACCATTCTCAGATCACCATCTCTCTGACCATTCTCAGATCACCATCTCTCTGACCATTCTCAGATCTCCATCTCTCTGACCATTATACGATCGCCATCTCTCTGACCATTCTCAGATCAACATCTCTCTGACCATTCTCAGATCACCATCTCTATGACCATTCTCAGATCACCATCTCTCTGACCATTATCAGATCAACATCTCTCTGACCATTCTCAGATCAACATCTCTCTGACCATTCTCAGATCTCAATCTATCTGACCATTCTCAGATCTCAATATATCTGACCATTCTCAGATCTCCATCTCTCTGGCCATTCTCAGATCACCATCTCACTGGCCATTCTCAGATCACCATCTCTCTGACCATTCTCAGATCTCCATCTCTCTGACCATTATCAGATCTCCATCTCTCTGACCATTCTCAGATCACCATCTCTCTGACCATTCTCAGATCACCATCACTCTGACCATTATCAGATCACCATCTCTCTGACCATTATCAGATCTCCATCTCTCTGACCATTATCACATCTCCATCTCTCTGACCATTCTCAGATCACCATCACTCTGACCATTATCAGATCACCACCTCTCTGACCATTCTCAGATCACCATCTCTCTGACCATTCTCAGATCACCATCTCTCTGACCATTCTCAGATCAACATCTCTGACCATTCTCAGATCACCATCTCTCTGACCATTCTCAGATCAACATCTCTCTGACCATTCTTAGATCAACATCTCTCTGACCATTCTGAGATCAACATCTCTCTGACCATTATCAGATCAACATCTCTCTGACCATTCTTAGATCTCCATCTCTCTGACCATTCTCAGATCTCCATCTCACTGGCCATTATCAGATCACCATCTCTCTGACCATTCTCAGATCACCATCTCACTGGCCATTCTCAGATCACCATCTCTCTGACCATTCTCAGATCACCATCTCTATGACCATTCTCAGATCACCATCTCTCTGACCATTCTCAGATCACCATCTCTCTGACCATTCTCAGATCTCCATCTCTCTGACCATTATATGATCGCCATCTCTCTGACCATTCTCAGATCAACATCTCTCTGACCGTTCTCAGATCACCATCTCTCTGACCATTATCAGATCAACATCTCTCTGACCATTCTCAGATCAACATCTCTCTGACCATTCTCAGATCTCAATCTATCTGACCATTCTCAGATCTCAATATATCTGACCATTCTCAGATCTCCATCTCTCTGGCCATTCTCAGATCACCATCTCACTGGCCATTCTCAGATCACAATCTCTCTGACCATTCTCAGATCTCCATCTCTCTGACCATTATCAGATCTCCATCTCTCTGACCATTCTCAGATCACCATCTCTCTGACCATTCTCAGATCACCATCACTCTGACCATTATCAGATCACCATCTCTCTGACCATTATCAGATCTCCATCTCTCTGACCATTATCACATCTCCATCTCTCTGACCATTCTCAGATCACCATCACTCTGACCATTATCAGATCACCACCTCTCTGACCATTCTCAGATCACCATCTCTCTGACCATTCTCAGATCACCATCTCTCTGACCATTCTCAGATCAACATCTCTGACCATTCTCAGATCACCATCTCTCTGACCATTCTCAGATCAACATCTCTCTGACCATTCTTAGATCAACATCTCTCTGACCATTCTGAGATCAACATCTCTCTGACCATTATCAGATCAACATCTCTCTGACCATTCTTAGATCTCCATCTCTCTGACCATTCTCAGATCTCCATCTCACTGGCCATTATCAGATCACCATCTCTCTGACCATTCTCAGATCACCATCTCACTGGCCATTCTCAGATCACCATCTCTCTGACCATTCTCAGATCTCCATCTCACTGGCCATTATCAGATCACCATCTCTCTGACCATTCTCAGATCACCATCTCACTGGCCATTCTCAGATCACCATCTCTCTGACCATTATCAGATCTCCATCTCACTGGCCATTCTCAGATCTCCATCTCTCTGACCATTATCAGATCTCCATCTCTCTGACTATTCTCAGATCACCATCTCTCTGACCATTCTTAGATCACCATCTCTCTGACCATTATCAGATCGCCATCTCTCTGACCATTATCAGATCTCCACCCCTCTGACCATTATCAGATTTCCATCTCTCTGACCATTCTTCGATCACCATCTCTCTGACCATTCTTAGATCACCATCTCTCTGACCATTATCAGATCACCATCTCTCTGACCATTCTTCGATCACCATCTCTCTGACTATTATCAGATCTCCATCTCCCTGACCATTATCAGATCGCCATCTCTCTGACCATTCTTAGATCACCATCTCTCTGACCATTATCAGATCTCCATCTCTCTGACTATTATCAGATCTCCATCTCTCTGACCATTATCAGATCACCATCTCTCTGACCATTCTTAGATCACCATCTCTCTGACCATTATCAGATCTCCATCTCTCTGACCATTATCAGATCTCCATCTCTCTGACCATTCTTCGATCACCATCTCTCTGACCATTCATAGCTCACCATCTCTCTGACCATTATCAGATCTCAATCTATCTGACCATTCTCAGATCACCATCTCACTGGCCATTCTCAGATCACCATCTCACTGGCCATTCTCAGATCACCATCTCTCTGACCATTCTCAGATCACCATCACTCTGACAATTATCAGATCTTCATCTCTCTGACCATTATCAGATCTCCATCTCACTGGCCATTCTCAGATCACCATCTCTCTGACCATTCTCAGATCCCCATCTCTCTGACCATTATCAGATCTCCATCTCTCTGACCATTCTCAGATCACCATCTCTCTGACCATTCTCAGATCTCCATCTCTCTGACCATTATCAGATCTCCATCTCTCTGACCATTATCAGATCTCCATCTCTCTGACCATTCTCAGATCACCATCTCTCTGACCATTCTCAGATCTCCATCTCTCTGACCATTATTAGATCTCCATCTCTCTGACCATTATCAGATCTCCATCTCTCTGACCATTATCAGATCACCATCTCTCTGACCATTCTTAGATCACCATCTCTCTGACCATTATCAGATCTCCATCTCTCTGACCATTATCAGATCACCATCCCTCTGAACATTCTTAGATCACCATCTCTCTGACCATTATCAGATCACCATCTCTCTGACCATTCTCAGATCACCATCTCTCTGACCATTCTCAGATCAACATCTCTCTGACCATTATCAGATCACCATCTCTCTGACCATTATCAGATCCCCATCTCTCTGACCATTATCAGATCTCCATCTCTCTGACCATTATCAGATCACCATCACTCTCACCATTATCAGATCTCCATCTCTCTGACCATTCTTAGATCTCCATCTCTCTGACCATTCTCAGATCACCATCTCTCTGACCATTATCAGATCTCCATCTCTCTGACCATTATCAGATCTCCATCTCTCTGACCATTATCAGATTTACATCTCTCTGACCATTATCAGATCTCCATCTCTCTGACCATTATCAGATCTCCATCTCTCTGACCATAATCAGATCACCATCTCTCTGACCATTCTTAGATCACCATCTCTCTGACCATTATCAGATCTCCATCTCTCTGACCATTATCAGATCACCATCTCTCTGACCATTCTTAGATCACCATCTCTCTGACCATTATCAGATCACCATCTCTCTGACCACTCTCAGATCACCATCTCTCTGACCATTCTCAGATCAACATCTCTCTGACCATTATCAGATCACCATCTCTCTGACCATTATCAGATCACCATCTCTCTGACCATTCTCAATCCACCATCTCTCTGACCATTATCAGATCACCATCACTCTCACCATTATCAGATCTCCATCTCTCTGACCATTATCAGATCAACATCTCTCTGACCATTCTCCGATCAACATCTCTCTGACCATTCTCAGATCTCAATCTATCTGACCATTCTCAGATCTCAATCTATCTGACCATTATCAGATCACCATCTCACTGGCCATTCTCAGATCTCCATCTCTCTGGCCATTCTCAGATCACCATCTCACTGGCCATTCTCAGATCTCCATCTCTCTGACCATTATCAGATCTCCATCTCTCTGACCATTCTCGGATGACCATCTCTCTGGCCATTCTTTGATCACCATCTCTCTGACCATTATCAGATCACCATCTCTCTGACCATTATCACATCTCCACCTCTCTGACTATTCTCAGATCACCATCACTCTGACCATTATCAGATCTACATCTCTCTGATCATTATCAGATCTCCATCTCACTGGCCATTCTCAGATCACCATCTCTCTGACCATTCTCAGATCTCCATCTCTCTGACCATTATCAGATCTCCATCTCTCTGACTATTCTCAGATCACGATCTCTCTGACCATTCTTAGATCACCATCTCTCTGACCATTATCAGATCACCATCTCTCTGACCATTATCAGATCTCCATCTCTCTGACCATTATCAGATCTCCATCTCTCTGACCATTATCAGATCACCATCTCTCTGACCATTCTCAGATCACCATCACTCTGACCATTATCAGATCTCCATCTCTCTGACCATTCTCAGATCACCATCTCTCTGACCATTATCAGATCACCATCACTCTGACCATTATCAGATCTCCATCTCTCTGACCATTCTCAGATCACCATCACTCTGACCATTATCAGATCACCATCTCTCTGACCATTCTCAGATCACCATCACTCTGACCATTATCAGATCACTATCTCTCTGACCATTATCAGATCACCATCTCTCTGACCATTCTTAGATCACCATCTCTCTGACCATTATCAGATCACCATCTCTCTGACCATTCTCAGATCACCATCTCTCTGACCATTCTCAGATCAACATCTCTCTGACCATTATCAGATCACCATCTCTCTGACCATTATCAGATCACCATCTCTCTGACCATTCTCAATCCACCATCTCTCTGACCATTATCAGATCACCATCACTCTCACCATTATCAGATCTCCATCTCTCTGACCATTATCAGATCAACATCTCTCTGACCATTCTCCGATCAACATCTCTCTGACCATTCTCAGATCTCAATCTATCTGACCATTCTCAGATCTCAATCTATCTGACCATTATCAGATCACCATCTCACTGGCCATTCTCAGATCTCCATCTCTCTGGCCATTCTCAGATCACCATCTCACTGGCCATTCTCAGATCTCCATCTCTCTGACCATGATCAGATCTCCATCTCTCTGACCATTCTCGGATGACTATCTCACTGGCCATTCTTTGATCACCATCTCTCTGACCATTATCAGATCACCATCTCTCTGACCATTATCACATCTCCATCTCTCTGACTATTCTCAGATCACCATCACTCTGACCATTATCAGATCTACATCTCTCTGATCATTATCAGATCTCCATCTCACTGGCCATTCTCAGATCACCATCTCTCTGACCATTCTCAGATCTCCATCTCTCTGACCATTATCAGATCTCCATCTCTCTGACTATTCTCAGATCACGATCTCTCTGACCATTCTTAGATCACCATCTCTCTGACCATTATCAGATCACCATCTCTCTGACCATTATCAGATCTCCATCTCTCTGACCATTATCAGATCTCCATCTCTCTGACCATTATCAGATCACCATCTCTCTGACCATTCTCAGATCACCATCACTCTGACCATTATCAGATCTCCATCTCTCTGACCATTCTCAGATCACCATCTCTCTGACCATTATCAGATCACCATCACTCTGACCATTATCAGATCTCCATCTCTCTGACCATTATCAGATCTCCATCTCTCTGACCATTATCAGATCACCATCTCTCTGACCATTCTCAGATCACCATCACTCTGACCATTATCAGATCTCCATCTCTCTGACCATTCTCAGATCACCATCTCTCTGACCATTATCAGATCACCATCACTCTGACCATTATCAGATCTCCATCTCTCTGACCATTCTCAGATCACCATCACTCTGACCATTATCAGATCACCATCTCTCTGACCATTCTCAGATCACCATCACTCTGACCATTATCAGATCACTATCTCTCTGACCATTCTTAGCTCACCATCTCTCTGACCATTATCAGATCTCCATATCTCTGACCATTATCAGATCTCCATCTCTCTGACCATTCTCAGATCACCATCACTCTGACCATTATCAGATCTACATCTCTCTGACCATTATCAGATCACCACCTCTCTGACCATTATCAGATCACCACCTCTCTGACCATTATCACATCTCCATCTCTCTGACCATTATCAGGTCACCATCTCTCTGACCATTATCAGATCTCCATCTCTCTGACCATTCTCAGATCACCATTACTCTGACAATTATCAGATCTCCATCTCTCTGACCATTCTCAAATCACCATCTCTTTGACCATTCTTAGCTCACCATCTCTCTGACCATTCTCAGATCACCATCTCTCTGACCATTCTCAGATCTACATCTCTCTGAGCATTATCAGATCTCCATCTCTCTGAGCATTATCAGATCACCATCTCTCTGACCATTCTCAGATCTACATCTCTCTGAGCATTATCAGATCTACATCTCTCTGAGCATTATCAGATCACCATCTCTCTGACCATTATCAGATCTCCATCTCTCTGAGCATTATCAGATCTACATCTCTCTGACCATTATCAGGTCACCATCTCTCTGACCATTATCAGACCTCCATCTCTCTGACCATTCTCAGATCACCATCACTCTGACCATTATCAGATCTCCATCTCTCTGACCATTCTCAAATCACCATCTCTCTGACCATTCTTAGCTCACCATCTCTCTGACCATTCTCAGATCACAATCTCTCTGACCATTATAGATCTCCACCCCTCTGACCATTATCAGATCTCCATCTCTCTGAGCATTCTTCGATCACCATCTCTCTAACCATTCTTAGATCACCATCTCTCTGACCATTATCAGATCACCATCTCTCTGACCATTCTTCGATCACCATCTCTCTGACCATTATCAGATCTCCATCTCCTTGACCATTATCAGATCGCCATCTCTCTGACCATTCTTAGATCACCATCTCTCTGACCAATATCAGATCTCCATCTCTCTGACCATTATCAGATCTCCATCTCTCTGACCATTATCAGATCTCCATCTCTCTGACCATTCTTAGATCACCATCTCTCTGACCATTCTCAGATCACCATCTCTCTGACCATTCTTAGATCACCATCTCTCTGACCATTATCAGATCTCCATCTCTCTGACCATTATCAGATCTCCATCTCTCTGACCATTCTTCGATCACCATCTCTCTGACCATTCATAGCTCACCATCTCTCTGACCATTATCAGATCTCAATCTATCTGACCATTCTCAGATCTCAATCTATCTGACCATTATCAGATCACCATCTCACTGGCCATTCTCAGATCACCATCTCTCTTACCATTCTCAGATCCCCATCTCTCTGACCATTATCAGATCTCCATCTCTCTGACCATTCTCAGATCACCATCTCTCTGACCATTATCAGATCTCCATCTCTCTGACCATTATCAGATCTCCATCTCTCTGACCATTATCAGATCTCCATCTCTCTGACCATTATCAGATCACCATCTCTCTGACCATTCTCAGATCACCATCTCTCTGACCATTCTCAGATCACCATCTCTCTGACCATTCTCAGATCTCCATCTCTCTGACCATTATCAGATCACCATCTCTCTGACCATTCTTCGATCACCATCTCTCTGACTATTATCAGATCTCCATCTCCCTGACCATTATCAGATCGCCATCTCTCTGACCATTCTTAGATCACCATCTCTCTGACCATTATCAGATCTCCATCTCTCTGACTATTATCAGATCTCCATCTCTCTGACCATTATCAGATCACCATCTCTCTGACCATTCTTAGATCACCATCTCTCTGACCATTATCAGATCTCCATCTCTCTGACCATTATCAGATCTCCATCTCTCTGACCATTCTTCGATCACCATCTCTCTGACCATTCATAGCTCACCATCTCTCTGACCATTATCAGATCTCAATCTATCTGACCATTCTCAGATCACCATCTCACTGGCCATTCTCAGATCACCATCTCACTGGCCATTCTCAGATCACCATCTCTCTGACCATTCTCAGATCACCATCACTCTGACAATTATCAGATCTTCATCTCTCTGACCATTATCAGATCTCCATCTCACTGGCCATTCTCAGATCACCATCTCTCTTACCATTCTCAGATCCCCATCTCTCTGACCATTATCAGATCTCCATCTCTCTGACCATTCTCAGATCACCATCTCTCTGACCATTCTCAGATCTCCATCTCTCTGACCATTATCAGATCTCCATCTCTCTGACCATTATCAGATCTCCATCTCTCTGACCATTCTCAGATCACCATCTCTCTGACCATTCTCAGATCTCCATCTCTCTGACCATTATTAGATCTCCATCTCTCTGACCATTATCAGATCTCCATCTCTCTGACCATTATCAGATCACCATCTCTCTGACCATTCTTAGATCACCATCTCTCTGACCATTATCAGATCTCCATCTCTCTGACCATTATCAGATCACCATCCCTCTGAACATTCTTAGATCACCATCTCTCTGACCATTATCAGATCACCATCTCTCTGACCATTCTCAGATCACCATCTCTCTGACCATTCTCAGATCAACATCTCTCTGACCATTATCAGATCACCATCTCTCTGACCATTATCAGATCCCCATCTCTCTGACCATTATCAGATCTCCATCTCTCTGACCATTATCAGATCACCATCACTCTCACCATTATCAGATCTCCATCTCTCTGACCATTCTTAGATCACCATCTCTCTGACCATTATCAGATCTCCATCTCTCTGACCATTATCAGATCACCATCTCTCTGACCATTCTTAGATCACCATCTCTCTGACCATTATCAGATCACCATCTCTCTGACCACTCTCAGATCACCATCTCTCTGACCATTCTCAGATCAACATCTCTCTGACCATTATCAGATCACCATCTCTCTGACCATTATCAGATCACCATCTCTCTGACCATTCTCAATCCACCATCTCTCTGACCATTATCAGATCACCATCACTCTCACCATTATCAGATCTCCATCTCTCTGACCATTATCAGATCAACATCTCTCTGACCATTCTCCGATCAACATCTCTCTGACCATTCTCAGATCTCAATCTATCTGACCATTCTCAGATCTCAATCTATCTGACCATTATCAGATCACCATCTCACTGGCCATTCTCAGATCTCCATCTCTCTGGCCATTCTCAGATCACCATCTCACTGGCCATTCTCAGATCTCCATCTCTCTGACCATTATCAGATCTCCATCTCTCTGACCATTCTCGGATGACCATCTCTCTGGCCATTCTTTGATCACCATCTCTCTGACCATTATCAGATCACCATCTCTCTGACCATTATCACATCTCCACCTCTCTGACTATTCTCAGATCACCATCACTCTGACCATTATCAGATCTACATCTCTCTGATCATTATCAGATCTCCATCTCACTGGCCATTCTCAGATCACCATCTCTCTGACCATTCTCAGATCTCCATCTCTCTGACCATTATCAGATCTCCATCTCTCTGACTATTCTCAGATCACGATCTCTCTGACCATTCTTAGATCACCATCTCTCTGACCATTATCAGATCACCATCTCTCTGACCATTATCAGATCTCCATCTCTCTGACCATTATCAGATCTCCATCTCTCTGACCATTATCAGATCACCATCTCTCTGACCATTCTCAGATCACCATCACTCTGACCATTATCAGATCTCCATCTCTCTGACCATTCTCAGATCACCATCTCTCTGACCATTATCAGATCACCATCACTCTGACCATTATCAGATCTCCATCTCTCTGACCATTCTCAGATCACCATCACTCTGACCATTATCAGATCACCATCTCTCTGACCATTCTCAGATCACCATCACTCTGACCATTATCAGATCACTATCTCTCTGACCATTATCAGATCACCATCTCTCTGACCATTCTTAGATCACCATCTCTCTGACCATTATCAGATCACCATCTCTCTGACCATTCTCAGATCACCATCTCTCTGACCATTCTCAGATCAACATCTCTCTGACCATTATCAGATCACCATCTCTCTGACCATTATCAGATCACCATCTCTCTGACCATTCTCAATCCACCATCTCTCTGACCATTATCAGATCACCATCACTCTCACCATTATCAGATCTCCATCTCTCTGACCATTATCAGATCAACATCTCTCTGACCATTCTCCGATCAACATCTCTCTGACCATTCTCAGATCTCAATCTATCTGACCATTCTCAGATCTCAATCTATCTGACCATTATCAGATCACCATCTCACTGGCCATTCTCAGATCTCCATCTCTCTGGCCATTCTCAGATCACCATCTCACTGGCCATTCTCAGATCTCCATCTCTCTGACCATGATCAGATCTCCATCTCTCTGACCATTCTCGGATGACTATCTCACTGGCCATTCTTTGATCACCATCTCTCTGACCATTATCAGATCACCATCTCTCTGACCATTATCACATCTCCATCTCTCTGACTATTCTCAGATCACCATCACTCTGACCATTATCAGATCTACATCTCTCTGATCATTATCAGATCTCCATCTCACTGGCCATTCTCAGATCACCATCTCTCTGACCATTCTCAGATCTCCATCTCTCTGACCATTATCAGATCTCCATCTCTCTGACTATTCTCAGATCACGATCTCTCTGACCATTCTTAGATCACCATCTCTCTGACCATTATCAGATCACCATCTCTCTGACCATTATCAGATCTCCATCTCTCTGACCATTATCAGATCTCCATCTCTCTGACCATTATCAGATCACCATCTCTCTGACCATTCTCAGATCACCATCACTCTGACCATTATCAGATCTCCATCTCTCTGACCATTCTCAGATCACCATCTCTCTGACCATTATCAGATCACCATCACTCTGACCATTATCAGATCTCCATCTCTCTGACCATTATCAGATCTCCATCTCTCTGACCATTATCAGATCACCATCTCTCTGACCATTCTCAGATCACCATCACTCTGACCATTATCAGATCTCCATCTCTCTGACCATTCTCAGATCACCATCTCTCTGACCATTATCAGATCACCATCACTCTGACCATTATCAGATCTCCATCTCTCTGACCATTCTCAGATCACCATCACTCTGACCATTATCAGATCACCATCTCTCTGACCATTCTCAGATCACCATCACTCTGACCATTATCAGATCACTATCTCTCTGACCATTCTTAGCTCACCATCTCTCTGACCATTATCAGATCTCCATATCTCTGACCATTATCAGATCTCCATCTCTCTGACCATTCTCAGATCACCATCACTCTGACCATTATCAGATCTACATCTCTCTGACCATTATCAGATCACCACCTCTCTGACCATTATCAGATCACCACCTCTCTGACCATTATCACATCTCCATCTCTCTGACCATTATCAGGTCACCATCTCTCTGACCATTATCAGATCTCCATCTCTCTGACCATTCTCAGATCACCATTACTCTGACAATTATCAGATCTCCATCTCTCTGACCATTCTCAAATCACCATCTCTTTGACCATTCTTAGCTCACCATCTCTCTGACCATTCTCAGATCACCATCTCTCTGACCATTCTCAGATCTACATCTCTCTGAGCATTATCAGATCTCCATCTCTCTGAGCATTATCAGATCACCATCTCTCTGACCATTCTCAGATCTACATCTCTCTGAGCATTATCAGATCTACATCTCTCTGAGCATTATCAGATCACCATCTCTCTGACCATTATCAGATCTCCATCTCTCTGAGCATTATCAGATCTACATCTCTCTGACCATTATCAGGTCACCATCTCTCTGACCATTATCAGACCTCCATCTCTCTGACCATTCTCAGATCACCATCACTCTGACCATTATCAGATCTCCATCTCTCTGACCATTCTCAAATCACCATCTCTCTGACCATTCTTAGCTCACCATCTCTCTGACCATTCTCAGATCACCATCTCTCTGACCATTATAGATCTCCACCCCTCTGACCATTATCAGATCTCCATCTCTCTGAGCATTCTTCGATCACCATCTCTCTAACCATTCTTAGATCACCATCTCTCTGACCATTATCAGATCACCATCTCTCTGACCATTCTTCGATCACCATCTCTCTGACCATTATCAGATCTCCATCTCCTTGACCATTATCAGATCGCCATCTCTCTGACCATTCTTAGATCACCATCTCTCTGACCAATATCAGATCTCCATCTCTCTGACCATTATCAGATCTCCATCTCTCTGACCATTATCAGATCTCCATCTCTCTGACCATTCTTAGATCACCATCTCTCTGACCATTCTCAGATCACCATCTCTCTGACCATTCTTAGATCACCATCTCTCTGACCATTATCAGATCTCCATCTCTCTGACCATTATCAGATCTCCATCTCTCTGACCATTCTTCGATCACCATCTCTCTGACCATTCATAGCTCACCATCTCTCTGACCATTATCAGATCTCAATCTATCTGACCATTCTCAGATCTCAATCTATCTGACCATTATCAGATCACCATCTCACTGGCCATTCTCAGATCACCATCTCTCTTACCATTCTCAGATCCCCATCTCTCTGACCATTATCAGATCTCCATCTCTCTGACCATTCTCAGATCACCATCTCTCTGACCATTATCAGATCTCCATCTCTCTGACCATTATCAGATCTCCATCTCTCTGACCATTATCAGATCTCCATCTCTCTGACCATTATCAGATCACCATCTCTCTGACCATTCTCAGATCACCATCTCTCTGACCATTCTCAGATCACCATCTCTCTGACCATTCTCAGATCTCCATCTCTCTGACCATTATCAGATCTCCATCTCTCTGACCATTCTCAGATCACCATCTCTCTGACCATTCTCAGATCTCCATCTCTCTGACCATTATTAGATCTCCATCTCTCTGACCATTATCAGATCTCCATCTCTCTGACCATTATCAGATCACCATCTCTTTGACCATTCTTTGATCACCATCTCTCTGACCATTATCAGATCACCATCTCTCTGACCATTCTCAGATCACCATCTCTCTGACCATTCTCAGATCAACATCTCTCTGACCATTATCAGATCACCATCTCTCTGACCATTATCAGATCACCATCTCTCTGACCATTCTCAATTCACCATCTCTCTGACCATTCTTAGATCAACATCTCTCTAACCATTATCAGATCCCCATCTCTCTGACCATTATCAGATCTCCATCTCTCTGACCATTATCAGATCACCATCACTCTCACCATTATCAGATCTCCATCTCTCTGAAAATTCTTAGATCTCCATCTCTCTGACCATTCTCAGATCACCATCTCTCTGACCATTCTTAGATCACCATCTCTCTGACCATTATCAGATCTCCATCTCTGACCATTATCAGATCTCCATCTCTCTGACCATTATCAGATCTCCATCTCTCTGACCATTATCAGATCTCCATCTCTCTGACCATAATCAGATCACCATCTCTCTGACCATTCTTAGATCACCATCTCTCTGACCATTATCAGATCTCCATCTCTCTGACCATTATCAGATCACCATCTCTCTGACCATTCTTAGATCACCATCTCTCTGACCATTATCAGATCACCATCTCTCTGACCATTCTCAGATCACCATCTCTCTGACCATTATCAGATCACCATCTCTCTGACCATTATCAGATCACCATCTCTCTGACCATTCTCAATTCACCATCTCTCTGACCATTATCAGATCACCATCACTCTCACCATTATCAGATCTCCATCTCTCTGACCATTATCAGATCTCCATCTCTCTGGCCATTCTCCGATCAACATCTCACTGGCCATTCTCAGATCTCCATCTCTCTGACCATTATCAGATCTCCATCTCTCTGACCATTCTCGGATGACCATCTCTCTGGCCATTCTTTGATCACCATCTCTCTGACCATTATCAGATCACCATCTCTCTGACCATTATCACATCTCCATCTCTCTGATCATTATCAGATCTCCATCTCACTGGCCATTCTCAGATCACCATCTCTCTGACCATTCTCAGATCTCCATCTCTCTGACCATTATCAGATCTCCATCTCTCTGACTATTCTCAGATCACGATCTTTCTGACCATTCTTAGATCACCATCTCTCTGACCATTATCACATCACCATCTCTCTGACCATTATCAGATCTCCATCTCTCTGACCATTATCAGATCTCCATCTCTCTGACCATTATCAGATCACCATCTCTCTGACCATTCTCAGATCACCATCTCACTGGCCATTCTCAGATCTCCATCTCTCTGACCATTATCAGATCTCCATCTCTCTGACCATTATCAGATCACCATCACTCTGACCATTATCAGATCTCCATCTCTCTGACCATTATCAGATCACCATCACTCTGACCATTATCACATCTCCATCTCTCTGATCATTATCAGATCTCCATCTCACTGGCCATTCTCAGATCTCCATCTCTCTGACCATTATCAGATCTCCATCTCTCTGACTATTCTCAGATCACGATCTCTCTGACCATTCTTAGATCACCATCTCTCTGACCATTATCAAATCACCATCTCTCTGACCATTATCAGATCTCCATCTCTCTGACCATTATCAAATCACCATCTCTCTGACCATTATCAGATCTCCATCTCTCTGACCATTATCAGATCTCCATCTCTCTGACCATTATCAGATCACCATCTCTCTGACCATTCTCAGATCACCATCTCTCTGACCATTATCAAATCACCATCTCTCTGACCATTATCAGATCTCCATCTCTCTGACCATTATCAAATCACCATCTCTCTGACCATTCTCAGATCTACATCTCTCTGAGCATTATCAGATCACCATCTCTCTGACCATTATCAGATCTCCATCTCTCTGAGCATTATCAGATCTCCATCTCTCTGAGCATTATCAGATCACCATCTCTCTGACCATTATCAGATCACCATCTCTCTGACCATCCTCAGAGAGCTGCCTCAACGCCGGCGAGTCTGCCATTTCACTCAAGCAGGTTGGCAGGGACTGAAAGCAGCCATCGCACTTCAGGACTACACTCACCTTTCTTATTTTCCAATAAGTAGATATTAATCCTTTTTTTTGTTTTCCGAGTGTAGCTCTTGGAAGAGGAAGGACTTGAATCCAATTAGTATGAAAAATACCTCCTTCCTAATTAAATATAATTGGACAGTATATTGAAAAATGTAAACTTTTGTGTTTCTTCAACAATCTTGCCACGTACAGTGAGTCACAGTGACGTACGTACAACATTCCGAAAGATCTTCATTGCAAAAGTATCAAAGGGAGACGCAAAGCTCCCCTCCCTTATAGTCAGGTTCACTATGTCAATAAATTATATTTCGTTCAAAATCATGGTAGATTAGCAAACCTATACATTTTTGGAAAGGTTATAGCATAAGGAAACTAAAAATCAATGTTTACATTTGGAGAGATACCTGTATGGCGGCCATTTTGGATTTTCAAAATGGCCACTGTAAAATACATATTTTGTTCTATTTCTGCCTCTAATTACCCTAAAAACTTTTTAAATAAAATATACTAAACCTATATTTTCAGGGACAAGGAATCCAATGAAAGTATCAAATTAGTGCTATGGGGAATGGTAAGACACGAATCAAAGGTTTTGAATTGCAAAATACTGTCTTTATATTTGCGATAAGTTGCATAATCAAATACATGTTATCATTTTGTACAGGCAGTTAATAACATCAAAATGTGTCACAATAATTCATATCACCAAACATACACAGGCAGTCAGCAAAATCATATATACACATGCGGTCAGTATAACTTCACATCGACACAGGCAGTCAATGGCATCAAACATACACGATTACAGAATATGCCATTTAGAGTTCCTCATCACTGTCCTGTGTGTCGTATCCGACAATATAGTCCGCATCGTTTTCACAGTCCGTTCCACACAAGCAAAGGTCGGTCAAATTGATTGGCAAATCGAATTGGTCGAATGGTCGATCGAATCGAATTCGATGAATCGAATCGAATCGAATCGATCGAATTGGTCGAATGGTCGATCGAAGCGATTGGTCGAATGGTCAAATGGTCGAATTGGTCAAATGGAATTGGTCGATTGGTCGAATTGGTCGAATCGAATTGGTCGGAATTGGCAAATGTAAACATTGATTTTCAGAATTTCCATGTAATAACGTTTCCAAAAATGTATAGGTTTGCTAATCTACCATGATTTTGAACGAAAAACATAGTGAACCTGACTATTTGCATGAGATCGTTTCTCTGTATGCAGTTTTAACATGGGGACTGAAAATACGTTTATCGGCTTCGACTGGACGAAATTGGCTGCAAATTTCAGAAGTAAATACTTTGTACATCGAGGTTATATGTTCCAAATTTCAGCAACGTCTGTTTCGACATTCTTTTATTTATTTAGTTTTAGTTTTATTTAGAAAACACTCGAAATCACATTGGTGTCCATCCATCCTTCCGCCCAAAATGTGTTGGCGCTCATATATTAAGGACTATACATTGAAACTAGCTGAAACTTGGAATATACATCGGCCAATAGGTCTAGTTAATGGCTTTCGAAACAAATTCCATCTAAGTGCTATAGTTTTTGCTTTAAAATTAAATGTATATAAATATATATACATAAATAATAAGATTGAAAATTCAGTTCTCGGCTTCCACTGGTATAATATATACACATATATACATATACATACATACATATACACATATATACATACATACATATTGACATATTTACATATTGTTGCGGTTTTGAGAACTCCTCACTTGTAAATACTTGTAAATAATAACTCTTGTAAATATCCCATCATTTAAAAAGGTCGCACCCATAGTTAGGCCATATGCAACATGTAGGACACCATAGGACTCTCAGTTAGTTCCTTAGTATGTGTTTCAGATAAGGCTGTGTTCCCAATAGTTGAATCTGCGTTGCATTAATTAAATAAGATAGGCCCCATTCCGTCCATTTTGCCAGTCTCTCTCTCCAAATTGTAATACGCGCCGCTGCCAGCCGCAGCCGCCTCAGCGTTCGCTCCAAACGCCATTACGCACGCGGTCAAGCTTGGAGAAGAAGTGGGCGGAGCGCCAAGAATGAGGCGTGGCCCTGTCAACGTTCCGTCAAGGGCGGAGCCGGTGAGCCCTCGCTACCCAATCAGGGCTGAGGTAAGCTCACTGGTGGGCGTGGTTTGAGAGTGCGCGGCTTGATTTCTAAGCGGACTATATAAGCGCAAGCGCGGCGCCTTTTCACGAGAAAAAGGGAGGAAGAGAGAGGAGAGAGAGGAGAGAGAGGGAAGAGAGGAGAGAGAGAGAGGAGAGGGAGAAGAGAGACTGCGGACTGCGCGAGGAGACCGATTGGTAATGGAACGGAGCGAGAGAAAGCGCTCGCTATCACTGAACTGCCCGAGGGTACCCTCTGATACGAACATTGAGAGAGAGAGAGAGAGTTGGCACACATATTACGTACGCCGCATCCCAGTCCCCCGATATATCTATAAGGTCCGGTCACGTGCCAACAACACGCCAAGCTGCCTGCCATTCTTCGCCGCGGACCCGGAGCCTGGAACCATCTGCTTGGACCTTCTCCTCCTACCACTACCATCCCGTGTGAGTCTGTCTGTTTGTCCTGGGGTTGTAAGTAAGACTGTTTAGATAAGCTTGCCCTGTGTCCTTTTGCTCTTGTATATTCCTTTCGTTTCCTCTTTGGGTTTTTGTGTATAATTAATAAACCCACTCTTTGTTCTTCTTATTTTCTGGGTTTCCTCTTATTCGATCGTTGGCGTCCTTTCTTTCAATTGAGTACCTGTGGCACGATAGTAACCGCTCAGGATCGGGTTTAGTGTTTGTTAACGGCCCGAGTCACGGCTCGCTTCGCTCGGCGTATCCATTAACGCTGCGGCTCGGGTGGTAGTTATCTCCTCGCTTACGGCCAGTGGTAGTACTTAGGTAATAAGATTAATTGGGCTTACAACCCTACTTACCACCGACCGGAAGTGACATCATAATTTCCAGGATTGGGGGACGGCCAGCTTACAAGACAAGGGGACTAACCCCCCCCCCCCCCCCCTTGATAAGGGGAGAGCCAACCCCCGAATCCACAACAATATATACATACATACATATATACACATATATACATATACACATATATACATATACACATATACACATATATACATATATACATACATACATATACACATATATACATATACACATCTATACATATATACATATATACATACATACATATACACATATATACATACATACATATACACATATATACATATATACATACATACATATATACACATATATACATATATACATACATACATATACACATATATACATATATACATACATACATATATACACATATATACATATACACATATATACCTATACACATATACACATATATACATATATACATATATACATACATACATATACACATATATACATATACACATATACACATATATACATATGTACATATACACAAAGAATTAAGTTAAGCACCCCCCCCGTTTTTTTACAACCTCGCACATTACAAGTTTGTTGTCGTCAAAACAGTGTAATATACCCATGATATTGCTATATTTTCTGGAGAAGTGATATTATGGTCACATAAAAACATAACAATCATGCCGTTTTCAATATTTTATTCTGAATAATTTAAGGTGAAATTTTTTGGGAATTTTAGGCATATTTTCACCTCAATTTAAGTATGGAGCTATAGGTCCATCACGGACAGTGTGGATGACGTTTATGTTTTCTAACGTACAGTCATTGTTCTGAGAAGACCTCTAGCGATCTTTGCGTCAATAACGTGTGTAGGACCCACGTGATCGGATCACTGACTCAACCAATCACTTTTTTTCACTTTGATCACTCAATTTCATCAATGGATAATTGCTAATGTCATACCAATCATTATTTGATCTCACATACCTTAGAATATATGCCAATGTATACATATACACAAAGAATATATATTAGGGGGTGCTTACCTTAATTCGTTGTGTAGGGGTGCTTAACTTAATTCTTTGTGTATACATACATATACACATATATACATATATACATACATCCATATTGACATATATACATACATACATATATACACATATATATATACACATATACACATATATACATATGTATGCACATATATGCATATACACATATGTACATATATACATATGTACATATATACATTTGTACATATATACATATACACATATATACATATGTATGCACATATATACATATACACATATATACATATGTATGCACATATATACATATACACATATATACATATATACATATACCCATATATACATATGTATGCACATATATACATATACCCATATATACATATGTATGCACATATATACATATACACATATATACATATATACATATGTATGCACATATATGCATATACACATATGTACATATATACATATACACATATATATACATATGTATGCACATATATGCATGTACACATATGTACATATACACATATATATACACACTTTATACCCCTTAAAAATATTTTAAAAATTATTCTTACCTGCTGGCTCAATGGCCTCATCGATAAAGCATCAGATTCTAA
The DNA here is from genome assembly GCF_964187855.1 of Myxine glutinosa. NCBI lineage: Eukaryota > Metazoa > Chordata > Myxini > Myxiniformes > Myxinidae > Myxine > Myxine glutinosa. The sequence continues at coordinate 53,268,323 of NC_136270.1, forward strand.
ACCTGGGGATTGTGGGTGATTGTGGGTTCAAATCCTGTCTGGGTTGAATGTTGTTTTCAACCTTACTTTTCCAAGTCTTTTATATCGTCTTGAATAAAGTATTGTATGATGAACAAATGCATTTTGTTCGTGTTTAAGATTTATCTTGGGAAAAATGCCAGGGGCATAGAAAAGACCCTTTATATAAGGGTATGTGTCATGTGGCAAAGTATAGAAAAGAAGGGACAGTCCATAGCTTATAGAAAATGCCAAACAATAGAAAATAAGGGACATTCAAAAAAATCTTGTGTGCATGCTGGACTACCCTTGTGTTCTTGGGAGGAACCAAGTAATGCTCTAGAAAAGTTCATACAAAGGAGCGTCTTACATTTGGTAAATAAAATACATTTACCTCTGCATGCAGGTGTATGAATCACATTGGCGCCCCTTTAGATGAACTTTTCTAGAGCATTACTTGGTTACTCCTCAGAACACAAGGGTAGTTCAGCATGCACACGAGATTTTTTTGAATGTCCCATATTTTCTATTGTTTGGCATTTTCTACAAGGTATGGATTTTTCTAGGGAAGGGCAATGTCTTAATGACAAAAGTCGAACACAGAAGGAACATCCAAGCAGTCCATGTTGGTCATTAACAAAGTTTGCTAAAAAAGGGTTCCTACCGGAAAGGCCAGCAATTTAGCCATGGGTGTTGTTGTGTTGGAGTAGTTGTCGAGTTGGAGAAGTTTTCAAGATTGAGTAGTTGTCAAGTTGGAGTAGTTGTTGAGATGGAGTAATTGTCGGGGTTGGAGTAGTTGTTGAGATGGAGTCATTGTCAAGATGGAGGAGTTGTCAAGATGGAGTAGTTGTCAAGTTGGAGTAGTTGTTGAGATGGAGTAGTTTTAGAATTGGAGTAGTTGTTGAGATGGAGTAGTTGTCGAGTTGGAGTAGTTGTTGAGATGGAGTACTTGGCGAGATGGAGGTGTTGTCGAGATGGAGTAGTTGTCGAGATTGAGTAGTTGTTGAGATGGAGTAGTTGTCAAGATGGAGTAGTTGTCAAGATGGAGTAGTTGGCGAGATGGAGTAGTTGTCAAGATGGAGTAGTTGGCGAGATGGAGTAGTTGTCAAGATGGAGTACTTGGCGAGATGGAGGTGTTGTCGAGATGGAGTAGTTGTCGAGATGGAGTAGTTTTGTAGTTGTCTAGATGGAGTAGTTGTCGAGGTTGACTCAAGCCAGGCTTCAGGACGAGGTTTTGATATAATTCTGTGTGTGATACTTTTACATATTTCCTAGAAATGAAGAAACAAATGGAGACGAGTGCAAACAACTTCTGCTTTTTTTCATTTGAAAAAATACAAAGAACTGTTTCGCTTCCGCAATGGCATTTTCAATGATTCCGCAACAAAGTTTGCCCTCTTACCTGTCTGTCATACAATTGACTTCTGAATTCGTGAGCAGAACGATCAATGGTGCACAAGATTCTCAGGAAAGGTAAGCACCATTCTGCCGGAGTGACTGCGACGATCTCTGTCGGTACAGCATGGGTCTCTCCATCACAGGGTTGTGGGTTGTGGGTTTGAGCCCCAGGTTTGGCAAACACCTTTAAACAGCCTCAGTTGCATAATTGTCGGAACGTTCGCTTTAAATCTATTTCGTGGTTTGAGACAAGGCCGAGTCATACCAAGGACTTCAAAATCAGTTTGTGCTGCTTCCTTGCTTGATGATCTTCACCATCGGTTGGTTATAATAGCACAGGCGTTGATGGGCCTAATGGCTGCCTCCTGCGTTCATACTCCTCCTATTAAAGGGAACTTGTATTTTCGTCCCAGTTCCAGATTATCCAGCTCTCGCTTTGACATGTTGCGCCATTCCATGACCAGGGCTACTTCCATTTAATGTGGGTAGTTTGGCAACCACAAACTTGCCTCCCGATGATGTCCCTGGCCTCCCTATGATGTCCCAGGCCTCCCTATGATGTCCCAGACTCCCTATGATGTCCCAGGCCTGCCTACAGTGTCCCAGGTCCCACGTCTCCCGATGATGTTCAAGGCCTCACCATCATTTCCCAGGTCTCCCTATGATGTGCCAGACTCCCTATGATGTCCTCGGCCTCACTATGATGTCCCAGCCTCCCTATGATGCCCCAGCCTCCCTATGATGTGCCAGCCTCCCTATGATGTCCCAGGTCTCCCTATGATGTCCCAGCCTCCCTATGATGCCCCAGCCTCCATATGATGCCCCAGCCTCCCTATGATGTCCCAGGTCTCCCTATGATGTCCCAGCCTCCCTATGATGTCCCAGATCTCCCTATGATGTCCCAGCCTCCCTATGATGCCCCAGCCTCCCTATGATGTCCCAGGTCTCCCTATGATGTCCCAGCCTCCCTATGATGTCCCAGATCTCCCTATGATGTCCCAGCCTCCCTATGATGTCCCAGCCTCCCTATGATGTCCCAGACTCCCGATGATGCCCCAGCCTCCCTATGATGTCCCAGCCTCCCTATGATGTCCCAGATCTCCCTATGATGTCCCAGCCTCCCTATGATGTCCCAGCCTCCCTATGATGTCCCAGACTCCCTATGATGTCCTCGGCCTCACTATGATGTCCCAGACTCCCTATGATGTCCCAGCCTCCCTATGATGTCCCAGCCTCCCTATGATGTCCCAGACTCCCTATGATGCCCCAGCCTCCCTATGATGTCCCAGCCTCCCTATGATGTCCCAGATCTCCCTATGATGTCCCAGCCTCCCTATGATGTGCCAGCCTCCCTATGATGCCCCAGCCTCCCTATGATGTCCCAGGTCTCCCTATGATGTCCCAGCCTCCCTATGATGTCCCAGATCTCCCTATGATGTCCCAGCCTCCCTATGATGTCCCAGACTCACTATGATGTCCCAGACTCCCTATGATGCCCCAGCCTCCCTATGATGTCCCAGCCTCCCTATTATGTCCCAGATCTCCCTATGATGTCCCAGACTCCCTATGATGTCCCAGCCTCCCTATGATGTCCCAGCCTCCCTATGATGTCCCAGACTCCCTATGATGTACCAGCCTCCCGATGATGTCCCAGCCTCCCTATGATGTCCCAGCCTCCCTATGATGTCCCAGACTCCCTATGATGTCCCAGACTCCCTATGATGTCCCAGACTCCCTATGATGTCCCAGACTCCCTATGATGTCCCAGACTCCCTATGATGTCCCAGATCTTCCTATGATGTCCCAGATCTCCCTATGATGTCCCAGACTCCCTATGATGTCCCAGATCTCCCTATGATGTCGCAGGTCTCCCTATGATGTCCTCGGCCTCACTATGATGTCCTTGGCCTCAATATGATGTCCTCGGCCTCCCTATGATGTCCAAGGTCTCACTATGATGTCCCAGACTCACTATGATGTCCCAGACTCACTATGATGTCCCAGACTCCCTATGATGTCCCAGGTCTCCCTATGATGTCCCAGGTCTCCCTATGATGTCCCAGCCTCCCTATGATGTCCCAGCCTCCCTATGATGTCCCAGACTCCCTATGATGTCCCAGACTCCCTATGATGTCCCAGGTCTCCCTATGATGTCCCAGATCTCCCTATGATGTCCCAGGTCTCCCTATGATGTCCCAGATCTCCCTATGATGTCCCAGCCTCCCTATGATGTCCCAGCCTCCCTATGATGTCCCAGACTCCCTATGATGTCCCAGACTCCCTATGATGTCCCAGACTCCCTATGATGTCCCAGACTCCCTATGATGTCCCAGCCTCCCTATGATGTCCCAGCCTCCCTATGATGTCCCAGCCTCCCTATGATGTCCCAGACTCCCTATGATGTCCCAGCCTCCCTATGATGTCCCAGCCTCCCTATGATGTCCCAGACTCCCTATGATGTCCCAGCCTCCCTATGATGTCCCAGACTCCCTATGATGTCCCAGACTCCCTATGATGTCCCAGACTCCCTATGATGTCCCAGGTCTCCCTATGATGTCCCAGGTCTCCCTATGATGTCTCAGGTCTTCCTATGATGTCCCAGCCTCCCTATGATGTCCAAGGTCTCACTATGATGTCCCAGCCTCCCTATGATATCTAAGGTCTCACTATGATGTCCCAGGTCTCCCTATGATGTCCCAGCCTCCCTATGATATCTAAGGTCTCACTATGATGTCCCATTGTCCCAGCCTCCCTATGATATCTGACGTCTCACTATGATGTCCCAGCCTCCCTATGATGTCCAAGGTCTCACTATGATGTCCCAGCCTCCCTATGATATATAAGGTCTCACTATGATGTCCCAGGTCTCCCTATGATGTCCCAGCCTCCCTATGATATCTAAGGTCTCACTATGATGTCCCATTGTCCCAGCCTCCCTATGATATCTGACGTCTCACGATGATGTCCCAGCCTCCCTATGATGTCCAAGGTCTCACTATGATGTCCCAGCCTCCCTATGATATATAAGGTCTCACTATGATGTCCCAGGTCTCCCTATGATGTCCCAGCCTCCCTATGATATCTAAGGTCTCACTATGATGTCCCATTGTCCCAGCCTCCCTATGATATCTGACGTCTCACTATGATGCCCCAGGCCTGTTCAATCCCATTGGAGTCCGGAGATCATGTATTCCTCTGCCCTCCTCTCGACTGCTTTGTTTCATTATTCATTGTTTGCTGGTTGCATCCATTCCACCTGTTGTCCCATTGTCTGCTCTTTATAAAGAGTTGTCAAAGCAATAAAAACCAACTGCACAACAAAAGAAGAACAATGGATGACACCAACAGGGCACGTTGATCGAGGAATGCAAACCACCGGAGGAAGCAAAAAGATGCCGTTTGGCAATTCACTCCTTGTCGGAGTAAAAAAAAAAAAAAGTAAAAAGAAGAGTGAAACAGACGACGACGACAATAGCGGTGAACACCAAAAGGTCAGCCTCCACCTCCACGTTAGTTCCCCCACGGTGTTTAGCACACCTCAATCAACGTTCTGGTTATACCTGCCCGGCAATGCACATCGACAAGAACCTTTACCAGCAAGGCAAGGGCTGACAGGATGGCATAGGCCTGAGAGGAACGCACACACCTCGAAGGTGTCCAGCCTGGGTTTGAATCCCGACCCAGCTATAAACCGCCGTCTCGGTGTTGCACGGTGCGTGTGATTCATCGATGTGTGTGCCCTCGGATGGTTCACTTGGCGTCCCGTCTGCTGTCATTAGTTGGTGGATGTTAACGACCCCAAGGTGTCCTTTGTGTAGTAGGCGAGCTATCGCCGGCATCCTGAACAATTGACAAAACTCCTTCCCTAAACGACTGATGGCACTGCGTCAGCGTCTCAGCCACGCCCTCAGTCAATGTCACCGTCTCAGCCACGCCCTCAGCCAATGTCACCATCTCGGCTACGCCCTCAGCCAATGTCAGCGTCTCGGCCACGCCCTCAGCCAATGTCAGCATCTCGGCCACGCCCTCAGTCAATGTCACCGTCTCAGCCACGCCCTCAGCCAAAGTCAACATCTCGGCCACGCCCTCAGCCAATGTCAGCATCTCGGCCACGCCCTCAGTCAATGTCACCGTCTCAGCCACGCCCTCAGCCAATGTCAACATCTCGGCCACACCCTCAGCCAATGTCATGATCTCAGCCACGCCCTCAGCCAATGTCAGCGTCTCAGCCACGCCCTCAGCCAATGTCATGATCTCGGCCACGCCCTCAGCCAATGTCAGCGTCTCGGCCACGCCCTCAGCCAATGTCAGCGTCTCAGCCACGCCCTCAGCCAATGTCAGCGTCTCAGCCACGCCCTCAGCCAATGTCAGCGTCTCGGCCACGCCCTCAGCCAATGTCAGCGTCTCGGCCACGCCCTCAGCCAATGTCAGCGTCTCGGCCACGCCCTCAGTCAATGTCAGCGTCTCGGCCACGCCCTCCGCCAATGTCAGCATCTCGGCCATGCCCTCAGCCAATGTCAGTGTCTCAGCCACGCCCTCAGCCAATGTCAGCGTCTCAGCCACGCCTTCAGCCAATGTCAGCGTCTCGGCCATGCCCTCAGCCAATGTCACCGTCTCGGCCACGCCCTCAGCCAATGTCAGCATCTCGGCCACGCCCTCAGCCAATGTCAGCGTCTCGGCCACGCCCTCAGCCAATGTCATGATCTCGGCCACGCCCTCAGTCAATGTCACCATCTCAGCCACGCCCTCAGTCAATGTCAGCGTCTCGGCCACGCCCTCAGCCAATGTCAGCGTCTCAGCCACGCTCTCAGCCAATGTCAGCGTCTCAGCCTGTCATGTATGAAGCTGCAAATATTCACCGTTGTATCCCTACACCGTGACCGTGGGCTTATGTCCGTTTTTCCGGAAGTTACGGCCCAGCTCGGATGGCGCTGCGGTGAATCGGGCCCGCATCGGGAGAGTCAATAAACGTGTGCGACAATCGATCGTAGGCTGTCGAGATACCTTGCATGGCGATGAGGATAAACATCTCGAGCATGAGTTATTTCGGCCATATCGATGAATTCGACCCTCATGACGGAGATTTTGACACGTATTCTGAGCGGTTGTCTTTCTACTTCGAGGCGAACGGCATCGCGACCGAAGGCCGGATGAAGGCCGTCTTCCTGTCCGTTTGAGGAGGTGAGACGTTCACACTCGTTAAAAACCTGATTCGGCCTCGGACAATGCAGAGCTCACGTATGCAGAGCTCAAGGCCGCTTTGAAGGAACATTGCAACCCATCTCCTTCAGTCATCCTGTGTCGGTTTAATTTTTACATGTGCAGACAGCAGCAAGGTCAGTCGATCGCAGACTTCATTGCACAACTCAAAAAACTGTCACATCTGTGTGAGTTTGGGGACACGATTGATGACATGCTCCGTGATTTGCTGGTGGTTGGCATGTCCGATGACCGCACTCGTAGACGCCTGCTTGCTGAGAGAAGACTGACGTTCCAAAATGCCAGAGACACCGCCATTTCCATGGAAAGTGCTGAACGCAACGCTACAAGCATCGGTGCCACTCGCTCGTCTGGTACCAGCCCTGCTGTGAATCGGTTGGATCATGTTCAGCCAAAACGTTGGAACAAGGCTCCTCGTCAGAAGCCAGTGCGGTCTCAAACCCACAACAAATGTTTTCGGTGCAACGGAAAGCACCCTCCGGAGACGTGTCGGTTCAAAGATGCCACCTGCCATTTCTGTTCGAAAACTGGCCATATTGCTCCAGCTTGCATCACTCGCAAATCGGGAAAAGGAAAAGCTGCTGACAAGATTCATCAGTTTATCGGTTCGGAGGAACCCGAGCTTGACCAGGTGAGCTCTGTTTCCGACAACTCAGAATCGTATGACCTGCTTCATATTGATTCTCACCATAAGCGGGACCCTCTTCTTGCCACTGTTGTCAACAATCGACCATTGCAAATGGAGGTCGACACTGGTGCGGCCGTCTCGCTCATCAGCCATGCTGTTTTCACAAACCTGTGGAGTGATGCTGACAGACCCCATCTGAAACCTACTACCTATGGACTCTCCACCTATACAGGTGAGAAGATTGTTCCCTGCGGTACATGTGACGTCACGGTGGGCTACGATAACCGTGAGTTTCACCTACCCCTGAGCGTCATTCCTGGAAAGGGCCCTTCCTTACTCGGCAGGAACTGGTTGAGCATAATTCGACTGAAGTGGAAAAGCATTCATCAACTCCGGGCAGCCAACGTTTCTCCTACCGCAGCATACACACTCACAGATGTGCTGGATACGTACCCGGATGTCTTCAAGGATGAGCTTGGAACCTTGAAAGGACATAAGGCTAAACTCAGGGTTGACCGGGATGCCAATCCTATATTTTGCAGGGCTCGCCCAGTCCCTTTCGCCCTGCGGGAGCGGATTGACAAGGAACTGGATCATCTTGAAAATCTGGGGATCATCGAGCAAATCCAGTATGCCGAATGGGCGGCACCCATCGTTCCGGTCATCAAATCGGACCAGTCCATCCGCATATGTGGAGATTTTAAAAATGACCGTGAACAGGTGTTCTTCATTGGATAAATATCCAATCCCGAGGGATCGAAGACCTCTACGCTCGTCTCACGGGAGGCAAGACTTTTACGAAACTCGATCTCAAATCCGCCTATCTACAGCTCCGCTTGGACGAGAATTCGAAACAGTATCTTACCATCAACACACATCGTGGGTTGTATAGGTACCACCGACTCAGTTTTGGAGTGAAATCTGCACCTGGCATTTATCAGCGTGTCATGGACAGTTTGTTTGCTGCCGAACGCAACGTCGTTTGTTACCAGGATGATATTCTGGTTACTGGTCGTACGGACGCGGAACATCTACAAAACCTGGATAGAGTTCTGAAGAAGATTTCGGACTCCGGCCTAGGTTTGCGTCGAGACAAGTGCAAGTTTATGGTGCCATCAGTCACGTACCTGGGTCATACGATTGATGCCGAGGGTCTATACCCGACAGATGAGAAAGTCCGAGCTATCAAGGATGCTCCTGCTCCACGAGACGTGACCGAATTGAAGTCATACCTCGGTTTGCTTCAGTTCTATGGTCGTTACATCCCGAATGTGACCGACGTTTTGGGCCCCCTTTATCGGCTTTTGAGGAAAGGAGTCTCCTGGAGCTGGGGGTCCACTGAACAAACAGCATTCCAGACCTCCAAGGATCTGCTCAAATCGTCCAATGTTCTCGTTCATTTTGATCCAGAGAAGGATCTTGTGCTGACATGCGATGCCTGTCGGTATGGAGTGGTGAGTGCATTATCACACGTGATGCCTGATGGTACGGAAAGACCTGTTGCATTTGCATCCAGAACGTTGTCCCCGGCAGAGAAGAACTATTCCCAACTTGACAAAGAAGGATTGGGAATCGTTTTCGGAGTCAGCAAATTTCGCCAGTACCTTCTTGGACATCATTTCACGATTCGCACTGATCACAAGCCGCTGATCAGTCTGTTTGGTCCAACTAAGGCGACGTCTGACACACTACCGCCCAGGATCATCCGCTGGTCCCTGTTTCTCGCTGCTTATGACGACACCATATGTTATAAGCCCGGTTCGTCTATCACAAATGCAGATGCCATGAGTCGGTTACCCCTTCCAGAATCCGTTGATGATTCGCCTACACCAGGATCCATTATTGCACTGATGGATCATCTGCAAGATTGTGCTGTCGATTCCGGCCAGATCCGCACTCATACTCGACTAGAACGCGTTCTGTTCAGAACTGTCCAGGCTGTACAGCTTGGATGGCATTTGCTACCTGAGGGTGACCCAGATTTTGCGGCTTTTAAAGCACGTAAAAACGAACTCAGCGTGGAAAATGGTTGCCTACTCTGGGGATGTCGTGTCGTGATCCCGAAAAATCTGCGTTCCAGGGTCATGGATGAAATCCATGACTGTCACCCCGGGATTGTGAAGATGAAGTCACTCGCCAGAAACTATGTGTGGTGGCCGAATCTTGATGCTGATATCGAACATCATGTTCGACATTGTTACCCCTGCCAGAGCACCCGGAATACACCTGCGAAAGCGCCACTGCATCCCTGGGAATGGCCCAGCGAACCGTGGCATCGCCTACATCTCGATTATGCCGGGCCTATTAACGGCAGCATGATTCTAATAATTACGGACGCGCACACAAAATGGATTGATGCCTATGTGACGCGTGGTACTACGTCAGCCATTGTCATCGAAAGACTCAGACGCTGTTTCGCCACTCATGGTCTGCCCAGGATGATCGTGAGTGATAACGGTTCATGTTTTTCCAGTACCGAGTTTGCCGAGTTCACACGTCGGAACGGCATCAAACATAAGTTTGTCAGCCCACATCACCAGGCTTCAAATGGCTTGGCCGAACGATCCGTGGGAATCATTAAATCCGGATTGCAGAAACTTCAGGAGGGAACCCTGGAAACAAAGCTTTCTCGTCTCCTGTTCAAATACCGCATCACGCCACAATCAACAACCGGTGCAGCTCCGTCTGAGTTATCGATGAAACGACACTTGAGATCGACACTTGACAATCTCAAACCAGACATATCATCAAACGTTTATCAGAGCCAGCTTAATCAAAAGTTGGTGCACGATAAGACGTCCAACAGTCGCTGTATCAACATTGGAGATCCAGTGCTTGCCCGAAATTTTGGTGCAGGTGCGACGTGGCTACCGGGGGACATCATCGAGAAGCCAGGTCCACTGTCCTGCGTGATTCGCCTGCAGGATGGCCGTGAAATCCGTCGACATCGGGACCACATAAACTACCGTCACTGTGAGTCGATAGAGCCTGCAGCATCGTCACAGTCAGGACAACAGTTCGACCCGCCACTGCCGGAGATCGTCGTGGCCGCTCCAGCCGGCTGGGATGCCCCAAAAACCTCTGCGAACGCTCCACCCTTCGTGGAGACCAAAGGGATCGCCTCGGACTCTGTATCCACTGGTACACCGTGACCCAAAGGGATCACCTCGGACTCTGTATCCATTGGTACACCGCCACCCAAAGGGATCACCTCGGATTCTGTATCCATTGGTACACCGCCACCCAAAGCGATCACCTCGGACTCTGTATCCACTGGTACACCGTCACCCAAAGGGATCACCTCGGACTCTGTATCCACTGGTACACCGCCACCCAAAGGGATCACCTCAGACTCTGTATCCACTGGTACACCGCCACCCAAAGGGATCGCCTCGGACTCTGTACCCACTGGTACACCGCGACCCAAAGGGATCACCTCGGACTCTGTACCCACTGGTACACCGCGACCCAAAGGGACCACCTCGGACTCTGTATCCATTGGTACACCGCCACCCAAAGGGATCACCTCGGACTCTGTATCCACTAGTACACCACCACCCAAAGGGATCACCTCGGACTCTGTATCCACTGGTACACCGCCACCCAAAGGGATCGCCTCGGACTCTGTACCCACTGGTACACCACGACCCAAAGGGATCACCTCGGACTCTATACCCACTGGTACACCACCACCCAAAGGGATCACCTCGGACTCTGTATCCACTGGTACACCGCCACCCAAAGGGATCACCTCGGACTCTATATCCACTGGTACACCGCGACGCTCAATGTGTGAGAGAAAAGCACCCGACCGGTTGAATCTTTGAAGATGTTTTTTTTCACGTTGACACATGTTCTATTTTCACGTTGACACATGTTCTATTTTCACGTTGACATATGTTCTATTTTCACGTTGACACATGTTTTATTTTCACGTCGACACATGTTCTATTTTCACGTCGACATATGTTCTATTTTCACGTTGACACACGTTCTATTTTCACGTTGACACATGCACTATTTTCACGTTGACACATGTTATATTTTGACGTTGACATATGTTCTATTTTCACGTTGACACACGTTCTAATTTCACGTTGACACACGTTCTATTTTCACGTTGACACATGTTCTATTTTCACGTTGACACATGGTCTATTTTCACGTTAACACATGTTCTATTTTCACGTTGACACACGTTTTATTTTCACGTTGACACACGTTCTATTTTCACGTTGACACACGTTCTATTTTCACGTTGACACACGTTCTATTTTTACGTTGACACATGGTCTATTTTCACGTTGACATATGTTCTATTTTCACGTTGACACATGTTCTATTTTCACGTCGACACATGTTCTATTTTCACGTCGACATATGTTCTATTTTCACGTTGACACACGTTCTATTTTCACATTGACACATGCTCTATTTCCACGTTGACACATGTTCTATTTTGACGTTGACAAACGTTCTCTTTTCACGTTGACACACGTTCTATTTTCACGTTGACACACGTTCTATTTTCACGTTGACACACGTTCTATTTTCACGTTGACACATGTTCTATTTTCACGTTGACACACGGTCTATTTTCACGTTGACATATGTTCTATTTTCACGTTGACACATGTTTTATTTTCACGTTGACACGTTCTATTTTCACGTTGACACATGTTCTATTTTCACGTTGACACATGTTCTATTTTCACGTTGACACATGTTCTATTTTCACATTGACACATGTTCTATTTTTACGTGGACACATGGTCTATTTTCACGTCGACACATGTTCTATTTTCACATTGACACGTTCTATTTTCACGTGGCCACATGTTCTATTTTCACGTTGATACATGTTCTATTTTCAAGTTGACACATGTTCTATTTTCACGTCGACATACGTTCTATTTTCACGTTGACACACGTTCTATTTTCACGTTGACATATGCTCTATTTTCACGTTGACACATGTTCTATTTTCACGTTGACATATGTTCTATTTTCACGTTGACACACGTTCTATTTTCACGTTGACACACGTTCTATTTTCACGTTGACACACGTTCTATTTTCACGTTGACACACGGTCTATTTTCACGTTGAGACATGTTCTATTTTCACGTTGACACACGTTTTATTTTCACGTTGACACACGTTCTATTTTCATGTTGACACACGTTCTATTTTCACGTTGACACATGCTCTATTTTCACGTTGACACATGTTCTATTTTGACGTTGACAAGCGTTCTATTTTCACGTTGACACACGTTCTATTTTCACGTTGACACACGTTCTATTTTCACGTTGACACACGTTCTATTTTCACGTTGACACACGTTCTATTTTCACGTTGACACACGGTCTATTTTCACGTTGACACATGTTTTATTTTCACGTTGACACATGTTTTATTTTCACGTTGACACATGTTCTATTTTCACGTTGACACATGTTCTATTTTCACGTTGACACATGTTCTATTTTCACGTCGACACATGTTCTATTTTTACGTTGACACATGGTCTATTTTCACGTCGACACATGTTCTATTTTCACGTTGACACGTTCTATTTTCACTTTGCCACATGTTCTATTTTCACGTTGATACATGTTCTATTTTCAAGTTGACACATGTTCTATTTTCACGTTGACACACGGTCTATTTTCACGTTGACATATGTTCTATTTTCACGTTGACACATGTTTCATTTTCACGTTGACACATGTTCTATTTTCACGTTGACACATGTTCTATTTTCACGTTGGCACATGTTCTATTTTCACGTTGACACATGTTCTATTTTTACGTTGACACATGGTCTATTTTCACGTCGACACATGTTCTATTTTCACGTCGACACATGTTCTATTTTCACGTTGACACATGTTCTATTTTTACGTTGACACATGGTCTATTTTCACGTCGACACATGTTCTATTTTCACGTTGACACGTTCTATTTTCACGTTGCCACATGTTCTATTTTCACGTTGATACATGTTCTATTTTCAAGTTGACACATGTTCTATTTTCACATCGACACATGTTCTATTTTCACGTTGACACGTTCTATTTTCACGTTGACACATGTTCTATTTTCACGTTGACACATGTTCTATTTTCAAGTTGACACGTTCTATTTTCACGTTGACACATGTTCTATTTTCACGTCGCCACATGTTCTATTTTCACGTTGACACGTTCTATTTTCACGTTGACACATGTTCTATTTTCACGTCGACACATGTTCTATTTTCACGTTGACACGTTCTATTTTCACGTTGACACATGTTCTATTTTCACGTTGATACATGTTCTATTTTCACGTTGACACGTTCTATTTTCACGTCGACACATGTTCTATTTTCACGTTGACACATGTTCTATTTTCAAGTTGACACGTTCTATTTTCACGTTGATACATGTTCTATTTTCAAGTTGACACATGTTCTATTTTCACGTCGCCACATGTTCTATTTTCACGTTGACACGTTCTATTTTCACGTTGACACATGTTCTATTTTCACGTCGACACATGTTCTATTTTCACGTTGACACGTTCTATTTTCACGTTGACACATGTTCTATTTTCACGTTGATACATGTTCTATTTTCACGTTGACACGTTCTATTTTCACGTCGACACATGTTCTATTTTCACGTCGACACATGTTCTATTTTCACGTTGACACATGTTCTATTTTCACGTCGACACATGTTCTATTTTCACGTCGACACATGTTCTATTTTCACGTTGACACATGTTCTATTTTCACGTTGATACATGTTCTATTTTCAAGTTGACACATGTTCTATTTTCACGTCGACACATGTTCTATTTTCACGTTGACACGTTCTATTTTCACGTTGACACATGTTCTATTTTCACGTTGACACATGTTCTATTTTCAAGTTGACACGTTCTATTTTCACGTCGACACATGTTCTATTTTCACGTCGACACATGTTCTATTTTCACGTTGACACGTTCTATTTTCACGTCGACACATGTTCTATTTTCACGTCGACACATGTTCTATTTTCACGTTGACACGTTCTATTTTCACGTCGACACATGTTCTATTTTCACGTTGACACATGTTCTATTTTCACGTCGACACATGTTCTATTTTCACGTTGATACATGTTCTATTTTCAAGTTGACACATGTTCTATTTTCACGTCGACACATGTTCTATTTTCACGTTGACACGTTCTATTTTCACGTCGACACATGTTCTATTTTCACGTCGACACATGTTCTATTTTCACGTTGACACGTTCTATTTTCACGTCGACACATGTTCTATTTTCACGTTGACACATGTTCTATTTTCACGTCGACACATGTTCTATTTTCACGTTGATACATGTTCTATTTTCAAGTTGACACATGTTCTATTTTCACGTCGACACATGTTCTATTTTCACGTTGACACGTTCTATTTTCACGTTGACACATGTTCTATTTTCACGTTGATACATGTTCTATTTTCAAGTTGACACGTTCTATTTTCACGTTGCCACATGTTCTATTTTCACGTTGACACATGTTCTATTTTCACGTTGACACATGTTCTATTTTCACGTCGACACATGTTCTATTTTCACGTTGACACGTTCTATTTTCACGTTGACATGTTCTATTTTCACGTTGACATATGTTCTATTTTCAAGTTGACACATGTTCTATTTTCACGTATTTTCATTATTCTCATAACAGTTTGCACACATATTTTCACGTTTTGGAAATGTTGCTTTTGAAATGTCAATTCTGGAAGTCTAGCACGTATTGCTCTTGGTAATTTTGGACTTAAAGGGGAGGATGTCATGTATGAAGCTGCAAATATTCACCGTTGTATCCCTACACCGGGACCGCGGGTTTATTTCTGTTTTCCGGAAGTTACGGCCCAGCTCGGATGGCGCTGCGGTGAATCGGACCCGCATCGGGAGAGTCAATAAACGTGTGCTACAATCGATCGTAGTCTGTCGAGATACCTTACACAGCCACACCCTCAGCCAATGTCGCTAACCCGCACCCTTGTGGATTCGTCCACAAGAGACATGTATGAAGTCTGCCAGGATTATTGTTCATTGCATAAAGTAACTACATGGTATTCATTGAATACTTACCCTGCACAGTAAACTTGGTGTGAGCCAACTCTTCTGTTTTTTAAGGGGGTTTTTTCTTTGATCCAATATGGCTGATGGATTTGTTAATGGCACAATTTTACTTTTATAACACCAGTATCGGTTGTTGTTTTACTGTTTAGGACGTGACATCATCTCACGCCATCCCGCACGTATGCTCGGTTGTGCCTTGGTCGCTCACAGAGAGGGAGGAGAGGGGAGGGGGGGAGGAGAGGGGAGGGGGGGAGGAGAGGAGAGGGGAAGAAAGGAGGAGGGAGGGAGAGGAGGGAGGGGAGAGTAGGGAGGGGAGAGGAGAGTAGGGAGGAGAGGAGAAGAAAGGGTGAGGGAGGTGAGGGAGGGGGGAGGTGAGGGAGGTGAGGGAGGGGGGAGGTGAGGGAGGGGAGAGGAGGGACGGGAAAGTTGGGAGGGGAGAGTAGGGAGGGGAGGGGAGAGTAGGGAGGGGAGGGCGAGGAGAGGAGAAGAAAGGAGGGGGAGCGGAGGGAGGAGGATAGAGGGAAGAGGGCAGGCGGGTGAGGGGGTAAGTAAATCCATCGTAAAATGTTGATTTCACAGGACAATGCTTCGGGGTACAAAAATACCAATGCTTCGGGGTGACCAGAACGGTGGTTAAAACAAAGTGAATATTCCACCGGTAAAAAGTGATCTAAAATGGCGGAAGAAAAAACAAATAACCCCAAGAAGTAGAAAGGTTTGTTGGGTTGTCGTGAACATTGAGCGGGTGATGAAGTAACGCTCTGCTGAAAGCCCCAAGGGAAACCAAAGAACAGTGAAGTAGAGTATTCACTCGCACCACGTTACCGCGCTTTTTAGCTGCAGGCCCGTCGAGAGGAGAGAGTCCGCGAAAAGCAGTCTTCTTCTTCACCATGGTGCTTCATCCTCTTGTACTCAGAGTTGATTGGTTGTTTCTGGTTTTAAACCACGCCCTCTCGGAGCGTGTCAGTATGTGGGGATAAAGCTTGGTGAATTACTTCTGCGGTGTGGAGACGATCCATCCCGGAGCCACCTACGCCGCCGACCCTCCTACCTGGGCTCCCTGCACACGTGCCGTGAACACCAGAGGGCCACGTCCGGCGAGCTGTCCGGGAGCGACCGACGGCAAGGCGCGTTTGGCGCACGAACTTGCTCTTCCTCCTTTTCCCCGCGTGAGTGAGTGGGCCCTTTGTCTGGAGATAAGTTAAGACTGTTAAGCATCTGCTCTGTGTCCCTTCCCTTTATTCGAATCACTGTACATTATAAATATAAATTAAATTATAAATTTATAAATTATAATTTATAAATTTATAAAAACATTTGCGTATCACGTGACTCGTGCCTTTACTTTTATTGAACCCGATTCATTATAAATTTCTCTTCATGTAGAAAATGATGCATGGAAAACTAGAAGTCATACACACTCATGATTCTGTGTTGCACCACATATGGAATAATTAATCCGCCGTGAGAGAAAGGGAATGTGTAAAAGGGAATGTGTAAAAGGGAATGTGTAAAAGGGAATGTGTAAAAGGGAATGTGTAAAAGGGAATGTGTAAAAGGGAATGTAGAAAAGGGATTGTGTAAAAGGGAATGTGTAAAAGGGAATGTGTAAAAGGGAATGTGTAAAAGGGAATGTATAAAGGGAATGTATAAAGGGAATGTATAAAGGGAATGTATTGTTGTGGATCTCCCAGAGCCCGTCGAAGTACAGAGGGGGGGTGAAACCCCTTTTCCCTCTCGGGTCTTCGTGTCCACGAGGCCGAGTCGCCACTCCCGCAGCGAGCGTGGAAAAGGGTATCGGGTCGACGCCACACGTACCTTCGGTACCCACGCTGCCATGAAAATGGGGACCGGACCTCGCACAAGTCACGCTAATTGAGTACGCCGAGCGGTTTGCGTATCACGTGACTCGTGCCGTTACTTTTATTGAACCCGATTCGAGCGGTTTTATTCGTGCGATGCTAAGCCAATAGTGAAAGGACGGGAACAATCAAATAAGAGGAAAACACGGGTTTATTTATAATGTAAAGTGATTCAAATAAAGGGAAGGGACACAGAGCAGATGCTTAACAGTCTTAACTTAATCCCAGACAAAGGGCCCACTCACTCACGCAGGGAAAAGGAGGAAGAGCAAGTTCGCGCGCCAAACGCGCCTTGCCGTCGGTCGCTCCCGGACAGCTCGCCGGACGTGGCCCTCTGGTGTTCATGGCACGTGTGCAGGGAGCCCAGGTAGGAGGGTCGGCGGCGTAGGTGGCTCCAGGATGGATCGTCTCCACACCGCGCGATTAATACAGCCGCAGAGCGCAGGTCACAGGGCATGGGGAATTCGTGTACAGAGGCTATAACAAGCAATTCAATCCACTCGTGGTGGGACAACAGCTCGGACGGGGAGACTCTCACTCGTTCTGCTTCTGACTCCGATCTGACTCGCTCTCTGACTCTGACACGGGGCGACTCTGACTGACTCTGCTGCAGAGGGCTCGGGGCAGGGTTTTATATGGCCCCTGCCCGGCCTTACCCGAATGTTCCAAGCCCCTCCTCTCATTGCCGTTGTGAGCCACTCCCCTTGAGCTCTGATTGGCGGCTCGCTGCTTACCGGCCACTCCCCCTGCAGCTCCTCACTTCGGGCTTGCCAGACTTGTTCCAGGCGGAGCACATGGCATTCTAGCCCAATTGAGGCCTACTCACTGGCCAGCTCAACGCAAAACTAACACAGGAAAAGACTACGTTTACATTTAATGAGAAATAACTGAACTACAGCGAGGCTACATGTTGTGGTGCGTCTACCTACGAGGGGGGTTATCCTTTATTCACAAAACCACAACAGTATAAAGGGAATGTGTAAAAGGGCATGTTCGAAGGGAATGTGTAAAAGCGAATGTGTAAAAGGGAATGTGTAAAAGGGAATGTGTAAAGGGAATGTATAAAGGGAATGTATAAAGGGAATGTGTAAAAGGGAATGTGTAAAAGGGAATGTGTAAAAGGGAATGTATAAAGGGAATGTATAAAAGCGAATGTATAAAGGGAATGTGTAAAAGGGAATGTGTAAAAGGGAATGTATAAAAGGGAATCCCTCTGCCGTTGCATATCAATTACCATTTAAGTTACTAGCAACGGTATCCGCCCTATGGGCGGGGCTTCAATTGGGAAGCCCAAATGAAAAGGAAAAATATCAGAAATTGAAGGACTTTTTTTTATTTTAAACAATTCATACAAACATCCGTTGAATCATATCACACGCAAATCATCAAAATCTAAACAGTACATGACGCCCATTTTGAAAAAAAATAGAATTCTGCAAAACGGAAATGGCCGCTACACGTCTTTCTCAGTCGCACGTTTATGTGTGAAGAGTGCGCGCCGAATCTGTAACACGGAAGCGGCCGCTACACCTGTTTCTCAGTCGGTTTGCACACGCTGCCGTGTTACTTCGGAGCCGCACGTTTATATAGGAAGAGTTCGTCAGGAGTCGATCTACTCTCTCCTGGTACGTAGAATGAACAGTATTTGTAGAATTTCAACAAAAGCCACATCACTGTTCAGATCAGTAAATATTGCTACGGTTTTGAGATTTGCACATATTGATCATTAAATGTTAAAGGGTTGCCCCCCATAGTTAGTTCCACGAGCAACACGTAGGCCCACTTGTAGTATTAGTTATGTCATAGTATGTGTTAGTATAGGTCATTTCCCCTATTAATATCTGCGTTGGGTAAAGACATGAGATTAGGTCCCGCTCATTTTTGCGTTCACCCTCCAATTCCACCTCGATGGGCGTAATTGATCCCGCGCCCCATTTGACTGCCCACTCAGTTGTTACGCTTTGGATGCCCGCAGCATTTGCTGCCCTTTGCTCACTCACTAGTCGAGTAACACGAGGTAGGCCTGAGAAGGAGAAGCGCGGGGTGGGGGCGGCGTCAAGGCGGAGCGTCAGAGGCGATGACGGTAAGAGCCACCAGGACTCTAGCGGCATGGCAAGAGAGGGCGTGGAGAGGCGCATCTGGTGAGTTCTAGAAGGTTCGCAGGGCGTGCCTATATAAGTCGCTACACAAAGCACTTGAACAGGACTAGCGCTGGAGGACTTGCACTGGAGGACTTACGAGGAGGACTGAAGCGGAGGACTAGTGCTGGAGAACCCAAAGGACTCGGGAGAGGGCTTGGTGAGAGGATTGATTGAGGAGAACCTGACTCGCATCACTCGCTTAGAGGCATTGAACTGTAACTCGCCATCGTATAACGTACGCACCAGAGGAGAGGAAGAAGAGGCGTTGAGTACATGGCTGCAGCCAGACGCGCCGGTGGCGAATAGCGCCTCCTTCAGCCAGGCGAGTAAACGCGGTAATAACCTGCCAGTGATTAACCGCCGAAGTCCGCTCCCTACCAAATCGCCCCGTATTAACCCTCGTGTGCCAAACGACATGCGGAGAGCTCCCGCCTTCTCTACTTACCATCTGCACGGGACGAGCCGGAGACCGGAGGGAGCTGCACGAGAGCCATCCTTGGGCGCGGACCATCATCCTGCAGCTGCAAGCCCCGTGTGAGTGTGTGTGTGAAATGGGCCCGTTTGTCCTGGGTATTAAGTTAAGACTTTTAAGGCTGCACTGTGTCCTTTTTCTCTGAACCATTGTGAATAGTGTAAATAAACCTGTTCTTCCTTTTTTCCGATTCGACCGCTTCTGTGATTTATCCATTGACTAAGCATGGCACGAATAAGATCGCTAGAACTGGGTTCACCATATAAACGGCACAGATCGCGTGTACGCACCACTCGGCGTCTCAACACGCGCAGTTCGTGCGGGGCTTATTTCCTCGTTTCAGGGCAGCGCGAGTAATTAGGTAATAGCGAACCCTAGTCCTAATGCCCTATTTCGCGCTGTCCGGGAAGGACGTCATAGGTCCCGGGTCCCGCCAGGCCAGTCAAAGACAAGGGGACTAATCCCCCCTTGGTAAGGGGAGAAGGCCGGCGCCGAGATCCGCAACAATATTATTCTATCGTGTTTGGAAAAACTGGAAAATTGGAAAAACAATAGAGCCTATTTTACTTCCAGGGGGTCCCAGGATTACCCACCCAAAATATCGTGGCGATCTGTTGAGCCGTTTTTGCGATACCTTCGAACGGACGGACGGACATTTGGACAAGATTTACTTATTGTATGTCTTAATTCTATAACCTGTGGGACAGGTATATTTATTTGTGCTGAAATCTTGTAAAGCGAATCAATTGATGGGTTTGCTCAACCAATCCCACCAGGCAAACGTGCCATGATCATGTGTCTGACATGCCGATTCACGCCAAATCAAAGCAGCAGACATGGGCACGTTTTTAACCCTTGACTACCAGGGGCACGACTTTTTAATTTTGTATGCAGCCTATGGCTGCTCGTTGCATCATTGTTGGAAGCGCGGCTGTGCCACCGATGTAGTGGCCCATTTCCAGTGAGCTAGTACTCATTTTGCCAACCTCGGAAGGATGGCAGGTTGAGTGGAGCCACCTGGTGTTATTTAACGGCAAGAATGGACCTCAATTCAAGACCAAGACCAAGATCTTAAGCCAGACACCTTCACCATTAAGCCAACAACAGGCTCAGCGACATGACTAACAATATATATGCCACAACCAGGAAACCAATTCCACAAAAGTTAAATTCCATCCATTTACCCTCATGTATCCTTGGCGGACTGTTTATCATGCCTCAAAATTGTCACAATTCATTTTTCTCCACCAACTCTACTGATGTGTGGAGAAATCGAACAGGTTATCAAATCAGAACCAGTCTCTAACCACCAAACAACAGCATTTCCCAATGCTTCCACCAGACATCGGACAAATGGAGAAGTTCCCAAAAAATGTAAACATGCATGAGTCACGTCTGCTTAACCACAGCCCTTAGAATTTGTCTGCTTTGAGTTGTGGGCAACGCCTGAAGCTGATGTGGTAATGGCTACGAATCTGGATGGATAACCTGAAAACTTGCCTAGTCTTATCCCAGACTGCATAGTTGACTTCAAAATGAACTACTGATCTGCAAAACACAATGGAGGTCAAGCTGCAGTGGAGAAAAACAACAACAACAACCTTCTGTAGCACAATTGTTAACAACTGGGAGCCCCGTTTAGAAAAATAGCAAGGCCTTCCATGATGCTTGGTGAGGAGATATTCGTTAAAACTACCTTCGATATCTATGTACAGGAAGAACTGACCTCACTACCTACAGGGCCTTCAGAAGGTATGCATGCACACCCCCTTGACTTTTTTCACATTTTGTTGTGACAGCCTGAATTTAAAATGGATTAAATTGAGATTTTTTTGTCATTGATCTGCACATAATTCCCCATAATGTTAAAGTGGAATTTTTTACAAACTAATTAAAAATGAAACACAGAAATATCGAATTTACATAAGTATTCAACCCCCTGAGTCAATACATCGTTGAAGCGCCTTTGGCAGTGATTACGGCTTCGAGTCTTCTTGGGTATCTCTGTATCAACTTTGCACATCTGGATTTGGGGGGTTTCTCCAATTCTTCCTTGCAGATTTGCTTAAGTTCTGTCAAGTTGGATGGGGAGCGTCGATGAACAGCAATCTTCAAGTCTTTCCACAGATTCGCAATGGAATTCAAGTCTAGGCTTTGGCTGGGCCACTCAAGGACTTTTACGTTCTTGTTCTGAAGCCATTCCGGTGTTGCTTTGGCTGTATGTTTGGGGTCATTGTCCTGGTGGAGCGTAAATCTTCACCGCAGTCCAAGGTCTTTTGCACTTTGAAGCAGGTTATCCTCAAGGATTTGTCTGTACTTGGCTCCATTCATTGTTCCCTCCATCCTTACAAGTCTCCCAGTCCATGCTGCTGAAAAGCATCCCCATAGCATGATGCTGCCACACAATGCTTCATAGTCGTGATCGTGTTAGGTGGGTGATGAGCTGTGCTGAGTTTCCGCCAGACGTAGCGCTTTGCATTCAGGACAAATAGTTCAATTTTCATCTCATCAGATCACAGAATATTTTATATCGTGCTCCGAGTCTTTCACATGCGTTTTTGCAAACTCCAGGTATGCTGTCATATGCCTTTTTCTCAGGAGTGGCATCAGTCTGGCCACTCTCCCATAAAACCTAGATTTGTGAAGTGCTGCAGAGACTGTTGTCCTTCCGGGAGGTTCTCCCATCTCAGCCAAGGAACTCTGTAGTTCTGTCAGAGCGGTCATTGCTCATTCACTGTACTCAACTCACTGTGCTCTTGGGAACTTTCAACTCTAGAAATTGTTTTGTACCCTTCCCTAGATCTTTGCCTCCTCACAATTCTATCTCGGAATTCTATGGACAGTTCCTTAGACTTCCTGGTAGAGTTTCTGCTCTGACATTTACTGTCAACTGTGGGACCTATAAAAGGTGTGTTTCTTTCGAACTTACGTCCAATCAATTGAATTGGCCACAGGTGGACTCCATTCAAGTTGTAGAGACATCTCAAGGATGTCATTCAGGAAATTAGATGTGCCTGAGCTCAATTTGGAGTGTCATAGCAAAGGTGTTGAATATTTATTGCCTCAAGACATTTCAGATTTTCATCTTTAATTATTTTGTAAAAATTTCTTTTAAAAATATCCACTTTGACATTACGGGGTATTATGTGTCGATCAGTCACAAAAATCTCAATTTAATAAATTTTAAATCCAGGCTGTAACACAACATGTGAAAAAGTCAAGGTGTGTGAATACTTTCTGAAGGTACTGGTATGTACAGGTATGTACAGGAAGAACTGACCTGTTTCTGAAAGCTCAGAGTATTGAAATCATTTTTTGTAACGAATTCGTGTGAGAGCTTAAGGGAAGCTGTCAATCATTGAACGCACAACTATTTTAGTCTTAGAGACAGACGATTGAATATCCAGACCCCCAGATCAAGACGAGCATCAACAGCCTCAAAATTCATAAACCAGGCAAGTGCAGCTCCACATCCAACACAAATTCCCTCAGTTGTGTAAAACAGTTTTACCCTCGGTGTCAAAAACATTCCCATTAGCTTTATACAGGTGTAGACTTGTGAAAGGAAGCAAATATGTGAGGCGGCCGAGCCAGACCAGAGGGGAGCGTACTGCTCTCCGCAGCCTCGCATCTTGTTGAGATTGATGCCATGGAAACCAAGGCCTTCAATATTATTGGAATCTCCCGTTAAGAAGCCGAGTCTATGGGCCTACCACTTCACCATCACAGACAGGTCGGTGGTCTCTGTCTTCTACTGCATCTTTTCTGGTCTTGTACCCTCTGCTCTTTCCTTGCCTTGTCATCCCCTCCAGGTTACTGCAGGGTACACATGGTCCATCATCAACCCTCTTCTGGTAAACTACCCAAATACAGCATCACTGCCCACCTCCACGAATTTTTCCTCTTTTTCCCACCTGTATAACCAACTTTCACATTCTCTTCAATCTCAGTCTTTCCTCCAGGTCTTCATAACAGTTGTTCATCACCATCTCCGATGGTCCCCAATCCAAAACCACGATCTTTTCTACCCTCGTTAACCCTCCCCCCCCCCCCACCCCCCCCCCCCCAACACCCAATCCCTCCTCCTTCCATATTACAAGTTTCCCCTCCTGAGAGTTTCCTCCTGTATTGTTCACCATTCACTCCATTCCTCCATCTTGTCCACCCGATGGTTCATCTCCTGTCCCCCATTCCTCCCCACACCCATTGTTTGTCCAACTCTCCCTCCACATTGGCCTTCACCTCTGCTGTGGGTGTTTCCCCCCTCTCTCTACTGTTCCTTTTGTCCCTTTGGGTCCTAATCCACTTAGTGTACTAGTACTAGCTCTTCCACGAGCCTCCACTATGTGTACAAAAATAAATAAATAACATCAAATGCTACCTGTGGGAGGGCGGGAGGGGATATGGTTCGGGTCAGGGTTAGACCTTTTCCTGGTGATGGTTTCGGTACATGTTGGGCATTGAAAAGCTATGGAATTATCGGCCTCATGGTGGTTACCTTTTGCCTGTGGGCCGCCAGCAGCACTGCCTGAGCCCACATCCCAATATTCACTTTATAATGGGCAATCGTTGCCTCAAAACAGACATCAAGGCCAACGCGTGCTAGCTTTAAACTTGGCCAGATTCTAAAGTACCTACACCAAATGTCTGGGACCTCCAGGTGCTACATTTTAGCCGTGAAAGAATAACTAACGTACGAACACACCAAAATATTTATATACATTATATTATCCACAAGGTTTATCCCCCAACAGTCTCCTTTTTATTTGCAGAAAATGTACACAAGTTTCATTTAGACACACATTTGATATTCTTCTGGCAGCACCATCGCTCCTTTGTATTCACATTCACACCAGCACAAGACAAGACTATGTACACCTGTTGAAATTAATCTAAAAACATCCATTAATGATAAATATATCCCGTCAGGATTCAGTTTCGAATGCTGTCAATGGCAGCAATCTTTTAAAGGCCTACAAGAAGAAATCTGAACAGTTGGGTAGATAGACTGTGCGTTCAACCACTTTCTAACCGAATGGTTTCCTTTACTACCTCTCCATCCCTCCTTCCAAATAATATTACATTTGATCTCACAATATAAACACAAAATTGTTGCTTGCACAACTAGATCAATTAACAGGAATGACAAAATAGCTGTTCTAATATTCTCAACAAGAAATTCCTTAGAATATCGCTCATTAGGCCCAACGTCTCGTTCCGTGATTGAAAAGGCAAACTTGGATTTGTCACTTTCAACAGAAGGAAACTCCTCACTGATGCCATCTATTGGAATCGTGCAAAACTAACAGCAGGTCTGCAAATATTTCATCGTTTTGCATCCGCATCGTAGAATGCATCGCTTTTGGGGTCACCGTGTTGTAGAACGTTTCCTCGAGTTCAAACATTCCACACAAACAAACCGATCCGTCGGAAACCCGATCTAACCTACAAACAAATACTGTTACAATCACATTTAAATATAGGTAGAACATTGAAATATTAGACGAGATAATACATCAATTAAGGAGCTACGAGCAATGGGATAAAAACAAAACTTGATGGAGAAAATTAACAGAAAGCAAAATTACACCGATGATAAACTGTAGGAAACGTTACCAAAAGGAGTCGCAACTACCATGGTACTTTTAAACCAAAAACACTGTAACATCTTCTGTCTTGCTTAAAAAATGCTTCAGCAGTGAAAGCTTTGCACAAAAAAGAGGATGACCTTGCAAAAAACCCTGCCAAAGATGCAAAAAAGCACGACCCAAAAAATGACGACCACTGGTTCACGTCTTCAAATCTAGTCTCCACTTTCAGTTACTACCTCAACTAACAGTCGACCTGTCTATCATGACCAAGAACCATCTTCAAATGCATTTGAAGCTCTCAGACTCTGATCTGTGCCGGAGGCCTCCACCCTAATCCCCGAGGTTCAGAATGCAGTCGGCCTATCGGACGCTCGGTGTCCTTACAATTGACCTCGCGGGTCGCACGCCGATTGGCTCAGCGACTCAGCGTGTTGCAACAAAACGATACGCCAGTGTTGCAGTCAATCCAATGCCGGCAATCATCACCAAGAGGTCCCGTAACCACGCATCATCCCTCTGTTGCTCGAAGAAATGCACGAAGCCATCATCCTGCAGCGAGGGGACAAGGAAATGCAACTGCTGTGAGGTCAAACATAGCGAACATGCAATGTAAGAGCAAAGTCGATAGCACACAATCACAAGTCCCCAGGAGTACAACCTAAAGCAAGTTGGAAAGATGGCAAAAAGTTCCACCAAGTAGGACCCAATATCAAATTTTGAGTTAGAAAATTTCCCGCTTTGGCCCTTTGATCCTACGTCGCCACCCCCTGGGGCATATACTGGGGGTCAAATCTTTTTTTAAATGTTGCATATTGCTCAGTGTTATGGATTCGTAACTTCCGCTGTTGTGGTTTTCACCCACGTGACATAGTTCTGATATTATGTACTATTATTATTCTCAAAAGGTTTATTATTCATGAACAGTTATCTAAAGTTAAAAAGGCTAACTTTAAATGATACCGGAAACCGAACCGGAAGACGACGGGAGAGAAGAGGAAGAGGCGTGGCGAAAAAATCGGAGAAGACGCGTGACGTCGAGGCTCCGTAGCGAGCGTGGTCTACCGAAAGTCGCGAGGAAATTTTGAGTTCCTTGAAAGGACGTCCGGCGATAGGAATTATCGCTGGAATTGAGAAATCTGCGGTCAGGTTTGGGCGCTGAGATTTCGACGAATCCTCGCCTAGTCGCATCGACGTCAGCCATTTTGAACCTCGCGCTTCGGACACCTACAAAGGTTTTGCTTCGCGCCAGCTTTACCCCAACATCCTACTGTCTGTCGGGGATGTGTGTGTGCGACCGCTTCGTCTCCAATTACGTTGCGGTTTGCTGATTGAGCTGTGAACGTGCACGTCTGGAGGGGGCCTTTGGGACTTCCCATCCCACTGCCAGTTTACCTTCGGTTTGGACCACGTGACTGTCTGCGCTTTGCCTACGCTTCAGTAATCGCCCCATCGTCTCATCACTACTCGCAGGAGTGGATCACCTGGGAGTTATAGAGACATTGAGGAGGGTTCTTGTTCACTCACTGGGAATGCAGTGAGTTACCTTATGCCTGGTAGCTGATGGTACCATCATAAGATGTATGAAGTGTACTTTTGATTGCTATTGCATTGGTTGTACTGTTATTCTGGTGTGATTTTCAATACAATATTTGTTTGTTTATAATCACGGGTGTGGTTTCACTATTGATTTCTAACCCAGAGTAATGTATTTTTCTGCCATGGCTCCTCTCGGGGTTCGGAAGTATACCGAGACCAGGAGATCGTAGAGGAACCCGTAACACTCAGGAAGTTGCTCGTGATCTGATTGGAAACAAGAGAAAATTAGCCTTGGACTATGTATAAAACGAGCTCCATTATGGGCCTCAGACCATGAAAATAAATATACATAAAAAGCATGTGCCGGCCAGTCTGTGGAGATTTGAATAGCGGCCGGTAAACCGGCTACTGGGGTCCAAGGGTTAAGGGCTCAACGAGTGATGACTAGAAGAATGCATATGTACCTTACAATCACAAAAGATTGGCTTCCAGAATTTTCCAAGCTGGCTTCCAAAGCCAGTCACCTATTGGCCATCCTCCGTCATGCGAAGTTCTTCCTTGGCACAACAGAGCTCCTCATCACATACAAGGCTTTCATCCACAGCTCAAAGGAATACTGCTCTCCCCTCTGGGCTGGTGCACCTGCCTCACACCTAGCTCGGCTACACGCTGCAGAAACCAAAGCTTTCAGAATCATTGGCATCTCCATTGGAATCTCCACCACGGGCAGATTGGTGGTCTTTCTGTCTTCTACCGACTCCTCTATGGTCTCGCACCCTCTGCCCTTTCCATGCTCTGTCCACCCTGGGTTTCTGCAGGGCACCATCAACCCCCTTCTTTTCACCACCATCATTTCGCGATCCACCATCAACCCCCTTCTGATGACGCTACCTAAATCCAGGATTACTGCTCACCTTCACCCATTCGTTCTTCTTTTTTCCCACCTGTAGAACCAACTTTCACATTCTCTTCAATCTCATTCTCCACTCCAGGTCTTCAAAGCTGCTTTTCACCACCATTTCAGGTCATCTCACAACCACAATCCTAACCTTTCCGGGTTTCCAATTTTTCCTTCCCTTCAGACTTTGTGGCTGTATCCATCTCGTTCACCCCTTTACTGTCATTCTTCCCCAAGTCCCTTATTTCTCCAAATTACTGTCTATTTTGTCCCTCAACCCTGCTGTTGCTGTCAATCCCCTGCCCCCCACCTTTTTCTACTGAAGAGAAGAGAAGTCGGTTGGTAATGAAAAAATAAATATCCCCAAGTGGGCTGACGGTCATCTCTTGAGGTCATCGTTCAGACCTCTGCTGATTAGGGGGAATGCCCCTTGGGGGCTCCCTGATCCGAATTCGAAATATCTAAGACTGAGCGGTCCTGTGGACCATCAGGTAGAAGGGCTGTATCAGGTTTCAGAGCAATCAGTTGGTAAATAAAGGATGAGGAGGGATCCAAAGGTTCAGGGGTAACCAGAGAGAGAGGGGGGAAACACCAACAGGAGAGAGAGAGAGAGTGAGAGAGAGAGTGAGAGAGAGAGAGAGAGAGAAAGGAAACACCAACAGCAGAGAGAGAGAGGGGAGAAACACCAACAGCAGAGAGAGAGAGGGGAGAAACACCAACAGCAGAGAGAGAGAGAGAGAGAGGGAGGAGGGGGGGGGGTAACACCAACAGCAGAGAGAGAGAGGTGGGAAACACCAACAGCAGAGAGAGGAGGGGAAACACCAACAGCAGAGAGAGAGAGAGGGGGGGGGGGGGAAACAACAACAGCGGAGAGAGAGAGAGGAGGGGACACCAACGGCAGAGAGAGGAGGGAAACACCAACAGCAGAGAGAGAGAGAGAGGGGGGGGGGGGACACCAACAGCAGGGAGAGAGAGGGGGGGACACCAACAGCAGGGAGAGAGAGGTGGGGACACCAACAGCAGGGAGAAGGTGGGAAACACCAACAGCAGAGAGAGAGAGAGGGGGAGGAGGACACCAACGGCAGAGAGAGGGGGGAAACACGAACAGCAGAGAGAGAGAGGGGGGGACACCAACAGCAGAGATAGGGGGGGGAAACACCAACAGCAGGGAGAGAGAGAGGGGGAGGAGGACACCAACGGCAGAGAGAGGGAGGAAACATGAACAACAGGGAGAGGGGGGGAAACACAAACAGCAGAGATAGGGGGGGAAACACCAACAGCAGGGAGAGGGGGGAAACACCAACAGCGGAGAGAGAGAGAGAGGGGGGAGGGTGGAACACCAACAGCAGAGAGAGGGGGGAAACACCAACAGCAGAGAGAGAGGGGGGAAAACACCAACAGCAGAGAGAGAAACACCAAGAGGGGAGAGAGAGAGGGGAAACACTAATAGTGTAGGTATAAAACACATGAACACTCTTCGGACTTCCAGGAAAGAAGTCGGAATTTAAAAAAAGTGGATCTGGGGTGAATTAACGGGGGTAGAAAAGATCAAGGTTTTGGATGGGGGAAGATAAAAGATGGTGGTGAACAGCTGCTTTAAATACCTAGAGGGAGGAGTGGGATTGAAGAGAGTGAGGGAGTTTGTTCCAGAGGCGGGGAAAAAGAGGAATGAAGGAGTGAAGGTGAGCAGAGAGTCTTGATTTTGGCAGTTTCACCAGAAGAGGGTTGTTGGCAGATCTTGTGCGACCTGAAGGAATATTTTGCGGACAGAGCACAGACAGAGCTGGGGGAACTAGGCCAGAGAGGAGTCGGTAGAAGACAGAAAGACCACCAACCTGCCTGCGGTGAGAGAGAGAGAAAGGCCCTCGGAGTTAGCTTCATCGTGGGAGATTCCAATGATTCTGAAAGCTTTGGTTTCAACAGCGTGAAGACGAGCTAGGTGTGAGGAAGGAGCACCGGCTCAGAGGGGAGAGCAGTATTCCATTGAGCTGCGGATGAAAGCCTTGTATGTGGTGAGGAGCTCAGGTGTGCCAAGGAAGGACTGGGAGGATGCCCAGTCAGCGACTGGCTTTGGAGTCCAGCTTGGAAATGTGGTTTTCCCAAGAAAGATCATGGCAGATAGTGAGACCCAAAAGCTTGAGTGACAGAACTTCTTGGAGAGGATTGTTGAGAAAGTAAATGGGAGGGTTGTCCAGATGGTCTTTTCGGAGAGACATAGTAAGAGTGTGAGATTTGTCAGGATTGAATGACATGTTCCACTTGTTTGCCCAGTCTGTGATTTTGTCCATGTCTGCAGAGAGTGAGGAGGCTGCAGACTGCCGATCTGAGGGATGAGGTATGGAGCGTCAGAGAGTGGAGTCATCAGCAAAGAGATAGAGGATTTTCCAGAGAGTCGGAGAGATCATTGATGAAGACCAGAAATAGCATAGGGCCCAGAACACTACCTTGGGGAACTCCAGCCAGAACAGGACGGGGAGATGAGAGAATTCCATGCAGTGCCACACGTTGACTGCGACCGGAGAGGAGGTCTCCTCAATCAGCCATGCATCATGCTCTGTGAACAGCCACCCTGCTTTATAATGAACTGTCCCGAATCCCTTTTCCTTCCTTCCCAGAATGCCATTTGTCCCATATTCTCAGTATTTGGGCTTATTTCGGGTCATGATACAAATTACAATGACAAACAATATTTCTGCAACGAAAATCTCACATATATGATCGACAAAACAAAGTGACGATCGACAGGTGTTTCTGAACCCATGTGACTTTACAACCTCAAAGTCACGAAGTGTACCTGTCCTCTCAGCACAGGTGCCCAATGACACACAAGCATTACCTGTTTACTGTGCTCGTACAGCAAATTATGTATAGTACAGTGTCTGTGTACTATGCTAGTACAGCAACTAATGTATGGTACATTTTTTGGGAGGAAAAGCAAATTTGAATTGGGGAGGAAAAGTGAATAACTTTCTATTTAACCAAATTTTGAAACAACCATACAGATTTTTGGGGGAAGAGATTGATCTCTTGGTTCCATGTTTATTTCCCAATTGAGGAAAATTCCAGGGACAATGCTAACAGCAATGCAAGATTTGCCCCCAGGAAAAACTTGATGTTGTTGACAATTAGCCAGTGGCACACAAGAATCCCAAGTCGGAATGAAAATATCAAATGTCGACCAACAAGTGATGTTTGTCTGCAGACTTACTTACCCATCCACCGCTATTTGCAATAAAGTTTCCGGCATGCTGAACCAGTCCCCTTGTGGCCGCAGCACTAAGTGCAGCAACCGTCGTTTCCCGATCTCCACCAGCAGCACAACGTGCCAGTGCAATCTCAGCAGTGAAGGCAAACAAGCTCACAATGCGACCCCAGTTGGTGATGCCATCGCTGAAAACCTCAGCGGCCACTGCTTCGAGTGCGGCCGCCGCGCCAACGTTGCAGCACGACTCGCTGCACAGGCTCTGCTTGTAGCTTGACAATGCAACAGAATGTCTGGAAAAAAAGATGGCCTGCAGTCGATCCTCAAGGAACACACTAAACAAGAACACGTTTTGTTGAGTTACACCATTTTGATTATAATAGCAGGAGAAAAAAAAATAACAAGTACAGACATTCAAAGTACCCCACCTCCATACCAAATAAATAAATAAATAACAAATACAGATACATTCAAAGTACCCCACCTCCATACCAAATAAATAAATAAATAACAAATACAGATACATTCAAAGTACCCCACCTCCATACCAAATAAATAAATAAATATATAACAAATACAGATACATTCAAAGTACCCCACCTCCATACCAAATAAATAAATAAATAACAAATACAGATACATTCAAAGTACAACGCCTCCATACCAAATAAATAAATAAATAACAAATACAGATACATTCAAAGCACACCGCCTCCATACCAAATAAATAAATAAATAACAAATACAGATACATTCAAAGCACACCGCCTCCATACCAAATAAATAAATAAATAACAAATACAGATACATTCAAAGCACACCGCCTCCATACCAAATAAATAAATAAATAACAAATACAGAGACATTCAAAGTACCCCACCTCCATACCAAATAAATAAATAAATAACAAATACAGATACATTCAAAGCACACCACCTCCATACCAAATAAATAAATAAATAACAAACACAGATACATTCAAAGTACCCCACCTCCATACCAAATAAATAAATAAATAACAAATACAGATACATTCAAAGCACACCGCCTCCATACCAAATAAATAAATAAATAACAAATACAGATACATTCAAAGCACACCGCCTCCATACCAAATAAATAAATAAATAACAAATACAGATACATTCAAAGCACACCGCCTCCATACCAAATAAATAAATAAATAACAAATACAGATACATTCAAAGTACCCCACCTCCATACCAAATAAATAAATAAATAACAAATACAGATACATTCAAAGCACACCGCCTCCATACCAAATAAATAAATAAATAACAAATACAGATACATTCAAAGCACACCGCCTCCATACCAAATAAATAAATAAATAACAAATACAGATACATTCAAAGTACACCGCCTCCATACCAAATAAATAAATAAATAACAAATACAGATACATTCAAAGTACCCCACCTCCATACCAAATAAATAAATAAATAACAAATACAGATACATTCAAAGCACACCGCCTCCATACCAAATAAATAAATAAATAACAAATACAGATACATTCAAAGCACACCGCCTCCACACCAAATAAATAAATAAATAACAAATACAGATACATTCAAAGCACACCGCCTCCATACCAAATAAATAAATAAATAACAAATACAGATACATTCAAAGTACAACGCCTCCATACCAAATAAATAAATAAATAACAAATACAGATACATTCAAAGTACACCGCCCCATGCTAAATAAATAAATAAATAACAAATACAAATACATTCAAAGTACAATGCCTCCATACCAAATAAATAAATAACAAATACAGGTACATTCAAAGTTCACTGCCCCATGCTAAATAAATAAATAAATAACAAATACAGATACATTCAAAGTACCCCACCTCCATACCAAATAAATAAAGAAATAACAAATACAGATACATTCAAAGTACCCCACCTCCATACCAAATAAATAAATAAATAACAAATACAGATACATTCAAAGTACCCCACCTCCATACCAAATAAATAAATAAAT
Source organism: Myxine glutinosa (assembly GCF_964187855.1). Taxonomy (NCBI): domain Eukaryota; kingdom Metazoa; phylum Chordata; class Myxini; order Myxiniformes; family Myxinidae; genus Myxine; species Myxine glutinosa. The sequence continues at coordinate 53,301,419 of NC_136270.1, forward strand.
AACAAATACAGATACATTCAAATTACAACGCCTCCATACCAAATAAATAAATAAATAACAAATACAGATACATTGAAAGTACACCGCCCCATGCTAAATAAATAAATAAATAAATAAATTTAAAAAAACATTTTTCATTCATGTTCAAAAAACATGTATTTATTCAAATAAATAAATAAATAACAAATACAAATACATTCAAAGTACCCCACCTCCATACCAAATAAATAAATAAATAACAAGTACAGACATGCAAAGCACACCACCTCCATACCAAATAAATAAATAAATAACAAATACAGATACATTCAAAGCACACCACCTCCATACCAAATAAATAAATAAATAACAAATACAGATACATTCAAAGCACACCGCCTCCATACCAAATAAATAAATAAATAACAAATACAGATACATTCAAAGCACACCGCCTCCATACCAAATAAATAAATAACAAATAAAGATACATTCAAAGTACACCGCCCCATGCTAAATAAAGAAATAAATAACAAATACAAATACATTCAAAGTACAACGCCCCCATGCCAAATAAATAAATAAATAACAAGTACAGACACATTCAAAGCACACCACCACCATACCAAATAAATAAATAAATAAATAACAAATACAAATACATTCAAAGCACACCGCCTCCATACCAAATAAATAAATAAATAACAAATACAGGTACATTCAAAGTACACCACCCCATGCTAAATAAATAAATAAATAACAAATACAAATACATTCAAAGTACAACGCCCCCATACCAAATAAATAAATAAATAACAAATACAGATACATTCAAAGTACGCCGCCCCATGCTAAATAAATAAATAAATAACAAGTACAGACACATTCAAAGTATACCGCCTCCATAACCAAATAAATAAATAAATAACAAACAAGTACAGATACATTCAAAGTACACCGCCCCCTTGCCAAATAATTAAATATCCTACAGCGCGGCATTGCCGGGGCGCCTCGGGCGCCCGGAAATACCGCAATGCAGCTCATTGAGGCTGCATTGGGAGGGAGAGGTGTACACTAATTGATTGATTAATTGTATAGTTAAAATCAATAAAAGATTATCACAAAATATTTTCATAATCAATTGGCTAATAGCATAACTAAACCACTAGTGCTTCATCAGAAGATGTATCTTATTAAATAAGTCATTCAAAAAAATTAAATAATTAATCGATTAATCAATAAATAATTAATCGATTAAATGATTAATCAATAAATCAAAAATATCCTTGATAGCCACATCACTTGGTCACTGTCATGTCCAAATATTAGCTTCCCAGCTCAAAAGGTGCCTGAGATATTGGCCAAATGAGAAAGAAAATAAATAAATGATTAATAATGAAAATAAATAAATAATAATCATTAAAAAATTAAATTATTAATCAATTCGGTCATAGAACACATAAACCACCACCATTTCATCAGAATCTGTAACTTAAAAAAAAAAAAAATTAGTCATTAATCGAATAATTAAATAATTAATCGATTAATTGCTTAATTGATTAATTAATAAATCAAAAATAGCATTTGCAGCCAAATCACCTGGTCATTGGCATGTCCTAATATCAGCTTCCTAACTCAAAAGGTGCCTGAGTTAATGGTCAGAAGAGAAAGGAAATTTGATTAATTAAATAAGTACTTAATTAATCGCTAATAATTAAATAACTCCTCAATTAATTGATTATTCCCAAAACAAAAAATACCCTTTTTGACAAAGGACTTGCTCACTACTGTGCCGAAATTTCAGCTTCCTAGCTCAAAGGATGGCTGAGATATCGTCCGGACAAACAAACAAACAAGAAAGAAAACAAGAAAACAAGAAAACAAGTACACATACATTCAAAGTACACCGCCCCATGCCAAATAATTAAATATGCTGCAGCGCGGCATTGCCGGGGCGCCTCCGGTGCCCGGCAATACCGCAGTGCAGCTCATTGAGGCTGCATTGGGAGGGAGAGGTGTACATTAATTGATTGATTAATTGTAAAATTTAAATCAATAAAAGATTATCACAAAATATTTCCATAATCAATTGGCTAATCGCATAACTAAACCACTAGTGCTTCATCCGAAGATGTATCTTTTAGAAATTTAATTAAATAAGTCATTTATAAAAAATTAAATAATTAATTGATTACTCAATAAATAATTAATCGATTAATCAATAAATAATTAATAGATGAAATGATTAATCAATAAATCAAAAATATCCTTGATAGCCACATCACTTGGTCACTCATGTCCAAATATTAGCTTCCCAGCTCAAAAGGTGCCTGAGATATTGGCCAAATGAGAAAGAAAATAAATAAATGATTAATAATGAAAATAAATAAATAATAATCATAAAAAAATTAAATTATTAATCAATTTGGTCAGAGAACACATAAACTACCACTATTTCATCAGAATCTGTAACTTTAAAAAAAAAACTTTTTTGTCATTAATCGAATAATTAAATAATTAATCGATTAATTGATTAATTAATAAATCAAAAATATCCTTTGCAGCCAAATCACCTGGTCATTGGCATGTCCAAATATCAGCTTCCTAACTCAAAAGGTGCCTGAGTTAATGGTCAGAAGAGAAAGGAAATTTGATTAATTAAATAAGTACTTAATTAATCGCTAATAATTAAATAACTCCTCAATTTATTGATTAATCAAAAAACAAAAAATACCGTTTTTGACAAAGCACTTTCTCACTATTGTGCCAAAATTTCAGCTTCCTAGCTCAAAGGATGGCTGAGATATCGTCCGGACAAACAAACAAGAAAGCAAGAAAACAAGCAAGAAAACAAGCAAGAAAATAAACAACCAGAGTGAAAACTGAGTACTCTCTTTCAGCGTGCGTCACTGCCGAACCCCCTTCGGTGCCCGGCAATGACGATTTGCAATGCCTGGAGGTGGCATAGGAAAGGAGCGGTGCACAACAAGAAAGAAAACAAACAAACAAACAAACAACCAGAGTGAAAACTGAGTACTCTCTTTCAGCGTGCGTCACTGCCGAGCCCCCTTCGGTGCCCAGCAATGACGATTTGCAATGCCTGGAGATGGCATAGGAAAGGAGCGGTGTACAATACAGATTCATTCAAAGCACACCGCCTCCATACCAAATAAATAAATAAACAACAAATACAGATTCATTCAAAGCACACCGCCTCCATACCAAATAAATAAATAAATAACAAATACAGATTCATTCAAAGCACACCGCCTCCATACCAAATAAATAAATAAATAACAAATACAGATACATTCAAAGCACAACGCCTCCATACCAAATAAATAAATAAATAACAAATACAGATACATTCAAAGCACACCGCCTCCATACCAAATAAATAAATAAATAACACATACAGATACATTCAAAGCACACCACCTCCATACCAAATAAATAAATAAACAAGTACACATACATTCAAAGTACACCGCCCCATGCCAAATAATTAAATATGCTGCAGCGCGGCATTGCCGGGGTGCCTCCGGCGCCCGGCAATACCGCAGTGCAGCTCATTGAGGCTGCATTGGGAGGGAGAGGTGTACGCTAATTGATTGATTAATTGTATAATTAAAATCAATAAAAGATTATCACAAAATATTTTCATAATCAATTGGCTAATCGCATAACTAAACCACGAGTGCTTCATCCGAAGATGTATCTTTTAGAAATTTAATGAAATAAGTCATTTATAAAAAATTAAATAATTAATTGATTACTCAATAAATAATTAATCGATTAATCAATAAATAATTAATAGATGAAATGATTAATCAATAAATCAAAAATATCCTTGATAGCCACATCACTTGGTCACTCATGTCCAAATATTAGCTTCCCAGCTCAAAAGGTGCCTGAGATATTGGCCAAATGAGAAAGAAAATAAATAAATGATTAATAATGAAAATAAAGAAATAATAATCATAAAAAAATTAAATTATTAATCAATTCGGTCACAGAACACATAAAGCACCACCATTTCATCAGAATCTGTAACTGGGAAGAAAAGAAAAAAAATTGTCATTAATCAAATAATTAAATAATTAATCGATTAATTGATTAATTGATCAATAAATCAAAAATATCCTTGATAGCCACATCACTTGGTCACTCATGTCCAAATATTAACTTCTGAGCTCAAAAGGTGCCTGAGATATTGGCCAAATGAGAAAGATAAATAAATGATTAATAATGAAAATAAATAAATAATAATCATAAAAAAATTAAATTATTAATCAATTCGGTCAGAGAACAAATAAACCACCACCATTTCATCAGAATCTGTAACTTAAAAAAAAAATTTTTTTTGGTCATTCATCAAAGAATTAATTAATTAAATAAATAAATAATAAATAAATAAATAATGATCATTAAAAAAATTAAATTATTAATCAATTCGGTCAGAGAACACATAAACCACCACCATTTCATCAGAATCTGTAACTTTAAAAAAAAAATTTAGTCATTAATCGAATAATTAAATAATTAATCGATTAATTGATTGATTAATTAATAAATCAAAAATAGCGTTTGCAGCCAAATCACCTGGTCATTGGCATGTCCAAATATCAGCTTCCTAACTCAAAAGGTGCCTGAGTTAATGGTCAGAAGAGAAATGAAATTTAATTAATTAAATAAGTACTAAATTAATCGCTAATAATTAAATAACTCCTCAATTTATTGATTAATCAAAAAAAAAAATACAGTTTTTGACAAAGGACTTGCTCACTATTGTGCCGAAATTTCAGCTTCCTAGCTCAAAGGATGGCTGAGATATCGTCCGGACAAACAAACAAGAAAGAAAACAAACAAACAAACAAGTACACATACATTCAAAGTACACCGCCCCATGCCAAAAAATTAAATATGCTGCAGCGCGGCATTGCCGGGGTGCCTACGGCGTCCGGCAATACCGCAGTGCAGCTCATTGAGGCTGCATTGGGAGGGAGAGGTGTACACTAATTGATTGATTAATTGTATAATTAAAATCAATAAAAGAATATCACAAAATATTTTCATAATCAATTGGCTAATCGCATAACTAAACCACTAGTGCTTCATCCGAAGATGTATCTTTTAGAAATTTAATTAAATAAGTCATTTATAAAAAATTAAATAATTAATTGATTACTCAAGAAATAATTAATCGATTAATCAATTAATAATTAATAGATGAAATGATTAATCAATAAATCAAAAATATCCTTGATAGTCACATCACTTGGTCACTCATGTCCAAATATTAGCTTCCCAGCTCAAAAGGTGCCTGAGATATTGGCCAAATGAGAAAGAAAATAAATAAATAATTAATAATGAAAATAAATAAATAATAATCATAAAAAAATCAAATTATTAATCAATTTGGTCAGAGAACACATAAACTACCACTATTTCATTAGAATCTGTAACTTAAAAAAAAAAAATTTTTTTGTCATTAATCGAATAATTAAATAATTAATCGATTGATTGATTAATTAATAAATCAAAAATATCCTTTGCAGCCAAATCACCTGGTCATTGGCATGTCCAAATATCAGCTTCCTAACTCAAAAGGTGCCTGAGTTAATGGTCAGAAGCGAAAGGAAATTTGATTAATTAAATAAGTACTTAATTAATCGCTAATAATTAAATAACTGCTCAATTTATTGATTAATCAAAAAAAAAAATACCGTTTTTGACAAAGGACTTGCTCACTATTGTGCCGAAATTTCAGCTTCCTAGCTCAAAGGATGGCTGAGATATCGTCCAGACAAACAAACAAGAAAGAAAACAAACAAGAAAGAAAACAAGAAAGAAACCAGAGTGAAAACTGAGTACTCTCTTTCAGCGTGCGAGCCCCCTTTGGTGCCCGGCAATGACGATTTGCAATGCCTGGAGATGGCATAGGAAAGGAGCGGTGTACAACAAGAAAGAAACCAGAGTGAAAACTGAGTACTCTCTTTCAGCGTGCGTCACTGCCGAGCCCCCTTTGGTGCCCGGCAATGACGATTTGCAATGCCTGGAGATGGCATAGGTAAGGAGCGGTGTACAACAAGTACACATACATTCAAAGTACACCGCCCCCATGCCAAATAATTAAATATCCTACAGCGCGGCGGCGCCCGGCAATACCGCAATGCAGCTCATCAAGGCTGCTTTGGGAGGGAGAGGTGTTTTTTTTTTTGGTTGTTTGTTTTTTGTTTTTTTTTGTATACAAGATCGAGGCTCGTGAAAGAGCGAACATTAATCACACAGAAAGACAAACCGACACATAAAACATATAACATCGGGAGCGGTAGACAAGATGGGGAGAGAGGGGGAAGGACACAAACACAACATTTGAGAGCAGGGACCGAGAGACATGGAGACATCGAGAGATCTGAGAGAGGGCGAGGGCTTTGGGGGGGGGGGGGGGGGCATGGGAAGGGGGCGGTGGGAGAGGTATAAAACATATGGACACTGCCAGGACTTCCAGGAAAGAAGTTGGAATTTCAAACAAGGTGGATCTGGGGTGCATTAGCGGGGGTAGAAAAGATCAAGGTTTTGGATGGGGGAAGATAAGAGATGGTGGTGAACAGCTGTTTTAAAGACCTGGAGGGAGGAGTGGGATTGAAGGGAGTGAGGGAGTTTGTTCCAGAGGCGGGAGAAAAGAGGAATGAAAGAGTGAAGGTGAGCAGAGAGCCGAGATTTCGGCAGTTTAACCATCAGAGGGTTGCTGGCAGATCTTGTGCGACCTGTAGGAATATTTGGGGGACAGAGCACAGAGAGAGCTGGGGGTGCAAGGCCGGAGAGGAGTCGGTAGAAGACAGAAAGACCACCTACCTGCCTGCGGTGAGTGAGTGAAAGGCCCTCAGAGATAGCTTCATCGCGGGAGATTCCAATAATTCTGAAAGCTTTGGTTTCAACAGCGTGAAGCCGAGCTAGGTGTGAGGCAGGAGCACCGGCCCATAGGGGAGAACAGTATTCCATTGAGCTGCGGATGAAAGCCTTGTATGTGGTGAGGAGCTCAGGTGTGCCGAGGAAGGACTTCGCACGACGGAGGATACCCAGTCGGCGACTGGCTTTGGAGGCCAGCTTGGAAATGTGGTTTTCCCAAGAAAGATCATGGCAGATAGTGAGACCCAAAATCTTGAGCGACAGAACTTCTTGGAGAGGATTGTTGAGAAAGTAGATGGGAGGGTTGTCCAGTCGATCTTTTCGGAGAGACATAGTAAGAGTGTGAGATTTGTCAGGATTGAAAGACATGTTCCACTTGTTTGACCAGTCTGTGATTTTGTCCAGGTCTTCAGAGAGTGAGGAGGCAGCAGACTGCCGATCTGAGGGAAGAGGAATGGAGCGGCAGAGAGTGGAGTCATCAGCAAAGAGATAGAGAGGATTTTCGAGAGAGTCAGAGAGATCATTGATGAAGACCAGAAAAAGCACGGGGCCCAGAACACTGCCTTGGGGAACTCCAGCCTGAACAGGAAGAGGAGATGAGAGAAACCCATTCAGGGCCACACGTTGACGACGACTAGAGAGGAAGTCCGCCAGCCATGCGTGGAGATTTCCATGGATACCAAAGGAGGAGAGTTTGGTGAGCAGAGCGGGGTGCCAGACCGTGTCGAAGGCACGTGATATGTCAAGGGAGACAGCTCTAATTTCCTGTTTGGCATTGAGGACCTCCATCCATTGTTGAGACAGCAGAAGCAGCATGTCCAGAGTAGAGTGACCTGGTCTGAAACCAAATTGATGATCAGAGATCAAGCCATTGGAGAAGAGGAAAGATTTCATATCCGAAGCAATGATGGATTCCATGACTTTGCTGATAATTATTATAATTGACAATTATTATTGGGAGAAGGCTGATTGGTCTGTAGTTGCTAGGATCTGTTTTTGCACCTTTTTTGTGCAAAGCGGTGATGTTGGCTGATTTCCAAGCAGATGGCAGTTGACCTTGAGCAAAAGAGAGGGTGAAGAGAACAGAGAGAGGGTGAGATAGAGCAGCAGAGCAGGATTTTAGGACCCGTGGGCTGATGCCGTCGGGTCCAGTTGCAGAATCAGAGTCGAGGGTTGACAGAAACTTTTCCACCTTGTCAGGAGGAAAGGACACGGAGTCCAGGAGCAGCAGGGTACGACTGGGTATGGTGGGTACAGAGAGGGATGGGTTTGGGACACAAGATTTAGAGGCAAACACAGAGTTGAGGCATTCAGCTTTTTCACGTGCGGAGTCAGCTGTGTAGCCGTTTGAGGTAAGGGAGGGGATGGAGGGGGAACAAACACCAGAAACGGATTTGACCAGACGCCACCAGGATTTGGAAGAGGGAGACAGATAAGAGAGTTCGGTCTTGAGAACGGAGAGATATTGTTTCCTGGCTCTCCTGAGGGTGGACACACACTTGTTTCGGGCTTTGTGAAAGGAAATGAGATTTCCTTCCGTTGGATTTGCTTTCCAGGAGACGAAGGCAAGTTGTTTCTGGGCAACAGCCTCAGCACAAGATTCCGTGTACCATGGACGGGAGGAAGGGTATGACAACTGAAGACGAGATGGGATAAATCTGTGCATGAGAGAGAGCAATTTACTTTGGAAGAATTCCCAGGATGAGTTGATGTCAGAGGTGGTAGAGATGGGAGACCAGTCCAGATGATTGATGGCTGCTTGAAGACCGTGCCAGTTGGCCTGAGTGAAATGCCAGACTCGTCGACGCTGAGCAGGCTCCCTGAGGATGGTCAGAGAGATGTCCACTTTAACAAGGACATGATCAGATGATCCGATCGGAGCAGAAGAAGAGCAGCAGACATTTTCAGGGAAGTTAGTCATAACCAAGTCCAGAAGAGAAGATGTTCCGTTGACTGAGATCCGGGTCGGGAAATTGACAGATTGTGTCAGTCCCAGTGAGTCGCAGAAGTCCTTTGCTGAAGAGCCATGGCTGGTGAGAGAGGTACCCACACCCAGCCAACTGGCATGGTGACAATTGAAATCACCACATATGAGGAAGAGAGAGTTGGGATGAGTAGATAGAAGTTGGTCCATATCATCAGACAGCGAGATGTAGATGGAGTCATCACTGTTTGGTGGACGGTACAACACACATATGAACAAGAGGTGGGAGCGAAGGGGAAGCCATAGCCAGAGGTATTCCTGGGGGTGAGGTGGAGAGAGTGCAGTGCAGGGCGAGTGAGGAAGAGAGTTTTTGATAAAGATAGCAACCCCGCCTCCAGGACGAGGCTCAGGTCTATCATACCGGAGGAGGGAGTAGCCCGGGAGAGATACTATGGAATCAGAGACATCATAAAGGAGGAAAGTTTCTGTTAAGCAGATCACGTCTGGTTTGACAGAAGCAACCTGTATGGAGAGATCAGTTAAGTTTGAATGAAGGCCCCGGATGTTTGAGGTCCATACCGTTAATGAAGAGGAAGGGGGAGCATCAGATACAGAACATGGGGGGAGGAGGGGTAGGGTAAGATGTGGAAGAGGTGGAAGAGATAGGGAGAGCTGTTGAAGGTGTGTCAGAGATTTCAGAATAGCTCGGAGAAAGGGAAGGATGGGGCGGACAAAAGGTTTGATGGTGATTGGGTGAGCCACAATGAGGTGTTATTTGAGGAGGGGGAAGAGCGAGGCAGAAGGTTGGGGGAGATGGAGGTGAGAGTTTGAAGGGGGAAGAAGCGGGGAGGACGCTTTGAGGAGGGGGAGTGAGAGGGGGGAAATTGAGAAGCAATGAGGGTGGGGAGATTTGAAGGGGAGGGGTGAGGGGGGAGTTTGGGAGGGAAGGGACAAGGGGAGGGATTTGAAAGGGATGGGATATGGGGGAGATTTGGAGGGGAGGGGTGAGGCAGGAGTCTAGGAGGGGAGGGGCGAGGGGGCGTCTTGGCGGGGAGGGGTGAGGGGGTAGTTTAGGAGGGAGGGGGCAAGGGGGGAGATTTGAAAGGGATGGGTGATGGGGAAGATTTGGAGGGGAGGGGTGATGGGGAAGATTTGGAGGGGAGGGGTTATGGGGAAGATTTGGAGGGGAGGGGTGAGATTGGATTTTTGAAAGTGTACGATTTATGGGAAACGAACATTTATTGCAAAATGAGTTTCTTGTGACCTTCGAGTTAAAAATACGTTTAAGGACGCTGGATGGAGGATGGAGTGCAGGAGAGTTTAGGGAATGTAGAAAAAAGGCACTATAGGAGATGGATATTTTTTTTGGGATGAATTGATTTGGTGAGCAAGTCGAAAGCAGCCTTTTAAAGAAGAAGAAGAAAAAGGTGTTATAAAATATGACGGAATACATAACTTGAGGGGAAAGTGTAAACATTGAAGGTTAATGAGTGAAAACTATCTGGGGAAATGGGGGAGAAACACGTGGTCGAAGAACGAACGAACGAATAAGAATGAATAAACGAATGAGAACAGAGAAGGAAATGTTGTTTTTTTTTTTGTTGTTTTTTTTGAGTTGAGATTTACACAAGGAAGTAGGCTATGGGTGAAAAGCCTGGGAATACAGAGAACGAAAGTTATTGGATCACAAATGACGGACCGCTGAGAGAAAAACAAAGCCTCAAGGTTGTACAGTGCACACTGTACAAGGCCTCAAGACACGACACGGCAAACAGACGATCAATTTATGAAAGATAAACACCGAGAAACAACCAAAGTTGCACACAATAACTTCACACACCGAAAGATAAATACAGTTTCGACAAAATACAATTGTGAACAGACTTAACTTCGAAAAACGTGGAGACCGTGTGGAGCTTCGAAAATCCCTCCCACCGTCTCCGAGATCTCGCGAGCAGTGTATGCTAATTCATTGATTAATTGTATAATTAAAATCAATAAAAGATTATCACAAATTATTTTCTCAATCAATTGGCTTAGAGCATAACTAAACCACTCGTGCTTCATCCGAAGATGTATCTTTTAGAAATTTAATTAAATAAGTCATTAATAAAAAATTAAAGAATTAATTGATTCACCAATAAATAATTAATCGATTAAATGATTAATCAATAAATCAAAAATATCCTTGATAGCCACATCACTTGGTCACTGTCATGTCCAAATATTAGCTTCCCAGCTCAAAAGGTGCCTGAGATATTGGCCAAATGAGAAAGAAAATAAATAAATGATTAATAATGAAAATAAATAAATAATAATCATAAAAAAATTAAATTATTAATCAAATCGGTCAGAGAACACATAAACCACCACCATTTCATCAGAATCTGTAACTTAAAAAAAAAAAAAATTTTTAGTCATGAATCGAATAATTAAATAATTAATCGATTAATTGATTGATTAATTAATAAATCAAAAATAGCCTTTGCAGCCAAATCACCTGGTCATTGGCATGTCCAAATATCAGCTTCCTAACTCAAAAGGTGCCTGAGTTAATGGTCAGAAGAGAAAGGAAATTTAATTAATTAAATAAGTACTTAATGAATCGCTATTAATTAAATAACTCCTCAATTAATTGATTAATCAAAAAACAAAAAATGCGGTTTTTGACAAAGGACTTGCTCACTACTGTGCCGAAATTTCAGCTTCCAAGCTCAAAGGATGGCTGAGATATCGTCCGGACAAACAAACAAGAAAACAAGAAAACAAGAAAGCAAGAAAGCAAGAAAGAAAACAACCAGAGTGAAAACTGAGTACTCCCTTTCAGCGTGCGTCACTGCCGAGCCCCTTCGGTGCCCAGCAATGACGATTTGCAATGCCTGGAGATGGCATAGGAAAGGTGCGGTGTACAACAACAAATACAGATACATTCAAAGCACACCGCCTCCATAACAAATAAATAAATAAATAACAAATACAGATACATTCAAAGTACACCGCCCCATGCTAAATAAATAAATAAATAACAAATACAGATACATTCAAAGCACACTGCCTCCATACCAAATAAATAAATAAATAACAAATACAGATACATTCAAAGCACACCGCCTCCATACCTAATAAATAAATAAACAAGTACACATACATTCAAAGTACACCGCCCCATGCCAAATAATTAAATATGCTGCAGCGCGGCATTGCCGGGGCGCCTCCGGCGCCCGGCAATACCGCAGTGCAGCTCATTGAGGCTCCCTTGGGAGGGAGAGGTGTGCGCTAATTGATTGATTAATTGTATAATTAAAATCAATAAAAGATTATCACAAAATATTTTCATAATCAATTGGCCAATCGCATAACTAAAGCACTAGTGCTTCATCCGAAGATGTATCTTTTAGAAATTTAATTAAATAAGTCATTTATAAAAAATTAAATAATTAATTGATTACTCAATAAATAATTAATCGATTAATCAATAAATAATTAATAGATGAAATGATTAATCAATAAATCAAAAATATCCTTGATAGCCACATCACTTGGTCACTCATGTCCAAATATTAGCTTCCCAGCTCAAAAGGTGCCTGAGATATTGGCCAAATGAGAAAGAAAATAAATAAATGATTAATAATGAAAATAAAGAAATAATAATCATAAAAAAATTAAATTATTAATCAATTTGGTCAGAGAACACATAAACTACCACTATTTCATCAGAATCTGTAACTTTAAAAAAAAATTTTTTTTTGTCATTAATCGAATAATTAAATAATTAATCGATTAATTGATTAATTAATAAATCAAAAATATCCTTTGCAGCCAAATCACCTGGTCATTGACATGTCCAAATATCAGCTTCCTAACTCAAAAGGTGCCTGAGTTAATGGTCAGAAGAGAAAGGAAATTTGATTAATTAAATAAGTACTTAATTAATCGCTAATAATTAAATAACTCCTCCATTTATTGATTAATCAAAAAAAAAAAATACCGTTTTTGACAAAGGACTTGCTCACTATTGTGCCGAAATTTCAGCTTCCTAGCTCAAAGGATGGCTGAGATATCGCCCGGACAAACAAACAAGAAAGAAAACAAGTACACATACATTCAAAGTACACCGCCCCATGCCAAATAATTAAATATGCTGCAGCGCGGCATTGCCGGGGCGCCTCCGGCGCCCGGCAATACCGCAGTGCAGCTCATTGAGGCTGCATTGGGAGGGAGAGGTGTACACTAATTGATTGATTAATTGTATAATTAAAATCAATAAAAGATTATCACAAAATATTTTCATAATCAATTGGCTAATCGCATAACTAAACCAGTAGTGCTTCATCCGAAGATGTATCTTTTAGAAATTTAATTAAATAAGTCATTTATAAAAAATTAAATAATTAATTGATTACTCAATAAATAATTAATCGATTAATCAATAAATACTTAATAGATGAAATGATTAATCAATAAATCAAAAATATCCTTGATAGCCACATCACTTGGTCACTCATGTCCAAATATTAGCTTCCCAGCTCAAAAGGTGCCTGAGATATTGGCCAAATGAGAAAGAAAATAAATAAATGATTAATAATGAAAATAAATAAATAATAATCATAAAAAAATTAAATTATTAATCAATTTGGTCAGAGAACACATAAACTACCACTATTTCATCAGAATCTGTAACTTACAAAAAAAAATTTTTTTTGTCATTAATCGAATAATTAAATAATTAATCGATTAATTGATTAATTAATAAATCAAAAATATCCTTTGCAGCCAAATCACCTGGTCATTGGCATGTCCAAATATCAGCTTCCTAACTCAAAAGGTGCCTGAGTTAATAATGGTCAGAAGATAAATGAAATTTAATTAATTAAATAAGTACTTAATTAAACGCTAATAATTAAATAACTCCTCAATTAATTGATTATTCAAAAAACAAAAAATACCGTATTTGACAAAGGACTTGCTCACTACTGTGCCGAAATTTCAGCTTCCTAGCTCAAAGGATGGCTGAGATATCGTCCGGACAACCAAGAAAGAAAGAAAACAAGAAATCAACCAGAGTGAAAACTGAGTACTCTCTTTCAGCGTGCGTCACTGCCGAGCCCCCTTCGGTGCCCAGCAATGACGATTTGCAATGCCTGGAGATGGCATAGGAAAGGTGCGGTGTACAACAAGAAAACAAGAAAACAAGAAAGAAACCAGAGTGAAAACTGAGTACTCTCTTTCAGCGTGCGTCACTGCCGAGCCCCCTTTGGTTCCCAGCAATGACGATTTGCAATGCCTGGAGATGGCATAGGAAAGGAGCGGTGTACAATAACAAATAAAGATACATTCAAAGTACACCGCCCCTTGCTAAATAAATAAATAACAACTACAGATACATTCAAAGTACACCGCCTCCATACCAAATAAATAAATAAATAACAAATACAGATACATTCAAAGCACACCTCCTCCATACCAAATAAATAAATAAATAACAAACAAGTACACATACATTCAAAGTACACCGCCCCATGCCAAATAATTAAATATGCTGCAGCGCGGCATTGCCGGGGCGCCTCAGGCGCCCGGCAATACCGCAGTGCAGCTCATTGAGGCTGCATTGGGAGGGAGACGTGTACACTAATTGATTGATTAATTGTATAATTAAAATCAATAAAAGATTATCACAAAATATTTTCATAATCAATTGGCTAATCGCATAACTAAACCACTAGTGCTTCATCCGAAGATGTATCTTTTAGAAATTTAATTAAATAAGTCATTTATAAAAAATTAAATAATTAATTGATTACTCAATAAATAATTAATCGATTAATCAATAAATAATTAATAGATGAAATGATTAATCAATAAATCAAAAATATCCTTGATAGCCACATCACTTGGTCACTCATGTCCAAATATTAGCTTCCCAGCTCAAAAGGTGCCTGAGATATTGGCCAAATGAGAAAGAAAATAAATAAATGATTAATAATGAAAATAAATAAATAATAATCATAAAAAAATTAAATTATTAATCAATTTGGTCAGAGAACACATAAACTACCACTATTTCATCAGAATCTGTAACTTTAAAAAAAAAATTTTTTTTGTCATTAATCGAATAATTAAATAATTAATCGATTAATTGATTAATTAATAAATCAAAAATATCCTTTGCAGCCAAATCACCTGGTCATTGGCATGTCCAAATATCAGCTTCCTAACTCAAAAGGTGCCTGAGTTAATAATGGTCAGAAGAGAAATGATATTTAATTAATTAAATAAGTACTTAATTAAACGCTAATAATTAAATAACTCCTCAATTAATTGATTATTCAAAAAACAAAAAATACCGTATTTGACAAAGGACTTGCTCACTACTGTGCCGAAATTTCAGCTTCCTAGCTCAAAGGATGGCTGAGATATCGCCCGGACAACCAAGAAAACAAACAACCAGAGTGAAAACTGAGTACTCTCTTTCAGCGTGCGTCACTGCCGAGCCCCCTTTGGTGCCCGGCAATGACGATTTGCAATGCCTGGAGATGGCATAGGAAAGGAGCGGTGTACAATAAAGATACATTCAAAGTACACCGCCCCATGCTAAATAAATAAATAAATAACAAATACAGATACATTCAAAGCACACCGCCTCCATACCAAATAAATAAATAAATAACAAATACAGATACATTCAAAGTACACCGCCCCATGCTAAAGAAATAAATAAATAACAAATACAGATACATTCAAAGCACACCGCCTCCATACCAAATAAATAAATAAATAACAAAAACAGATACATTCAAAGCACACCGCCTCCATACCAAATAAATAAATAAATAACAAATAAAGATAATAATAATAATAATAATAATTCATTTATTTTGTATAGCGCTTTTCAAGTAGCCCAAAGGCGCTTTGACAGAGTGGAAAACATAATGCATAACAATACATGAAAACCACAATTGCAAAAAGACAAGAATCAATAGGGAAATATTTAAAGCAAAAGGAGGGAGAAGGAGAAGAGATAGTCAGGGGTTAAATGCTGTGGGTTGAATGTTGAATGCAGTGTTGAACAGGTGGGTCTTTAGTGATGTTTTGAATGTGGTGAGTGAGGAGGAGTCTCTGATGGTGTGAGGTAGTGAGTTCCAGAGGGTGGGAGCAGCGATGGAGAAGGCCCTGTCCCCCCAGGATCTGAATTTGGTCCGGATGGAGGGGGTCAGGAGGTTGGTACCAGCAGAGCGGAGGTTGCGGGTGGGAGTGTGTCTGGAGAGGAGGTCAGCCAGGTAGGATGGGGCCAGGTTATGGAGGGCTTTGTATGTCAAGAGGAGGATTTTGTACTGGATTCTCTGGGGGATGGGGAGCCAGTGAAGCTTGTAAAGGACGGGGGTGATGTGGTCACGGGTCCGGGAATGGGTGAGTAGACGGGCAGCGGAGTTCTGAATGTATTGGAGTTTATTGGTGATTTTTGAGGGTGAACCATAGAGGAGGCTATTGCAGTAGTCCAGACGGGAGGTGATGAAGGCGTGGATGAGGGTTTCTGCAGCCGTGGAGGAGAGGGATGAGCGGAGACGGGCAATGTTTTTCAGGTGAAAGAAGGCTGACTTTGTGATCTGTTTAGTGTATTTGTCGAAGGAGAGGGTTTGGTCAAAGATGACGCCAAGATTCCGGATGTGAGGGGAGGTGGATACTGGGATACCGTCGATGTTGAGGGCAAAGTTATGGGTGGATTTTGTGAGCGTTTTTGGGCCAATGATGATTATTTCAGATTTATCACAGTTAAGCTTGAGGAAGTTGATTTGAAGCCAGGATTTTATTTCAGTGATGCAGTTTGTCAGGATAGAGTGGGTGTCGGTGGAGACGGACTTGGTGGAGATGAAAAGCTGGATGTCATCGGCGAAGCAGTGGAATTGGAGACCATGACGGCGGATCAAGTGACCGAGGGGGGACAGGTAAAGGATGAAGAGGAGGGGGCCAAGAACTGAACCTTGGGGGACACCTTGGGGGAGGGAAGCAGTGGGGGATTTGCAGTTATTGATGGAGATGAACTGGCGTCTGTCAGAGAGGTATGATTTAATCCAAGAGAGGGCAGTGCCGGTAACGTTAAAGGTGGATTCAAGTCGGGTGAGGAGGATGGTGTGATCGATGGTGTCAAAGGCAGCGCTGAGGTCGAGGAGGACGAGAATGTTGAGGTTGCCAGCGTCAGAGGAGAGGAGAAGGTCATTGGTGATTTTGAGGAGAGCAGTTTCAGTACTGTGGTTGGACCGGAATCCGGATTGGAATGTTTCATACAGATTATTGGCAGAGAGGTGATGTTTGAGTTGAGTGGCTACAGCGCGTTCCAAAACTTTTGACAGAAAGGGTAGGTTGGAGATGGGTCTGAAGTTGTTTAGGGTGTCAGGGTTTAGACCAGGTTTTTTTAGAATGGGGGTAACAGCAGCAATTTTGAGGGAAGGTGGGACGATGCCTGTAGACAGGGAGGAGTTTATTGTTGCAATGATAAGTGGAGAGAGAGCAGGGAGGGAGGCCTTGACAAAGCTGGAGGGGATGGGGTCAAGAGTGCAGGTGGCAGTTTTCATTCCTATGAGGAGTTCAGAGAGGTCAGTAGGGGAGATTGGGGAGAACCGAGACAGGGGATGGCAGGACAAGGGGGGGCAGGTGGTTGGAGGGGGAGCGGGTGCAGCGGTGGTCAAGCTGTTGTAGATGTTGTCAATTTTGCGTTGGAAGAAAGAGAGGAAGGAGATGCAGTTGTCTATTGTGAATGACTGGGTGGTGGTGTTCAGGGAGCGGAGGAGTTTGTTTATTGTCGAGAAGAGTGCTTTTGGGTTTCCGGAGCCAGAGTGGATAATTTGAGAGTAGTAGGCGGAGCGGGCGCGGGAGAGGGCATCTTTGTAGTGTTGTAGGTGGTCCTTGTAGGCTTGGGAGTAAACTGTGAGACCTGTTTTATTGCAGAGTCTTTCAAGTTGACGAGCACGATTTTTCATCAGGCGGAGTTCGGGGGTAAACCAGGGAGCAGAATGGGTGAAAGAAACTGTTTTGGTTTTTACAGGTGCAAGCTGGTCAAGGCAGGAGGAGAGAGTGTGGTTGTAGTAGTCAGTGAGGTCGGAAGGGGTGTGGAGGTCAACGAAGGGAGAAGTGGACATTTTTTCAGAGAGGGTGGATGAGAATGAGGTAGGTGAAAGAGCGTTTAGGTGACGGAAGGTGATAGTGCGATAATGTCTTGGTGTTGGGGTGGGGATGTTGATGGTCATAGTGATAGCTAAGTGGTCAGAGAGGGTGAGGTCGGAGTCAGAGAGATGGTGCAAATTTAATCCAGTGGAGCATACAAGGTCCAAAATGTGACCACGGATATGGGTAGGAAAGTCGACATGTTGAGTGAGGTTAAAGCAGGTGAGTAAATAAGTGAAGTCAGTGGTTATTGTGGAGTCAGTGGAGTCCATGTGGATATTGAAATCACCAAGGAGGAGGATTGAGGGGGAGAGGGAACATAGCTGGGTCAGAAAGTAGGAGAAGTCAGACAGGAATGTTGGGTGTGGTTTGGGAGGGCGGCAGACGACAGCCATGACTGACTGCGTGCGACCGGAGAGTTTAAAAGCCAGGTGTTCAAATGATGAGGATGAGGTGATGGGGATGAGGCTGGTACTGATGTCTTGACGGTGGATAACGGCAATTCCACCACCTCGGCCCTCCGAGCGTGGTTTATGGACGTAGGAATATCCATTGGGTGTGGTGAGGTTGAGTGTGTAGTAGTCCAGAGGTTGTTGCCAGGTTTCGAAGAGACAGAGAAAGTCCAGTTTGTTATCCAGGATGTATTCGTTCAGGATGAGGCATTTGTTGTTGAGGGACCGGGTGTTGAACAGGGTGAGCTTGATGTTGTTTTGAACAGCAGGGATGAATTCATTCAAAGTACACCAGATACATTCAAAGTACACCGCCCCATGCTAAATAAATAAATAAATAACAAATACAAATACGTACATTCAAAGTACAACGCCCCCATGCCAAATAAATAAATAAATAACAAATACAGATACATTCAAAGTACACTGCCCCATGCTAAATAAATAAATAAATAACAAATACAGATACATTCAAAGTATACCGCCTCCATACCAAATAAAAAATAAATAAATAACAACGACAGATACATTCAAAGTACACCGCCTCCATACCAAACAAATAAATAAATAACAAATACAGGTACATACCAAATAAATAAATAACAAATACAGATACATTCAAAGTACACCGCCCCATGCTAAATAAATAAATAACAAATACAGATACATTCAAAGTATACCGCCTCCATACCAAATAAATAAATAAATAAACATATGTCACCCACAGGGTGAACCGTATCTTGCCAAAATGTGAAAATTCCGTTTTTTCGTCATGACGTCATCAAATGACGTCATCAAATGACGTCATAGCGTCAAACTGTTTACAGATCTGGGAAGCACTCATCAAGGGCATTCATATGAGGTATTACTCGATATGGTACCTACGATTTCAAAATTTGACCTTGGGGTCAATAATTTTCGACCTCCAGCGCTAACCATGAAGGTCAAGGCCGATCGCCACCAAAAACTAATCAGCTGAGCGCCGGACCATATACTAGATTCCCATGAAGTTTGGAGACGATCCGATCAAAGTTACTCAAAAAATTAGTGTTTCGTCGACCTCCATGATTGGCCGCAAAGTGACCTTGACCTTTGACCTTGACCTTCATAATTTTGTGTGCTAAAGGGTATCTCTAAAAGACTCTGATATGCGAACTTACAAGAGTTTCCAAAGGGAACTGTGCTCTACAGAGTGACCTAAACAATGCGAACTAAAGCAATACAATATACATGAAAAGTGCAGTTTTTTCGTCATAACGCCGTCAAATGACGTCACATTGTCAAACTAGTTATATGTTTGGAAAGCACTCAACAAGGGCTTCAATTTGAGGTACTACTCGATATGGTAACTGAAACTTGAAAATTTTACCTTTTGGTCAAAATTGAATGACCTTCAAAATGACCTTGAAGGTCAAGGCTGATCGACACCAAAAACTAATCAACTGAGCGCCATACCACACCCTATATACCCACCAAGTTTGGAGATCATAAGATCAAAGTTACTCAAAAAATAAGGGTTTCGTAATTTGACCTTGGGGTCAATAATTTTCGACCTCCAGCGCTAACCATGAAGGTCAAGGCCGATCGCCACCAAAAACTAATCAGCTGAGCGCCGGACCATATACTAGATTCCCATGAAGTTTGGAGACGATCCGATCAAAGTTACTCAAAAAATAAGGGTTTCGTTGACCTCCATGATTGACCGCAAAGTGACCTTGACCTTTGACCTTGACCTTCAAAATTTTGTGTGCTGAAGGGTATCTCTATAGGACTCTGATATGCGAAGTTACAGGAGTTTCCAATAATAACTGTGGTCTACAGAGTGATCTAAACGTGAAAAAAAAATGATTAACCACAAACAAAAAAACAAAATAAACATATGTCACCCACAGAGTGAACCGTATCTTGCCAAGTGACCTTGACCTTTGACCTTGACCTTAATAATTTCGTATGGTGAATAGTATGTCTTCATGACCAACGCACATGAAATATTGAAAGATTTTGATGAGAACTGAGGAAATAATTTTTTCATGAAAATTCCGTTTTTTCGTCATGACGTCATCAAATGACGTCATAGCGTCAAACTGTTTACAGATCTGGGAAGCACTCATCAAGGGCATTCATATGAGGTATTACTCGATATGGTACCTACGATTTCAAAATTTGACCTTGGGGTCAATAATTTTCGACCTCCAGCGCTAACCATGAAGGTCAAGGCCGATCGCCACCAAAAACTAATCAGCTGAGCGCCGGACCATATACTAGATTCCCATGAAGTTTGGAGACGATCCGATCAAAGTTACTCAAACAATTAGTGTTTCGTCGACCTCCATGATTGGCCGCAAAGTGACCTTGACCTTTGACCTTGACCTTCATAATTTTGTGTGCTAAAGGGTATCTCTAAAAGACTCTGATATGCGAACTTACAAGAGTTTCCAAAGGGAACTGTGCTCTACAGAGTGACCTAAACAATGCGAACTAAAGCAATACAATATACATGAAAAGTGCAGTTTTTTCGTCATAACGCCGTCAAATGACGTCACATTGTCAAACTAGTTATATGTTTGGAAAGCACTCAACAAGGGCTTCAATTTGAGGTACTACTCGATATGGTAACTGAAACCTGAAAATTTTACCTTTTGGTCAAAATTGAATGACCTTCAAAATGACCTTGAAGGTCAAGGCCGATCGACACCAAAAACTAATCAGCTGAGCGCCATACCACACCCTATATACCCACCAAGTTTGGAGATCATAAGATCAAAGTTACTCAAAAAATAAGGGTTTCGTAATTTGACCTTGGGGTCAATAATTTTCGACCTCCAGCGCTAACCATGAAGGTCAAGGCCGATCGCCACCAAAAACTAATCGGCTGAGCGCCGGACCATATACTAGATTCCCATGAAGTTTGGAGACGATCCGATCAAAGTTACTCAAAAAATTAGTGTTTCGTCGACCTCCATGATTGACCACAAAGTGACCTTGACCTTTGACCTTGACCTTCAAAATTTTGTGTGCTGAAGGGTATCTCTATAGGACTCTGATATGCGAAGTTACAGGAGTTTCCAATAATAACTGTGGTCTACAGAGTGATCTAAACGTGAAAAAAAATGATTAACCACAAACAAACAAAAAAACAAACATACAAGGTGACTGATACATCTTGCAAAAACTTCGTTTTGGCAAGATAAAAACAAAAAAACAAACAAACAAACATACAAGCTGACTGATACATCTTGCAAAAACTTCGTTTTGGCAAGATAATAAATAACAACTACAGATACATTCAAAGTACACCGCCTCCATACCAAATAAATAAATAAAGAACAAATACAGGTACATACATTCAAAGTACACCGCCTCCATACCAAATAAATAAATAAATAACAAATACAGGTACATTCAAAGTTCACTGCCCCATGCTAAATAAATAACAAATACAGATACATTCAAAGTACAACGCCCCATGCTAAATAAATAAATAAATAAGAAATAGAGGTACATTCAAAGTACAACGCCCCATGCTAATAAATAAATAAATAACAAATACACATACATTCCAAGTACAACGCCCCATGCTAAATAAATAAATAAATAACAAATACAGATACAAAGTACAACACCCCCAAGCTAAATAAATTAATAACATCCTCCAGCGCGGCATTGATGGGGCACCTTTGGCACCCGGCGATACCACCATGCAGCACATAGACTGCATTGGGAGGGAGAGGTGAACAATAAATTGATTGATTAATTGCGTAATTAAAATCAATAAATAGTAATCGTAAAATAATTTCTTCATCAATTGGCTAATACCAATAGCATACATCAACTACCAGTTTTCATCCAAAGCTGTAACTTTTTGAAAATTAACTAAGACATTAATCTGAAAAAAATAAATGATGAATTGACTAATCAATAAATAATTAATCGATTAATTAATTAATTAATCAAAAATATCCTTTACAGCCAAATCACTTGGTCATTGTCACGTCCAAATATCAGCTTCCTAGCTCAAAAGGTCCCCTAGATATTTCCCAGATGAGAAAGGAAATAAATAAGTACTTAATAAATCGATAATAATTAATTAATTACTCAATTAATTTATTAAACAAAAAAATCCCGTTTTTGCCAAAGCATGTGCTCACTATTGTGCCCAAATTTCAGCGTCCTAGCTCAAAGGATGGTTGAGATATCACCTGACAAACAAATAAACAAACAAGAAAGAAAGAAAGAAAGAAAGAAAGAAACTGGAGTGAAAACTGAGGACTCCCTTTCAGCGTGCGTCATGCAGTGCCTGGAAATGGAATAGGACAGGAACGGTGTACAATACCACGTACCACGGCATGACAGCAAGTAAAAATACCATGGACCACGACACGACAGTAAGTAAAAGTACCACGACAGAAAAGCCTTATCACATTATTATATAGAAAGAGAAGAGAAGATCCGAACCCTCCTCCACAGAGAAGCAAAGTTTGTATTCTTAGCGACTCAACACAACAAAGAGGATTAGCACACACACATACATACACACATATACACATATATATGCACACACACACACACACGGCCAAATCGATTTGGTGCCCACGGGCACCCCAAGTATGTATGCAAAATTTGAGGGAAGTTGAACAAGCAGTTTTCGATGTTAAAGTCAGAGGTCATTCCGAGTAAAATCAAACATTAATATCTAAAAGAACAAATTCCAAGACTGGATTACAAACTACAACTGCCAATCATAATGAAAACTGCCACTTTACAACTGCTGGCAGTGATGACCGGTTTCCTCCGCCTTCCCGTTTTGATACAACCCCGCTTTCATCGGACACGTGTGACACATGACGTCCTCTTTATAAAAAGGAATTCAGTTTTGTATTTTAAACTTTTCTTTTTAAACGAGGGGTCCTCGAGGTCCTATGGGTCTTTTAAGTCATCGGGGGTCTTTGGAGTCTTTGGGGTATTTTGGGTCTTCAGAGTCCTCAGGGTCTTTTTGGATCCTCGGGGTATTTTGGGTCCTCGGGGTCTTTTGGGTCCTTGGGGTCTTTTGGGTCATTGGGGTGTTATGAGTCCTCAGGGTCTTTTGTGTCTTCGTGTCCTCTGGTTCTTCACCATATGTAAGGCTCTTCTGGGTACTTTGGGGTCTTGGGGGACTTAAAAGTAAAATGGGTCTCAGCAGTCCAAAGTGTCGAAAGGTACATTGCTCTCGTACATAATAGACGTACATTAATTAATAGATAGGCATCGGACACACGTGACACACAACGTCCTCTTTATAACACTGAATTCAGTGTTGTATTTAAAAAAAAATTAATGAGCGGTTCTCGTGATATTCGGTGTCTTCGGAGTCTTTGGAGTCTTTGAAGTCTTTGAAGTCCTCGGAGTCTTTGGAGTAGTCAGGGTCTTTTGGGTCCTCGTGATCCTCTGGTTCTTCGTGGTATTTAAGGGTCTTCATGGTATTTTGTGGCTTGGATCATGCCTTATTAGATCATGCTTAAGGGTCTTGGAGGTCTTGGGTGTCTTAAAGGTTCTTCAAAGGTCTAATGGGTCTGAGCAGTCCAAAGTGTCGAAAGGTACATTCTGATAGTACATAATTAATATACGTACGTAATTAATAGATGGGATGCCAAAATTCAAACAGTACGTAATTAATAGATATGCTGAAAAGTCACAAGGCTGGAGAAGAAAATAATGTGATGTTTTTCTTCTTCTCTTCTTCTTCTTCAAACAATACCAACTTCTGGCTTCCAGACAGTACAACCAATCATGTTGAGATTTTAAACACTTAATCCACTTGATGACAGCTACAATACTTTAAAGTTTCACAATGACCAATTAAGCAGTTCAAGAGATAGAAGGTTTATTAGATTTTCGTTCAATTATTTGATAGAATGTGCAAATACCTTTTGACGACCTGGCTGTGCAACCTCGAGTAATCTTCACCTGTCGCCGTCTCCTCACGTCAGTCAACAAAGATGTGTTGCCCACCTCACAAATTAGCAATGTTATATATGAGTATAAGTGCCGATGTGAAGCTCGGTACGTGGGCAGTACAACCCAAAGGTTGGCTGAGCGTATCAAACAGCATGTCCGGATGTCCCCCTGGAGATTCTAGCAAAGAACTTGGGAGTGAGGACTCAACCGGTACGAGCATGCAAGAACGTTCAAGGACCGTCGGCCATTTCTTCTTCTTCTTCTGCCATTGCAAGGCACTTGGATGCCAACCCCGATTGTGCAGACCAGTACAATGCAGATACCATACATGACCAAAAGTATGTGGACACCTGAATATCACACATCTCATTCCAAAATCATGGGCATTAATATGGAGTTGGTCTCCCCTTTGCTGCGATAACAGCCTCCACTATTCTGGGAAGGCTTTCCACGAGATGTTGGAACATTGTTGCGGGATTTGCTTCCATTCAGCCACGAGTGCATTACTGAGGTCGGGCACTGATGTTGGGAGATTAGGCCTGGCTCGCTGTCGGTGTTCCAATTCATCCCAAAGGTGTTTGATTGGGTTGAGGTCAGGGCTCTGTGCAGGCCAGTCAAGTTCTTCCACACCAATCTCGACAAACCATTTCTGTATGGACTTCGCTTTGTGCACGGGGTCATTGTCACGCTGAAACAGGAAAGGGCCTTCCCCAAACTGTTGCCACAAAGTTGGAAGCACACAATTGTCTAGAATGTCACTTTATGCTGCAGCATTAAGATATCCCTTCACTGTAACTAACGGGCCCAGCCCGAACCATGAAAAACAGCCCCAGACCATTATTCCTCCTCCACCAAACTTTACAGTTGGCACTATGCATGCGGGCAGGTAGCGTTCTCCTGGCATCCGCCAAACCCAGATTCATCCTTCGGACTGCGAGATGGTGAAGCGTGATTCATCACTCCAGAGAACGAGTTTCCACTGCTCCAGAGTTGAATGGCGGCGAGCTTGACACCACTCCAGCCGATGCTTGGCATTGCACATGGTGATCTTAAGCTTGTGTGCGACTGCTCGGCCATGGGAACCCATTTCATGAAGCTCCCGACGAACAGTTGTTGTGCTGATGTTGCTTCCAGAGGCAGTTTTGAACTCGGTAGTGAGTGTTGCAACCGAGGACAGACGATTTTTACGTGCTACGCGCTTCAGCACATGGCGGTCCTGTTCTGTGAGCTCGTGTGGCCTACCACTTTGCGGCTGAGCTGTTGTTGCTCCTAGACGTTTCCACTTCACCATCACAGCACTTACAGTTGACCGGGGCAGCTCTAGCAGGGCAGAAATTTGATGAACTGACTTGTTGGAAAGGTGGCATCCGATGACGGTGCCACGTTGAAAGTCACTGAGCTCTTCAGTGCGGCCAATTCTACTGCCAATGTTTGTCTATGGAGATTGCATGGCTGTGTGCTTCATTATCTATACCTGTCAGCAATAGGTGTGGCTGAAACAGCCGAATCCACCAATTAGAAGGGGTGTCCGCATACTTTTGGTCATGTAGTGTATGTTGAAGATATTAAGCCGAGGTCGGAGTACGTTACATCTACGTATGTTAGAAGCAACATTCATCCATTACACGGATCCTACATTGTGTCGTCAACCCTCTGATGGTTAAACTGCCGAAATCTCGGCTCTCTGCTCACCTTCACTCTTTCATTCCTCTTTTCTCCCGTCTCTGGAACAAACTCCCACACTCCCTTCAATCCCACTCCTCCCTCCAGGTCTTTAAAACAGCTGTTCACCACCATCTCTTATCTTTCCCCATCCAAAACCTTGATCTTTTCTACCCCCACTAATTCACCCCAGATCCACCTTGTTTGAAATTCCAACTTCTTTCCTGGAAGTCCTGGCAGTGTCCATATGTTTTATACCTCTCCCACCCCCCCTTCCTTCCCATGCCTCACCCCCCCCCCCCCCCCCCAAAGCCCTCTCCCTCCCACAGATCTCTCGATGTCCCTGCTCTCAGATGTTGTGTTTGTGTTCCTCCCCCTCTCACCCCATCTTGTCTACCGCTCCCCATGTTATATGTTTTATGTGTCGGTTTGTCTTTCTGTGTGATTATTGTTAGCTCTTTCACGAGCCTCGATCTTGTATACAACAACAACAACAAAAAAAAAAAAAAAGGAATTTGTACATTTTCTCTCATTCTCTTTCAACACGAAAAGATTCAAGGTATTTCCCCGACCGCTGTCCAAAGTCATGATGAAAATGGTGCGTCATCGCTGACAACTCCGCTCCAACCAATCGGAGCCCGGGACAGTGGTGACTGAGTCAACCAATGGGCGTTCAGAACACCAATGACGTCATGACTAAAGAACCAATCGGTGTCGCGGTTACTTAGAAATGCTTATAAATACACAAGTTATCATCTCTTCCGGTCTCCTTGCTGTGAATCGCCTTGAAGAGTACAGCACGAAAAGCTTCCGTGTTATTGTCATTATGTCGTGTTTGTTTTCTTGTTTATGAATATATTTTTGATCCCAATATAGAGTTCTTTACAATGGGCCACAACTCAATTTTCATGGTGTAGCCCAGAGTGCAAAGCCATCGAGAACAGTGTTTGTCTGTCCGTATGTATGTATGTATGTATATATGTGCACCAATCAGACATACACCAATCAGAGCTGAGGATCTGGTCACATGACGGGGTGATGTTCTGTCATTCCGGCGGTAAAATGGCTGACTCCACACACCGCCATTTTGTTTCCTATGCCGTTCAGGCCGGACGTATCGTTGAACCTGTCATGTATCACGATCTGCACTCTTCAGCTACAAGAGCTAGTCTTTCATGTCATGAAAGTGTCTTTCATGTCATCATCATCACTCCGAACAAATGCCAAATCTGCATGCTCCACCTTTACATTTTTCATTCAGTGTGAAACACAAACGTTTCTTTCAACAATCTTAAGGGAGCGTTCATATATTACGTAATATACCTGGTTGGGGCAAATTATCACACTTGATGATTGGGGGAACTGAAATTATGACAACAGGGTGATTATATTCCTGCCAGTTCTTCATCATGCCAGTTAGGATCACTGCAGTTACATGTAAAATTTCTTCATCACATGTTTCTCTTCTCAATAATCGTGAATCCGTTAGTACGTGTTCACCTTTCGAGTCGTTCTAAATTTCCAAGCGTATAAACTGTAACCCGTGTTTTGTTTTCAAGGCTCTTTGTTACACATCAGTAACGATGCACACAGTTTTGTTTCACACTGTAGTACCAGTAGAACCACCTTTAGAGGCCATTTTTCCCCGCAGAGCAGGGGTTGGCCTTTTTCGGGCACCGTGGTCCCCTTTTTGAAGCAATGTTTTATGGCCGGATGCCCTTCCTGCCGCCAACTCTGTTAGTCACCTTTTGCGACACACAGGGAATAACCAGTGAGCTGGTACTCAATTTGCCGACCTCGGAAGGATGACGGGCTGAGTCAACCCCCCTGGCGTTAATTCAACGATGGACTGAGATTCGAACCCAGGATCCTAGGATCCCAAGCCGGCACCTTAACCGCTAAGATTTGAACCCAGGATCCTAGGATCCCAAGCTGCACCCTAACCGCTAAGATTTGAACCCAGGATCCTAGGATCCCAAGCCGGCACACTAACCGCTAGGATTTGAACCCAGGATCCTAGGATCCCAAGCCGGCACCTTAACCGCTAAGATTTGAACCCAGGATCCCAAGCCGGCACCCTAACCGCTAAGATTTGAACCCAGGATCCTAGGATCCCAAGCCGGCACCCTAACCGCTAAGACTTGAACCCAGGATCCTAGGATCCCAAGCCGGCACCCTAACCGCTAAGATTTGAACCCAGGATCCTAGGATCCCAAGCCGGCACACTAACCGCTAAGATTTGAACCCAGGAACCTAGGATCCCAAGCCGGCACTCTAACCGCTAAGATTTGAACCCAGGATCCTAGGATCCCAAGCCGGCACCCTAACCACTAAGATTTGATCCTAGGATCCCAAGCCGGCACTGCAACCGCTAAGATTTGAACCCAGGATCCTAGGATCCCATCCCAGCACTCGAACCGCTAAGATTTGAACCAAGGATCCCAGGATCCCAAGCCAGCACCCGAACCGCTAAGATTTGAACCCAGGATCCTCGGATCCCAAGCCAGCACCCGAACCGCTAAGATTTGAACCCAGGATCCTAGGATCCCAAGCCGGCACCCTAACCGCTAAGATTTGAACCCAGGATCCTAGGATCCCAAGCCAGCACCCTAACTGCTAAGATCTGAACCCAGGATCCTAGGATCCCAAGCCTGCACTCCAACCGCTAAGATTTGAACCCAGGATCCTAGGATCCCAAGCCTAACCGCTAAGATTTGAACCCAGGATCCTAGGATCCCAAGCCAGCACCCTAACTGCTAAGATTTGAACCCAGGATCCTAGGATCCCAAGCTGGCACCCTAACCGCTAAGATTTGAACCCAGGATCCTAGGATCCCAAGCCTGCACCCTAACCGCTAAGATTTGAACCCAGGATCCTAGGATCCCAAGTCGGCACCCTAACCGCTAAGATTTGAACCCAGGATCCTCGGATCCCAAGCCGGCACCCTCACCGCTAAGATTTGAACCCAGGATCCTAGGATCCCAAGCCTGCACCCTAACCGCTAAGATTTGAACCCAGGATCCTAGGATCCCAAGTCGGCACCCTAACCGCTAAGATCTGAACCCAGGATCCTAGGATCCCAAGCCGGCACCCTAACCGCTAAGGTTTGAACCCAGGATCCTAGGATCCCAAGCCGGCACCCTAACCGCTAAGGTTTGAACCCAGGATCCTAGGATCCCAAGCCAGCACCCTAACCGCTAAGATTTGAACCCAGGATCCTAGGATCCCAAGCTGCACCTTAACCGCTAAGATTTGAACCCAGGATCCCAAGCCGGCACCCTAACCGCTAAGATTTGAACCCAGGATCCCAAGCCGGCACCCTAACCGCTAAGATTTGAACCCAGGATCCCAAACCGGCACCCTAAACGCGAAGCCAACACCAGGCTTGTTTCATACTGTGTGGAGTGAAAATGTATCTCGAAAGGTTATTGAGAAGGTTGTGTGTTGTGTTGTGTGTGTGTGTGTTGGTGTGTTGGTTGGTGTTGGTGTGTTGTGTGTGTGTTGTGAATATTGTGTGTTGTGGTTGTGGCAATGGGGAACGATTTGAGTGCTCACAGGTGGAACTTGCTGAACAACCGCGTCGGTGACTATCACTGGGCCTTGCTTCGATCATCCGTCAGACACCGGATGAAACAAAAATCCAAGTGTTTATCAGTACGAGCAACTGCAGAATGTTCTCTGCAGCACATTCCAAATTGGTTGATAATTATTGCTGAGAAATGTTGGTTATTCATCTGTAGAGGTGCAGCACGTCCACAAACCATACGATCACGTGCAGAATTTTGTAAAATTGAGTGCAAAGTGTTACATTGGGTCTGGACTGACATCAGGGTTCCTTACAATGAGGCACCTTGTAATGATCACCAACTATCATGGCCTCAACCTACCTTTGCAACAGTTGAACTTCCACTTGATGATTTTGCGAATGTTCTGCCACAAAGGTGAATCCAGGTACATCCAGTACTCGAGAAGAGTTCTCAGCATGGGAAATGGGATTTGTTCTTTTTTCACTTGGTCACCTGGTTTGCTGATGGAGCTGATTTGTTGATTTGTAATACTCAGTTCCAGAAAGAGGATAATAAGCTTGTTACATACACGTCAGGTGGGTCGACGACAACCGTTGACTACCTGCTGGTGCGTAGGCGAGATAGGGGGCACCTCTGGGACACAAAGGTGATCCCGGGGGAGGAGGCTGTTTCACAGCACCACTTGGTTGTCTGCGACATAATGCCTAAGTCACACATAGGCGGATATTTTGGCGACTACTGGCGACTGCCGGCGATCAAGATTTTTCGGCGACTACTGGCGATTTCGGGCGGTCAAATATGGTCAGGCGGCAGTATGGCGACTGCAGGCGGCCACATTGCGACTGCATTGCGACGACGCCCCGAGTGGGATGGCGACTGTTGAAGATCGACGACGACTGCATTGCGGATGCACGGCGGCAGCGTGGCGACAGTCTGGCGGCTAGATTACGACCGATGGCGGATCGCGACTGCATTGGGCCTGGATGGCGGTTTACTCCGACGTCCGCAAGACTGCAATAAGACCGCCGGCGATTGGAGACGATTCACACAACTTTTTTAATCTTTATTTCTCTATTTTACATTTCACTTTATTCATTTCAATGATGTATGACATGAAGCATAAAGATGTTTGATGTACAATAAGAAAGTTAATAAAGATGTATCATTGTAATGTAATAATCAAACTTTTCTGCAGGGAGAGAGAATGGAAATAAAGTCCAACAAATTATTTCCACTGGTCCCAAGTCCCATAAATAAAGTTTCCAAAAGTCCCAAGTCCAAACAATAAAGCCATATCCTTGTTGGCACCACAGGACCTCACTCCACGGAGACCCTCACACCATCCTGTCTTGCCATGGAATCGTGGTATGTCGTAATGCAGTCGCCAGGCAGTCGTATCTCTGTCGCCAGTGGCCGTAACTCGGCCGCCACTAGTCCTACTGCTGTCGTCGTCAGTCTCCCATAGGCGCAGGGGAGACGTGGCAGTTCTTCTGTAGTCGATATGCAGCCGCAACAGTGTCGGCCCGTAGTCGGGAAGATGCCGCAGGAAGGCCGTATGGCATTCGCATCTCTGCCGTGCCAGCTGGTGGGGCGATAGCGGAAGACTATGAGCGACTGGGTTGCGGCCGCTTTACGGTCTTATTACGGATACCGACGACAGCATGGCGGTTCCATCACGACAGCATGGCGGATTTTTTTCGAGTGCGACTGAGCGTGCCGTTTTTAAACATTTAAAAAAATATTTGGCCCCTTTGCGGCTCTTGCCGACTGCAGCCGACCTGGGGAGGATAACCACGACTACAGGCGACCGTCCATTACGGTTTCATTACGATTGTCGGCGGGTGGTGGCGATTTTTCCAGTCGCCAGTAGTCGCCGACAAATCCGCCTATGTGTGACTTAGGCATAAGGGTGAAAGGTGCGAGGAGAGCTCGGCGGGTGAAGTACCAACCGAGAATGAAGGTGTGGAGGTTGAAAGAGGTGACAGTGAGGGAGGCATTAAAAGAGAGGCTGAGTAGGGTCGAGGATGATGTGGTTGAGCTTGAAAGTGGTTGGATGTCAATGAAAGATAGTCTGTTGGGAGCCGTTGGTGAGGTACGTGGATGGAAAAAAGGACCACCGAGGCACTCGGAAACATGGTGGTGGGATGATGAAGTTGGAAAGAGGATTGACGAGAAGAGGAAGAAGTTCAAGGAGTGGCAGAAGGCGAAGGGTATGGGGGCAGAAAAGGCAGAGCATTAAAGTTATAAGGCAGCCAAGAAGGCTGCAAAGAAAGAGGTAGCAAAGGCGCAGGAGGCATGGAGGAAAATGTTCGGAGAACGCTTGGATTCGGAAGAGGGTCAGAGAGCGGTATTCAGGATTTCAAAGCAGATAGCGAAAGAGAGGTGTGATGTGTTGGGGGTGAGTTGCTTGAAGGATGAAGTGGGACAAATCGTTGTGGACCCAGATGGAATTAAAGGAAGATGGAAGAGATATATGGAAATACTATTGAATGCAGAGAATGAATGGGATGGCAACATAGAGAGTAACCCAGTTTTTGGACCGGCAGAGAAGATAACCGAGAAGGAAGTTGAGGAAGCGATAAAAGCAATGAAGAGTAGTAAAGCGGGAGGGCCGACGGGAGTTGTGGGAGATATGTTGAAGGCAGCGGGAAATTGGGGTGTGAAGAGAATGACAGAGATCTGCAAACTGGTGGTGAAAGAAGGCCGCATTCCAGTGGATTGGGAACTGAGTACCCTCGTCCCTCTATACAAGGGGAAAGGTGACCACTGGACTGTGGCTCGTACCGAGCGATAAAGTTATTGGAGCATGGAAGGAAGGTATTGGAAAGGGTGTTGGAGAGGAGGATAAGCAAGAAAGTGAAGATCGACGAAATGCAGTTTGGATTTATGCCAGGAAGAGTAACGACAGACGCGCTTTTTATTGTGAGGCAGTTGCAGGAGAAGTATATGGAGAAGAGGAAGAGGTTGTTTCTTGGGTTTGTTGATCTGGAGAAAGCATTCGATGGGGTTCCACATGAAGTAGTGACATGGGCATTGAGGAAGTTAGGAGTGGAGGAATGGTTGATCAGAGTAGTGATGGCAATGTACAAAAGAGCGCGCACAGCTGTTAGGACGAAGGATGGGAACAGTGGTGAGTTTGAGGTGAAGGTGGGAGTGCATCAGGGGGTCGGTACTAAGTCCACTACTATTTGTAGCTGTGATGGAGGTGCTGGCTCAGAAAATAAAGGGGGGTTTACCGTGGGAGTTGTTGTATGCAGATGATCTGGTGTTGATTGCAGAAAGTATGGATGGACTGAAGGAGAAGATGAACAAGTGGAGGAATGTATGGAGACAAAAGGTCTGAAAGTGAATATCGGAAAAACGTAGGTGATGGCAAGTGGTGAAGCATGTGGTGAGGTGGAAAGAACTGGGAAGTGACCGTGTGCTGTGTGCAGGAAGGGTGTCGGAGTGAATTCCATTCAATGTACAATGTGCGCTGAGTGGGTTCATCAAAAATGTAGTGGTTTGAGAGGGTCATTAACCAGTGTGGCAGCTACATTCAAGTGTAAGGTGTGCACAGAGGGAGCTGCAGATGGAGGAAATGTTGAGTTGGATCTTGGAGATGGCGTGAAGCTGGAAGGTGTGAAAACATTTTGCCATCTCGGGGACATGCTGAATGGAGAAGGTGGATCAGACTCGGCAAAGGTTGCTCGAGTGAGATGTGCATGGAAGAAGTTTCGGGAACTGAGTGGCGTGCTGACGAGGAGGGGAGTGTCATTGAAGCTGAAGGGAAAGGTGTATGCTGCATGTGTGAGAAGTGTTATGATTTATGGGAGTGAGACATGGGCAATGAACGTAGAGCAGCAACAAAGGCTGGAAAGGGTGGAAATGCGAATGGTTCGGTGGATGTGCGGAGTGTCGCTGAGAGAGAGGAAGACAAATGATGAATTGCGAAAGATGATGGGAAAAGAGCCTGTGATGAATGCTGTGAAGAGAAACAGGTTGAGATGGTTTGGTTATGTGTTGAGGAAGGATGAAAGTGACTGGTTGAAAAGAGTGATGGAAATGAATGTAGAAGGAAGTAGAGGACGGGGAAGACCGAGAAAGACTTGGCTAAAGATGGTCGAAGAAGAAATGCGGGCAAGGGGGTTAACAAGGGGAGATGCAGAAAATCGGGCAAAATGGAGAACATTGTCATGGGGACCGCAAGGCTAACCCCCGCTCTTGCAGGGAAAATGGCCTTAAAAGGCCTGTTGTTGTTGTTGTTGTTGTTGTTGTTTAACATCCCCTCTCCCCAAAACAATAAATGAAAAAGAAAGTGGGCCCTAACTGTCAGAGAATTAATTTTGATATATCTCTGAATTAGAGGAGAAAAACATCATTTAAGAATAAGAATAAAAGCTTTAATGCAGTCAAACAGAAAAACCTTTCCCAAAAAAATTTCCAAATAAAATTCCTGGATCCGGAATAATATCCTGAGCTTCACCAAAAACTAATCAATTCTTCCTTATCCCAAGGGCAATCATCCCACCAGCTTTCATCCAAATCCGTTCAGAACTTTTCCAGATATCTTGTTCACAAACACACGAACATACGAACACACACACACACGGACGGACACGATCGAATGCGTTACTCCCTAGCGGGAGTAATAAACCTGAAAATCGCAGAGCCAGAACCAGAATTATTTATTTGGTCTGGGAAGCCCATGCGAGGTTTCTTCTTCTTTCGCCTCACAACCCTGGGTGAATATGCGATCTTTTTTTTTAAAGTTGGAATTTTCCCAAATCTGTTTTATTCGTTTGTTAATATACCTCAGCCATTGACAAATCTGGAACTAAGTCTTTATAAGTTCATCAAATACTGACACCGCGAATGACATTCGCTGAGCTATATGTTGATATCTCTTCTGAGGTGAAAAAAACAACAAAAAAAACAGTTTTAAAGCATTATACGTATCAAACGATACATTTTATGCAACGGGGAAACCTAATACACACTTTGGTGGTTTTAAAATGACAGAATATATCTTTATTAGAAAAAAAAAATGAACATTGAAGATGACGCTCCTAAAAAAAATACACTGCTCTAACGCATAACCACGAGTTTAAACTACATTTACAAAACAAATATGAAAATTATTTTCATATCACAATGTTAAATATAGAATATATAGAAAATAATGTGTCAAACAAAATGAGCCCTATCTTCCAATGGTAACAAAATCCTTCAAAAAATTCCTGGATCGGGAATAATATCCTGAGCTTCACCAAAAACAAATCAATTCTTCCTTATCCCGAGGGCAATCATCCCACCAACTTTCATCCAAATCCGTTCAGAACTTTTCCAGATATCTTGTTCACAAACACACAAACACACACACACACACACACACACACACACACACACACACACACACACACACACACACACACACACACACACACACACACACACACACACACACACACACACACACACACACACACACGGACACGAGTGAATGCATTACTCCCTGGCGGGAGTAATAAATGTTTGTTTCCCATTAATCGTACATTTTCCAAAATCCAATCTCACCCCTCCCCTCCAAATCTTCCCCATCACCCCTCCCCTCCAAAACTTCCTCATCACCCCTCCCCTCCAAATCTTCCCCATCACCGATCCCTTTCAAATCTTCCCCCTTGCCCCTCCCCTCCAAATCCTCCCCATCACCCATCCCTTTCAAATCTCCCCCCTTGCCCCTTCCCTCCTGAACTCCCCCCACAGCCCTCCCCTCCTAGACCCCCCCTCGCCCCTCCCCTCCTCGACTCCCCCTCACCCCTCCCCTCCTAGACTCCATCCTCACCCCTCCCCTCCAAATCTCCCCCATCTCCCATCCCTTTCAAATCCCTCCCCTTGTGCCTTTCCTCTTAAACTCCCCCCTAAACTCCCTCCTCGCCCTTCCCCTTCAACTCTCCGCACCCTCATTTCTTCTCCATTTCCCCCCTCTCACCCCTCCTCCTCAAAGCGTCCTCCCAGCTTCTTCCCCCTTCCAACTCTCACCTCCATCTCCCCCAACCTTCTGCCTCGCTCTTCCACCTCCTCAAATAACACCTCATTGTGCCTCACCCAATCACCATCAAACCTTTTGTCCGCCCCATCCTTCCCTTTCTCCGAGCTATTTTGAAATCTCTGACACACCTTCAACAGCTCCTCCGACCTCTTCCTCCTCTTCCACATCTTACCCTACCCCCCCCCCCCCTGTTCTGTATCCGATGCTCCCCCTTCCTCTTCATTAACGGTATGGACCTCAAACATCCGGGGCCTTCGTTCAAACTTAACTGATCTCTCCATACAGGTTGCTTCTGACAAACCAGACGTGATCTGCTTAGCAGAAACTTTCCTCCTTCACGACGTCTCCGATTCCTTAGTATCTCTCCCGGGTTACTCCCTCCTCTGGTATGATAGACCTGAGCCTCATCCTGGAGGTGGGGTTGCTATCTTTATCAAAAACTTTCTTTCTCACTCGATCTACACTGCCCTCTCTCCACCTCACCCCCAGGAATACCTCTGGCTACGGCTTCCCCTTCGCTCCCACCTCTTGTTCATATGTGTTGTACCGTCCACCAAACAGTGATGACTCCATCTACATCTCACTGTCTGATAATATGGACCAACTTCTATCGACTCATCCCAACTCTCTCTTCCTCATATGTGGTGATTTCAATTGTCACCATGCCAGTTGGCTGGGTGTGGGTACCTCTCTCACCAGCCATGGCTCCTCAGCAAACACTTCTGTGACTCACTGGGACTGACACAATCTGTCAATTTCCCGACCCGGATCTCAGTCAATGGAGCATCTTCTCTTCTGGACTTGGTTATGACTAACTTCCCTGAAAATGTCTGCTGCTCTTCTTCTGCTCCAATCGGCTCATCTGATCATGTGCTTGTTAAAGTGGACATCTCTCTGACCATTCTCAGAGAGCTTGCTCAGCGTCGACGAGTGGCATTTCACTCAGGCCAACTGGCACGGTCTTCAAAGCAGCCATCAATCATCTGGACTGGTCTCCCATCTCCACCGCCTCTGACATCAACTCATCCTGGGAATTCTTCCAAAGTAAATTGCTCAGTAAAAGTTGCAAAGTAAAAGTAAAATTGCAAAGTAAAAGTAAAAATTAGTAAAAGTAAAATAAGAGTAAAAGTAGTTGCAAAAATTGCAAAGGAAAAGTTAATTGCTTCCAAAGCAAATCTCTCTCTCATGCACAGATTTATCCTATCTCGTCTTCAGTTGTCATACCCTTCCTCCCGTCCATGGCACACAGAATCTTGTGGTGAGGCTGTTGCCCAGAAACAACTTGCTTTCGTCTCCTGGAAAGCAAATCCAACGGAAGGAAATCTCATTTCCTTTCACAAAGCCCGAAACAAGTGTGTGTCCACCCTCAGGAGAGCCAGGAAACAATATCTCTCCTTTCTCAACACCGAACTCTCTTATCTGTCTCCCTCTTCCAAATCCTGGTGGCATCTGGTCAAATCTGTTTCTGGTGTTTGCCTCTCCAAAGGGGCAAAAGCTGAATGCCTCAACTCTGTGTTTGCCTCTAAATCTTGTGTCCCAAACCCATCCCTCTCTGTACCCACCGTACCCAGTCGTACCCAGCTGCTCCTGGACTCTGTGTCCTTTCCTCCTGACAAGGTGGAAACGTTTCTGTCAACCCTCGACTCTGATTCTGCAACTGGACCTGACGGCATCAGCCCACGGGTCCTAAAATCCTGTTCTTCCGCTCTTTCACTCCCTTTCTCGGTTCTCTTCACCCTCTCTTTTGCTCAAGGTCATCTGCCATCTGCTTGGAAATCAGCCAACATCACCGCTTTATAAAAAAAAGGTGCAAAAACAGATCCTAGCAACTACAGACCAATCAGCCTTCTCCCAATTATCAGCAAAGTCATGGAATCCATCATTGCTTCGGATATGAAATCTTTCCTCTTCTCCAATGGCTTGATCTCTGATCATCAATTTGGTTTCAGACCAGGTCACTCTACTCTGGACATGCTGCTTCTGCTGTCTCAACAATGGATGGAGGTCCTCAATGCCAAACAGGAAATTCGAGCCGTCTCCCTTGACATATCACGTGCCTTCCATACGGTCTGGCACCCCGCTCTGCTCACCAAACCCTCCTCCTTTGGTATCCATGGAAATCTCCACGCATGGCTGGCGGACTTCCTCTCTAGTCGTAATCAACGTGTGGCCCTGAATAGGTTTCTCTCATCTCCTCTTCCTGTTCAGGCTGGAGTTCCCCAAGGTAGTGTTCTGGGCCCTGTGCTTTTTCTGGTCTTCATCAATGATCTCTTCGACTCTCTTGAAAATCCTCTCTATCTCTTTGCTGATGACTCCACTCTCTGCCGCTCCATTCCTCATCCCTCAGATCGGCAGTCTGCAGCCTCCTCACTCTCTGCAGACCTGGACAAAATCACAGACTGGGCAAACAAGTGGAACATGTCTTTCAATCCTGACAAATCTCACACTCTTACGATGTCTCTCCGAAAAGACCGACTGGACAACCCTCCCATCCACTTTCTGAATAATCCTCTCCAAGAAGTTCTGTCACTCAAGCGTTTGGGTCTCACTATCTGCCATGAACTTTCCTGGGAAAACCACATTTCAAATCTGGCCTCCAAAGCCAGTCGCCGACTGGGAATCCTCCGTCGTGCGAAGTCTTTACTTGGCACACCTGAGCTCCTCACCACATACAAGGCTTTCATCCGCAGCTCAATGGAATACTGCTCTCCCCTCTGGGCTGGTGCTCCTGCCTCACACATAGCTTGTCTTCACGCTGTTGAAAGCAAAGCATTCAGAATCATTGCGGGTGCGGTTGCGAGAGGACGCTGGCGCTGCATGTTCGCCGCTTCTCCGACTGGATGGATGTACAGGGTCTGCTTCTACTTTTCTGACCTGACATCTCACACCTGTCCTGCCTTTTGTTGATTGTGGATTGGATTGGATTTGTGGACTGTGGACTTTGTGGATTGTGGACTTTGATTTGTGGATTGTGGATGCCGCCATGGCGTCGCGTATGGGGACGCTGGTGCTGTTTGTTCTCCAACGGAAGGCGCACGTGCCGCGCGTTCTCCGGCTGGATAACGGAATCTGCTTTTGATGGTACGGAATACGGAATCGAAAGGTGCGGAATCTGCTTTTCTAGTACTCTTGGCGGCATTTTGGCCGACGGGACTGCTCTCTGCTTGATCCTCCTGGCTTCACCTGTCCGGCTCTTCCGCCGTTGCTCTTCCATCTCGCACCTGTCCTGCCTTTTGTTTCTTGGGTTGCTCTCCTGTGGGTTGCCTGGACGGCTGGCTGGCTCCCTGTTAGCCACCGCTGCGGTCGTCGAGCTGCAGGACACTCGCTGGCTGTTGACGCTGGCCGTTGCCCAGCTGCCTCGGCTCCTCAGCTTGCTCGTCCTCGGCTCTCTATTGGTCCTCGGGCTGCTCATCTTCATTCCTCGACCCTCCTCACGCGTCGTGCTCTGGACCAGCCTGTTGTGCCTCGCGCTTTGGTCAGCCAGCCTGTGGCTGCCGGCTGAACTCTCCGGGCTCTGTGCCACTTCGCTCCTGCCTGGCATGGCACTGAGGTACTCCGCCGCTAGGCTTCTTCAACTCAACAACCACTCCACTCCGCCATGCATCTCTGTCATCAAAAACCACGGACTCCTACGACTACCCAGATACATCCATAGAGGCTCCGGTCGCAAGTTTGTTTACTCCCAGACAGGTCACACCATCCCCTCACTCTGGTCAGCTGAGCGCACTCTCACCCGTCGATTACGTCATCACAGCAACATACACGAACGCGCCCCCTGTCTGCAAGCCCTGGCAAAATCACCCGAGTCCATCCGCACCATACAAAGCAATATGAAGCTTACTCTGTTCAATACCCGGTCCCTCAACAATAAACGCCACATTTTGAACGACTTCATTCTGGACAATAAACTGGACTTTCTCTGTCTGACTGAAACCTGGCAACAACCTCTGGACTACCTCTCACTCAACCTCACGACACCCAATGGTTACTCATACATCAATAAAATACCGCAGGAAGTAGAGAGAAGCTGATATCATAAAGAGAAATGGATGCAATAAACAAGACATTGATTGAGGGATGTTCAATACCGCAGGAAGTAGAGAGAAGCTGATATCAAAAAGAGAAATGGATGCAATAAACAACACATTGATTGAGGTATGCTCAATACCGCAGGAAGTAGAGAGAAGCTGATATCATAAAGAGAAATGGATGCAATAAACAAGACTATGATTGAGGGATGCTCAATACCGCAGGAAATAGAGAGAAGCTGATGTCATAAAGAGAAATGGATGCAATAAACAACACATTGATTGAGGTATGTTCAATACCACAGGAAGTAGAGAGAAGCTGATATCAAAAAGAGAAATGGATGCAATAAACAAGACATTGATTGAGGGATGTTCAATACCGCAGGAAATAGAGAGAAGCTGATGTCATAAAGAGAAATGGATGCAATAAACAACACATTGATTGAGGTATGCTCAATACCGCAGGAAGTAGAGAGAAGCTGATATCATAAAGAAATGGATGGAATAAACAAGACATTGATTGAGGGATGCTCAATACCGCAGGAAGTAGAGAGAAGCTGATATCATAAAGAAATGGATGGAATAAACAAGACATTGATTGAGGGATGCTCAATACCGCAAGAAGTAGAGAGAAGCTGATATCATAAAGAGAAATGGATGCAATAAACAAGACATTGGTTGAGGGATGCTCAATACCGCAGGAAGTAGAGAGAAGCTGATATCATAAAGAGAAATGGATGGAATAAACAACACATTGATTGAGGTATGCTCAATAATGCAGGAAGTAGAGAGAAGCTGATGTTATAAAGAGAAATGGATGCAATAAACAAGACATTGATTGAGGTTTGCTCAATACCGCAAGAAGTAGAGAGAAGCTGATGTTATAAAGAGAAATGGATGCAATAAACAAGACATTGATTGAGGTATGCTCAATACCGCAAGAAGTAGAGAGAAGCTGATGTTATAAAGAGAAATGGATGCAATAAACAAGACATTGATTGAGGTATGTTCAATACCGCAGGAAGTAGCGAGAAGCTGATATCATAAAGAGAAATGGATGCAATAAACAAGACATTGATTGAGGTATACTCAATACCGCAAGAAGTAGAGAGAAGCTGATATCATATAGGGAAATGGATGCAATAAACAAGACAATGATTGAGGTATGCTCAATACCACAGGAAGTAGAGAGACGCTGATGTTATAAAGAGAAATGGATGCAATAAACAAGACAATGATTGAGGTATGCTCAATACCACAGGAAGTAGAGAGACGCTGATGTTATAAAGAGAAATGGATGCAATAAACAAGACATTGATTGAGGGATGCTCAATACCGCAGGAAGTAGAGAGAAGCTGATATCATAAAGAGAAATGGATGCAATAAACAAGACAATGATTGAGGTATGCTCAATACCACAGGAAGTAGCGAGAAGCTGATATCATAAAGAAATGGATGCAATAAACAAGACATTGATTGAGGTATGCTCAATACCGCAGGAAGTAGCGAGAAGCTGATATCATAAAGAAATGGATGCAATAAACAAGACATTGATTGAGGTATGCTCAATACCACAGGAAGTAGAGAGAAGCTGATGTTATAAAGAGAAATGGATGCAATAAACAAGACATTGATTGAGGGATGTTCAATCATAACCTCAGAAGTGACAATTGCCCCCGTCGGTCGTTCCCTCTCACTCGTCAACATTCTCCGATTTTCCCCATTCACACCCAAAAGCGCACACCTGTTGTCTTCTCCAAGAACGCAGAGCCTTGCTCCATCAAAACGATTCGATTCAAGTACAGTACAATACAATACAGTGCAATACAGTGACAGTAGTGACCCTACAGTGACAGTAGTGACAGTACAGTGCAATACAGTAGAGTATAATACAGTACCAGTACCGTGAAAGTAGTGCAGTACAGTGCAATACAGTAGAGTATGATACAGTACCAGTACCGTGAAAGTAGTGCAGTACAGTGCAGTACAGTAGGGTATAATACAGTACCAGTACCGTGAAAGTAGTGCAGTACAGTGCAATACAGTAGAGTCTAATACAGTACCAGTACCGTGACAGTAATGACAGTACAGTGCAATACAGTATAGTATCATACAGTACCAGTACCGTGAAAGTAGTGCAGTACAGTGCAATACAGTAGAGTATAATACAGTACCAGTACCGTGAAAGTACAGTGCAATACAGTAGAGTATAATACAGTACCAGTACCGTGAAAGTAGTGCAGTACAGTGCAATACAGTAGAGTATAATACAGTACCAGTAACGTGAAAGTAGTGCAGTACAGTGCAATACAGTAGAGTATAATACAGTACCAGTACCGTGACAGTAATTACAGTACAGTGCAATACAGTAGAGTATAATACAGTACCAGTACCGTGAAAGTAGTGCAGTACAGTGCAATACAGTAGAGTATAATACAGTACCAGTACCGTGAAAGTAGTGCAGTACAGTTCAATACAGTAGAGTATAATACAGTACCAGTACCGTGACATACATGACAGTACAGTGCAATACAGTGGAGTATAATACAGTACCAGTGCCATGACAGTAGTGCAGTACAGTGCAGTACAGTACAGTATATTACAATACAGTGCCGTGACAGTAGTGCAGTGCTGTGCAATACAGTGCAATATAATACAGTGCAGTAACAGTCGTGCAGTACAGTATTGTACAGTACAGTGACAGTAGTGCAGTGCAGTGCAATACAGTACAGTATAATACAATACAGTGCCGTGACAGTAGTGCAGTGCTGTGCAATACAGTGCAATATAATACCGTACAGCGACAGTAGACAGTACAGTGCAATACAGTAGAGTATAGTACAGTACCAGTACCGTGCCAGTAGTGCAGTACAGTGCAATACAGTACAGTATAATACAATACAGTACTGTGCCAGTCGTGCAGTGCAGTGCAATGCAGTGCAATATAATACAGTGCA
The DNA here is from genome assembly GCF_964187855.1 of Myxine glutinosa. Lineage (NCBI taxonomy): Eukaryota > Metazoa > Chordata > Myxini > Myxiniformes > Myxinidae > Myxine > Myxine glutinosa. The sequence goes on from NC_136270.1 coordinate 53,343,984, forward strand.
GTAACAGTAGTGCCGTACAGTATTGTACAGTACAGTGACAGTAGGGCAGTGCAGTACCTGCACAGTGGCAGTAGTGCAGTGCAGTACCTGTACAGTGACAGTAGTGCAGTGCAGTACCTGTACAGTGACAGTAGTGCAGTGCAGTACCTGTACAGTGACAGTAATGCAGTGCAGTACCTGTACAGTGACAGTAATGCAGTGCAGTACCTGTACAGTCACAGTAGTGCAGTGCAGTACCTGTACAGTGACAGTAGTGCAGTGCAGTACCTGTACAGTGACAGTAGCGCAGTGCAGTACCTGTACAGTGACAGTAGTGCAGTGCAGTACCTGTACAGTGACAGTAGTGCAGTGCAGTACCTGTACAGTGACAGTAGTGCAGTGCAGTACCTGCACAGTGACAGTAGTGCAGTGCAGTACCTGTACAGTGACAGTAGTGCAGTGCAGTACCTGTACAGTGACAGTAGTGCAGTGCAGTACCTGTACAGTGACAGTAGTGCAGCGCAGTACCTGTACAGTGACAGTAGTGCAGCGCAGTGCCTGTACAGTGACAGTAGTGCAGTGCATTACCTGTACAGTGACAGTAGTGCAGTACAGTGCAGGTACAGCGACAGGAGTGCAGTACAGTGCAGGTTCAGCGACAGTAGTGCAGTACATGTGCAGTGACAGTAGTGCAGTACAGTGCAGGTACAGCGACAGGAGTGCAGTACAGTGCAGGTTCAGCGACAGTAGTGCAGTACATGTGCAGTGACAGTAGTGCAGTACAGTGCAGGTACAGCGACAGGAGTGCAGTACAGTGCAGGTACAGCGACAGGAGTGCAGTAGCGACAGTAGTGTAGTACAGTACAGTGACAGTACAGTAGCAAAGCTTGCGATGTCCAGTACTTGCACGTACAGCACACACCCGTCCCAAGGACCCGGTTCCGTGCAACCTGCAAATCACTTCCGGGCCACGACGGCACCTGGCGAGCTGAGCACTCACTCACCTCGTTCGAACATCATCGGCGACCCTGCGCAGCGTCTCGGCCGCTTTGTCCTCGCCCGCGGCGTCTCTCCCGCCCGGCTCCAGCACGTAGGACACGTACCCGCGCACCAGGCCGAGCGTCCGAACGCCCAAGGTGCTCCGAGGCGGCTCGGCCGATCCTCGCCCCTGGGGCTGGACGCTCATGGCGCCGTGACGGCAAACGGGCGGCTGCGGGGTCCGGGACGGGGGGCCACCCGGCGGCCTGGGCTCCGTGGCGGCGGTTGCGAGGCGCGAGTGGCCGCACAGGGAGCTCCAGAGTCCCGCACCGGGTAACCGACTTTGTAAAAACCCGCAAAGATCCATCAACGAGTTCATCACACAAAACCAAAGGTTCCGGACATTCCTGTCGCGTCAAACGGAGAGGCGGAGCTAACGCTCATTGGTTCACGGTTACCATGGTTTCCTTCAATTTTCATTTTTCTCCCTCATCGAATATTCAACGCTGAGATTCATTTAAATGATCCGTCACGAATGGCGTCGAAAACGGTGATGAACGAACAACAATCTCATCTTTGTGGTTGGTGGTTGGTGGTTGGTGGTTGGTTACTATTGGTCCATTGGATGGTGGATTGTTTGCGTAGGTGTTTGGTGGGTTGGTTGTGGGCGTTGGTTGCTGGTGGTTCGTATTTGTTCGTTGTTTGTGGGTTGTAGGTGTTGGGTAGTTTGTAGGTGTTGGGTAGTTTGTAGGTGTTGGGTAGTTTGTAGGTTGTGGGTGTTGGGTAGTTTGTGGGTTGTGGGTGTTGGGTAGTTTGTGGGTGTTGGGTAGTTTGTAGGTTGTGGGTGTTGGGTAGTTTGTGGGTTGTGGGTGTTGGGTAGTTTGTGGGTTGTGGGTGTTGGGTAGTTTGTGGGTTGTGGGTGTTGGGTAGTTTGTGGGTTGTAGGTGTTGGGTAGTTTGTGGGTGTTGGGTAGTTTGTGGGTTGTGGGTGTTGGGTAGTTTGTAGGTGTTGGGTAGTTTGTAGGTGTTGGGTAGTTTGTAGGTGTTGGGTAGTTTGTAGGTGTTGGGTAGTTTGTAGGTGTTGGGTAGTTTGTAGGTGTTGGGTAGTTTGTAGGTGTTGGGTAGTTTGTGGGTGTTGGGTAGTTTGTGGGTTGTGGGTGTTGGGTAGTTTGTGGGTTGTGGATGTTGGGTAGTTTGTGGGTTGTGGGTGTTGGGTAGTTTGTGGGTTGTGGGTGTTGGGTAGTTTGTGGGTGTTGGGTAGTTTGTGGGTTGTGGGTGTTGGGTAGTTTGTAGGTGTTGGGTAGTTTGTAGGTGTTGGGTAGTTTGTAGGTTGTGGGTGTTGGGTACTTTGTGGGTGTTGGGTAGTTTGTGGGTTGTGGGTGTTGGGTAGTTTGTGGTTGTGGGTGTTGGGTAGTTTGTGGGTGTTGGGTAGTTTGTGGGTTGTGGGTGTTGGGTAGTTTGTGGGTTGTGGGAGTTGCGTAGTTTGTGGGTTGTGGGTGTTGGGTAGTTTGTGGGTGTTGGGTAGTTTGTGGGTGTTGGGTAGTTTGTGGGTTGTGGGTGTTGCGTAGTTTGTGGGTTGTGGGTGTTGGGTAGTTTGTGGGTGTTGGGTAGTTTGTGGGTTGTGGGTGTTGGGTAGTTTGTGGGTTGTGGGAGTTGCGTAGTTTGTGGGTTGTGGGTGTTGCGTAGTTTGTGGGTTGTGGGTGTTGGGTAGTTTGTGGGTTGTGGGTGTTGCGTAGTTTGTGGGTTGTGGGTGTTGGGTAGTTTGTGGGTTGTGGGTGTTGGGTAGTTTGTGGGTGTTGGATAGTTTGTGGGTGTTGGGTAGTTTGTGGGTGTTGGGTAGTTTGTGGGTGTTGGGTAGTTTGTGGGTTGTGGGTGTTGGGTAGTTTGTGGGTTGTGGGAGTTGCGTAGTTTGTGGGTTGTGGGAGTTGCGTAGTTTGTGGGTTGTGGGTGTTGCGTAGTTTGTGGGTTGTGGGTGTTGGGTAGTTTGTGGGTGTTGGATAGTTTGTGGGTTGTGGGTGTTGGGTAGTTTGTGGGTTGTGGGTGTTGGGTAGTTTGTGGGTTGTGGGTGTTGGGTAGTTTGTGGGTTGTGGGTGTTGGGTAGTTTGTAGTTTGTGGGTGTTGGGTAGTTTATGGGTTGTGGGTGTTGGGTAGTTTGTGGATTGTGGGTGTTGGGTAGTTTGTCGGTTGCAGGTGTTGGGTAGTTTGTAGGTTGTGGGTGTTGGGTAGTTTGTAGGTTGTGGGTGTTGGGTAGTTTGTGGGTTGTGGGTGTTGGGTAGTTTGTGGGTGTTGGGTAGTTTGTAGGTTGTGGGTGTTGGGTAGTTTGTAGGTTGTGGGTGTTGGGTAGTTTGTGGGTGTTGGGTAGTTTGTAGGTTGTGGGTGTTGAGTAGTTTGTAGGTTGTGGGGGTTGGGTAGTTTGTGGGTTGTGGGTAGTTTGTGGGTTGTGGGTGTTGGGTAGTTTGTAGGTTGCAGGTGTTGGGTAGTTTGTAGGTTGTGGGTGTTGGGTAGTTTGTAGGTGTTGGGTAGTTTGTAGGTTGTGGGTGTTGGGTAGTTTGTGGGTTGTGGGTGTTGGGTAGTTTGTAGGTTGTGGGGGTTGGGTAGTTTGTGGGTTGTGGGTAGTTTGTGGGTTGTGGGTGTTGGGTAGTTTGTAGGTTGCGGGTGTTGGGTAGTTTGTAGGTTGTGGGTGTTGGGTAGTTTGTAGGTGTTGGGTAGTTTGTAGGTTGTGGGTGTTCGGTAGTTTGTGGGTTGTGGGTGTTGGGTAGTTTGTGGGTGTTGGGTAGTTTGTAGGTTGTGGGTGTTGGGTAGTTTGTAGGTTGTGGGTGTTGGGTAGTTTGTAGGTTGTGGGTGTTGGGTAGTTTGTGGGTGTTGGGTAGTTTGTAGGTTGTGGGTGTTGGGTAGTTTGTAGGTTGTGGGTGTTGAGTAGTTTGTAGGTTGTGGGTGTTGGGTAGTTTGTAGGTTGTGGGTGTTGGGTAGTTTGTAGGTTGCGGGTGTTGGGTAGTTTGTAGGCTGCGGGTGTTGGGTAGTTTGTGGGTTGTGGGTGTTGGGTAGTTTGTGGGTTGTGGGTGTTGGGTAGTTTGTGGGTTGTGGGTGTTGGGTAGTTTGTGATTTGTGGGTGTTGGGTAGTTTGTAGGTTGCGGGTGTTGGGTAGTTTGTAGGTTGCGGGTGTTGGGTAGTTTGTGGGTTGTGGGTGTTGGGTAGTTTGTGGGTGTTGGGTAGTTTTTCGGTTGTGGGTGTTGGGTAGTTTGTAGGTTGTGGGTGTTGGGTCGTTTGTGGGTTGCGGGTATTGGGTAGTTTGTGGGTTGCGGGTGTTCGGTAGTTTGTGGGTTGCGGGTGTTGGGTAGTTTGTGGGTTGCGGGTGTTGGGTAGTTTGTGGGTTGTGGGTGTTGGGTAGTTTGTGGGTTGCGGGTGTTGGGTAGTTTGTGGGTTGCGGGTGTTGGGTAGTTTGTGGGTTGACGTTGATGAATCCAAGGCAGACACCTTGTTCCTGCACAGGTGGTGGACAGTACCATCGTACCCTCTAAGATTTCCAGTCTATCTAATAATTATCTATGTACTACGTATGTAAATATAGCTGGGCTTTTTCGTAAAACTCGACGTTCACCTGTACGTGCACACCTCACCTGTTTGAACTGCCATGTGCATTGCAGGTGTATCATCTCATCATGCTTACAACTTGGATCCAACTATCCTCAGCGGAGATTGGGCGAGGGACAAAATGGAGGAATGTTGTTTCTGTAATGTCATGTGACATTAAACATGCCTAATTTGTTAAAGGCAAATAATGGGGTGGGGGAGGGGAAGAGGGAGGTCAACCGTGAGATTCCTCCTGTGCGTGGGACCACTGGATGGTGGTTGGAATGCCGAAGCAATGTCAACAACAAAAGCTTTAAACGTCTGTGGTCACCTGGTTTGGCTGAAATTTTGAACAGAAAGGTGGGTTGTCTACAGACAGGTATGTATCATGGTACATTTCAAAGTAAAGGATGGACGTTATTAGGAGGCGTTGAAGACCCCAAGGTGTCCTTCATGAGGAGGTGTAAGTGAGAACACCAGCACCAGAACAAATTCCTGCCATAACTTCCTGTTTTGGAATGGCGACCCATCAGGATTGTAATCACGACCAAGAAACTGCTTCAGTAGGATCTGCACTCTGCGGACCATGGTCTTCAAGACCACAGGTAAGGCGTACCCCGGTTATGGACTGGGTTCATATACCATGTCTGTGTGCTTGGGTGTTGTCGCAAATGGAATTTTATGTATTCCCACACTCGAACCAACCTGACTAATCCTGTGTAATTAATACATTCACAAATGACTAATCCTGCGCAGGCCAAGAATACGTTCATCTATTCATGCAGCAACGAAGGTAAAGAACACCGAGGACTGCGTATATGTAAAAGATAAACAATGTATTTCACAATGAAACACAACCATGTACACGGAATTACACCACAGTCCCAAATATTTGATCTCAAACACAAAACTCTCCACTGATGGCTCTTTTATGAGTATTAGACCCTGTTTTTGTTGTTGTTGTTGTTGTTGTTTTTTTGTATACAAGATCGAGGCTCGTGTAAGAGCTAACATTAATGACAAAAAACAAACGGACACATAAGACAAAATAAAGGGAGCGGGAGACAAGATGGGGAGAGAGGGACAAGTACAACATTTGAGAGCAGGGACATCGGGAGATCAGTGAGAGGGAAAGGGCTTGGGGGGAGGAGGCGTGGGAAGGGGGGAGGGGGGTGGGGGTGAGGGAGGAATACAACACATGGAGTAAAAAAAAAACACATCGACACTGCTAGGACTTCCAGGAAAGAAGTTGGTATTTGAAAAAGTGGATCTGGGGTGAAATTAGCGGGGGTAGAAAAGATCAAGGTTTTGGATGGGGGAAGATAAGAGATGGTGGTGAACAGCTGTTTTAAAGACCTGGAGGGAGGAGTGCGATGAAAGAGAGTGAGGGAGTTTGTTCCAGAGGCGGGAGAAAAGAGGAATGAAAGAGTGAAGGAATACAATTGAAAAAAAATTCTAATTATGAAATTCTTATTAAAAATAAAAAAGCACAAACGCATGAACAACACATAATTTACCTATATAACATATACCTATAAATTTACCTACAGAACAGCACTCGTAGAACACAGTGTCACCTCATGCACTCATTCTGAACAAAAATACCATTGTTAACAGAACGTGCTACTAATATGGTCCATATACCTGTGCATACACTTACATGCCACCTACTAGTATGGTCCATATACCTGTACATACACTTACCTGTCACATACTAGTATGGTCCATATACCTGGACATACACTTACATGTCACATACTAGTATGGTCCATATACCTGTACATACACTTACCTGTCACATACTAGTATGGTCCATATACCTGGACATACACTTACATGTCACATACTAGTATGGTCCATATACCTGTACATATACTTACATGCCACATACTAGTATGGTCCATATACCTGTACATACGACTTACATGTCACCTACTAGTATGGTCCATATACCTGTACATACACTTACCTGTCACATACTAGTATGGTCCATATACATGGACATACACTTACATGTCACATACTAGTATGGTCCATATACCTGTACATACACTTACCTGTCACCTACTGGTATGGTCCATATACCTGTACATACACTTACCTGTCACCTACTAGTATGGTCCATATACCTGTACATACACTTACCTGTCACCTACTAGTATGGTCCATATACCTGTACATACACTTACCTGTCACATACTAGTATGGTCCATATACATGGACATACACTTACATGTCACATACTAGTATGGTCCATATACCTGTACATACACTTACCTGTCACCTACTGGTATGGTCCATATACCTGTACATACACTTACATGCCACATACTAGTATGGTCCATATACCTGGACATACACTTACATGTCACATACTAGTACGAGAAGGTGGTGCAACTGCTGGATGCAAGACCTGACTTGAAACGCACAGTCGTCCCCAGACTGGGTGAGCTGCATGTTGTCATGGCGGCTCTCCGAGCCCTCGCTCCAGATGGGACAATTCTTCCATGCACTGACAAGTCGAAGTTAATTCATCTCCTCGACAAGTTAGCAAGAGCAGAAATTCACCCCGAAGATCAGCAGCAGACACCAGCTGCAAGTGTTCTACAAGAAGATCCAATGGACACAAGAACTATGGCATCCACATCTAGTAAACCTCCAAGTCGGAAGATTGCACTGGTGGATGGGATGGTACTTGTGCATAAGCTGACAAAGAAACCAGCCACTGTAATGAAAGTCAACGATCTGGGCGAATGCTTCAATGACAGACTCATGTCTCTAACAAAAGATTGTCATGAGATCATACTGGTCTTTGACACGTACAAAAACGATTCTCTGAAGAGTGCTACCAGGGCTAAAAGAAGGCAAGGAAAGGATGCAGTACAGTATCAAGTCAGAGATGACACCAACATCAAACACATCCCAATGAGCAGATTCCTTTCTCATGACAAAACAAAGGCTGATCTAACTGACTATCTGGCAGCGAAAACTCTAGAATACAACAGTCACTCATCCAAGTTGATCATCACGTCTGCTTCAGGGCGTACTAGGAGCAACAGTGACCTGCTCTTCGAGGACAACAACCATGAAGAAGCTGACACCCTGTTGATCCACCAGGCCGTGCTGGCATCCCAGCGAAACCCACATGATGCGCAGTTGGTGTTCTTCTCTCCCGACACAGATGTCCTGGTACTAGTCATAGCAAACTAACCTACTGCTGAGGAATACATCCATTTCCATGGCCTCTGGAATACTTCAAATAGAGCCACTGTGGACAGCTCTAGGGGTCGAAAGAGCAAAGGCGTTGCCAGCCTTTCATGCTTTCACAGGGGCAGACAACACTGGGAGGTTCTCTCGAATAGGCAAAGCAACCTGGCTGCATGTCTACCTCAAAGCAAGTGAAGATGTCATAGACACCGTGCGAATGCTTTCAGATGCAACTGAAGTGACGGAGGACATGTTGTCCACACTAGATAACTTTGTATGCGCTGCTTACTCTCCAAATGGCATCCACATCGACAGCATCCCCGAACTACGATGGTATCTCTTTTGCAAACACATGGCAGAAAGTGACAGGCTTCCTCCTACTCTTGGAGCTCTCAAGCAGCACATCCTTAGAGTCCATATCCAAGCCAGAGTGTGGGGTCAGGCAAGCATTGCTCAACAGGTTCCTCAGCTGAATCCCCTGCAAAACGGCTTTTACAAAGACACGGATGGACAAGTGAAACCAACCACAACTGAGGAGCCTCCAGCCCCCAAGGCCATCATTCAAATGGTTAGATGTCAGTGCAAAACAGACTGTTCTTCATCTTGATGTTCCTGCAGAACAAACAACTTGGCTTGTACAGACCTTTGTCAGTGTGACATCCAGTGCCAAAATGATGAGGACTCTCAAGATGTGATGAACGAAAGCGATGATGAGGATGATGATGACTTTACTCAATGATGAATTAAAACTCTGTGCTCTTTAGAAGGTGAGTTACATCAGTTTTACGGCGGCCAGTTTGAAAAATCCAAGATGGCCGCCACATAGGAGCCCTATGGTCATGTCTAGCTTATCGAACTTGTTACCATTGTATTCGGGGCCCTTGAAAATGTATGTTTAGCCATTAGAATCAAAGCTCTATGTTATTTAGAAGGTGAGATATTGAGAAAAATTAGTTATACGGCGGCAATTTTGAAAATCCAAGATGGCCGCCATACAGGAGTCTGTGCAAATAGCAACATTGGTTTTCTGACTGACTATACAACATAGTTTCCAAAAATATATAGTTTTCCAAATCCCCCAAAAATTCCAACGAAATTACATAGTGAACCTGACTATTCGGCCGTTTGTGCTTCTTCCGAGCAGTAACAACAGTGAAACCTCCGTCATCCAAGGAGGAATCTCTCTCTGCTGCTGTCGATGTCGACGGCTGATTGTTCACAGCATTACCAGGTTCTGTCTGCTCGGTTGTTCTCACGGAGACAGTTACCTTCGTACAGGTATGTGTCACTGCTGCTGTCGATGTGGACGGCTGATTGTCCGCAGCATTACCAGGTTCTGTCTGTTCGGTTGTTCTCATGGGGACAGTTACCTTTGTACAGGCACCTTTAACATGTCCGTGTTGCCCGCAAATGAAACATGTCGTCGTTTCGGTCGACACATATATTTGATAGTTATGACCATTTAGCGACAGCGTTTGGCCTCAGTCACACCGGATCGTACGATTTCTGGATCTTGCGATTGATGGCGATCTGGCCGAGGTACGACCAATCGTCAATGTTTGTTATGCTCTTTATTTGCGATCGCAAACAGCGATTGGTCTTAGGGGTCATCGTACGATTGGTGGTATTGATTGGTGGTTGTGTGATCAACGATTGGAGAAGATCGATCGCAAGATCAATCGTAGGTAATCGTGCGAATAGTGGTGGTGATCAGCGACCAATCGTACGGTCGATCGTGGCGACCTGCGACCGCTCGCAGGATCGATCACAGACAGTCGCATCGAGTCGTGAGATGGGTCGCTCCATCAGATATAAAGGCTCGCCACAGTGCGTCGGCATCAGCAGTCACCGACCTCTCAAGCAGGACACTTCGTCGAAATTTAAGAGTAGGCGAGCTATCGCAGGCACCCTCAACAAATTACAAATCCTTGCCCTGACTAGGGGAACTAGTGTAGCAGCATAGCAAACCTGTTGTGCATTTTGTGATACAAGCACCAAATTTGGCACAAATGTACATTAATATGTTGCGAACATTTTCAGATATTGGGCCACTTGAAATTCCGTAATTTTTTTTTTCAAATTTTTTCAAATTTCGTAATTTCAAATTTTTCGGGTGACACCGTCACAATTTCGGTCTTCGAGGCCGGCCGATATAGTGGGGCGGCTTAGCCCAAATATTCAAAAGAATTGTGCATTTTGTGATACAAGCACCAAATTTGGCACAAATGTACATTAATATGTTGCGAACATTGTGTGGTCAGCAATGAAGACGAGAGTCTGAATTACATGTATGCAAAAGACCTTGTGAACCAGTGAAGCAAATACACGGGTAAGCATGAATTAAATCTAGGGCATGATATAATTTCCATGATGTTTACCTCTACACTCAATGGTGGAAGGAGGTAATGTTTTGATCCCAGCTTGTCTGTATGTCTGTTTGTCTGTTAGTGCACAAAATTCCAGACAAAGCTTGTAGTAGTGGTAGTTGTAGTGGTAGTGGTGATAACAGAAATTGTTATATAGAACTGAACTTATATTATTATTATATGCAGAAAATAACTTCATTTCTATATGCCCTGCAGTGGACAGGTTAATTGGTTTATGCACTGAAGGGGTCACCCTGGTGTGCACTGCTGTGTTCTGCCTCACTGAGTTGTTCAGGTATGATGTACTCAGCACAAGCTTCCGGTCGGCCCGGAGGTGGGGGTGCGGGGCCTGTCACGGAACGTCAAAACAAACGGCCTGCCGGGGCCGCCCAAAAGTCGGGCGTGAGGGGCGCGTCCACTAATGGAACGCCTCTCGCTTCCCAGATCGAGGGCCACGTGGTCAGGAGAACCTCGTCCCTTCCGGTCACACTTTGCCTATCGGCCGGCCTCGAAGACCGAAATTGTGACGGTGTCACCCGAAAAATTTGAAATTACGAAATTTGAAAAAATTTGAAAACAAAAATTACGGAATTTCAAGTGGCCCAATATCTGAAAATGTTCGCAACATATTAATGTACATTTGTGCCAAATTTGGTGCTTGTTTCACAAAATGCACAATTCTTTTGAATATTTGGGCTAAGCCGCCCCACTAAACGTCAGGCCTGGCCAACCGGTTCGTGACAAACTCAGCCCAAGCTTCCCCCGGCCGACCCCTCAAGAAAGGTGGGCTAATGAAGAAGAAGTCACAGGAAGAAGATCGTGTTGAAGAATAGAATGACAAGCTGTATTAAATATTTATTTATATCGTGTTAAAGTTAAAGGATTCTGATGTACAGTCCCATACTCCATACTGTATGACAAAGACTCCGTCCTCCCCAAAGTTTATTGACAGTCGTCACACTGTACAGGTGGTTTGCCATTGCATTCCCAGAAGTATTTCGGACAGGAATTTGTACTTTATTCAGGATGCCGGCGATGGCTCGCCTACTCTTCGTGAAGGACACCGTGGCGTGGGGTCTACCAACTAACGCCAGCAGACGGGATTCCCGTTTAACGTCGATCCTGGAAATGATTCACACTGCCTATGAATCACCACGATGCCACTTAAAAGCTTGGTTGGGATTCGAACCCAGGGTAGACAGCTTGGAGTCGAGTTTGTGGACCTGCCAGCCCTTGTTTAAGAATTAAGCGATTTAAATCAAAACATCGGACCGAATTTACTAAAGTCGTTTAGCGAGCGTCTTGTCAACACACGTCTAACCCTTAAACACCGACAAAAACATTGTTGGACACGCACAGCAAAACACACGCCGAACACACGCGAATGGTATAAAATAATATAATATAATATTATAGTATAATGGTCCAAATATACTGGTCTGCGAGCCAAAGACTGGTGGTACCACCAATAGTAAGGTCGTGCAACCAGTCGGGACAGGTCGTGACTGGTCGCACCACCAATCGTCAGGTGGCAGGACCAGTAGCACGACCAATCGTGCGACTACTTGATCCGCGATCATGCACGACTGGTGGTGCGTCCATGCGCGACTGGTGGTACGACCATGTAAGACCTGTCTGCGACCTCTTACGATTTGGAATCGCAGGTCAGAAGTTTTGAACATGACCATCGACCTTGCTGCGACTGATTTTGCTCTGGCGATCACCCACGACCTCTGCGACCAGTCGCGCGCTCTTTCTACGATTTTTCCGCGATTAACAAAATTTTCGGTCGCAGCTGGGTCGTAACTTGGTCGCAGGCCCGGTGTGACTGGGGCTTTATGGTCGCATTAAGCGTCTGAGCGTTGTCTTTGAGGATAAATATAACAATGACGCCGGAAGGTCATGATGTGTCGGAGCGAGGCGTCTGCAGGAAGTCGCAGGGGGATCATGGACATCCGGGACACGAGGGTGCCGAAACTATTAAGCGAAGAGACAATGTGCTCGCTTTTTGTAAAGGGCGGTAAATTGGACAAAATGATTCGAACCGCCGGTGTGTCCGGTGTCCATCGGACGAACACTGATGTAAATGCCCTGGGGTAAGGACAGACCTGCTCTATCACCTCATTGTTACCCTGCGCTCGCGGAGCGAAAAGCACGGTTAAGCATTCAGTTACGTACGTACGTGTCTGCATTAAAAAAATTCGTTTTCTCGGCAACCGTTGGTCCGATTGACATGAAATTTTCACCATAGGAGTGCCTCCTCCTGTAGAATATTTTAATGATTATTATGACGTCATAGGTCGCATGGTACAGGCGCCATCTTGGAATAAAGTTACACCTCTATATCTCTGGAACCACTCCATGGAAATAATTGAAATATGGCTCATTGTCACCGACTCCCCATGGGGAATAAGATAGGTTAATGATGATGTCATCGGTGCCTTTGTTATGACGTCATAATTCGACATATACAACACATCCATCCGGTCATTATTAATTTTTTTTCAGCAACTGTTGGTCTGATGGACACGAAATTTTCACCATCGGAGCACCTCCTCCTTTCGAATATTTTAATGATAATCATGACTTCATAGGTCATGTGTTACAGGCGCCATCTTGGAAAAAACGAAAAACGTTGCACCTCTATATCTCCAAAACCGCTCTATGGAAAAAATTGAAACGTGGCTCATTGTAAATAACTCTTATATGGGTAATAGGTGTTGTTAACGATGACGTCATTGGTGCCATAATTATGACGTCATAATTCGACAGGGTCTGATCAGTTCGAACTTTATTGAGCATGACCTATGCAACAATTATTTAGAGAATATAAATTTATGATGTCATCACTCACGTGATCTGGCAGCCATATTGGATCAAAAAAAAAGAAACATTCAAAAACAGAAGAGTTGGCTCACACCAAGATGACTGCGCAGGGTAAGTATTCTATGAATACCATCTAGTTAACGAGGCGTTCCTCCGATACAAAAACCACGATTCTGTAGTTCATCCTGGAGGCAGCGAGGACATTATCCAGGCCGACAAGGTTACCAACACTGGTTACCACGTCCTCAACGCTCACTCCGTCGGGCAGGCAAGCAATGAGTCCGTGTTTACGAGTCAATGACTCATACCTGCTGTTGTGCAAACGAACGTCGCTATAGCTATAAATAAATGAAACTAAAGAAACTGTTTCAAAACCAAACAAAAGAGAACCTGTCGCAATCAAAACCTGCAGGCGAAGGTAAAAAGAAATGAAAAACCGATAGCCGACTATGATGAGAAACACGGCAAGCAGAGCACAGGCCCAAAGAACACGAGGTTCTTTAGGCCTCGCACACAAACTCACCATGCGCGCTCTCTCTCTCTCTCAACAAAGAAAGGAAACACGGGGGAAACTTCACAAATACGTACAAGGACAGAAAGGGAGTGAAATGGGGATAGGAAAGACCAGCAACACAACAGAGTACTCACAGCTCCACACACACAGCCGCCATGATGCCACACCCATGCACGACTCACCTACGACCAGCAGGGGGAGGGAGACAGAGACAGAGACAGAGAGAGAGAGAGAGAGAGAGAGAGCAGAAGGAGCAAAACTTGGACTCCAAGGTATGAGGCAGGTATGCCAGCCTAAATTGGAGAGCAGTCCATCAAACTACGGATGAAGGCCTTGCAGGTAGTTAGAATGTCCACGTTTGGAAAGGAAAGACTTGGCATGACAGAGGATGCCTAGTTGGCCCTGGCTTTGGAAGCCAACAATGAGGCATGTTGGATAGTTACAGAGAGTTGTGCTACAGAAGGTTATATCATTGGATGTTAAGTTGTTAAGCAGGTTCACACGATTATCTTAACATTTGTTGGTTGGTCAATGGAATTTCCCCATTTGTCGGAAGAACACAAGCTGGTTATTGCAAGAGAATTGGCATATTATATTCTTATGATTACTCATATGTATAAAATAGCAAGTTATCCAATGGCGTTATTACATAATACATAGTTTTCCTTAAAACAAACAAAAAAACCTTAAGCCGATCCAATAATACAAGGAGAGGGCAAAATGTGCCGTGAGCTCCCCCTGCAGGATGAACAAACCAAGTGGTGAAAACACCGACCATCTCATGTTTACCCCATTCTGAGAGTTCAATCAAAATCATCCCCATAGTTCTATCACATATGGTTTTAGTTAGACTCGTTTATCCAGCCCGGTTTGCCAAATAAAACCATGGTTTAAATCAGCTGATGAGAATTTATGATCATCTATCTATAATTCCAGTAATCTCTGTCTGTACGTTTGTACGTTTGTACGTTTGTCTGTTTGTCTGTTTGTCTGTGACCGCTGTTTCTCGACAACTACCGGTCCGATATACTTGAAACTTGCCAGGTATATTGCTGGGGACCCGAGGATGTGCCTTTTCAAGGTTTGAAATTAATCGGACAAGTACTTACCGAGCTATGGCGATTTAGCCGTTCGCCGTTCGCTTTGCCGTTGCGAATGGACCAAACCATTCATGTAAATAGAGGGGGGGGGGTTCTGTGGTCGTTCGCTTTGGCTTTGCGAATGGACCAAACCATTCATGTAAATAGAGGGGGGGGTTCTGTGGTCGTTCGCTTTGGCTTTGCGAATGGACCAAACCATTCATGTAAATAGAGGGGGGGGTTCTGTGGTCGTTGCGAATGGACCAAACCATTCACATCGAATCATCGAATCACATCGAATGGACCAAACCGTTCGCTTTGGACCAAACCATTGCATGTAAATAGAGGGGGGGGGTTCTGTGGTCGTTGCGAATGGACCAAACCATTCATGTTTTTTTTTTGTTTTTTTTTTTGGCAAGGAACGGGCACCCACGTACGGGCACGTCCTAGCTTATATATAGTACGGGCATGCCCTAGTTAAATTAATAACAATAATAATCTATATAATAATAGCGTAAGGACTCGACTTTGTTATCCCTTTTACGCCGCACCCAGTGATCCGATGCCCACGGCACAAATGGATTTACGATCTGCGAACCGCGCTCTTTGTTTATCACGTACAGCCATACTCGAAAAATCTGAATTAGCCGACGTTGGGGCCCAAAAGCATCCGATTAACTGCCGATACGACGCCATCTTACGACGCCATCGTATTGGCGTCTGCTGGGCGAAGGCGAAGTGAGCCGTCCGCTGATTGGACAGTCGAGTGGTGTGAACATGGGTGGTGTGAACCAAATGGTCTTTTTATTCCCTTGAACATTTTAAATTAGGATATATAAGGAAACGTCTATCGTCATTTTAATAAAGTTAAATGGAGTGACGTTGCGATACTCGGGGTGCGTTGCATAAATCCTCGTAACTCAGAGAGGTGTAGCAGGTGGCGAGACGTAAGGAAGCTTAAAGATAACGAGCTGAAAACAGACGAACGATATGTCGATCTCTTTCTACACCGAACGGAAATAAAAGTATGAGAGCGGGAAGGCATGGCCTGAGCACTTCGAGCGGAGAGGACTGATTGGACTTAACTTAAAGAGAAAAAATTGGAGCTTAACGGAAGAAGATCCCATGAGCGCTCCCCTATGCCATCCATAATGGTACACTCTATCCATACACCACATCTTCCCTTCCGTGGATGTTCCACGGGTTTCGGCTAGTCTATATAATAATAGCGTAAGGACTCGACTTTGTTATCCCTTTTACGCCGCACCCAGTGACCCGATGCCCACGGCACTAATGGATTTACGATCTACGAACCGCGCTCTTTGTTTATCACGTACAGCCATACTCGAAAAATCTGAATTAGCCGACGTTGGGGCCCAAAAGCATCCGATTAACTGCCGATACGACGCCATCTTACGACGCCATCGTATTGGCGTCTGCTGGGCGAAGGCGAAGCAAGCCGTCCGCTGATTGGACAGTCGAAGGCGACAGCAAGCCGTCCACTAAGTGGACAATCCCAGAGTGGTGCTATGCCGATTCCTATTACGAATCCATTCATTTTTCAAAAGTATATCGTAGCGTTGTCATTTAAGTAGATTGCAATAAATACGTTGTTCATATACGCACTCTTCATTCTCATCTTTCTTCCTAACTCTTACTCGGACAAGCAAATCCCCCATGCCATCCATAATGGTACACTCTATCCATACACCACATCCTCCCTTCCGTGGATGTTCCACGGGTTTCGGCTAGTCTATATTATAAAAGGATCCGTGTCTGTTTGTCTGTCTATCTGTTTGTCGTGTTACAACTTGAGAACGGATTAACTGATTTCAATAAATACAACTACGGTAGATTCGGGTAACACCCGGGAGTGTTTGTGATCCAAAGAAAAAAAAAAATTCAATTTTTTTTAAATGGGTATATGGACACGCATGTCAAAACTGAAAATGCTAACACGTGACTTTGGTTATCCAACATGGAGCGCAGGATCTCCCAGGAATCCTTTTTTTTCCACAAAATCACAGACTGGTCAAACAAGTGAACATGTCTTTCAATCCTGACAAATCTTACACTCTCAAGATGTCTCTCTGAAAAGACCGTCTGGACAACCCTCCCATCTACTTTCTCAACAATCCTCTCCAAGAAGTTGTCACTCAAGCTTTTGGATCTCACTATCTGCCATGATCTTTCCTGGGAAAACCACATTTCCAATCTGGCCTCCAAAGCCATTCGCCGACTGGACATCTTCCGTCGTGCGAAGTCCTTCCTTGGCACACCTGAGCTCCTCACCACATAGAAGGCTTTCATCCACAGCTCAATGGAATACTGTTCTTCCCTCTCAGCTGGTGCTCATACCTCACACCTAGCTCGGCTTCACGCTGTTGAAACCAAAGCTTTCAGAATCATTGGAATCTCCCACGATGAACCTAACTCCGAGGGCCTTTCACTCACTCACCGCAGGCAGGTTGGTGGTCTTTCTGTCTTCTACCGACTCCTCTCCGGCCTTGCTCCCTCAGCTCTATCTGCGCTGTGTCCCCCAAATATTCCTACAGGTCGCACAAGAACTGCCTGCAACCCTCTTATGGTGAAACTGCCAAAATCAAGACTCTCTGCTCACCTTCACTCCTCCTTTCTCCCGCCTCTGGGACAAACTCCCTCACTCTCTTCAATCCCACTCCTCCCTCCAGATCTTTAAAACAGCTGTTCACCACCATCTCTTATCTTCCCCCATCCAACACTTGATCTCTTCTACCCCCGCTAATTCACCGCAGATCCACCTTTTTGAAATACCGACTTCTTTCCTGGAAGTCCTTGCAGTGTCCATGTGTTTTCTACCTCTCCCCCCCCCCCCCCCCCCTTCCCGTGCCTCCTCCCCCCAAACCCTCTCTCCCACAGATCTCCCGATGTCCCTGTTCTCTGCTGTTGTACTTGTGTGCTACCCTCTCTCTCCCCATCTTGTCTCCCGCTCCCTTTATTGTATGTTTTGTGTGTCCGTTTTTTTTTTTTTGATTGATGTTAACTCTTACACGAGGCTCGATCTTGTGTACAAATAATAATAAAAAAAGAGCAGGCTAAACATGTCATTTGATCAGCGAAGTGACTGTACACACAATGTCCTTCAAGCTGGCGCACCTGGCTTTGGATCCCGACCTGGCTATAAATTGTCATCCCGGGGCAGGCAGGGCGATTCATCAATGTGCGTACTGTTCCTAGGATTGAGGTTAAACTGGGCATCCCGTCTGCTGGTATTAGTTAATGGACGTTAAAGACCCTTCATGAAGGTGTCCTTCATGGTGTCTTCGTGAAGAGGAGATTATATACTGTCGGCACCCTGAACAAATTACAAATTCCTGCCCTAACCTATAGGGGGAACCACATCAACGGCCAAGTGGCACCCACAGGCAATGATGCGACCCTCCAGCCTTGTGCTGCACACAAAAGAAGAAGCTCATAACAGTTTTTGACTTACTATTCCACACTGCCACAAAACAATTTTTAAAAGTAAAAAAAAAAAATAGAATTTTATGCGATTGCGTCAATGGATATGCGTACCCCCACGTAAGACAATCAATCCACTGTTGCATTTGATCTCAATATAAGGTTACATGTGAGAGTGGGGAGAGAGAGAGAGAGAGAGAGAGAGAGAGAGAGAGAGAGAGAGAGAGAGAGAGGGGTGGAGAGAGAGAGAGAGAGGGGCGGAGAGAGAGAGAGAGAGAGAGAGAGAGAGAGAGGGGCGGAGAGAGAGAGAGAGAGAGAGAGAGAGGGGCGGAGAGAGAGAGAGGGGCGGAGAGAGAGAGAGAGAGAGGGGCGGAGAGAGAGAGAGAGAGGGGCGGAGAGAGAGAGAGGGGGAGAGGGGCGGAGAGAGAGAGAGAGAGAGGGGCGGAGAGAGAGAGAGAGAGGGTCGGAGAGAGAGAGAGAGAGGGGCGGAGAGAGAGAGAGAGGGGGCGGAGAGAGAGAGAGAGGGGCGGAGAGAGAGAGAGGGGCGGAGAGAGAGAGAGGGAGGGGCGGAGAGAGAGAGAGAGGGGCGGAGAGAGAGATAGAGAGAGGGGCGGAGAGAGAGAGAGAGAGAGAGAGAAGGGCGGAGAGAGAGAGAAAGAGAGGCGGAGAGAGAGAGAGAGAGGGGGAGAGAGAGAGAGAGGGGCGGGGAGAGAGAGAGGGGCGGAGAGAGAGAGAGGGGCGGAGAGAGAGAGAGAGAGGGGCGGAGAGAGAGAGAGAGAGAGAGGGGCGGAGAGAGAGAGAGAGAGAGGGGCGGAGAGAGAGAGGGGCGGAGAGAGAGAGAGAGAGAGAGAGAGAGAGGGGCGGAGAGAGAGGGGCGGAGAGAGAGAGAGAGAGGGGCGGAGAGAGAGAGAGGAGCGGAGAGAGAGAGAGAGAGAGACAGAGAGAGACTTTTGACTTTTGTATCTTTTTATTATAAAAATAGAAAAAAGAAAACCCCCAAATAGGTATCACATTCTCATTTCAAGGAGAAAAACAAAGAAAAAAAAATTAATACAGTAAAATTATGTACGAAACATTTCACAAAACAATACACGTTTCTCCAAGATTTTATAAATGACTTCTTTCACACACCATTTGGCCTCAAACTGTGGCAGCCTTCGGAGATAGAGGCGACACTGACAGGATTTATTTGCTCCATCGAGTATATTTTAGAGAAATATTCCTTTGTGAAAAGTTTGATAACCGATTGGTTGAAAGTGATGGATGAGTCTGCCAAACGCAGTTGAGAGAGCTGTTTGTTCGGAAGGCGTTTCTCTAAAGAAAAAAAAATACTTAGTTGGTATGTCTGTCTCGTTAAGGTGCTGCACCCTCATCCGAACTAGGGCACCACGTGCATTCCTCTCAGTTATTTCTTTCAATAAAGACTATTGTAGACAAAGAATATTGTACAATTATTTTGTCCTGTGACCCCCTGAAGATGTAAAATCTCCGATTGCAATAATTTCCTTTCTTCATATTAATCAGCCCTTTTTGAGAATCTCTGATATTGTTGGCAGAAACCTTTGATTTGGGTTTTTACTAAATCTCACCACACCAGTGGGTTAACAAGAATAACAGGACAGCTTAACTTCCGTTCCAAGAGATTTTTGTTGTTGTTGTTGTTGTTGTTGTTGTATACAAGATCGAGGCTCGTGAAAGAGCGAAAGAAAGCGAAAGATTTCTGTCCAGAAAGAATCAAAAGCCTGAATGGAATTGAAGTCTTCTATTAAACTATTGTTGAATTTCCAGTGAGAACTCCCTGGACACGGTTTAGAGAGTTGAACGACTGCTCGAGCTCGGGAGTGATCGGAGAAACCGGAAGGCACGATGTCAGATTTGCAAACTCCATGTAACAGGTGAGAATTTACATAAATGCGATCAAGCCTCGCAAGTGAGATGTGGTTGTTGGAACAACGACACCATTAGTTAGGTCCAAAACTTCAATTCCGTGACCATTTTCTGGCCAGTAAGGTTTGACGATTGATTTGACTTCTATTGACATTTTATAACAAAAATAGCCTCTATGTCCCTCCCAAAAATCCCGGCATTTTTCGCCAGAGGCCCGAATCCAAGATGGCCGCCGGCACTATCTTGAAAAATTTAGTTTTGAACCAGAACACCTAGAATCACGTACAAAGACACTTTTTTGGGTAATTTGACCACGAGGATTCCGAATCTGACATTAGTTTGACGTTATGACATTATTTTGACCCATAAATCCAAGATGGCCACCATCCAGTAGAGCGAAAATGCAACTTTTAAATGGGAGAACATATGATCATGAATTAACACATTATTTTGGCTAAATCTATACTGGCCACGGAATTGAGGTCCTGATTAGTGAATTGCTATTTTCTTGTTTTTTATTTGTCTGTGTGTGTAATGTCATATACTTATTTCTGTCTTTCCAGGGAGTATACGAGCGAATGAGACGGCACTGAGAAGCACAGTATTCAGAAGAGAGCTGTCAAGAGAATGTCCACCGTTCCGTGTGTCCTCCAGTGTGGCGGGCTTTGCAATGAAGCCACTGATGTCGTTACCTCCGTTGAGAGTTGGGAAAATCTCAAGAAAAAAGCCCTGTTATGGAGCGGTCTTGACAAGTTCGGAGACGTTTATGCAACAGTCAATTGGGATAATGGTCCCGGCAGACAATGTGTCCATAAATCATGTAGGCTGACCTTATGGAATGCTAATAAACTGGAGCAGGCCAAGACAAGACAGAAAAAACGAGAAGTCAAGGAATGCCAATCTCAGTCTTCATCCATGTCTGAGGCTTTCTCCCCGGCTGCTTCTCCACGTGCCAAGCGGCTGCGATCAAGTGTAGAAGGGCTGATACATGAAAAAACAAAATGTGTCTGGTGCTGTAAACCGGAGTCGGCAAAGCACCCAGAATCAAAGCTGTCCCTGATTTCGTATGATAATAATGCATGGGCAACGTTCAAGAGTCACACGGTGGCCCTCGAAGATCAGAGCATGCGAGACAGAATCAACTGTGTGATCGATTATGCAGCTGATGACCCATATGCGATTGAGATCAGATATCACAACAAATGCTGGTTGAAATATGTGCGTAGTTACCAGAAAATGAGTGAAGATGACAAACTCCCACGCATGCACAATGTCAATCTCCGTGAGGCTCAGACTATCTTCTTTGACCACATCAGAACAGTTATCTTTGAGGAACGTGAGCTAAGGTCACTACAGAGCCTCCTCAAAGACTACAGCTCTATCATATCTCGGTATGGCTTCTCAACATCCAGCATCAAGTCATCCTTTATCAAAGATATCCTGACCCGGGAGTTTGAGGGCAAGATCGGCTTCCACTCCCGCCCTCAGAGAAACCAGAGCGACCTCGTCTATGACACGTCTGGGGGTGGTTCATATGTTGAAGCAGCACTCTCCGCCATCGGTGTTAGCAGTGAACAACTGGTGCACAATGTGGCTAAGCGGCTCAAGGATGATGTCAAGTCAATCAAACCCATCCCATGGCCGCCAAGAGTCGAGGAGCTAGAAGAGGAGGAAGAGCTCTCGCCTCTCATGGTGCAGCTGCTATCTGCTTTGCAGGCGAAGAAGGAGGTAGATCTGTCTCCCAGCACACTCTCTCTCACCTCTCTCATCACGCAGTACATTACAAAGCGACCCACCACTACCGCCATCAATGCCACCGTCACCCTTCATGGGATGACTCGCAGCAAGGAGCTTATTGACTCAAGGAGCCTCACCCACACTCCGCACCCTACAGTCAGCCATGCCTGCCTCTAATGAGCTCGTTGTGGACTTCAATTCTGCCCATGCTGCAGGGGAGGAAAAGTTGACCAGCTTCTTGCAGGAGCGGGTATTCAGTAAGAATACCTCCCTTCATGCACCTGTCCCTCTGAGTAAACGCTTGACATTTGCCAAGATGCCAGACACAGAGAAGCCCAGGGAGGAACTCAAAACGAGAGCTGCTGAAATGGAGCAGAATGCTCTCAAGGCAGTGATCAACCTGGTTGAGGTCAGTCATCTTGTGGACCTCACTGAGTTGCTGGAACATCGTGTTGTTGAGGAGTGTGTGGCTTTATTCAACTCCAACGGAACATACAGGAAGACACAGAAGAGTAAGCTCATCCAGAAACTCTCTCTGCAATCTGTAGATCTGCAGGAACCCTACACCGCTCTCATCGACATGGGCATGATTTGGAGGATGGCAACTCCATCAGCAGAGGATCGACAGATGCAACATGGCACCCCATACAAGTGGTCAGTCTATGTCCACAAGGTGTCTTCCATCATCCTTGCCCGCCATGGTGATGCTGAACGTATCTTCTGTGTGAATGACCCATATGACACACCATACTCTACTAAAGATGACGAGCGAGACCTGCGGGTACAGGGTAAGGCACATATACCCAACACCTACATGAAATTGAATGACCCCTTCCCTTCTGCCCAAGCATTCAAAACACTTCTATGTAGCGTCAGCAACAAGGGGTGGATGCAAAAGCTGATATGCACCTACCTGACAGACCTTGCAGAGAGTGTTGATGCAGAGATTGTCTACTCTGTTGGCTCCCACTGCACCAATTTGTCAACCCAGCAACCAATGGAGAACTACAGCTTTGACCAGTCTGAGGCTGATACTGTCCTCTTTTCTGCTTACGCAGTTCTGCGTGAATCAGGCTACAGTGGCCCTGTTGTCATTGATACCGCTGATACCGATGCCTATGTCGCGGCAGCAGTCATCTCGCAGCAGCTGCCCGGAAAGCTCTGTATCAAGAGGAAGAAGGAGACTATCTTATGTCATGGCCTGGTTAATGACGAGATGGCAGACTGTATTGTGCAGCTGCACTGTATGACAGGCTGTGATGCCAACTCAGGCTTCTATGGCAAGGGTAAGAAGTTGGTGTATGACCGGGTGGCAAAGAGCCCTGTGGCTCGACGGCAGCTCTCGCTGTGTGGAGATAGCCTTGACCTTGAGGAGGAGGTGCTAGAGGAGCACTTCCAGTTCACACGACATGTCATCTATGGCGACGAAAAGAGTAGCACCATGGCTGAGGCCCGTGCAGCAAAGTGGAAGACACTGAAAAACAAATCATTTATCCGTCTCCCTCCAGATGCAGACAGCCTACGCCAACACTGCCTCCGAGCAAACTACTTGGCATATCTTGTGCGTCATCCCTCCAAGAAACACCACCCCTCGCCACTCGGACATGGCTGGGAGCTGGTGGGTGGTCGCTGTCGCCCTGTCCGCCACACGCAACCTGCTCTCCCGACACATCTACCTGCACCAGGGCCAGCTGAAGAGAGTGAGGAAGATGAGAGCCAGGAGGGGAATGAGGAGCGAGATGATGATGTACAAAGGCGGGGAGATTCATTGGAATCTGATGATTCAGATTCTAGTGAAGCAGAATGCTCTGATTCGGACTAATCATATAATTAAAGGTCATATTGATTAATTACTTCATTTGAAAACTGTTCAAGTCACAGCTATTAAAAATAGCTTATTTTGAAGTGTAATGAGTTTACTTGTCATGCAATCATCAATTACTTTACTGCAAGATATCCTTATGGAGGTAGTTTCTTTAACATGTTTAAGTACAAAAGTTGCATTTTCGCTCTACTGGATGGTGGCCATCTTGGATTTCTGGGTCAAAATAATGTCATAACGTCAAACTAATGTCAGATTCGGAATCCTCGTGGTCAAATTACCCAAAAAAGTGTCTTTGTACGTGATTCTAGGTGTTCTGGTTCAAAACTTAATTTTTCAAGATAGTGCCGGCAGTCATCTTGGATTCGGGCCTCTGGCGGAAAATGCCAGGATTTTTGGGAGGGACATAGAGGCTATTTTTGTTATAAAATGTCAATAGAAGTCAAATCAATCGTCAAACCTTACTGGCCAGAAAATGGTCACGGAATTGAAGTTTTGGACCTAACTACATGTATAGGATTGTTCAGAAGGGTGTTGCAAGTGCCAGACATCATGGAGATTATATTTTGCAATGATATTCGCAAATTTTGCGGTACATGGTTGAGGTTCCGGCCCGTTTCGGTCGCATGAGGCATTAACAGTACAGTTAAAGTCGCCACCAATAATTAGACAAGTCTGCAGATCCAGTGTTTGGAGGAACTTTCTCAGTTCAGCAAAGAAGGAGATCCGCTCAACATTTTTGCTTTGAGCGTACACATTAAGGATTGTAAACTTGACCTGATTGAGATTGAAGGTCACAGAGGCAAGATGGCCATCAATGATATTCGCAAATTGAAGCGAGGATGGTTGGAAATGTTTCCCTAAGACAAACATGATTCCTGCCTTAGACGAGGAGCTGTTTCTAAAGAAACACTCCTTATCCATAATGAGCCGCCACTGGGCCTGAACAGATCTGACGGCGTGGGTCTCCTGCAACAAAGCTATGTCGAGACCGTTAGCGTCTATCAGCTGCTTGATCTGGATCTGGCGGAGTGAACTTCCACCACCATTGACATTTACTGTTCCAATCTTGAAACTCACCATGAGTTAACTCAGAGTCTTTTTCGTCTTGGCGATCAATTTTCTTAAACGGTGACAATGTGTGACGAAAGTTGAATGAGTCAGGCCTGCGTATAATGAGCACACTCAAGGAAGGATGGTAAATCGGGAAAGTATTCTGTTAGGTTTATACTGCGTTTCCTGTATGTATTTTGCAAGAAAAGTCGTATTTGTTCAGGGGAAGTAGGACCAAGACTGGTAAGCTTCTCCATTGCTTCCACCTGGCTGTTTGCTTCCTCCAGGTCAGATTCGTCAGAGTCAGTTTTGATTTCCGAATCACACAAGCTTGTATAATCCTGCATGTCGCTGCTGTCATCAATATTGGCACACGGACCTGCACTAGTTGTAACATCTGTGTGCTCTCCCACCGTGGGAACATTGCTTTGAGGAATAACAGCAATAATCTGTGGATTTGGTGAAACAGAAACAGCATCAGCAGATGCAGCGATGTTGCTTCCCCCGACTGAAACAACCTCTGATGGTGTGGCGGTATCTAGCAGAATAGGAGTCTCTTGCAAAACATTGATTCCTGCGATTCCAGCTTCACCAGGTGATGAACTGAGAGCAGTAACTGAGACAGTTTCGCTATTTTTTGCTGACAGGAATTCAGCATCATCATGCTCAGGATTAACATTTTCCAAAGTGACGGCAGGTTCATCACCAGTGGTCCCGGCAGGTTCATCACCAGTGGTCCCGGCAGGTTCATCACCAGTGGTCCCGGCAGGTTCATCACCAGTGGTCCCGGCAGGTTCATCACCAGTGGTCCCGGCAGGTTCATCACCAGTGGTCCCGGCAGGTTCATCACCAGTGGTCCCGGCAGGTTCATCACCAGTGGTCCCGGCAGGTTCATCACCAGTGGTCCCGGCAGGTTCATCACCAGTGGTCCCGGCAGGTTCATCACCAGTGGTCCCGGCAGGTTCATCACCAGTGGTCCCGGCAGGTTCATCACCAGTGGTCCCGGCAGGTTCATCACCAGTGGTCCCGGCAGGTTCATCACCAGTGGTCCCGGCAGGTTCATCACCAGTGGTCCCGGCAGGTTCATCACCAGTGGTCCCGGCAGGTTCATCACCAGTGGTCCCGGCAGGTTCATCACCAGTGGTCCCGGCAGGTTCATCACCAGTGGTCTCAGCAAAATAATCAGAGGACTTTCCAATAGCCGAGTCCATAACAGGTGAGACAATTCCATTTGATTTGTTAACAGGTAAACCAGTCCCTGCAGGTGGAACGTCTATCTCCTCACATGAAAGGGGGCCGAACTTGTTGGCTGTAGGTACAGGGTTTGTCCCAGGGAAGCCTTGTAGAGTGGCATCGGTCACGACTGGGGGGGGGGGGGGGGGGTGTTACCGACAGGTTGCTTATGTCGGGGGCAGGGCATGGGGGGCACCACGTGACCCAGGGCACCTGAGAAATATATATTTAATTGTGTCTTCCTTTTACTTGCTTCAAAAAAGCTAGATTCAATTGCAAAACATGTTGTGCATAGCTCGGTCAGATCCAGCCTGGAGAGACGTTTTTTCAGCATCTTCTAAAGGAAGAAAGTTATGGGAATAGTTGTAAGTTAACCTCGAACAGGGGATGATGTAAGATGTATCCTTTGATTTGTTCCTTTGATTTGTATGTGTTTTACTGCCAAAAGTAAATACCATTGAACTTTATTATGGGAACGCATCCCTGGGCCTTGGAAAGCCCAACTCGTTTGGAATTAGAGCCTGAGAAATATCTTACTTTCTGTGTCTTCAAAGGCCCTCTCTTGTCTGAGGTCATACTTTAGCGCAGCGTTTTTTCTGTTATTTCATGTATATAACAAATTGTATTTTGCTGAGTTTTTAGGGCGGCTTGGACTTGCATGGTCTGGTGTGGCAAGGCCTTGCGATTTCAAGACGTGCTCCACAATATTGTGTTTGCTCGATTTTGTATTAAACCACATTTTGCTGCTTCAAGGTGCTTCTTCTTGAGTTCCAAAGGGGGGGACAACCCGTCACTTATTGTTAAATGCTACCTTTTTCTGAGTTAAATGACCCTCGGGAAAGGTCTTTCTCTTCCTTGACGGAACAATGGTGAAGCCATCCCTGACGTTCGTTGTGCTGTTTGGATCATCGGGATGGGAAGGCTGAGCGTCATTGCCGGACATGGAAGATGTTCCCTTAACAGCCGAAGCTCGAGATGAAGAAGAGGAATCCTCGTTGTTTACATGGTTTGTCCCATCGTTCGACGAAGCCGTTTTTGGGCAAGAGCGTTTCAGGTGTCCGAATTTACCACATTCAAAACATTTCAAGGTGTCAGTGGTTACGTATAATTGGTAATCATGATTATCAATTTTGAATTTTAAAACAATGTTCAGCGTTCTTTCGACGTTAGAAGGAGGAAGTACAAGATAAGCTTGTCTCCTGAAAGACATCACATGTTTAGCCCGGTCGTCCTGGCAACGTAAAGGTAACATCGTGACATGCGAAACCACAGTACCATAACGAGATAGTTCGGAGACCAGTCTCTCGTTCTTCAGGAATGGAGGACAGTTCGAGATGATGACCTTAACGGCCGGAGTGTCGAGAGGGGACACGAGTACGAAATGTCCGTCATCTGTCGATAATCCTGTACGTACAATCTCGTGAACCAGTTCGGCCTCGGATACGAAAATAACGACACGTTTGTTCATTCGTGAGGCCGCGCGAACTTTATCAATACCGATTATGTTGCCCACAGCAATAACGAGGTCTTCGACGCTGACATCGTTCGGCGGGACACAAACGACGCCATGTCTACGCGTTAACGCTTCATTTGCCGCGTAATGCGAAAACGAAGTCATAATTTACAAAGGACGAGGGTGGGGGGGGGGGGAGAAGGGGCAAGGGACGAGGGGGGGGGGGGTAAAGGGACAAGAGACGAGGGCGGGGGGGGGGGGGGGACGAGGGAGGGGATGGGAGGAGGGTGAATATCTCGACTGGAGGGTGAATATCTCGACTGGAGGGTGAATATCTCGGACGAGTCTTGAATCATGTCACAAGGGCGAGAGAACAGTGATTAATTAATTACGAGCCGAGACCGATTTTTCAAAGGCGAAAACAAACACAGCTGGTGGAGAAAAAAACCGATCAGCCGGAGGACGGGATGGGCCGCCGATTAATGTAAAAATTATCCACAAACAGCTGTGGGCTCTCTTTCTCTCTCTCAGAAAAGGAAAGGAAACAAAGGACAGGAAGGAGTGAATAAAAATGAAAACGAGATAAGAAAAAAGAAACCAAGGAGGGAAAAGGGAGGCAGAAGGGGGTGGGAGAGGTGGGGGGGGAGGGGGAGGCCGACGCCCCGAAGTGTTGGGTCTGATCAAAGGGGAGGGGTTGGGGCACAAATGCAGAGTAAGGATGTGAAGATAAACGAACAGGGGGGAGGAAAAGATGAGATACGACGTGGAAAGGGACAAAAGAGTAGAACAGCGGAGCAGCTCGTACCTCACCACACATGCACAGCCGCCATCTTGCCACGCCCAAACACACCGACAACCAGCAGGGGGCGAGGGAGAGAGAGAGAGAGAGAGAGAGAGAGACAGAGACACAGAGAGAGAGACAGAGACACAGAGAGAGAGACAGAGACACAGAGAGAGAGACAGAGACACAGAGAGAGAGACAGAGACACAGAGAGAGAGACAGAGACACAGAGAGAGAGACAGAGACACAGAGAGAGAGACAGAGACACAGAGAGAGAGAGACAGAGACAGAGAGAGAGAGACAGAGACACAGAGAGAGAGACAGAGACACAGAGAGAGAGACAGAGACACAGAGAGAGACAGAGACACAGAGAGAGAGAGAGACAGAGACACAGAGAGAGAGACAGAGACACAGAGAGAGAGACAGAGACAGAGACACAGAGAGAGAGACAGAGACACACAGAGAGAGAGACAGAGACACAGAGAGAGAGACAGAGACACAGAGACAGAGACAGAGACACAGAGAGAGAGAGAGAGAGAGAGAGAGAGACAGAGACACAGAGAGAGAGACAGAGACAGAGAGACAGAGAGAGAGAGAGAGAGAAAGAATACATCAGATGCTTCAAACTGGAGTTAACAACTGGAGTTAACATCTGCAAAATGATTTTCAAAGGGCCCATGACATTTGACCTGTTGAATCCAAAATCTAATCAGTTCATCTTTGTATCTCACTCCATACCTGTGCCAAGTTTGGTTGAAATACTTTCTGTGGTTTACAAGTTTTGGTAACGATCTTTTTCAATTAAAGGCCACATGATCATCGACCTTTTGGCCCAAAAATTGAATCAGTTCATCTTTGCATCACAATGCAAACTGTGCTTGTAGTTAACTTGTGGCAAGTTTGGTCGAAATCCCTTCAGCGGTTCAGAAGTTATCACGGTAACAAAAATTTGCTCCGCTAGCACTGGGGGGACGGATAACCTGAAAGCATAACGCCTGCGGCCGCAGAGGCATAAAAAATATGTACAATACTTCAACTAGTTTTATTCATATTATTCTTCAACACAAAAGTCAGAGCAACGAAACACAAAGTGTAGACGCATACAATTCTGCAGCATCGGAGGCAGTCTACAACAAAGAAAAACAGAAACAAGTCCAAACATTTGGAATCACCGGATCAAACGTAACATTAGCAACAAGGTTTGTCTTGGCAAAATAAAAGAATGAAATAAAAGAGACACGAACACCAAAGTATAACGTACACATTACTGAGTGATAGTACTTGGTATAAATGACTTTCAAGAGTAAAACAAAGCAAAACGTTATCAACTATGAATATACTAACTCAAACTCAGGTCAATACAAAAAAGGTAACTGTGAATAACAGCCGATTACCAAAATATAAACTGGTCAATGCTTCAAACCAACCAACTCAGCAAGGCCGTAAGCAGACAGACAGCGCACATTGCCGTCTACTACGGCTGTAATTCCCGACAATTTGGCCAGGCAATCGCACACTCCCAACGCCAAAGGTACGAGTCTGGGACAAGCAATGTCCGCTTAAATGAGTACAGGATGACGGTCTGATGATGCACCGATGACCGTACCTACGACAATCCCGAGTAGCCTACGGAACGCTTCTCGACTGCATGCCCTTCGTTAGCCGTTATATTTAAGGTAGTTAAGGAATCAGAGCTCCGGATGATAAAACGTATCTGAGAATTTGTCATCTGCTGTTGGGGAATCGGGAAATGAAGAGAAAGTCCAAATAAATTAAACAACTAGGACTAAAGGCAATAGTTAAAGGACTACAAAGACCTATTTCTTTACAATAAAACGAGCCTTAGAGCAAAGTCCATCTCACTACATCTCAACCACCAACGATAGTACATTTTGGGGATTGAGGGGTGGGGAGCAGTGGGAAGTCACAACATGACGAACACCCATAACATACAATCCCAAGGTACACGTCACACGAGCGGATTGGAACGGACCGAACATCAGATCATATCGACAGCATGGTGCGGAAGTTACACCAGCTATCAATTTACAGATGAAGGATCAGACCTCGCTGTTCGTGATGTTATGATAAAGGCCTCGATGGAACAAAAATAATTAAAAAAAAACAAAAAAACATTTCAGTACCAAATCAAAGTTTGCAATTTTAAACTCTTAACCTTATCAAAGTTTAGTGCAATGATTACAAAGTCAACAAATGAGCACAAAATATCTTCAAATCGCTTGCAAAATTGGAACCTTCAGTCATTTTCAGAATATTCACAGCCTCGAAAATGTTCGGTGACGACTTAGAAGCAAAACCTCCGATTGGAAAAGATGACACGTACATCTATGTACAAAACTCAGGCCCGTCTGGCCAGCAAAGCTCAAGTTCAAATGTGAACAAAATGCAGACATTAACGAGCTACCGTTTCCAGGTTAGACTTCCGATTGAACAACTTCCTCTGCGCATGCAATTCCAGTGGCACCCGTTTATATAAATCGCCTCACTCTGCTACGGTACAGACCGGAACCATTTTCACAAGGAAATTTTTTGGAATAACCTCACGATTACATGTTCAAATTGTATGTACAGAAATCTGAAACCTCCGCCAGTGGCAAAGTCCATCATGAGAAAAATTAATGTCACCTTTTGGAAAGCAGTTTCAATCTGGCATGACAACGCATCTGTTGTTGTTTTCTCCAATAGAAAACATATACAAGCTGAGGGAGACAGAAGGGAAGCTATACCTGTTACCAAAGTCAACCCCAAATGCTGATAACCTTTGACCAAAAGATTACACAAGTTAGGCTGGAGCGGTGCAATGTAGCAAAAAGCTTTCGGTGAAAAAATAAAACTTCACAATTCCTCCTGCCAAACGTCTCAGGACAGAGAGCGTCGTCAAAGGCATGGCGTTACTATGAGATGCAAATGTTCACGGGACAAGTATTCATAGCAACAAAACAATCATACAATTGTGTGATACACGGAGATTAATGACAGCTGGCCATTTAAATCAGCACCTCGAGAGACCAGAGGCACATGTGGGTAAGCAGGCCCACAAAGTTCAATCCAACAAACACCCTGCTGCTAAACATCCAACCAATGCTACTGACAGAATTAGTGTCCGAATAAAGGTTACCAGGTTGTTGATCCTCGGCGGACATTCGGGCAGTGAATCAGGCATTTTGGTGAAAAAAAACAAAACCAAAATACAGAAAACCTCAAGCTTTCTTTATCGGTACAACGACAGGATCACCAAGCAATCCACATACCAGGTTTGCTTTATCCAACCATGTCAGGGGAATAAGATTTAAATAAGGCTACGACAAAACAAAACGAACAAACAATCTAACCACAAACAGCAACAACATTTTCAGATGTAAATACAATCAAGTCAAACTTTGCTTTAGGAAGAGGTCTCTCTCACTTTGTAATCACTTGCACTTGGCAAGCAGCACATGTTCAGCAAACTCAAACCCCGAGCCCCATCCCTGTTTCCTTGGTGTAACATCATTCAGCCAACCTTGGTCGACATTTTGTTACTGGGATAATTGATATAAAACCACACAATTGGTGGTTCTCACCACACAAGTTGTGATGCACATGCAGTGCATTTCATAGCGAAGGAGGGTGGTCAAGGAACAGTCGAGAGTCAAGCAAAAACAAAAAAGGGTCACACGCAGGAATACTAAGGTGCAGACACCACTGTGGCAAGTCCCTACTGGAAGGATGGGGTGACCTGATGAATAATGGTAGGGGGAATGATCTGTTTGGAGTGAGAAAGCCTGGGAATGGGGAATGAAAGGCCGTGGCATGGTTGGTGCTGGTATCTCGATCTATCCTGCAAGTTTGCTTGCTACAGCAGAGGACTTGCGCTGCGGCAGGTCCTGCGGTGTGGGTATGTGGTCTCCAGTCACCTCTGGAACAAGTCCCGGAAGCTGCTTGTTTTTCATCTTGGCTTTAGCCATGTTGTAGTCTCCAGAATCAAAGTATTTCTGCCCCTATTTGGGTGGAACAATGGCAAGTATTGCAAAAATGAAAAACAATAAAAAATATTTACATGTGTACACACCTTGTGTCTTCCATCACAATTTACAAATAATAAAATATTCTAGGTGGTAAAAAAAACTAAAGCTCATACAAAAGCATGAACCAAAAGCATGTAGACCTTGCATTGCATTTGTTACTTATCCTACTTGACCAATCGTTGATAGGTTACCACCGTCTGTTGAAATTAAACGTAAGCAAATATCCGATAAATACAACGACCCAAACAAATAATATGAGTCAGGAGAAACGACTTTGGTAAAGTGCAAATCTGTAGATTCCTTAAACAACAGCACATCCAACTGAGAATCATGCCACAAGGACGAGCCTTTTTTTTTTTTTTGTTGTATACAAGATCGAGGCTCGTGAAAGAGCTAACATTAATCACACAAAAAGTCAAACCGACACAAACCCGACACAAAACAAAATAAGGGGAGCGGTAGACAAGATGGGGAGAGAAAGCGAAGGACACAAACAACATTTGAGAGCAGGGACATCGAGAGAACTGTGAGAGGGAGAGGGCTTGGGGGGAGGTGGGAGAGATATAAAAGATATGGACACTGCAAGGACTTCCAGGAATGAAGTTGGAATTTCGAAAAAGTGTATCTGGGGTGAATTAGCGGGGGTAGAAAAGATCAAGGTTTTGGATGGGGGAAGATAAGAGATGGTGGTGAACAGCTGTTTTAAACACCTGGAGGGAGGAGTGGGATTGAAGGGAGTAGGGGAGTTTGTTCCAGAGGCGGGAAAAAGGGGAATAAAAGAGTGAAGGTGAGCAGAGAGCCTAGATTTAGGCAGTTTAACCATAAGAGGGTTGCTGGCAGATCTTGTACGACCTGCAGGAATATTTGGGGGACAGAGCACAGAGAGCTGGGGGAGCAAGGCCGGAGAGGAGTCGGTCGAAGACAGAAAGACCACCAACCTGCCTGCAGTGAGTGAGTGAAAGGCCCTCGGAGTTAGCTTCATCGCGGGAGATTCCAATGATTCTGAAAGCTTTGTTTTCAACAGCGTGAAGCCGAGCTAGGTGTGAGGCAGGAGCACCGGCCCAGAGGGGGGAACAGTATTCCAATGAGCTGCGGATGAAAGCCTTGTTTGTGGTGAGGAGCTCAGGTGTGCCAAGGAAGGACTTCACACGACGGAGGATGCCGAGTCGGCGACTGGCTTTGGAGGCCAGCTTGGAAATGTAGTTGTCCCACGAAAGATCATGGCAGATTGTGAGACCCAAAAGCTTCAGTAACAGAACTTCTTGGAGGATTGTTGAGAAAGTAGATGGGAGGATTTTCCAGTTGGTCTTTTCAGAGAGACATAGTAAGAGTGTGAGATTTGTCAGGATTGAAAGACCTGTTCCACTTGTTTGACCAGTCTGTGATTTTGTCCAGGTCTGCAGAGAGTGAGGAGGCTGCAGACTGCAGATCTGAGGGATGAGGAATGGAGCGGCAGAGAGTGGAGTCATCAGCAAAGGGATAGAGAGGATTTTCCAGAGAGTCGGAGAGATCATTGATGAAGACCAGAAAAAGCACAGGACCCAGAACACTACCTTGGGGAACTCCAGCCAGAACAGGAAGGGTCGATGAGAGAAATCCATTCAGGGCCACACGTTGACTACGACCAGAGAGGAAGTCTGCAAGCCAAGCGGACCTTGGGTAGGTCTGCGCATGCGCAAGATTGGAGGTCTCGTCTCTTCAAAGCTGTCCATGCGCGCTCGCTTTCGTGTTTTCACAATTGTGTTTTTGTCGAAACTGTATCTTTCTCTCGGTGTATGTACCTATTGGGGTGTCTTTAATAGTATTCTTGGCGTTGGTTTTTCATACCTGTGTACAGAATCGTCAGTCTTTCGTATCGCGTATTCTGAGGCCTAAGTGTAGTACTAGGCTACTGTGTCCGACCTTGGCTTGAGGCTTTGTTTTTGTCTCAGCGGTTCTCCGATCGCGCTGCAATTACTTTCCGGTCTCTGTTTTTCACGGTCTTTTCATCCCATACTTCCTTGTTTTAAAATCTCAAAAAAAAAAACAAAAAAAAAAAACATTTTCTTCTGTTCTTATTCGTTTATTCGTTCTTATTTGTTCGTTCGTTCTTCGACCACGTTGTTTGTGATCACGTGATCACGTTGTTAAAAAATGTCTCATCTGACCCCTGAAGACCTGTATTCTGTCATATTCTATAACACCTTTTTCTTCTTCTTCTATAAAAGGATGCTTTCGACTTGCTCACCAAATCTATTCATTCCAAAAAAAAATTCCATCTCTTATAGTGCATCTTTCATTCATTCCCTAAACTCTCCAGCATTCCATCCTCCCTCCAGCGTCCTCAAACGTATTTTTGACTCGAATGTCTCAAGAAACTCATTTTGCAATAAATGTTCGTTTCCCATTAATCGTACACTTTTCAAAATCCCATCACCCCAAAATCCCATTTCCCATCACCCCTCCCCTCTAAATCTACCCCCTTGCCCCTCCCCTCCAAATCATCCCCATCACCCATCTCTTTCAAATCTTCCCCCTTGCCCCTCCCCTCCAAATCTTCCCAATCACCCATTCCTTTCAAATCTTCCCCCACACCCCTCCCCTCCGAGACTCTCCCTCGCTCCTCCCCTCCTAGACTCCCCTCTCACCCCTCCTCCTCAAAGCGTCCTCCCCACTTCTTCCCCCTTCCAACTTTCACCTTCATCTCCCTCAACCTTCTGCCTCGCTCTTCCCCCTCGTCAAATAACACTTCACTGCGCCTCTCCCAATCACCATCAAACCTTTTGTCTGCCCCATTCTTCCCTTTCTCCAAGCTATTCTGTAATCTCCGACACACCTTCAACAGCTCTCCCTACCTCTTCCACATCTTACCCTACCGCTCCCCCCCCCCCCCCCCCTGTTCTGTATCCGATGCTCCCCCTTCCTCTTCCTTAACAGTATGGACCTCAAACATCCGGGGCCTTCGCTCAAACTTGTCTGATCTCTCCATACAGGTTGCTTCTGACAAACCAGACGTGATCTGCTTAACAGAAACTTTCCTCCTTCATGATGTCTCTGATTCCTTGGTATCTCTCCCAGGTTACTCCCTCCTCCGGTATGATAGACCTGAGCCTCGTCCTGGAGGTGGGGTTGCTATCTTTATAAAAAACTCTCTTCCTCACTCGCCCTGCACTGCCCTCTCTCCACCTCACCCCCAGGAATACCTTTGGCTACGGCTTCCCCTTCGCTCCCACCTTTTGTTCATATGTGTGTTGTACCGTCCACCAAACAGTGATGACTCCATCTACATCTCGCTGTCTGAGAATATGGACCAACTTCTATCTAGCCATCCCAACTCTCTCTTCCTCATATGTGGTGATTCCAACTGTCACCATGCCAGTTGGCTGGGTGTGGGTACCTCTCTCACCAGCCATGGCTCTTCAGCAAAGGACTTCTGTGATTCACTGGGACTGGCACAATCTGTCAATTTCCCGACCCGGATTTCAGTCAACGGAGCATCTTCTCTTCTGGACTTGGTTATAACTAACTTCCCTGAAAATGTCTGCTGCTCTTCTTCTGCTCCAATCGGCTCTTCTGATCATGTGCTTGTTAAAGTGGACATCTCTCTGACCATTCTCAGAGAGCCTCCTCAGCGTCGACGAGTCTGGCATTTCACTCAGGCCAACTGGCACGGTCTTCAAGCAGCCATCAATCATCTGGACTGGTCTCCCATCTCTACTGCCTCTGACATAAATTCTTCCTGGGAATTCTTCCAAAGCAAACTGCTCTCTCTCATGCACAGATTTATCCCATCTCGTCTTATGTTGTCATACCCTTCCTCCCGTCCATGGTACATGGAATCTTGTGGTGAGGCTATTGCCCAGAAACAACTTGCTTTCGTCTCCTGGAAAGCAAATCCAACGGAAGGAAATCTCATTTCCTTTCACAAAGCCCGAAACAAGTGTGTGTCCACCCTCAGGAGAGCGAGGAAACAATATCTCTCCGTTCTCAGGACCGAACTCTCTTATCTGTCTCCCTCTTCCAAATCCTGGTGGCGTCTGGTCA
Source organism: Myxine glutinosa (assembly GCF_964187855.1). NCBI lineage: Eukaryota > Metazoa > Chordata > Myxini > Myxiniformes > Myxinidae > Myxine > Myxine glutinosa. The sequence continues at coordinate 53,379,960 of NC_136270.1, forward strand.
AATCTGTTTCTGGTGTTTGTTCCCCCTCCATCCCCTCCCTCACCTCAAATGGCCACACGGCTGACTCCGCACGTGAAAACGCTGAATGCCTCAACTCTGTGTTTGCCTCTAAATCTTGTGTCCCAAACCCATCCCTCTCTGTACCCACCGTACCCAGTCGTACCCAGCTGCTCCTGGACTCTGTGTCCTTTCCTCCTGACAAGGTGGAAAAGTTTCTGTCAACCCTCGACTCGGATTCTGCAACTGGACCTGACGGCATCAGCCCACGGGTCCTAAAATCCTGTTCTTCCGCTCTTTCACTCCCTCTCTCTGTTCTCTTCACCCTCTCTTTTGCTCAAGGTCATCTTCCATCTGCTTGGAAATCTGCCAACATCACCGCTTTGCACAAAAAAGGTGCAAAAACAGATCCCAGCAACTACAGACCAATCAGCCTTCTCCCAATTATCAGCAGAAGTCATGGAATCCATCATTGCTTCAGATATGAAATCTTTCCTCTTCTCCAATGGCTTGATCTCTGATCATCAATTTGGTTTCAGACCTGGACACTCTACTCTGGACATGCTGCTTCTGCTTTCTCAACAATGGATGGAGGTCCTCAATGCCAAACAGGAAATTAGAGCAGTCTCCCTTGACATATCACGTGCCTTCGATACGGTCTGGCACCCCGCTCTGCTCAACAAACTCTCCTCTTTTGGTATCCATGGAAATCTCCACGCATGGCTGGCGTACTTCCTCTCTAGTCATAGTCAACGTGTGGCCCTGAATGGGTTTCTCTCATCTCCTATTCCTGTTCAGGCTGGAGTTCCACAAGGCAGTGTTCTGGGCCCTGTGCTTTTTCTGGTCTCATCAATGATCTCTCTGACTCTCTTGAAAATCCTCTATCTCTTTGCTGATGACTCTACTCTCTGTCACTCCATTCTTCATCCCTCAGATCGGCAGTCTGCAGCCTCCTCACTCTCTGCAGACCTGGACAAAATCACAGACTGGGCAAACAAGTGGAACATGTCTTTCAATCCTGACAAATCTCACACTCTTACGATGTCTCTCCGAAAAGACCGACTGGACAACCCTCCCATCCACTTTCTGAATAATCCTCTCCAAGAAGTTCTGTCACTCAAGCTTTTGGGTCTCACTATCTGCCATGATCTTTCCTGGGAAAAGCACATTTCAAATCTTTCAAATCTGGCCCAACTGGGCATCCTCCGTCGTGCGAAGTCCTTCCTTGGCACACCTGAGCTCCTCACCACATACAAGGCTTTCATCCACAGCTCAATGGAATACTGCTCTCACCTCTGGGCGGGTGCTCCTGCCTCACACCTAGCTCGTCTTCACGCTGTTGAAACCAAAGCATTCAGAATCATTGGAATCTCCCGCGATGAAGCTAACTCCAAGGGCCTCTCACTCACTTACCGCAGGCAGGTTGGTGGTCTTTCCGTCTTCTACCGACTCCTCTCTGGCCTTGCCCCCCCAGCTCTCTCTGGGCTCTGTCCCGCAAATATTCCTACAGGTCGCACAAGATCTGCCTGCAACCCTCTTATGGTCAAACTGCCAAAATCAAGACTCTCTGCTCTCCTTCACTCCTTCATTCCTCTTTTCTCCCGCCTCTGGAACAAACTTCCTCACTCTCTTCAATCCCACTCCACCCTCCAGGTCTTTAAAACAGCTGTTCACCACCATCTCTTATCTTCCCCCATCCAAAACCTTGATCTTTTCTACCCCCGCTAATTTCACCCCAATTCCACTTTTTTGAAATACCAACTTCTGTCCTGGAAGTCCTTGTCCTTGTGTTTTATACTTCTCCCCCCCCCCCCTCCCCTCTTCCCACGCCTCCGCCCCCCAAGCCCTCTCCCTTCCACACATCTCCTTGCTCTCAAATGTTGTGTTTGTGTGCTTCCCCTTCTCTCCCCATCTTGTTTTTCCGCTCCCTCTTTTTATATATTTTGTTTGTCTGGTTGATTTGTTTGTGAAGTAAATGTTAGCTTTTTCACGAGCCTCGATTCAGTATACAAAAAAAAAGTTTTAAAAAAGTGGAGATTTCCATGGATACCATAAGAGGAGAGTTTGGTAAGCAGAGCTGGGTGCCAGACCGTATCGAAGGCACGTGATATGTCAAGGGAGACAGCTCTGATTTCCTGTTTGGCATTTAGGACCTTCATCCATCTTACGCCTTATGCCCAAGGTTTCCCCAACGTAGTTGCCTTCTCAGAGATTGAGATGCTAGGACAAAAACAAAATGGTGCAGTATTGATACATCAATCAAATTTAATAAACAGGAATAAATTGCCACGTGGGGCTAGTGTGAAAAAACAGGCCTGCGGATTTCACGGAAACGATCGTTGCCGGTAGCGTGTCGGTAACGTGAGAGCAAAAACACAGAACCGAAAGTACGTTTCCCATCGCAGAAAGGCAGTGTAAGGCAAAAAGATGTGGTATTTACCTTCACGTGTGATTTTCAGCTAACTATTTTGGAAGTTGAGTTTTATTTCCAACAAAATTAGGCCGGCAAAGCAGATAGCATGTAGTTTCCCACATTCAGGTTCGCGATATGACTTCCGCTTTGACGGACATGCACATCAGTCTAAATCACAGACTTCCTTTTCAAAATGGCATCCATTGCTAAGTGAAAAAAAACCGAAAATGTCACCTTAAAAACATTACGAAAATGGGCATTCAGCGACGATTTTGAAGCGGATTGCGATGGGGAAGGCTTGGTCATATTGCTTCGCTGCAAAGTATGTGCTACTCACTACACAGACATACGGGAGGCATCGCGCCGGGGCACAAGCGGTCCACCACTGACGGCGATTGTAAACTACGTGAACGGCGTGACCTATGTTCACAAGGTAAAGGGAGACACTGACAACCGAACCTACTGCAGTACATTTGTTCCAATCCAGAATTTATTTAACAAATACTTCAGCCTATATCAGTACTGGGTAGACCGATATTACTTTGCTAAAGGGCAATTCCACGAGAAACAGTCCGCAGAGGTCAAATTTTAAGTTTGACTGAAAAAGTTCATGTTATGTATCAAATGAAAGCTGAAAAAAAAAAAAGTACTTTCAGATAATATCGAGATCACCGAGTTAGCTTGCTCTGTTGGCTTACATCACTCGTTGCAATTAATGAAGTCATTCTACTGAAAAGCGCAGTAAAATCGGCCCTCGATAATGCAAAGAACTATTAATTCATTAGTCTCTCAATTCATTGGCATGAAGTCAACAAATGCTATCCATCAGAAGATACCTGTATGAAGATTATTTCAAAACCAATTGAAAAAAATATGAGTTGGCCTTCTATGCTTAATTAACACTCAAATTAGGAGTCTGATGTCACTCCGTGACGTGTCACTCCATAACGAAAATTTGACATTTGTTTACTTTTCTCTTTAACTGGTGGATGAAAAACCAAATAAATCCAGGGTCATTAAGAACTTATACCACCCAATCATTGTACTGTATAATTATATATATTTTTAAAATCTACAAAAAATAAATTAAAAATAAAACTTGTCACTCCGTAACGTTACGGAGTGACTCATTCTGTCAAACAATTGATAACTCAGCCTGAAAAAAGGTGGCGACAGAGTAGCTGTCCCAGAATTCATTGCGTGCCAGATTTTACTTCCGTATGACAAGTTTCAAGTTTACGCGTGGTCATCTTGAGCGGTTTTGAAATCGGTTTACGTCCAGCAATCGGTGAGTACAAACTACACCTCTGTTGTCACCTGCGGATACACATCGTAAGAGGAAAACTAGACAAATCACTGCACCACCGCGGACCGCCAACTTTGCAGTGGACAAGCTGAGTGAAGCAGCTTACAACCTCTACTGTCAGTTTTTGTGGCCTAAAACATTTCATGATCTTTTAGATGATTCGTAGAAGGGTACGGTGCAATTCAAATGGATAATTTGTCGATGCATTCATATTACAGAAAGGATGCCATTGACTGCTGCCGAGCGACAAAAGCGTTTTCGAGACAGGCACAAGGAAAAATGCAGGGAGCTGGATGCGAAACGCAAGAGAGAGGCGCGTGCTGCTAATGTTGCGAAGGCAAGGGAAAGTGAACGTGCACGTCAGCGGAGATGTCGGGTGAAGGGCAAAAAACACTGAGTCCCGATATTTCATGGATGCCGCCAGGGAAGAAAGACTTTGTGGTCATTAAGACTGGGAAACGGAAGCACAAGGTTCAAAAGAGTTTCCTAATGATGACAATACGAGAGGCATACAGTTTGTTTTGTGAGAAATATCCAAACATCAAGATCGGCTACTCCAAATTCGCAGCACTTCGTCCAGCCAATGTATGCCTCAATTCAAAGTTTCCGCACAATGTCTGCCTCTGCAGATATCATGAAAACATGCGCCTCTTATTGGAGGCCTTGTCATCTCATGTACCTGGACTTTCGACCAACTTTCGTGAATTCCTTGGAAGCAATGTATTGTGATCAGGATTCGGCCAACTGCATGACAGGAAAATGTCAGGAATGCCATACCAAGTTTGCCATAGTGTATTCTGTCGACGACGAAACAGCTAACCTGCCGCTGAAGTGGTTTCAGTGGGAGACAACTGAGCAGCGGGCCACAAAAGTACCTAAAGATGGGACTGTTCAGGATGCCCTGCATGAGGTATTGCAAACAACTTCCATGCTTCAACTTGCACTCATTCATCAAGAGGAAGCAAGTTATTGTTAGCGATGACCTCCAGCATGGCAAATATGCTGTTCATACCTTCCTGTCCAATATCATCACCACACTGATATCACGCCACCCCAGGATTAGGGCGATTGACTTTTTTTCAGATGGGGCAGCCAGTCAATTTAAACAGAAATTCTTGTTTTCCAATCTAACATTCCTTCAAGAATTGTTCATGATTCAATTATCCTGGAATTTCTTTGCCACATCTCATGGTAAGGGCACTGTTGATGGGATAGGAGGTGAGGTAAAGAGGAGAGTTTGGTTGGCAAATCTGGCTGGGGATCCTGTATCTGATGCAGAATCCTTCTTCCACGTAGCAGCGGCACAGTGCAAAAAGATCGAAGTTTTATTCATCGCAGCAGGAGACATTCAAAAGTGCCAGTCGCAGTTAGTGAAGTCGCTTCCGAATACACACCAAACACACTGTGTGAAACCTGTGAGGAAATATGTTGTGAGCGCCTCTATGTACTCAACAGCGGAAGAATTTGAATTGGTGAGTCCACACCCCGAGTGCCATGTATCATCCTTGGAATGTCAAAATACTGCTAGTCCAGCACCTGCTGAGCACCCCAGGTCAGATAGTCAACCCCAAGTGCACCCTGGTGACTTTGTGACTGTGCAGTATGTCACAAAAAAATCTAAGAAGTTGTTTGTTGGCCAGGTGACTCAGATAGTAGCTGATGGTTGTTTGGAAGTATCATTTTTGCGAAAAGCGGGCCTATCTGACTTGGCATATACATTCCCAGAGGTGGAAGATAAATCGTGGATTGCTTCCAACCAAGTCGTCAGATTCCTTCTTCAGCCATCCCTCGACCATCGCAATCATTATGTATTTGCTGAATGTCCTTTGGGAAAGGGAACCTTTTGCAGGGCAGTCATGTGAAGTTTTGTGATGTGGCCAACTGATTAATTCCAAACTTTGTTTTGTTTCTGGTCATCCACTCGTAAATTGTTCTCAATTTCTTTAGTCTATTTCTTGACTTTTTTATATGTTTATTGTATATTTTCTCAGTTCAGATTTTATTTTTTATTATTTATCTAAAGTGTTAGATGTTGAAACGCCAGCACAAGTCAGCTGGGTTCAGAATAAAAGTCTGGCGTAATCTAGAAATGATTTGTTGCTTTGGGAGAAATCTCAAGATTGACTCGTCACTCCGTAACGGGATTTTTCGTCACTCCGTAACGGGACTATTGTAATTATTTCAGAGTAAATAGGTCATGTCTGGAATTTTGAAACCCCTGTACTGAAGGTACAACTATTAGTGTATCCTCCCAGTATTTCATTACAATTTTATAACTATTGTGAGAGCAGAGTTTTCAATAAATGTTGTTATTGTTTAATAAATGACAAAAGACAGTGTCACTCCGTAACAGTTTTTGAATGCTAATTACTTGACAATGGTCCAACTTACAGGAACTCCATTAATATCTCTGTAAAGTGCAATTCTTCCTTTACAATATGATATATAGAGAGTAGGTACTAGTGGCTTTATCGCTGTGCTAGAGCAATCAAAGTTCACAAAAATGACTCAAAGTGTCACTCCGTAACGTCGTGGAATTGCCCTAAACGCAAATAATTTCAATATTAAAACATAAAGATTGATAACAGTTTACAACAACAATAGTCCATAAATAATAAATAAATACAATATCATTGACATTTTTAAAACTAGGGCATGCCCGTACTATATATATATCTAAAATTATATCCCCCCCCCCCCCTCTATTTACATGAAATGGTTTGGTCCAAAGCGAACGGCTTGCGAGTACGGTGACAACCCCCCCCCCCCTCTATTTACATGAAATGGTTTGGTCCAAAGCGAACGGCTTGCGAGTACGGTGACAATCCCCCCCCTCTATTTACATGAAATGGTTTGGTCCAAAGCGAACGGCTTGCGGAGTTTGGTAAAGAAATCGCCATAGCGTGCACAAACGCGCAGGAAAGCGAAAGAATCGCAAATTAGTTTTAATTAGTTTTAAAACATAGTTTAACGCCAACATAGCGGCAACATAGTTTGCCAACGTGAAATAAATGAATACGCTCTCAAATGTGCCGTCCGAGGCAGAGTCTGTTCGCCACGTTCGGCACACGTGATAGCTCGCTGCTCTCTGATTGGTTGAATCGTTTTTTGGACATAGCTCGGTAACTACTTGTCCGATTAATATGAAACCTTGAAAAGGCACATCCTCAGGTCCCCAGCAATATACCTGGCAAGTTTCAAGTATATCGGACCGGTAGTTGTCGAGAAACAGCGGTCGCATACACACAGACACACAGAGATTACTGGAATTATAGATAGATGAACGAAAATTTGATAATATTAATTTATTAATTTTAAAACAGGATAAGCCCATCAAATTGACAGAATTTGCTCTTCTCTGATAATTAACATCAACCTCAATAATGAACATGCGTTAATTAAATTGCATACATGTAAATGACAGGATTTATTATTGGAGACTACATTTTTAATTTAATTTTGATTTTGTATTACAAATGTTTTGCTTTACAAATTCTAAAGGAAAAAATATCGTTTCCCATTAGATTTGGGCACGGAACCGGAATTTTGTTTCCCATCGGTTCCCATAAACTTAAATCACGGAACCGAAAAACGGTTACCGATGAGATCTGAAATCCACAGGCCTGAAAAATCTTGACTCAACCCGGGACTGAAATGTATTGTTAGAGTCACGCGGTCTCGTCACACTACCCGGCAGGTATGGGAAGTAAAGATCTCCACGTTCTCCGATTTAATGTGCTGCAACAACATTTTCAGCATTTCCGAATACACCGACCATGGTGGAAAGCCGACAAGATAACCGAGTGAAGCTAGTTGACATTCCGCATTGAGGCGCATATCCATATGCGTGAAGGCATGTGATATGATCAAGGGCGATTGTAAACCAATGATTTGGTCTACAATGTTTGGCAACATTGAAGCAATGTACCCGCCTAACGGGTTAAAGACCACCTACCTGCCTGCGGTGAGAGAGAGAAAGGCCCTCAGAATCAGCTTCATTGCCGGGGATTCCAATGATTCTGAAAGCTTTGGTTTCAACCGCGTGAAGCCAAGCTAGGTGTGAGGCAGGAGCACCAGCCCAGAGGGGAAAACAGTATTCCAGTGAGCTGCGGATGAAAGCTTTTTGTGTGGTGAGGAGCTCAGGTGTGCCAAGGAAGGACTTCACACGACGAAGGATGCCCAGTCGGCGACTGGCTTTGGAGGCCAACTTGGAAATGTGGTTTTCCCAGGAAAGATCATGGCAGATAGTGAGACCCAAAAGGTTGAGTGACAGAACTTCTTCAAGAGGTTTGTTCAGAAAGTAGATGGGAGGGTTGTCCAGACGGTCTTTTCGGAGAGATAAAGCGAGTGTGAGAGATTTGTCAGGATTGAAAGACATGTTCCACTTGTTTGACCAGTTTGTGATTTTGTCCAGGTCTGCAGCAAGTGAAGAGGCTGCTGCCTGCCGATCTGAGGGTTGGGATATGGAGCGGCAGAGTGGATTAATCAGCAAAGAGATAGACAGGATTTTCCAGAGAGTCAGAGAGAGATCATTAATGAAGACCAGAAAAAGCACAGGGCCCAGAGCACTGCCTTGAGGAACTCCAGCCTGAACAGGAAGGGGGAGATGAGAAATTTCCATTCAGAGCCACACGTTGACTGCGACCAGAAAGGAAGTCTGCAAGCCATGCGTGGACATTTCCATGGATACCATAAGAGGAGAGTTTGGTGAGCAGAGCGGGGTGCCAGAGCGTATCGAAGGCACGTGATATGTCAAGGGAGACAGCTCTGATTTCCTGTTTGGCATTGAGGACCTCCATCCATTGTTGAGACAGCAGAAGCAGCATGTCCAGAGTAGAATGACCTGGTCTGAATCCAAATTGATGATCCGAGATAAAGCCATTGGAGAAGAGGAAGGATTTGATGTCAGAAGCAATGATGGATTCCATGACTTTGCTGATAATTGGGAGCAGGCTGATTGGTCTGTAGTTGCAAGGATCTGTTTTTGCACCTTTCTTGTGTAAAGCGGTAATGTTGGCTGATTTCCATTTCGGACAAACATCCAATTTCTGTAAACCCTCAAATCTTTCAGCTCTTGGTCAAGCATAAACCTGTCTCGATTTGTATTGCGACAACCACCAAGGACGCATTGACCCATAAATTTGAAAGTTAATCGCCGTTTGAGTTAAAATGTACTGCGATGTAACATGTGAACAATACGGAAGTGGCGGTCAGCTTCATGGTGTGATGTCACAGCTAATCGTGAAGAAGAAAAAGATTGACTTATAATGGCAAAATTACCCACTTTATGAATCAGTAATAGACATCATATCTATTTTATAGGCAATCAAGGGATATATTAGCGTCAAGGTGGTCTGAGCGTTTGGGTTCCCCTTTAAAAATATAACAAGAAGGAGCAATCAGATTGCAGACCCTCGCCAAGAGGTGTTTTTAGTGTTTTTTAAAGGCTTTTGTGTTAAAACAAATATGGCGGCCAAGCCACGTGACCAGATAACGGGCTGGTGGTTGCAGGTCAAAAAGCCGCGGACCGAGGGCTGCAGGTTCACACCAAGGACGACGAAGACAGGCACGGCTGGGGGAGCCAGCTGCATGCGGGCCGTTCGATTCGCAAGGCACACTTGTTTCGCGCCAGCGGGCACAGCCTAGTGAACAAGGGCATACTGAGGCCTAGCAGCGCGGAAGCGAGCGGATTTCCCACTAACACCAGAGCCGCGTCCAGACTGCACGCCTGGAGCCTGGACGATTCCTGGCGAGATGCACCAGTGATCAGAGCTAAGTGCACTAAATAACCACACATCTTTATTTTATCCAACATTTATTATATACCCCGCCTGTATTTGTGTCTTTTGTGGGGATGTCCCAATTTAGGAAATGATTTGACCGTGTTTTATTTTGTATTACCGACATTCCTTTTAATAAAGCCGGTATTTTTGGACATTTTCAATCCGGTTTCATGCGAGTTAATTTTTATAGGTTTGAGGTCTGCCGGTGGGATCTGCACAGGTAAGTGCTCTTCAGCATCCTCCTCCTCCTCCTCCTCCCCTACCCCTCCCCGCCCCCCCCCCCTCGAAACTCACGCCTTTTTGCATCCGCTTGCGGAGAACTTCAGAGCCACCGGCTTTACGACCAAGGTTGGGGTATTTTGCCCTCAGCTTTGCCTCTTCTGCCTGCTCCTGGATCTGTGACATCATGCACACATGACCAATCAAAAGGGACCTTCTAAACGGCAACACAAACATTCCCAACAACCAATCAAAAAGGACTTTCTACACGACATCACAAACATTCCCAACAACCAATCAAAAAGGACCTTCTCAACGGCAAAACAAACATTCCCAACAACCAATCAAAAGGGACCCTCCTGAAGGGCATCACAAACATTCCCAACAACCAATCAAAAAGGACCTTCTAAAGGGCAGCACAAACATTCCCAACAACCAATCAAAAAGGACCTTCTAAACATCAACACAAACATTCCCAACAACCAATAAAGAAGGACATTCTAAACGACATCACAAACATTCCCAACAACCAATAAAAACGGACCTTCTAAACGACATCACAAACATTCCCAACAACCAATCAAAAAGGACCTTCAAAACAACAACACAAACATTCCCAACAACCAATAAAAAAGGACCTTCTAAACAACAACACAAACATTCCCAACAACCAATAAAAAAGGACTTTCTAAACGACATCACAAACATTCCCAACAACCAATAAAAAAAGGACCTTCTAAACGGCATCACAAACATTCCCAACAACCAATCAAAAAGGACCTTCTGAACGACATCACAAACATTCCCAACAACCAATAAAAAAAGGACCTTCTAAACGGCATCACAAACATTCCCAACAACCAATCAAAAAGGACCTTCTGAACGACATCACAAACATTCCCAACAACCAATCAAAACGGACCTTCTAAACGACATCACAAACATTCCCAACAACCAATCAAAACGGACCTTCTAAACGACATCACAAACATTCCCAACAACCAATCAAAACGGACCTTCTAAATGTCAACACAAACATTCCCAACAACCAATAAAAAAGGACTTTCTAAACGACAACACAAACATTCCCAACAACCAATAAAAAAGGACCTTCTAAACGGCAACACAAACATTCCCAACAACCAATCAAAAAGGACATTGTAAACGTAAACACAAACATTCCCAACAACCAATCAAAAAGGACCTTCTAAACGGCAACACAAACATTCCCAACAACCAATCAAAAAGGACCTTCTAAACGGCAACACAAACATTCCCAACAACCAATCAAAAAGGACTTCCTAAACAACATCATAAACATTCCCAACAACCAATAAAAAAAGGACTTTCTAAACGACAACACAAACATTCCCAACAACCAATAAAAAAGGACTTTCCAAACGACAACACAAACATTCCCAACAACCAATCAAAAAGGACCTTCTAAACGACAACACAAACATTCCCAACAACCAATCAAAAAGGACTTTCTAAACGACATCATAAACATTCCAACAACCAATAAAAAAGGACTTTCCAAACGACGTCACAAACATTCCCAACAACCAATAAAAAAGGACCTTCTAAACGACATCACAAACATTCCCAACAACCAATCAAAAAGGACCTTCTAAACGACATCACAAACATTCCCAACAACCAATCAAAAAGGACTTTCTAAACGACATCATAAACATTCCCAACAACCAATAAAAAAAGGACTTTCTAAACGACATTACACAACATTCCCAACAACCAATCAAAAAGGACTTTCTAAACGACATCACAAACATTCCCAACAACCAATCAAAAAGGACTTTCTAAACGACATTACACAACATTCCCAACAACCAATCAAAAAGGACCTTCTCAACGGCAAAACAAACATTCCCAACAACCAATCAAAAAGGACCTTCTAAACGACATCACAAACATTCCCAACAACCAATCAAAAAGGACTTTCTAAACGACATTACACAACATTCCCAACAACCAATCAAAAAGGACCTTCTCAACGGCAAAACAAACATTCCCAACAACCAATCAAAAAGGACCTTCTAAACGACATCACAAACATTCCCAACAACCAATCAAAAAGGACTTTCTAAACGACATCATAAACATTCCCAACAACCAATAAAAAAGGACCTTCTAAACGACAACACAAACATTCCCAACAACCAATCAAAAAGGACCTTCTAAACGGCATCACAAACATTCCCAACAACCAATCAAAAAGGACCTTCTAAACGGCATCACAAACATTTCCAACAACCAATAAAAAAGGACTTTCTAAACGTCAACACAAACATTCCCAACAACCAATCAAAAAGGACTTTCTAAACGACATTACAAACATTCCCAACAACCAATAAAAAAGGACCTTCTAAATGACATCACAAACATTCCCAGCAACCAATCAAAAAGGATCTTCTAAACGACAACACAAACATTCCCAACAACCAATCAAAAAGGACCTTCTAAACGGCATCACAAACATTCCCAACAACCAATCAAAAAGGACCTTCTAAACGACATCACAAACATTCCCAACAACCAATCAAAAAGGACCTTCTAAACGACAACACAAACATTCCCAACAACCAATAAAAAAGGACCTTCTAAACGACATCACAAAACTTCCCAACAACCAATCAAAAAGGACCTTCCAAACGACATCACAAACATTCCCAACAACCAATAAAAAAGGACTTTCTAAACGACGTCACAAACATTCCCAACAACCAATCAAAAAGGACCTTCCAAACGACATCACAAACATTCCCAACAACCAATAAAAAAGGACTTCCTAAACGACGTCACAAACATTCCCAACAACCAATCAAAAAGGACTTTCTAAACGACATTACACAACATTCCCAACAACCAATCAAAAAGGACTTTCTAAACGACATCATAAACATTCCCAACAACCAATAAAAAAGGACCCTCTAAACGACATTACAAACATTCCCAACAACCAATCAAAAAGGACTTTCTAAACGACATCATAAACATTCCCAACAACCAATAAAAAAGGACCCTCTAAACGACATTACAAACATTCCCAACAACCAATCAAAAAGGACTTTCTAAACGTCAACACAAACATTTCCAACAACCAATCAAAAAGGACTTTCTAAACGACATTACAAACATTCCCAACAACCAATAAAAAAGGACCTTCTAAACGACATCACAAACATTCCCAACAACCAATCAAAAAGGATCTTCTAAACGTCAACACAAACATTCCCAACAACCAATCAAAAAGGACCTTCTAAACGACATCACAAACATTCCCAACAACCAATCAAAAAGGACTTTCTAAACGACATCATAAACATTCCCAACAACCAATAAAAAAGGACCTTCTAAACGACATTACACAACATTCCCAACAACCAATCAAAAAGGATCTTCTAAACGACAACACAAACATTCCCAACAACCAATCAAAAAGGACCTTTTAAACGGCATCACAAACATTCCCAACAACCAATAAAAAAGGACTTTCTAAACGACAACACAAACATTCCCAACAACCAATCAAAAAGGACTTTCTAAACGACATCACAAACATTCCCAACAACCAATAAAAAAGGACCTTCTAAACGACAACACAAACATTCCCAACAACCAATCAAAAAGGACTTTCTAAACGACATCATAAACATTCCAACAACCAATAAAAAAGGACTTTCCAAACGACATCATAAACATTCCAACAACCAATCAAAAAGGACTTTCTAAACGACAACACAAACATTCCCAACAACCAATCAAAAAGGACTTTCTAAACGACATCATAAACATTCCCAACAACCAATCAAAAAGGACTTTCTAAACGACATCACAAACATTCCCAACAACCAATCAAAAGGGACCCTCCTGAAGGGCATCACAAACATTCCCAACAACCAATCAAAAAGGACTTTCTAAACGACATCACAAACATTCCCAACAACCAATCAAAAGGGACCCTCCTGAAGGGCATCACAAACATTCCCAACAACCAATCAAAAAGGACTTTCTAAACGACAACACAAACATTCCCAACAACCAATCAAAAAGGACTTTCCAAACGACATTACAAACATTCCCAACAACCAATCAAAAAGGACTTTCTAAACGACAACACAAACATTCCCAACAACCAATCAAAAAGGACTTTCTAAACGACATCACAAACATTCCCAACAACCAATCAAAAGGGACCCTCCTGAAGGGCATCACAAACATTCCCAACAACCAATCAAAAAGGACCTTCTAAACGACATCACAAACATTCCCAACAACCAATAAAAAAGGACCTTCTAAACGACATCACAAACATTCCCAACAACCAATAAAAAAGGACCTTCTATACGGCATCACAAACATTCCCAACAACCAATCAAAAGGGACCCTCCTGAAGGGCATCACAAACATTCCCAACAACCAATCAAAAAGGACCTTCTAAACGACATCACAAACATTCCCAACAACCAATAAAAAAGGACCTTCTATACGGCATCACAAACATTCCCAACAACCAATCAAAAAGGACCTTCTAAAGGGCAGCACAAACATTCCCAACAACCAATCAAAAAGGACCTTCTAAACGACATCACAAACATTCCCAACAACCAATAAAAAAGGACCTTCTAAACGACATCACAAACATTCCCAACAACCAATCAAAAAGGACCTTCTAAAGGGCAGCACAAACATTCCCAACAACCAATCAAAAAGGACCTTCTAAACGACATCACAAACATTCCCAACAACCAATCAAAAAGGACTTTCGAAACGACATCACAAACATTCCCAACAACCAATCAAAAAGGACCTTCTAAACGGCATCACAAACATTCCCAACAACCAATCAAAAAGGACTTTCGAAACATCACAAACATTCCCAACAACCAATCAAAAAGGACCTTCTAAATGACATCACAAACATTCCCAACAACCAATCAAAAAGGACCTTCTAAACGACATCACAAACATTCCCAACAACCAATAAAAAAGGACCTTCTAAACGACATCACAAACATTCCCAACAACCAATAAAAAAGGACCTTCTAAACGACATCACAAACATTCCCAACAACCAATCAAAAAGGACCTTCTAAAGGGCAGCACAAACATTCCCAACAACCAATCAAAAAGGACCTTCTAAACGACATCACAAACATTCCCAACAACCAATCAAAAAGGACTTTCGAAACGACATCACAAACATTCCCAACAACCAATCAAAAAGGACTTTCGAAACATCACAAACATTCCCAACAACCAATCAAAAAGGACCTTCTAAACGACATCACATACATTCCCAACAACCAATCAAAAAGGACCTTCTGAACGACATCACAAACATTCCCAACAACCAATCAAAAAGGACCTTCTAAACGGCATCACAAACATTCCCAACAACCAATCAAAAAGGAATTTCGAAACATCACAAACATTCCCAACAACCAATCAAAAAGGACCTTCTAAACGACATCACATACATTCCCAACAACCAATCAAAAAGGACCTTCTAAACGGCATCACAAACATTCCCAACAACCAATCAAAAAGGACTTTCGAAACATCACAAACATTCCCAACAACCAATCAAAAAGGACCTTCTAAACGACATCACAAACATTCCCAACAACCAATCAAAAAGGACTTTTGAAACGACATCACAAACATTCCCAACAACCAATCAAAAAGGACCTTCTAAACGGCATCACAAACATTCCCAACAACCAATCAAAAAGGACTTTCGAAACATCACAAACATTCCCAACAACCAATAAAAAAGGACCTTCTAAACGGCATCACAAACATTCCCAACAACCAATAAAAAAGGACCTTCTAAACGGCATCACAAACATTCCCAACAACCAATAAAAAAGGCCCTTCTAAAGGGCAGCACAAACATTCCCAACAACCAATCAAAAAGGACCTTCTAAACGACATCACAAACATTCCCAACAACCAATCAAAAAGGACTTTCGAAACATCACAAACATTCCCAACAACCAATCAAAAAGGACCTTCTAAAGGGCAGCACAAACATTCCCAACAACCAATCAAAAAGGACCTTCTAAACGACATCACAAACATTCCCAACAACCAATCAAAAAGGACTTTCGAAACGACATCACAAACATTCCCAACAACCAATCAAAAAGGACCTTCTAAACGGCATCACAAACATTCCCAACAACCAATCAAAAAGGACTTTCGAAACATCACAAACATTCCCAACAACCAATCAAAAAGGACCTTCTAAACGACATCACATACATTCCCAACAACCAATCAAAAAGGACCTTCTAAACGGCATCACAAACATTCCCAACAACCAATCAAAAAGGACTTTCGAAACATCACAAACATTCCCAACAACCAATCAAAAAGGACCTTCTAAACGACATCACATACATTCCCAACAACCAATCAAAAAGGACCTTCTAAACGGCATCACAAACATTCCCAACAACCAATCAAAAGCACCACAAGCGCCTCGTCAAGGCCCGATCGGCCACCTCAGGCCTAGGCGCATCAGACAGGCCTAACCTCGACTAGTCATGAATAAAACCCAAAACCCTCCGTGTGGTCGAGACATAAGTGAAGGAAGGACACATGTTCGGCTAAATATGACACATGATGAGAACCTTTCGGGATTCGGCGTCTTCCACCACTGCCGGCGACGCCGCGCTTTCGGTCTCTCCGGACATGGTGCTTGTTCCGATCTGCTGCGGCTTTCAGTTTCACTTGAGAGCGGGTTCGAGGGGGAGGTGTGGAGGGCGGGGGACGGGGAGCGGAGGGAGGTGTAAAGGGGAAACCCGTAAATCTTATGGACAACTCACCCCTCCCCACTCGCCCCCTGCATCGCCTCCACAAACCAGCAGCGAAATAAAGGAAATCTTCTCTTTTTCTTTACAATCACAATTAGAGATACGCTCTTTATTCTGGTGTTTTCAAAATAAGTTACTCTTCCACTACCTCTTCACTATTATAGTTGTAACAATGAGAAATATCAAAATGTTAATTAAACGGTGTATAAAGTAAAACCAGTTAGTTGGTCTGCTAGTGTGGTGAAATTATTATTATATTATAAGTGAAATTGTAAGTACGTATCATTATCATCATCATCGTCGTCATTATCAGGAAGTATAAGGTAGTCCACGGGATGTGTTCCATCACCAATCAGCTTGAAGAGCGCTCGCCAAGCGGCTTAAGGATCCCAACAAAACGGTTGCTAGGGAACGGTTAGCTTGGTAACTGAACACATCGATCCCTGTGTCACTCTTTCGATCTTTTTCCGGAAGGAATTAACCAGATAAAGCTTTTTACAATCCTCGTTGTCAAAATTTTTGTGGATGGGTTGAAAAGGTTTAATTAGTGAACAAAATCTAATATTGAAATAATATATTATGTCGTGTATATTTTCAAAACCATCACGTGATTGATTGCCCAAAGTGGTGATTGGTACGTCATAATTTTCCAATACACACACAATATCCACCGATTATCGCCTTCGCTAATTCATTTAATCCGCTTTAATTCCGCAAATTAAGGTTTTCGATGTTGTGATTTTATCTGTTAATTATCGCATCGATTAAATTTATGGTTTGATTAATGGAGTATATAATACTTTTTAATCACAGTACTGGTTTCCCTTTTTCTTTGCTTTTTTGACATAAACTAATATATTTAATGCTGGAATATAAAACCCGTCGCTTCGTTGACGGAAATACCAATCTTTGCTGCGATGGCTAATCGATGGGGGAAGAAAAAAAATCCGTGCAGGGATAAACGGCTGCTCTCTCCGTGCTGCTCCACGTGCAGGGATTTTGGCCCAAATGTGTTGGCATATGCAGTTTTCACACGCGTGTCCATGTTCCCATAATTTCCTTTTGTTTTTTGGATCACAAACACTCCCAGGAGTTACCCGAATCCACCGTAGTTGGATTTATTGAAATCCGTTAATCCATTCTCAAGTTACACTACTCACAATAAGTTAGGGATAGTGGCAGGTTCTTTAGTGTGGTTGATTTTGTGTATTAATTATGTTGAAAAAAGTTGTTGGTCCTAATTCTTTGGTTATTAATGTGTGAAAAAACACAGCATTCTTGATTTCAATACCCGAACCCTAACCCCTATAAATAAAATAAACTCACTCCCACAATATCCCTAACTTATTGTGAGTAATGTATAACACGACAAACAAACAAATGAAAAATCACTCATAGAGCGACACTTGGCAAAACAGAACAAAGTAGAATGGCACTCAGTAGAGCATCCTTTTGACCTAAAAAAAATAATTAGTGGTTGAATTCAGTGACCTGATATGCAAATCGTCTTCAAATTTCAAGTGGATTGGATGAAAATTGATGATATTAGAAATGGTTGTTGACCTTTGGCCTATGTTGACCTTTTGGCCCAGGCTGATCTAAAAAAAAAAATTTGGTGGTTGAATTCAGTTTGCTGATATGTAAATCCCATTCAGATTTCAAGTGAATCGGATGAAAATTGAGGATTTTAGAAATTCGAAATGGTTGTTGACATTTGGCCTATGTTGACCTTTTGGCCCAGGCTGATCTGAAAAATGGTGGTTGAATTCAGTTAGCTGATATGAAAATCCTATTGAAATTCTAAGTCCATCCGAAGAAAATTAAGGATTTTAGAAATTTGAAGAAAAGTGGTTGAACTTTCGCCTATATTGACCTTTTGGCCTATGTTGACCTCAAAAATAGTTGGTGGTTAAATATTCAGTTAGCTGATATGAAAATCCTATTGAAATTTCAAGTCCATCGGATGAAAATTGAGGATTTTAGAAATTTGAAGAAAAGTGATTGACCGTTGGCCTATGTTGACCTTTGGGCCTATGTTGACCTTGTGACCTATGCTGATCTAAAAAATAGTTGGTGGTTGAATTCAGTTCGCTGGTATGAAAATCCTATTGAAATTTCAAGTCAATCGGATGAAAATTGACAATTCTAGACATTTGAAAAGGTTGTTGACTTTTTGGCCTATGTTGACCTTTTTGCCTATGTTGACCTTGTGACCTAGGCTGATCTCAAAAATACTTTGTGGTTGAATTCAGTGAGCTGATATGTAAATCCTATTCAAATTTCAAGTCAATCAGATGTAAATTGAAGATTTTAGAAATTTGAAATGGTTGTCCACCTTTGGCCTATGTTGAACTTTTGGCCTATGCTGATCTCAAAAATAGTTGGTGGTTGAATTCAGTTAGCTGATATGAAAATCCTATGGAAATTCCAAGTCCATCGGATGAAAATTGAGGATTTTAGAAATTTGAAGAAAAGTGGTTGATCTTTAGCCTATGTTGACCTTTTGGCCTATGTTAACCTTGTGACTTAGGCTGATCTCAAAAATAGTTGGTGGTTGAATTCAGTTCGCTGATATGAAAATCCTATTCAAATTCCAAGTCAATCGGACGAAAATTTAGGATTTTAGAAATTATAAGAAAAGTGGTTGATCTTTGGCCTATGTTGATCTTTTGACCTTTAAAATATATATCATTTTGTCGGACCACGAACTCTTCCATTTGGTAAAGTTTCGTGAAGATCGGTTTAAAATTGTGACCTGTACACAAGTATAAGTGAGCGGACAGACAAACAAACACACACACAAACCGGAGTGATCAACATACTTGTCCCAAAAAAAAAAAAAAAAAAAATTTTTTCCAAGTAACAAACAAACAGACAGACAGACCCGGCTCCTTTTATAATACAGATTACTGCATGTACTACGTATTGTTATGTCGGGAGGGTAGAGCAATATTAGAGTCAGGTAGATCTGAATAGGTAACATGCTTCGTCTGTCGCGATAAGGAATCTGCCATGTAATAAGTTCTGTGTGTAGTCTGGTTTTTCGGTTAAGGAGTATACCTGTGAACATAACAGGGGTGTTCGTGTGCTAGGTAGTTGTAGGGATTAAAGATAACAGCCTTGTGTGTCAAACCTGGTAATCAAACCTTTGTCCCTTATGGCAATGCACACCAACATAAACACTTAGATAGGCCCTTAGTGCAACATTAAATAATCCCTTTCCCTTACCACAACGACTTTGGAAGACGGACAGGAAGCCAGATCAAGACACCGCCGATGATGGCCGCCGCCAGCTACACCTCCGGCAGGCCAAGCAACATCGAGTGACATGAGCTATAACCACGCTACAGGGAACGTGTGATTGGTTGGCGCAGAAGGCGCGAACCTCCAGCCAATCAGGGCGGGAGGCGCGAAGACGCAACTGAGAAGGAGGTGGTTCTCATTGGACAGTACATTGGAGGAGAGTGGACCCAGGTTATAAAAGGGCGCTGCAGGACATTTTCAGCAGCTCTAGCTCTAGCTCTTGCGCTCTCTGGCTGTCTTGACGCTGCACGACGTCTTGTGCTCTCTGCGCTTCCCTTCTTGGTCTTGAGAGGTCTTGGTGGTCGTTGGTTCGCCATCTTCGTGGTGCTCTGTGCTCGGTGCTCAGTGCTTCTGGAGCTTGGAGTGGTGCACGGACCTCGTGGGCGGTCGACAAGGAGCCTGGAGTGGGGCGTTGGCTCGGGCCTAGCGAAGTGCGTGGGCGAAGGGACGAAGGGTTTCTTCGCGTCGTAGCTTGGAGCCACGACAGACGACAGACAAGATAAGGCTGCACTCACACCCCACATTTACAAGTACATGACGATTTATTTTTGTTTATTCATTCCTGTGTCCTGTTGTTAAGTCTGCTGTGTGGGATCCCAATATCGGATTTAGTTTATTTGATTACCGTCGCGTTTCTTGTTATCGGGTTCGTTAATAAATCTGTTTGGTCCATCCGCGGTCCCTGATATTAACCGGAGGGATTCGCACGATAGTATTGTTATGAATTTTGGGGTAGTGATATATAGATTCAGGTAGATCTGCATAGGTAGGTGATCCGATGATCGTGAGTAGAAAGAACCATTTTGATGTACATAAGTCAGGGACCTGTTTAGCCCGAATGTCGGATTAAGTGTATATTTGTCTCCGTTATGAGGAATGGGGCGTGTTAACTAGTGTCGGGATTATGTTAATTCCCCTGTGCGTGAGATCTTGTGATCTATCCTTTGGCTCTTTTGGCACTGCACCATAGACACTAGTCAGGCCCATTAGTGCACTAATTAAATCGCCCCCCCCCCCCCCCCCCACAATAAAACTCACCGGAAGTCAGTTTGGAGCACTGCCGATGGAACCGCGGCTAGCTACATCACCAACTTGAGCAGCAGCACACATAGCACAGGCAGGCCGGGAGCCACACCCAGAAGGACTCGCTATTGGGCGGGAGTTGACCTATGGGAAGAACGGAGTAAGGAAGGACTTGTGATTGGCCAGGGGCGGGGCAAGAAGCTTCCCACGGATTGGTGGAAGGAAGGCTGAGAGGGAGGCAGAGGACTGATTGGTAGGGCACGCCAATGACGTCAAAGGGTGGCCTGTGGGCATTGGTGGAGAGTGAAAGACAGTAGTGTGGTGGCCTGCGGGCATTGATGGAGAGGCACAGATGACGTCATGAGACGGTCAATAAAATAACTCTCGGACCGACATTTTCTCTCACTCTGCTCTCTTGCCTTCTCTCTCGCTTGGCCCTCACGCCTTCCTCTGCCATTGTCTCTCTCCTCTTGGTTCCGAACATTGGCGAGCGATGGTGTGCGGGACGTGACCTGTGGTCGGAACGAGGGGAGCTGCGGATCGTTCGCTCACTCACGCGACCTGCCTGGTGGGGGCGCGGACGTGCCGCGAGCACACGAGGGAACGTAGGCCGTTTTTCGCACCAACGGCCGGGCCGGTGTATATGTTTGCGTATATGTGTGTGTCGGAATTGAGACTTAGGACTTGGGACTCAGAAGAAAGGAGAGAAAAGGAGCAACGGATATATTTATTAGAACTCGATTACTCAAGCTTGAGGACAGCAAAGGTTGCACTGAAACTCACAAGAAATGACCAACAGTACAGCAAGATGCTCTGAATTAAATCAATTAAACCTTGCTTTATATAAGGAATATCAGGGGTGGGGTTAGCTCACAAGATACAGAGATAGAATGGGCTCATTGGTCCCAGAATGGGCTCATCGGTCCCCCCACCATAGTCCCATCCTGTTGTTCAGTTAGTTAGAGGAAGCTCATCAAGGCCACTCATAGGTTAACTCAGATAAGGAGATGGTCAGCCATCTGTGGCAACCTGTTTACAACTTTCTGTATAGAACTTTGGTTGAGAAAGAACAAAGGGAGGGTGAATACTCATGAATACTCATAAAAGTGTCAACATTCAGGATATTGGAAAAGTCATGAAGAGATAAGAACTGTAGCCAAGGCCAGCTGAGGAGAACTGAAAGATTGTGCCCACACAGGCTAAGAGCACACAGGAAAGAACTCCTTATTAGGATATTACACATCCTCAAAGCACAAGAAAGAACTTAAGTATTATAAAGAGTTCAGTAATAAGGAAAACAGAACATATAATTGGTTATACTTGGTAATTGGTAAAGCAGCATAATAACAAAGGGGGAGGGGCATAATAGCTCCCTACATACCGCCCTTTTGGATCTAAGATACAAAGTTATCTATGAGCCAATCAAAGGCCTTTATTTCAAAACAAAGCAGAAATGAATCAAATCAGAAAAGCCATTCAACATATCACGCGAAGGCAGCCGGTGAGCATGTCCCGCACGCAAAGCACCACACAGTACCCAGTAGGATGATTCGCGTCTGTATGTGAGTATGCACTGTAAGGCCGTAGAAGCAGGGTGAACAAATGGCATAAAGGAAAAACCTCCAAGTGAGGCAAAACAGACAGTGTAAAAGATTCACTAAACATACCACACGGATGCCTCCCAGTGAGCATGTCTCGTACCCCGTACCGCACAGCGCACTCAGCAGGAAGATCCGTGGGCGTCTGGGTGCAAGTGGGTGTTAGTGGATGTATGATGTAAGTCGGGTGTAGATGGGTGTATGAGGTGAGACCGTAGAGACATGAAGATCGAATAGCGTGTCAGATCCCCAACGAAGACCTCTGGTTCCACCGGGGTCCACACCCAGGAAGATCTCCTGACCCACCCTTGGTCCACAGAGGTGCGGCCGGACTCCTCCCCGACTGGAGCTCGCCCAGGCTTCCCCAGGAGAAATCCTTGGAAATCGTCAGCGCTCAATCGATATTCATGTTCATGAGGTCCCTTACATGCTGGTGATCTGGGGAAGACACAACATCGTCAGTATCAGGTGGCTCAAACCTATGGCCATAAAACAATGCAAAACGGTCCAAAGGAGGGAGAGCAACTTCCTTTGGGTCAAAGTCGAGATCGTCCGAGGCGATGCTGCTTGCAGCGCTGTTATTCACGGGCGTATCTCCAAAACAATCAGATTCGGAACTCGGAGTATCTTCATGATCGAGTTCCTCTCCATCCGGGCTTGGGATAGCAGCAGGGTCCAAATCCCGGACTGGGTCAGTGGCGTTTGACTCACTGTGGGCTTGTGAGACATGAAGATGAGCTCGTGATACATAAAGAGGCAAAGCCTGCATTGAGACATAAACATCAGCCGGGGGCCCTTGCATGTGGCCCCCATCATCACCGGTAACATCATCAGTAACATTATTCTCAGGTGGCGTAGGCTTGCGGCGTCGGCGGTCAGCAACAGTCATAGCCGTACACATCGAGAAGAAATGAGAGGAGTCCTTTAGGAACTCGTTGACGTCTGCATGCGACGCGTTGGGGCCCAGAGGAATCGGCCTTCTGGCAGCCTGAAATGCTTCAAGGTCTGCAAATGTGTAATCGACCTCATTATCAGTAATATCAATAATGGAAGAACAATCTTCGGAAGCGGAGATCTCATTGTCGCGGCCCAGTGACTCGTTCGGGTCGTCGTTCCAGGATCCGCGATCTGCAGTCACGTCGACGGCCGGAGTGTCATCTGGACCCACGGTCAGCTTGTCGGTCATCACCATGGCCTTTTCTGGTGTCGTCTTCAGTGTCCATCCTGTGGTAAACTTTCTCACACACGCAAGGACTAAAGCCTCGATTAGTACACAACAAACCACGATTCCAAGGACTATTGCCAAGGCGGTCAATATCTACTTTACTATCGTACCTGTCCATCCTTTGGTTGGCGGCTTTTCCTGCCGTCTCGTCCGCCCTTGCATTGCCCCGAACAACGTCAGTGTCCGCCCTTTGATGGCCGCGACATTTATCACCGCAATAGCGCGGGGAAGCAAAATGCTTTGGAGTAGCCCTCCCAATTCTACCACGCGCACCACAGCCCATATCCACCACAATTTACCTGTACCCTCTACCTATTTTAAACTACTATCCACGGGTATTCGTGAAGGGGGTCCATCTTTCCCAACCACTCCCTTCACACCAGCCACTCCACGTTGTCCATAAACCTCTGAGACACACACACAACCTGTCCATTTCACAGTGAGGTGGGGTGCAGATCAATTCTGAAATAACAAAGAGGGTTTTGTCTGAAATTCGTCTCATGAAAACCCATCCAAGAGTCCAGTGTGACAGACAGACAGACACATAGACACACAGAAAACCCCAGGTACACATTCAAACCAGCTTGTCCTCAGATCCACAAATGTTCACTTTCTCCCATTATAATCCCCTTATTTCATTTCCTGTGCAAATTAAACCGACAGTTCAACCAAGGTCGCAGCACGAGTCGGGCCTGGTGTGTGAGTGAACCAGATAAGACTTTGGCTGAAATGTACGCTGGCCCGACCAAGCCCGTTTAAAGGAAACGCATGTTAAATGCAGTGAATTTTCTTCTACAAATGGCAAAATGAAATTGGACGTAGCTTTTTAAAGCACTTTTGACAATTTCCACTTTGGACTTTTGGTCCAACCACCACTTTTGGTTTTGGTCAAACTTTTGACTTTGTCCAATTTCCAGCTAACGTTAACCTTTAATTTAAACCAAATTGCAACTGAAGTTATTTTCCTGAACCCAGGCAGTTACATACATCCCTGCTCACGCCACACAAGACAACAGGTGATCCACTTTCAACAGATACCACACTGCACAGAAACCTTTGGCAATGCAACAACGAACTTCCAAAAACAACAACAAAACATTTAATCCACCTCAATGGCTCACCTAGCAGCTCATTGTGTCCCGGTCTATCTCTTCTTGCATCTACACTGTTCACAGCAAGTCCAATTCATCCTTTAAGTCACATGTACCCAGAGTATATGAAACAACCACTCAAACTTAATCCAGCTACACATACCGTTTTCCCAAAAACTCACAGAGCAGTCCAAATCCAGACCAGTCATGCATTTACATGTAAATATTAGGTATAGTATCTAAAATTAAACAAATGGTCGACTTCCGGCTCACAGATGAAAAGCTTGTATCTTTAAGATTGATCTAAGCTTCCAACATTTCAAATCGTCACTTGAAACATCAGCTTATATCAAAAATACTTGCTCATTCCTGGAATCGCACGTTCAACCCTTTGTGTCATGACACAATATCTATTTAAATAACTATTTTCCATTTATACATTCATAGAAATGTTAGCGTCGGTCACAATCCACATGGATTGTAGCTGTCAGCGAGCGAGCCATCCATTCCATACAAGTTATTTCACACAACCATTCTCCATACACCTGGGTTTGCACACCTGTGCCCACACACTGACTCCAGGCTTCTTCATTCAATACAATGCACTCACCCCCACTCACAATACTCTGCTCAATAGACAATACTCTTCTACACACACACACAGCGTCATTTGATCTAACTACTCCCTTCTGAAACATGCGCTTTGCAGTCACCCCTTATATTATTGCGCTCCCCCATCACTACAATACTCGGAGCACACTGACGTCATCTCCCATTTTCCCCGTCCCATATGCACTAGACTATAGGAATTAAAATTAAAATTGAACATAAATCCACAACAACTTAAATCAACATAAAACCCAGCGGTTTTATCAACAGCCCAGCCACTTTCCTTGTTCGCTCTCCTTCTGTGGAACTGTAACCTTTGCCACTTTGTTGTCTTTTCTCTGCCAGTAATACAAACCGAAGCACACCTTTGTCTGCACATGTACTTTAACCATAATTATATGAGACCCAACACCAGGACTGCTCCCTGGAGCTGCCATAACTCGCCTTCACACCCCATCCATCACATATCTCACTCAACCTTGCCAAAATCCAATCTATTTACCTTTGTTGCACACAACATCTGTCCCCCATTGCCCATCAAAGTGCCCACTCCACAACCCACAATTTTCTCAGGGTACACACCTGTCTTTACTGTCGAAATCCATGTTTCAGAAATATAACTCCATGGCCTGCTAGACAGCCAGACAGACACAACAATGAAACTATAACCTCCATTCTCCTTCCATGGTGAGTTTGTACCCCAATTTGTCTTGTCGATTTGTTCCATATTATTCCCATATTTTCCTATTCCCCTTCCAATGGAACGTAAATCATGGAAGTAAGTTACCAAAAGAACTCCCCTCCAGGCCAAAGGTGTGTATTTCACACCTCTACGGCATTTCACACCATGACATAATTTTAATCTTTCTCATTACACAGCTCATTGGCTCCCATGTCCTGTCAAGCCATGTGCAGCTTCACAATGTGCTACATGTTAAATTCAATCCCACCTGCCCAATAGCTATTATGAATCCCAATATCCCAATATAAATTGTTTCAACTCGACTTTCAACCAATTTTACCGCCAACAAACCACCATTAACCTACCTCCCCCTGTTATTTATTTATTTTTCGTAAATAAACAAATAAACAAGAAAATAACCTAGTCTGTTAATTGAAAATAAAAAGTTCCCATATGTCTTTCCCCGTAACACTCACCACGGGTGTGCACTCCCGCAAATACCCCCACTCGCGTGCTCCGATGTGCCCCCTCGCACACTTGCCACAACATAAAACTCCCATTTACTGGATTAAACCTTGGCCCTCCGTGGAATCACACCACAGACTTACGATCAGACAAACAGGCAGACACGTCTTTCCTCCATGACATCATACATTGGGACCTTGTCAGTCGGATCACAGGCCACAGGAGAAATACAAAAACCTCCAACCTACTCTCCAACACCGTCAGGTTGGAGAAAATATCCGAGTAAGTGTTTCTACGCCCCCTTAACTATTTCTAAGCTTTCTATGCAACCTTTTAAAACTCACAATAGTTCAATTTCAGCAAGATTTTCTTTACTATTTTCCCACGTCATTCATGCCTAATACACCTCACACATCCATACATACCGCACAAGTAGCCAATACCAATCAATACAAGAAACCCTTTCATGCGTCAATGACACATGGCACACACAATGGACACAAATACATACTTCAATGACAGACATCCATATATACATTTATTCATTCATTCATATACCAATGAGTCTCTCAGACGTCGCGCGAACACCGGATCGACTCCAACCATGCACCTCCAACAGCCACTCCCCTGCCAACCTAGGCAACGCATTTTAAATCATGCGTTTCCCTATACATTCTCCATACCACGTGACTGACAAGCCAGCTCGCATTTCAAACCACTGCGCACATTCAGCAGTGTGAACAGTCGCAAAAATTCACAGCACAACGACCTGAGTGGGTCGTGTACAACGCCTTATGTCTCAATCATTCAAAAGAAAGGGGATTCTTAGACCGGGGTGGAAAGGGTGAGTCGGGGTGAAAAGGGTGGGGCAGGGAGGGTGGTGTTGCCTGGAACCCCGGGACAGAGCTCAGGGCTGGGAGGGTAGGGGTTTGGTATCTGCCTGACCCTCCCACGGGGACTTGACTTTCAACGAGCGGCATCAGTCACTCGTTAGCCTGCCTCTCTATTTCCTTAACCGCTTCATCCTGCATTTTATTCACCTGTTTCCTCAGGCCCTTGAGTTTTAATACCTCACCGGCCAGGCTGGCCTGTTTCGATCTTGCCTGTCACTTCATCGCTTCTTCCTTCCACCAACCAAAGACTTTCCAATAGTCAGGTGGGAAGTGTTTCGTGTCCTGTTCTAACTTTTCTAATGCCCCATACAACACGTCCAATTTTTCCAGCGCAAAAGACCCTCCTTCGGGCCACGGTTCACCTCGATCCTTAGTCAGCGCAACCCATGACTTCCCTGGTCTCGCAGCATCATAGCCATACCTCCGAAACATGAAAAATGCTGGGGTATTTCTAAGAGGTTCACCTGCCTTTACAGTCTTATTACCCATCCAGTTCCCCATCCTAGGAAAATTTAGTTTACCGACGTAGCCTTGTACTCGTGAGGTTCGTCCGCCTCGCGTTCTACCTAACTCTGAAAGGCTCGTAGCCTTGTGTACCCGTGAGGTTCGCCCGCCTCGCGAAGTACGGCCTTCTACCTAACTCTGAGAGACCCGTAGCCTTGTACCCGTGAGGTTCGCCCGCCTCGCGAAGTACGGCCTTCTAACCTACCCTTACTGTACTCTCCTGGCGTCCTACGCCCTTATAATACTTCTAATCTTACTTATAATTCCGACGTCTCCCGGGTAGGCCTCGGATCGGGACACCGCCCTTATCCTTACCCTCACAACCCAGAGATCTATTACCCCTTAACCTCGGGCGCCCAACGTGGGCACCCCCCTTACGTAACGTTACCCTGACGAGTCCATAAACAGTCAGTTGCTCCGGGACCCAAGCGGTCCGTATTTAAATTTAGGTTCGTGGATCAGGTTCGAGCAGGGAACGGAACAAACGGCATCCGAGCAAGAGAGTGGGTTACAATTTGGACTGACCCCCATGCTATAAAGGAAAAAACAAAAGAAAACCCACAGCTCACCTGACCCGGATCAATTGCTAGCTGGTCTCACCACTCACTTGCCTGGGACCGCGTCCCGGACTGCACAGACTGATCGACACCGCTGCCACCAGTTGTCGGAATTGAGACTTAGGACTTGGGACTCAGAAGAAAGGAGAGAAAAGGAGCAACGGATATATTTATATAACTTTGGTTGAGAAAGAACAAAGGGAGGGTGAATACTCATGAATACTCATAAAAGTGTCAACATTCAGGATATTGGAAAAGTCATGAAGAGATAAGAACTGTAGCCAAGGCCAGCTGAGGAGAACTGAAAGATTGTGCCCACACAGGCTAAGAGCACACAGGAAAGAACTCCTTATTAGGATATTACACATCCTCAAAGCACAAGAAAGAACTTAAGTATTATAAAGAGTTCAGTAATAAGGAAAACAGAACATATAATTGGTTATACTTGGTAATTGGTAAAGCAGCATAATAACAAAGGGGGAGGGGCATAATAGCTCCCTACATGTGTATATGTGCTTGTATATGTGCGTGTATGTGTGCGTGTATATGTGCGTGTATATGTGCATGTAGATGTGTGTGTATATGTGTGTGTGTTTGTGTGTGTGTGTGTGTGTATATGTATGTGTATATGTGTGTATATGTGTGTGTATATGTGCGTGTATGTGTGTGTGTGTGTGTGTGTGTGCGTGTGTGTGTGCATGCGCAACAAATTACTTCCATGTTACTTGCAAAAGGACCAAATTAAAGAGAAAATAAAAGAATAAACTGGAATGAAGCAATGGAACTTACAATGATGGGACTGGGCGAATGGATGAGAGAACAGATTGATAAACATAAAGTACCAAACACACAAATGGCTTTATGGTTGGAGGAGGTAGAGAAACATGTGAAAAGGAGAGTTGTTGATTTGAAAAGAAAAGTTCGAATCAATCATTTCATTGGCAATTTTAAACAATCCAGAGACACGTGATTGCTTAAGGCAGCTTCAAACACAATATGTTATTGTTCCAATTGACAAAGCAAATAATAATATTGCATTTGTATGTAAAACATACTACATTCAAACACTTTTGGAAGAATTGGGCCTAAACACGGAAACTTCAAAGACCTACAAAAGAAGTAGCGATAACAAAACAGACTTGATACAACACCATACAAATCACTCAACGGTGAGAAGACTGCTAGTTCCGGATAAACACCATAAATTACCATTCATTTACTGGATACCAAAATTGCGTCTAACAATGAACAAGTGAACGAGGCGTCTCGGAGTCTCAGCGTCAGAACCCAGCGAGAATTAGGTGCAAACATGCTCAAGGACGCACGATCACGCGGCGCTGCCATGTCTAGCAAGAGTTGCAGACGCTCGTTGTCAGGAGTTATCTTCCCACGGGTCACCGTGTACCCTAAAAGATCAATCGTCCTAGCGTAGGAGCGACATGTATCCTCACTGAGAAGAAAGTCATATTGGCTCGCGTCTGGTAGGGACCGCCGCAAATGATCTATGAGATCATTTATGAGATGAGAGGAGATCACTATGAGATGATCAAGATACCCAAAGACATCTGTTAATTGCTCTGTAGCGATGGTGTCATCAACCACCCTTTGAGAACACGCAACCCCGTTAGGTACACTGAAGGGCAAAGGCAAGCCAGACTCATCCCCGGTATAGATTTGGTCAACATCCCAGATAGGAATCTGGTGGGTGATACATACTGCGCAAATCACGTGTGCTGTAGACCGCATATTGAGCATCCTGGTGAACTAGCTCGTCCAGGCCAGAGAGTGGGTAGGTGTCCTGCTGCGGGAATCTATTTATGGTTTGTGAGAAATCGATCACCATGTGCTTACGATGAGTCTCGGCTTGGAATACCAAGGCTTGAGCACGTCAAGGTGGTCGACTTGGTTCGATTATTCCTCCTGTCATTGTTCGAGATCGACATGATGCACAAGCTTCTGCTGCTACCCACCTTCGGATGGGATCCTCAGGCTGCAGACGCGCCGAGTCTGCTCACGCCTTGGATGAGCTTGCTGACAAGCTACTTACAGAAGTATACTGAGATCACGGATGAGCAGAAGTGAGCCGTTCTCAATTGCCATGTGACGAATACCATTCACGAGTACATATCGCATTGTGCGACGTACGACGACGCCGTGGCGGCGCTACGAAGTATCTGCATCAAGCCTCGGAGTGTCATTTACACCCAAGACGGGCTCGCTGCTCGGCGACAGGATTCTTCGGAACCCCTCGACCATTCTGTTCAAGAACTTCGTCGCCTGGGGAAGGAATGCGCCCACGAGGTCCTAACGAACGAGCACATGTATGACGATCTCTGCGAGACGCGCTCATGTCTGGTCTTTATTCCCCATCGATACGTCAGCGTTTGCTGGAGATGCCGACCCTGACTCTGCAAGAGGCTTACGACCTTGCTCACGTACTCCATCAGGCGAGACGCCTCCATCAGGCCCAAACTCAATCAGAGGCATATTGACGCCCATACGTCACGGCTGGTCTCACCGGGGAGAGACGCCCGGAGAACGTCGCTGTGTAAATCGATGTCACATCTCGTGCCGAGCACGCAGATCTGGGATGGTTCCGATTTACACAGAAGAACAATGTGTGTGTGTGTGTGTGTACGTATGTGTGTGTGTGTGTGTATATGTGTGTGTATGTATGTATATATGTGTGTGTGTGTGTATGTGTGTGTGTGTATGTGTGTGTGTGTGTATGTGTGTGTGTATGTGTGTGTGTGTGTGTGTGTGTGTGTGTGTGTGTGTGTGTGTGTGTGTGTGTGTATGTATATAATTCAAACCCGCAACATTTCTCCATTTGGATGAAATCTAATTGTATGTGCACGGAAGGACCAGAAGGTGGTGGATGAGCTGCTTGTGCAGTCTTTTCTCCTTTCCCCGGGTTATAAATTTGACACACCTGACATGTAGCACAATACTGCTCCGCCACAGGAGTGAATCCAGATGCATACCACTGTTTAGACACAGACGCAGACATTCCTCTCTTGCTCATGTGGGTCACACCGCGAGCCAAACGAGCAATCCACGGTAACAACTGTCGTGGGGCAACAATACGTCCATCCCGGGAAATCCACAATTTGGACTCAATATCATATGCACATCCTGCTTTTACCCAAGTGTCCTTTTCTTGGTCACTAACAACTTCCTGCAGAGCACCTACATCCTCTAGCGTTGGGCTGCTCTCAGGAATTGTCAAAGCTGTTTGCGCAAACACTGGGCTTTGTTCAGACTTAGCTGCAAGTTTGGCTGCCTCATCTGCTCTAGCGTTTCCTCGTGAAACCTCGTCCTCCCCCCTTGTATGGGCCTCACACTTAACTACCGCAATTGCAGATGGCAGAAGAATTGCATCCAAAAAGCTAGCTATCAGATCTCCATTTTTAATTTGGGTTCCGGAAGATGTTAAGAATCCTCTCTCCCTCCAGAGGGCGCCAAAGTCATGCACAGCGCCAAATGCGTTTTTTTTTTTTTTTTTTTTTTTTGTATACAAGATCGAGGCTCGTGAAAGAGCGAACATTAATCACACAGAAAGACAAACAGACACATAAAACAAATAACATCGGGAGCGGTAGACAAGATGGGGAGAGAGGGGGAAGGACACAAACACAACATTTGAGAGCAGGGGACCGAGAGGCATGGAGACATCGAGAGATCTGTGGGAGGGAGAGGGCTTTGGGGGGGAGGCATGTGAAGGGGGGGAGGCATGTGAAGGGGGGGGGGGGGGGGTGGGAGAGGTATAAACATATGGACACTGCCAGGATTTCCAGGAAAGAAGTTGGAATTTCAAACAAGGTGGATCTGGGGTGAATTAGCGGGGGTAGAAAAGATCAAGGTTATGGATGGGGGAAGATAAGAGATGGTGGTGAACAGCTGTTTTAAAGACCTGGAGGGAGGAGAGGGATTGAAGGGAGTGTGGGAGTTTGTTCCACAGGCGGGAGAAAAGAGGAATGAAAGAGTGAAGGTGAGCAGAGAGCCGAGAGTTCGGCGTAGCGTGAGTCTGTGAAGATTGTCACTTCCTGGTTTTCTGCCAAGCAACAGGCTCTGGTTAAAGCAACAATCTCTGCCTGTTGTGCTGAATAGGTGCTTGGTAATTTTCCACTTTCCAAAGTCTCACTGTCCATACATACTGCATATCCTGTTAATTGCAAACCATCCACTGCCCTTGATGACGATCCATCCACGTACAGTACGAAGTGTGAGTTCGGAAGTGAGATGTCTTTCAGTCCAACATGCGGTGTCAGCGCATGCGCCATTATCTCCTCACAGTCATGGGGTTCACCATCTTCTGCTGTTGGCAACAAAGATGCTGGGTTGAGTGTTGGACAACATTGGATGGTGAGGTTTGACAGCGTTAGTAACAGTAACTCGTAGGTTGTTGCTCGTGACACTGAAAGATGTTGTGTTCCTGCTCTCAGGAGAACTGTAGCAACTACATGTTCGATAAGAAGGATCAAAGGGCAGCCCAGAACCATCGATGCCATGGCTTCGACTGCACACGAAGCTGCTGCCACTGCTCGTAGGCACATTGGAAATCCTCGCACAGCAGGATCCAACCTTGTACTGTGCTATGCTACCGGACGCATTTTCCCTCCATGTTTCTGTGTCAGTATAGACTGAGCAAATTATCCCATCTCATGTGAGTAAAGGAAGAATTTGTTGTCATAATCTGACAACCCTAGTGCTGGTACCGATGCCAAAGCATTTTTCAGTGCTAGGAAAGCTTGCTCTGCCGTTGTTGTCCACTCCAAGGGATTTGGACTACTTGGCGAGCTAATGTCCAACAGAGGGCGTGTTAACACTGCGTAGTCCATGATCCACTGATGACAGTAGCCCGTTGCTCCCAAGAAAGATTTCATCTGTTTGATGGTCGTCGGTTTCGGGATAGTTCGTATAGCCGTCACTCGTTCAGGACAAAGGCTTCTCGGGTCCTCAATCAAAATATGTCCAAGATATCTCACCTCTTTCTCGCAGAACTGCAGTTTGTCCTTTGAGGCCTTGTGTCCCTTTCCTGCTAGCGCTATCAGTAGGACAATGGTGTCTTGCTCACACGTTTCCTTAGAGACAGAGCAAATTAGAAGGTCGTCAAAGTACTGCACCATCACCGAGCCTCCCGGAAATTCGACATTGCTTAGGTCTTCGTGTAGGGCACGTGAAAACAAAGTTGGGCTCTCGTTGTAGCTCTGGGGTAAGACGGCCCAAGTATACTGTTGACCATTGTATGTAAATGCATAGAGATACCTCGAGTCTTCATGAACAGGTACAGAGAAGAAAGCAGAACATAGGTCCACCATAGAGTAGAACTTCGCAGTACATGGGATGCTCGAAAGAACAGTGATTGGGTTTGGAACCACCGGGTAAGCTGGAATTGCACAATGGTTTATTGTTCATATATCTTGAACAAATCTTCAAGCATCCCTACCTGGCTTTTTTACTGGTAGAATATGTGTATTGCATGGACTGACTACGAATTATGGCTCCTTGTTCCAACAAAGATTGAATCACCGGTGCTATACCGGCTTTGGCCTCTGGTCACAAAGGGTACTGACGTTTCCTTGGCAATGGCTTAGATTCATCCATCTTAATCTTGACAGGCGTCATACTCTTGATCCGTCCTACGTCGTTCGCGTGTGTTATCCACAAACAAGGTGGTACCTGATCAAGTGGGTCCCAAATACCTTAGGTCTAATGGTGGAGTGGAGTTGTGTAAGCAGTAGTAAGTGACACTTCACTTACCACAAAGGTGGATGGGGTCACTCCTGCATCCAGTTCCCAGCAAAATCCATCTCCATCCAAGTCGTAGAGATGCGATAGCTGACTCTCAGTCATCCACGTTTCCTTCTTACAATCCTGCAAATCAGTTATCATTGTCTGGACATCCTTTTCTTCATATCCGTGTGACACCGCAAGGGTGACATGTGGGGTCTTCGTCTCCTGTTGCTTCCACAAGGTCTGTTGTTCTTGCGTTAG
The DNA here is from genome assembly GCF_964187855.1 of Myxine glutinosa. Taxonomy (NCBI): domain Eukaryota; kingdom Metazoa; phylum Chordata; class Myxini; order Myxiniformes; family Myxinidae; genus Myxine; species Myxine glutinosa. The sequence goes on from NC_136270.1 coordinate 53,414,467, forward strand.
GTGTACTAAAATCCCTATTCCTTATCTTCCTACCCACAACGACAACAGGTATATGTCATAACTCATTCCCAGGTGTGGAGAAGCTTCCTCGAGGTAAGCAGTGTCTAAGCCTGTGGGGTTATAATACGCAGTACAGTGGGGATCAAGACTTCCTTTCAGAAAGTCCATCTGGTGATCACTCACCCACTCCTGCACTTGGGACACGTCATCCATTATTCTCATAACATTTTCACACAAACTTTCTGGCATTGTCACGTCATTAAGTCTCCATTGATACACAGTAGGTTCAGTCACCATTTCCAACAAATTCAAAACAGAGTCATGTGAGTGATGCAGCATTTCTAGGTACAGTCCATCCTCTGTGCATTTGACGGTACCATTCAGTTTGCACAATAAGTCTCTCCCCAGCAAATTTACTGGAGAGTTTGTCGCCAAGAGAAAATAATGATGTCCAGTCAACGGGCCCACCAGTACACGCAATTCCTTCGTTATAAGCGTTGCCATATAAATCCCAGACACGCCGACAATATTTACCTGTGCCTGTGACAATGGAACATCTGGGAAGTCAACTCGTCATAGTGTAGATCTCATGGCACCTGTATCTATCAGGAAAGGAACTTCCTGTCCACCTATTCTTAAGTTTAGTTCAGGTTCCTCTTCAGAGGACTCTGCAACTAAAGGAAATACAGGTACCTGCTCATCCTGGCCTAGTCATAAGGGCTGAGTCTGAGGTTGCCAGGCAGGTTGCCAGTAAGGCTGCTGTAACTGGCCTGTTTTTTTTTTTACATCTTGGGCCTCTTGGACCTGTGGCCCTTGTGGTGGTGGGGCCTGGTCAGTGTCCTGAAATGCAGGGGGTTACTGGTGCCATTGGTATTGGTTTTGTCCACTGTTCCTCCCGTTTGCATACTGGTTCATCCAATGTCCTAGTTTCCCACACCGGAAACATCTGTTATTATCCTTACTTGTACTATCTGATCTATCTAGTCCATTTCTTGCTCGCCAATCAGGTCTTCTGTAGTCTCTTTGGTCTTGGGATAATTTTCTGTGCTGTCTTTCCGGCAACAAGGCTTGCGTCCACAAATGCATCAGCTTTGCTGCAGATGATGAAACATTCTTTTCCTGCAGATTTTTTTTTTTTTTTTTTGTATACAAGATCGAGGCTCGTGAAAGAGCGAACATAATCACACAGAAAGACAAACCGACACATAAAACATATAACATCGGGAGCGGTAGACAAGATGGGGAGAGAGGGGGAAGGATACAAACACAAAATTTGAGAGCAGGGACCGAGAGACATGGAGACATCGAGAGATCTGTGAGAGGGAGAGGGCTTTGGGGGGGGGGCATGGGAAGTGGGGGAGGTGGGAGAGGTATAAAACATATGGACACTGCCAGGACTTCCAGGAAAGAAGTTGGAATTTCAAACAAGGTGGATCTGGGGTGAATTAGCGGGGGTAGAAAAGATCAAGGTTTTGGATGGGGGAAGATAAGAGATGGTGGTGAACACCTGTTTTAAAGACCTGGAGGGACGAGTGGGATTGAAGGAAGTGAGGGAGTTTGTTCCAGAGGTGGGAGAAAAGAGGAATGAAAGAGTGAAGGTGAGCAGAGAGCCGAGATTTCGGCAGTTTAACCATCAGAGGGTTGCTGGCAGATCTTCTGCGACCTGTAGGAATATGTGGGGGGCAGAGCACAGAGAGAGCTGGGGGAGCAAGGCCGGAGAGGAGTCGGTAGAAGACAGAAAGACCACCTAGCTGCCTGTGGTGAGTGAGTGAAAGGCCCTCAGAGATAGCTTCATCGCAGGAGATTCCAATGATTCTGGGAGCTTTGGTTTCAACAGCTTGAAGCCGAGCTAGGTGTGAGGCAGGAGCACCGGCCCATAGGGGAGAACAGTATTCCATTGAGCTGCGGATGAAAGCCTTGTATGTGGTGAGGAGCTCAGGTGTGCCGAGGAAGGACTTTGCATGACAGAGGATGCCCAGTCGGCGACTGGCTTTGGAGGCCAGCTTGGAAATGTGGTTTTCCCAAGAAAGATCATGGCAGATAGTGAGACCCAAAAGCTTGAGCGACAGAACTTCTTGGAGAGGATTGTTGAGAAAGTAGATGGGAGGGTTTTCCAGTCGATCTTTTCGGAGAGACATAGTAAGAGTGTGAGATTTGCAGGATTGAAAGACATGTTCCACTTGTTTGACCAGTCAGTGATTTTGTCCAAGTCTTCAGAGAGTGAGGAGGCTGCAGACTGCCGATCTGAGGGAAGAGGAATGGAGCGGCAAAGAGTGGAGTCATCAGCAAAGAGATAGAGAGGATTTTCCAGAGAGTCGGAGAGATCATTGATAAAGACCAGAAAAAGCACAGGGCCCAGCACACTGCCTTGGGGAACTCCAGCCTGAACAGGAAGGGGAGATGAGAGAAATCCATTCAGGGCCACATGTTGACTATGACCAGAGAGGAAGTCCGCAAGCCATGCATGGAGATTTCCATGGATACCATAGGAGGAGCGTTTGGTGAGCAGAGCTGGGTGCCAGACCGTATCGAAGGCATGTGATATGTCAAGGGAGACAGCTCTGATTTCCTGTTTGGCATTGAGGACCTCCATCCATTGTTTGGTGGTGATGCAAAGTGATGCAAAGCTGGTGGTGATGCAAAGCATACGTCAATATTTCTGCAACAGGCTTAGTTTCCCAGGTAACACACTGTTTTTCTACCTCTCCCCTCAGTTTGGGCAATAGGCCATGCACAAAAAGTGGTTTCAAAGCATGGTCCATCTGTTCCCCCAGGTACCCCTGAATGTAATCTGAACACTTCTTGCAATCTTTCCAGATAATCCGTAGGATCTTCCCCAGTCTTCTGATTACAACTTGTTACCTTGCTCCAGTCTACCTCTGGTCGAAGTTTCCTCATGGCATCTGCCAAATTTTCCTACTTGCACCTTCATTGTATCCCCATTCTCGTCAAAGTCCAATTCTCCATTTTGTGCTAATCTCCAGTCTGCTACTAATTTCAATTGAGCCAGCAGTGTGGAATTGGGGATTACAGTAGTGTAGAAGAATTTGTAGCTGAGAGACTCACAGGACTCCAATGACCGGACACAGGTTTACAAAAGGTCATGACTTTATTATTAACTGGTTATTCACTTTCATATGTTGCAGTGTGATCCAAATAATATCATTTAACATAATGGACCAGTTTAACTCTATCCGCATGGTCCTTCTTGTTCGGCTGCAGCGCCGAACTCGTGGTACGCGTTCATTCCGTCGTGCAGGGCTTCGTGGCGAGTCCTCTTTCGTTCCGTCGGGCAGGGGTTATCGTGGCGAGTGCTCCTGACTCCACGTTTGCTCTCGTTTATATTGGACAAACTGGAGTTAATCCCCTGTCCGCTGAAGGTTAATCCCCTTTCCGCTAATGCCCCGAGGTCATGCATGTACCAAGTCCTGGTATCAGCTCGCTCCCCTCCTGTTGTGAGTTCCGTTTACCAAACGATAGGGGGGTGCTTCAGCCAGGGGCTGTGACCAGGTGGACAAAAGATTATCATGTTCGGGCGCATTCCTGACTCATTTACAAACTCGTCTTTCACAGAGTTTGCATGTAAAATATATCTGCTTTGTTACCAGGTTAATTAATAAGTTACCAGTGCCAATTAATAAGTTACGCTGAGTTACACTTCCACAATTCCCTCATCTTTTTGTTTTTTTGTTTATATTAACCATTAATCTAAACATCAATATAAGTAAACAATCAATCACTACAAGTAAACATCATTACAAGTATAAGTAAATAATCAATCACTACAAGTAAACATCATTACAAGTATAAGTAAATAATCAATCACTTTGGTAATCAAATTCCCTTGGGCATACACCGTCATCCTGCAAGAATCACAAAACATTTCGTTGGTCATTTACTCCTTCCATATCGTTCAATCTATTGCATTTGCATCACAAATATATTTTCAAAACAACACTTCACCATCACCAAGATACAACAATTTCACTTCATTTTCAAGTTTTATAAAGCATCTGCACCATCTGGCAAAAAACGTTTGCCTCCACACAAATGTTGACTTTGTTTGAAAGGAAGGGCTGATCACTTGTGTTTGAATCCTGGTATGAAACATTTTCTCCTGATGTCTTCATAGCTCCTGCACTACTTCGTGTAGGATTTCGCTGTTATGGTAACATTGCGGAGTCATAGACTGACCCTGCTCTCCTTGTAGCATTCTTGCCACTTTTTGCTGTAAACCATAGTAATTCCTGAACAAGGCCTTCACCCAGTTGTAGTCGACTTGCCTCCTCCCTCATTGTGAGTGGGCAGCAAGTATTGGTGTGACGTTGATTGGCCAGCAAGATGTGGAACAGGGATGCCGGATGCATCCACACTGATGTTGGGACCATGGTGTTCAGGTCATTCATGGTCCTTACCAGGAGCAACCAGCAGAATCGTGCACAGCTGTTGTGACAAGGGCACAGCCGTTTTTTTTGCAGCTCCATGCTGGTTCCCCGGACGTTGGTGAAGTAATAACATATGTCCCCGCATTTCACAGAGGCTGCAGGTAAAATGTCGTTGTCCTGCAACTTCTGATGTGGTGAATGTTCGAAGCCTTTGAACAAGAGTAAGTGATCGCCTTTCTTTCATATGTTGCAGTGTGATCCAGGCAAATGGTCACATAAATTTCCTTGGTGAAGGTAAGCATTCATCTCCAAGTTACACGGGAGAATGTCTTCATCATTCTTTGAGAAAGAGGGTGTATGCCACGATTAACTTCATTTTTTAGCCACAAATTTTCTTTCTCGAACTTCTTCCCAATTCCGTTAGCAATCCCTCCAAAATGTGATCTCGTCTTATCCTTATGCTCAGTCACATCTGAATCTGCTTTCCACACACACTGGATCAGATAGGGTACATCTTACCATGAAATCAGCATAATCATGTATATCTTCCGACAGTTTCACATTCAACAATTTGTTGTTTTTCCCTAACACAAAAGTTATATTCATTTATATGCGTCACACAAATAATATTCAATCAGGTATGTATTTTATTACTAAACTAAGAATAGCATTGTATATGATTACAATCACAAACGGGAATACCTAATTCCCAACAACAATTTTTTCCAAACCAACAAATTAAACATAATGTATTATTACCATAATTCCTCTCCACTTTTCTTTTCCCTTTTTTTTTTTTTTTTTAACAGTGTGTCACTCGTGGTGATATGAGTTCACTGATATTGTAATTGACACAACTCATAACATTGTCGTTATGCCATTATCTTAATTCTACTGTTTCATTTGCAACATCACTTGATTTAATCTTTTAATCTCAGTATTTATTCATATCATCATAACAATCTTTCTATTTTAGGTCCATATTTGTTTATATTCTTATCAACCTCCTACGGTTTATCAATTTGTTCCAAAACACTGCAACCAAAGGTTTTAACCAAAGCTCTACCAAACTATTTCCAATTTGAACTCAAAATGCTAATTAAACAACAATTCAAAGAATTAACTTCAATGGGTCAACAAACTCATTTTATAAACAGATCTAATTTTCCCATCCAATAATTTTCCTTGCCAAATGTCATATTGCAACACTTTAATAAACCTTCCAAAAATGTCTCCCAAATCAATAAATTCCCTTTTTACTTCCCAAATACTCATCTGTAAATTACATATTCAATTACAGTTTTTTCCTATTTGTTCGGCCTAAATGGCCACTGAAGTGGCTGCCAACATGCAGTACCGTTTTATCTACCAAGCAAGTATTCGTCCACATAAGATCTCTACCAAAATGTTGTTTGTAAAAACAAATCTGGGATTTCTGATTACATGGATGCACACTCTCAGGACATTTCAGGCTGCTTGTTAACAATCCACTACGATTAATTAATTCCTTTACCCACAATCAAATAATTAGTACAAATTGAGGATATTATCCCTATCACATTCATTTATAGATTCATTATGTTGGATCTAAATTTTCTCCCACTGCTGCAAGGAAGAACAATAGCTCTAATAAGTCTTTGTAATATCTCACTTCATTTACCCAGCATCGAAGAATTTATTTACTATCCATTCCCATCTGTTAACCAGTGACTTTGCTTGAACTCCAAAACTTAATTTGATGAATCCCATGTGTATGGTACCACTTATTGAAACCCCTACTTTTGTAGAAAATATCCAAGTAAGTGTTTTTTTACACCCCCTTAACTGTTGCTCATCCATTTCTATGCACCCAGTGAGTACTACTGACACCAGTATGCCAATATAGGTGTGCGAGATTAACAAATATGTTGCAGGTACACGTAACAGCGCGTTCTGAGTATAAATAACGTAACAGCGCGTTCATGTCTGCCCCTTGGTTTAAGATGCACAATGCATTCCGTTTTAAAACTCACAATTGTTCAAATCAGCAAGATTTTCTTTACTATTTTCCCATATCATCTATGCCTAATACACATCCATACATGCAGCACAATTTATATGCTGATAAAATTCAAGTTTATATATATATATATAAATCCATGAGCAGAGTATTCTGGGAAGACAGTGTAAGACCTCTCCCAAATTTGGATAATTTTGTACTCCCTCATTTCTTTTTATGAAGCTCATATCCATAAATAGCTATTATTCTCATATAAATTCTATCCAAAAATGGAATCCCCAAATTACTCACAATTTTACTATTTAATTAATGGCTGCTCATAACCCAGCACATCAAATCTTTATATTCCATCTCCCTTGACAAAAGAGATAATGTTCATAATCAAATTTTATTTCTATTTTATTTTACGGATTCTCTGCATATTCAATCCCATCCACATAAAACTATCCATTTCCAGACAGGCACACTGTCGGTGTCAACAATCTTGTAAGATTGATACACAAAACAATAAAAAACACTAACATTGACACACAAAAAATACACACACACATGCATTATGCGTATTTGTTTGCGTTGGAACTATTATTTACAGATCAAGATGGGTGTCAATTTTATTTCAATTTCATAAAATTTGTCCTTTAATTTTTTTTTATAAATGCTAATACACAAATGGACCAAAAAGTTTATTCTTAGAAAACCCCTATGATGTCACATTGAAATTACCCTTTCAGTTCCCACAATAATTTATCCAAATTTGACTACACACCCATTTACATGTCAGTCGACCACTGACTTATCAATCATGTGGAACAATAGTCCGAAATTCCCACCTGATCATCACGTGACCCTTGTCCCTTGATTTAAAATTTGCAAAGCAATTGTTCCAACTTTGTAAATTTAAAATTGTGTGCCCAACATAAAAGATCCAATTTCGGCATTTGATCAATTAATTATCAATTTGCTTACAAGCAAAAGAAAAAATGAATAATTCTTGCTCCGAAAACTTTTCAGACCCAAGAATCATCGACAGTTATTCATGTTTGTCCAGTAATCTAATTTGTTGAGGCCAATCGTCATTTGGGATTTGTCGCAATGAAGGCCTAATCATTGTCTGAGGTATCGGTCAGCACTGGTACCCTTGATCTTGGTTTACCCTATGAACTTGTCTTCCTTTTGGTATACGGACATCCTCTTTTCCAATGTCCCATCCGTCCACACTTGAAACACCGGTTTCTGTCGTTGTCTAATCTGTGCACCTGTGCACTTGTATTGCTGGGCTGTATCTCTACATCCCTGAGTTGCCACTGCAATCTCTCGTTATCTCCTGAAACACGAAAAAATTCTCTGTACCGTCCTTTTTGGGGAGACAACTGGAAATCAGATGGGACAACTGTCACTTTCATTCCTAATTTCGAGGGCAGTTGTGCATTTGTCTCCTCCACTGTATCCTGTATCCTTTTTATTTTAAATTCTAGATCCGTTATCCGTTCTTGCTGTTCCCGTTGTCTGGATTCACCATCCCAAAGATGGAATGCAAGCCAGTCTACCGTTAGATTCTGTCTCTTTCTGGCTTTCAATCTTTGTTCTAATCTTTCCAATCGACTTCGCTCAAATGTACCATCTCTTGGAAACTCCTCATCATTCCCTTTGTCCACAAATACCAATTCTCGACCTGCCTTATAGCTTCGGCACCATAACGGTCGTACATATTGTTACAGACGTGGCTTGGATGTTATTCACCGAGCGGTTTTGGGATGACCACGTCTGCACAAGATTATGCTCGATATTATACCCGAACGTTGACTAGTCGCGCGATGCTGGCTCAATAAGGAAAAGAAGCCACCCGGCTGGATTACAATAACACAATACGACACCAATGTTTCAATTCTCAAGACCTCCGGAGGAGATTATATTCGTTCGGAAGGTCAGATTACAGGGGCTAGAGGTACATTATAGGAAGACAGGCACTTAGACACAATCTTATATTATTCCCAACAGACGACAGATAAACGGGACAAAGCTGACTCACACGGGGGTTGATGGAAAGGAAAGCGGGTATCGATGGCTCCAGGTCCTCCTGGGCTCGGGGCAGGATCAACACGGTTCGGTCCAGAGATGCGGGGAGGTCTCGTCGCAGCGCTCAGAGGTGACGTTCTTTCTCAGGCGGGGCTTTCTCAGGCCTCTCCAAACTCAGGCGCATCTGTTTCAGCGCTCGCAGGTCCGTCTTTCTCCAGCTGGGGCGCATCTGTTTCAGCGCTCGCAGGTCCGTCTTTCTCCAGCTGGGGGCGCATCTCTCGTCACGTCCGCTACGTGGCCGCGTATATCCGGCGGGGAGTGACACGCCCTCGGCTCGCTAGCGCCGCCCCAGATGGAATCGGTCCGCCCTTCTGATTGGGTGCGGGGGGTTACCAGGCTCCGCCCTTGAGGAGGAGCTGACAGCCAGCCCCTCCGTGGTAACCCCGTGGAGCGCGTGGTCAATGGCGCTAATCGAGCCGGTGTGAGGACGCATCCTCCCCCGCTCCGCCGCCATCTCCTCTGTTGTTGTTGTAATTGTTGGGGAAGAAGATGGAAGGAGGTATGGGAAAGGTCCTAAACTCACTACTGATGCCATATAATCACATTCTGGTGCAACGAAGAGTCATAATTAATGGAAACGAGGCCTTAACTGACATAGACTAAGAATAACTAGGAAGATGTCCGAAAGTTGTCTACGTGTGGTGCGGTGGACCTGGGCACGACATTTAATGGGGGAATAAGGGGAAGGTCGGCTCTACTGATTGTTATTTACATGCAATGGGACTAGGGAATGGGGGATTGGGGAAAGTTGGGGAGTATTGGAGAAAATAGGGGAATATTTACAAGCGGATATGGAGGCCAAATTCCATATTCGCAACATTGCACCCTTCTCTACCCTCGGGGCGTCCCGACCCGATAAATTTTTACCTACTTTAGTGTGGCACGCAATGTAGTTCCCTCTACTATTAACTCTACCCTGAGTGCGACAGTTTTACAGATATTCACAAATGAGTAAATATGTCCCCCTGCGACGTTGCACCCTTCTCCTCACAGAAACACACCCACAGGATAACCGAATCCGGAAAGAATTCTCAAACTAAACATACAGCCGGTAGGGAGCATTATTTACAAGATTACGCTGATATCTACACTACGATCCAGGACCTGTCTTTGGAGGAACACATGCAGATGTTATGCATAGAGAGAGCGCGCTTGCCAGCATCGATACACCAACCCACGAGTGCTCTGTGGCCGACGGCCTTTAATAACGTGCAGAGCACCCTTCCCGAGCATCAAAAGCACCACCCCACCACCAATCGGTGCAGTCACCATTGTTCATTGGAATAAAAATAAATTCGACAACCCCTAACCCTGCAGGTGTCTCTTGCTCTTCTTGTGGTGCACTTGGTGTTAACTAAAAGTGGTTCACCTGTATGGCATAGGTGCCACGTTGACCCATAGGTCCATCCCCGGGTGGTGCTTGGCCGCAAACGAACTGCGGTCCATTGTGGGTGGCCACAAACATTGCGGTCCATATGGTGTATCGATCCCGGCAGCAAACAGCGAAAGTGCAGGCCCACAACTGCGCAGCCAGCACCTCTCTCTCCTCTCTCTCTACCCCAAAGCCAGATCCTCGGAGGTGGGAGACAAAAGAAGCAGACAAGTGAGTAAGGTGGTAAGGGCGCAAAAGTGCACGCAATGTAAGGTGATGCACACTGGGGGCACATGGGAACCAGGTGAGACAGGTACGTTCCTATCGTACGCCCCCCCCCCACCAGGTAACCTACATGGCCCCTCCCTTACCCCTTACTGTATCCACAAAACACAACACTACCCATAAACATCTACTTTACAAATCAACAAACATCCCTACTGTCTTCCCCGTTCCTCCCATAAACCAAATTCGTCTTCTCTCCCTCCTAACCAATCAAATTTGCCATTTTCAACTCTCATCAAAATTTGCCATCTCCAACTCAACATCATAATTTGCCATTACCAATTCATCATCAGTCCCTCCTAGGGAGGGAGAGATGGAATCACCCCAATGTCTCATCCACGTCGTGATGCGTCTCACAAATCCACACAGCGATTCATCTCAGCTAACTACTCCCTTCTGAAACTTGCGCTTCCCAGTCGTCCCTTTAAACTATTGCGCTCCCTCGTCATTATCATCCACACTAATCTACCTGCGTCCCTACTACAGGTATCAGTCACTAACTAAACCTTAACGTTACCTACTGTCATCTTCGCTAGATCCCTACACACCATATCCTAACCCACCCGGGCTAGTTTTCACTGCCATACACCCCATAAGCTATTGCTCCTTTGCCCCCACATGGGAAGGGTGGCAGGGATGCCATCCCACCACATCGGGGGTCTCTCACTACCAATTTTGCACATCAAATTTCAATAAATCAAAAATTTGCCAATCACTACCCATCATCTGCCAATCACTACTGCCAATCCCTTGCCAATCATCAAATTTTGTTTTTCTCTAATTTTGGGTCCAAAACACTAACCTCATCACCCAGTCTACTCACTAATACCTCTCGGTGCGCCAATTCCCGTCCAAAGCCCGGCTTCGTAAAGCCGAGCAATGAATGCGGGTTGTTCCGTGCCAGCGGCTGGATGCGTCCGGCACTCGGTGCAGAGACGGGGGCTTACCCGGGCCGAGATCCCACGCACCATCTCGGCACGGAGCCATCCAATGTCCCGATCTCGACCTGCCGGAATGCCTCAACAAAAAGTGGTCGCCATGACGACCCTTTCTATCGGGCCGCCCGCTCCGCCTAGTGGAGCACGGACGCGGCCGTTCAAAGCGAGGCCCAGCACGCACCGAGGGCCCGATTCGGCTATAAGTCGTTCTAAACTCTACCCCGTCTAACGTCGATGCTTCACCTGGACGCTTGCACCCCGCAGCCCGTTCCTTGCTCACACATCCAGCCGTGCCCATGCTCCTCGTACCTTTCCTTCCACACCCAGGTACACCCATTCCACTCACAGCCTTGGTCACACACCTGACCACCGAACACTTTGGCACACATTCGTTGCTCGCACACCTCACCAATACACCGCTTCGCACCCCCTCCTCGGTCACCTCCTCTGTGACAATCACAGGTGTGCTCTCATTCGCACACCCAACCACGTGCCTCACCACCAACTCCAGCGTGCATTCCCACTCACGCTCTACCATTCCAGGTGTGCATCCTTCCATCCCAGGTGTACATCCTCGCTCACCTGTCACAACTAACTCACGCTCCATGTCACTCTCACTACTTTCACCTCCATTCCTGACAGCGCACTCACCCTTACTCTTGACAGCGCACTCTTTCCTCATGCACTTGTCCGTCACACACCTTTCTCGCGCACACTCTCCCGTTACACCCTCTGTAACACTCACCACAGGTGGACACTCTTCCTTACTTCTGACAGCGCACTCTTTCCTCATGCACCTGTCCGTCACACACCTTTCTCGCGCACACTCTCCCGTTACACCCTCTGTAACACTCACCACAGGTGGACACTCTTCCTTACTTCTGACAGCGCACTCTTTCCTCATGCACCTGTCGGTCACACCCCTTTCTCGCGCACACTCTCCCGTTACACCCTCTGTAACACTCACCACAGGTGGACACTCTTTCTTACTTCTGACAGCGCACTCTTTCCTCATGCACCTGTCCGTCACACACCTTTCTCGCGCACACTCCTGCGCACACTCTCCCGTCACACCCTCTGTAACACTCACCACACCGCGCTCCCATGTGCTCCCTCGCACACACGCTACGACCGACTCACTCTCGCCTGCACACTCACTCCTTGGTACACACTTTTTCCTCACACACCCCAGAGTCGGACTTTCTTGCACACCTCCTCTTTCGCACACCAGACCTGTCGCACACTTCACCCACGGCCTCTCACGAACACCCGGGTCCATCTCGACCCCCAAGCTTCTTAAATCCCCTGGCGCATCATACGCACGACCATATTGGTCACCACTTACACCAGGTCCTCTTCCTCTTCGCTTCTCCTCCATCACCTGCGAATCCCTCATCCGGTTAATGAGCACATCATCACGATCCAAACACAGACTTTGGACCAATTCTTTTATCTCCTCTTTTATCTCTTTCTTATCCCCTCTCCGTCGCTTCTTAATTTCACTCATCCCTTCTTCCACTTCTTCTAATTTGTGCTTCACCTCTTTTATTCCCCGGTACGTCTCCTCAAGCTCATCCTCTAAGGCTACCTTGACCGTTTCCAGGTGCGTCCTCACCTGCCGGTCCTTCGTCTCCATTACCTCTATCACCTCGTCCAACCTCGTTGTCAGTCCCTCACGTACCATCTGACATTCCCTCTTTGTTGCTATCAGGTCGTTTTTTATGTCGTTTTGTGTCGCTTTTAAACCTCCTAATACCGCAGTGTTCCTTTGAACCTGCTCCACTAACTCCGTTTGTCCCACCGTCAGCTGCTCCACCTCCTGCGTCAGGTCCTCTATGCCCCCTTGTAACTTTACAGTCCCCTTTCTCACCTCCTTCTCCATGTGCTCCTTACAGTGCCTCACCTCCTCGCGCACTCCTCCGACCTCCTCACTCACTCCTCTTCTGATCTCTTCTCCCATCACTTGCATCTCCTGCCCAGATGCCACCCTCATCTGCTCCATTTCCTCCCTGTGAGCATCCAGTTTGGCTTCTACCCCCATTCTGACCCCCTCTATCTGCTGCCCCATTTGGTTAACTTCCCTTTCCGCTTGGTCCCTCATGTCCCTCAATTTGCCTTCCATACTGTTTTCTAACCCTATTAACCCATTTCTCACCTCTTTTATCCCGTTGTCTAACCCCTCAAAATTATTGTCTAACTTCCCAAATTTCTTGTCTAACTCCTCAAAATTATTGTCTAACTTCCCAAATTTCTTGTCTAATCCCTTAAAATTATTGTCTAACCCCTCACCGGTACCCCTCGCTTCGTCCCTCATTACCCCCATTTCGTTTCCCATTACCCCCATTTGGTTATTCATTACCCCCATTTTTGCTTCTAGCCTCTCCATAAGGGCCCCCATTTGCAACATAAAAAGGTTCGGATCCACCAGGGGCGCTGCCCACGGAGGTATATAATATGGAGAGCCAATTGGCCACCTCGCAGCATTAGCCGCCGTGAAGCCACCGGAAATAGTCTGGCGGCCATATTGGGAAGCCGATTGTTTTGTAAACAAAGCCTGTCAAAGCAAAGGCGTGGCGCACTGATGATGCAGCTGGAGCGAATTTTAGGACCGCCGACTATTTAATTAATATAGAATACTAATATTTGAACTGATATTCGGGCTCAGAATCCCGTTCTTTAAGGAAATGGTGTTCATTAAGTTTGAAGTTGGTTCTAGACGCATTTTTCCTGGGGAATCCAATGGTTTAGAGCTTGTTTGAAAAAAAAGTGCCCAAAATTACCGCTCGGTGTTCTTTATCGTTCTTCTCATGACCCAATCACCCACTAGTAGGAATAAGAATCCTGACATGTTACACCCCTGTTTAACTCCCGTCTTCACCTTGAACCATTCTGTTGTTTCACCTTGGTCGACGACCGCACATTGAAAGTCTTGGTAAAGGGCTTTTACAAGGTTCACTAATTTTCCAGGTATGCTGTATTTCTTCATTATGACCCAGACTTTCTCTGGGCAAGGAGTCGAAAGCTTTCTAGAAATCTATAAAATTGAGGTACATCGTCGTTTGCCATTCTTTGGCTTGTTCTATAATGTTCCTCAATATAAAGATCTGATTTGTTGTCATGTTATATGATGTTACTTAATTCAGTCATTATATTGTAACTAAGATGTGTATGTTTCTATTACCGAGATGTTAGAAACCACGCAGATATAATGATAACCAGAGTTTATTCTACACTGACATGGGTCAGCAACACATCAACAGTGAGTCAGTCACATAAATGACATGAAACGCTGTCATGTAGTTAACCCACACAATTCTTGGGTTTCGGAAGTTTTTGCTATTCATAACATACAAGACTTACATGTTGCAATGGAACGTTCAACAGGACATGGTAATTGTTACATGAATAATGGAGCGGAGATATAGACATCTCATGCAACACATCTTTTACAGTTTAAATATTTACATGAAGTGTTGGTGAACTCGCCATATCAGACAAAGGGCAACCCACTTGCCGACTTGATGTCATGTCGCATCAAGAGGCGCTTATATGCGGCAACAAACTGCCGGGCCGTTGGGTTATTCCCACTTCCACATGCAATGCGGACCGCTCCAAAGAAAAGTTCAATGTGGTCTTGGCTCATTTTGTACGTGAGCAGGTATCGCAGGGGAGATGAGGCAGGTTTGACATATGTGAAATACAAAATTGTGACACTCTCTATGCAGATCATGAAACCAATGAAGGGGGTTTTCAAACGCGTATTGGTCATAACTTGACCATTCATGTTTTTGATGTTGGACAAGTAACTGTAGGCAGTATCCAGGAATGGCAGGAAAAGTCCTTCTCGTGATGTCATGAGTGGTGCCTTGTAGTTTCGTGCCAATGGATTGCGAGAATTTAGAATGTCAAACAGTTTGTCCAATGTTTCAATGTATTGGCAGGTAGCCCCACTGCCCTGAAATTCTGATTGTTGCAAAGTGTCCCTGCAAAACCGAATTGCATCTGCCACACTAGTGCTCAATGTCTGAGCGCTGTGTCCACCTTCATGACATTGCTCTTCCACTCGATGTGTTTCCGGGAGAGCTTATTTCCCAGACGCAAGCCTTCCCTCTTCTGCAGATCAAAGAGTGCCTGGATGTATTTCCACGCGATGACTTTTTTGTTGCCATCCTCCATCATTTTCATGGATCCAAGACAGTTTCTTGCAAGTTTAAGCATGTGACATGCATCGAGTACTTCGAGTACTTCGGCTTCAGTCGGACGGTTTGACCAGTCCTGTCGAAGTCACTCTCATTGAAGTGATCACTGCACAGAACTGTGGTGCCTGGGGTGGGGTAGAAGGACTCCCTTCTCAGGGCAGATGTCCATCGAGAGCACAAGTCCTTATCCTTTGGAAACCTTGAAACAAAATACGTTGTGGTCACAAAATGTGGTTGCGGGTCAAAACCTCAGAGGGCAGTCAAAACATCCGAGTCAAAACGACTCCATATCAAAATAATATTTTGAGTTTCATATGTATAGTTAAATACAACTTCATCTGCTAATGTTTGCCATGTGTCGGACTTTCGTACCTTCCACAAGTAACCCCCATTTGCTCTTTCTGCTCACGAGTGACACAGGAGGGCATGGAAACCCTGACAGTAGTAGACTGGACAATTAAGTTAAGCTCATCACAAATTAAATCACTTGACAATGATCACGAGCTGACGAGTCAATCTCGATACTTCAATCTGAATCAATGAATGAGTCAATCAGACATCAGTCTGACATACTCACATAGCCCTAGTGAATACACAATACAGTTATATTTGAGATCTGTGTCGTATTGCACACCCTGCGCGTGGTCTAACATCATCAAATTCAAACACAGTGTTCAAACTTCATTGAAACTTAATTACCTAGCCCCACCACCGTGACCACGCCAAAAACTGAAAAAGCAGAACACCCGCGATCGCGGTTTGTCACTTACTTGTGAAATGTGCATGTGGAGGCCTTCCCTGAGGTATTTGTGCAGTCAAATGCAACACACTGTGGCATTTTGAAACAGCGCGTTCACAAATAAGACTCCTTACAGTCGGTAAGCATCCAAAATGAATCAGAAATTGTGAGATCAGCTGATTGTGAGATCAAACACGGACGCAGACACAATCGGCTTCCCAATATGGCCGCCAAGCAACTTCCGCTAGCTTCAGCTGACAGCCATCATTGGCTCTCCAGGTTTATTATATACCTCCGTGGCGCTGCCACGGTCGCGGGCGCGGTGACCAGCGAGGCGCCATTTTGCGCTCCCGCAATGTCGGGCACAACGACGCTATTTTGTGCGTCTGCTACCCTCGCTGCTTCGCTCTCCTCCTGTCCCTCATGTCCCTCAATTTGGTCCTGGACCGACCCTGCTTCACTCTCCCCTACCGGACCCCAGCCGTCTTGATCCGCCATAGCGCGACTTTCAAAATTCGAGTTTTTTATTTTATTTTCGTAAAACAAATTCAAATTTCGCCGTTATAATTTCGCGTGGGAAACGCGCTCCGAATCGATTCTACTTGTTACCAATTTGGGCCTAATAAATTTAGTCCCGGGTTCGAATTCCACTCCTCGACACCAATTGTTACTCTAATAGTACAATTGGTGTTCCAAAATTTGGGCTAAATAAATTTAGTCCCAGGTTCGAATCCAACTCCTGACAACCAATTGTTACAGACGTGGCTTGGATGTTATTCACCGAGCGGTTTTGGGATGACCACGTCTGCACAAGATTATGCTCGATATTATACCCGAACGTTGACTAGTCGCGCGATGCTGGCTCAATAAGGAAAAGAAGACAACCGGCTGGATTACAATAACACAATACGACACCAATGTTTCAATTCTCAAGACCTCCGGAGGAGATTATATTCGTTCGGAAGGTCAGATTACAGGGGCTAGAGGTACATTATAGGAAGACAGGCACTTAGACACAATCTTATATTATTCCCAACAGACGACAGATAAACGGGACAAAGCTGACTCACACGGGGGTTGATGGAAAGGAAAGCGGGTATCGATGGCTCCAGGTCCTCCTGGGCTCGGGGCAGGATCAACACGGTTCGGTCCAGAGATGCGGGGAGGTCTCGTCGCAGCGCTCAGAGGTGACGTTCTTTCTCAGGCGGGGCTTTCTCAGGCCTCTCCAAACTCAGGCGCATCTGTTTCAGCGCTCGCAGGTCCGTCTTTCTCCAGCTGGGGCGCATCTGTTTCAGCGCTCGCAGGTCCGTCTTTCTCCAGCTGGGGGCGAATCTCTCGTCACGTCCGCTACGTGGCCGCGTATATCCGGCGGGGAGTGACACGCCCTCGGCTCGCTAGCGCCGCCCCAGATGGAATCGGTCCGCCCTTCTGATTGGGTGCGGGGGGTTACCAGGCTCCGCCCTTGAGGAGGAGCTGACAGCCAGCCCCTCCGTGGTAACCCCGTGGAGCGCGTGGTCAATGGCGCTAATCGAGCCGGTGTGAGGACGCATCCTCCCCCGCTCCGCCGCCATCTCCTCTGTTGTTGTTGTAATTGTTGGGGAAGAAGATGGAAGGAGGTATGGGAAAGGTCCTAAACTCACTACTGATGCCATATAATCACATTCTGGTGCAACGAAGAGTCATAATTAATGGAAACGAGGCCTTAACTGACATAGACTAAGAATAACTAGGAAGATGTCCGAAAGTTGTCTACGTGTGGTGCGGTGGACCTGGGCACGACATTTAATGGGGGAATAAGGGGAAGGTCGGCTCTACTGATTGTTATTTACATGCAATGGGACTAGGGAATGGGGGATTGGGGAAAGTTGGGGAGTATTGGAGAAAATAGGGGAATATTTACAAGCGGATATGGAGGCCAAATTCCATATTCGCAACAATATGATGTGTACAAGTACTTTTTTGTGGAATTTCTGGTTGTCCTTGTGTATTCTTGCAGGCTCCATTTCCCATTCTGCCTTTATCAAAGTAGCGTTGGATGTGTTGTAGCTTGTTCCCGGTTCCTCTAAAGCTTCACTCGTACCTCCAGGAAGGATCTCTCCACCTGTTCACACGGTGATTTCCAGAGAATCTCCCTCAGCTGTGGCTTTTGCACAATCCAATCTCACAGATCAGTATTTGCAGATGAGCCAAAGGGTCAGTATGAAATGGGTGAATCCTCAGGTGTCCGCTCTGTTGACGGGGAAATCACACAATGGTAACCGCACATATATATCTGTATATAAACTCACCACCTTGCTCAATTTTCCCAGGTTGTCTCCACATTGATAATATCTCGCAACGATATCAAAGCTTCTTTCTTGAGACCGCATTTTCATCAATCAAACAATCAATATATTCAATTCAATTTATTCAGTTCAATTTATTCAGTTAATTTTATTCAATTAAATTCAATCAATTAGATTCAATCAATCAACAATTCAATCAATTATTCAATTTCAATTAATTCATCAATATTCATCAATAAATCAAATTAATCATTTTGGATGACTCCTTGCATAAGCCCTTTCCCCAATGATATCAGGACAGGTCCATCCATTGACTGAGATCGAATTTTATTGGTCGTCACCTCTGGTTCGTACCTCATGTCAATTGATGAATCACCGTCCTGTCCTAGGGTCATATCTGACATATTTCCCCATTTTGCCTGGTCTCCACAAATTTTCTTTGCAACCACTAAAGGCAACTCATCCTTCATTCGTGAGACAGCCAAAATGGATGGCAGATATTAAAGTTCATTGGGAAAAACATCTCATCATTTTTCTTTTAATAGTACCCAAAATCTCTTGGCAATTTAAATTTCGTAAAACTCCTGAAATAAGACTGTAAAATTTCTTCAATCATGCTAAATTTTGAAACTCCATCGCTTGTAACACCCAATTTATCCCATAGGGCTTGAAAGTTCTTTCCCAAGTTCATGCAATCATTCTGCATTTGAACCCTATGATATCATTCATAATAATCATCATGATTTTATAGTCATGGTCATATCATAGTCATCTATTTAAACGAACATTTCCTTTATCACCACAGCTATGTGGTATAATCAACACTAGAATAAAACTGTACATAGCAACAGGCTACCTCATGGCCACTTAGTATACCTATTGACAATAAGTCATAACAATATCGAATAATCATTGAACAATTCAAAAATCGCTTCCACTGCTCCAGCCGCAGCATTCGTCATTTTGTCTGCTCATCCGCATGACCAAAACGAAATAAAGGGAGCTCAACCATTACACAGCGCTTTTAATGGCGCATGCCATAGGACCTCAACGCAATTTCGACTCGGCCAGAAAAACGAGCAAATTTTGCAGGATGTTAACTGGAATTAGTCGTGAAAATATATCCAAAATACACAAAATACCCACCTACAAAAATAAACAACAAAACCCAAACAAACCCAAGGTCGACCATATTACACAATTAAATTACACCTTAAATTACTCATTAAATTACTCATTAAATTACTCATTAAATTACTCATTAAATTACATCATTTCAGCATCGTATTGATTGCTGAAATGTTCATGGGTTTGAACACACCTTAAAAGAGGTATGCTTTGCGGTTTTGCCCACCTACCACGTTTAATTGAATTACATCATTTCAGTATCGTATTGATTGCTGAAATGTTCATGGGTTTATACACACCTTAAAAGAGGTATGCTTTGTGGTGTTGCCCACCTACCACGTTGAATTAAATTACATCATTTCAGCATCGTATTGATTGCTGAAATGTTCATGGGTTTATACACACCTTAAAAGAGGTATGCTTTGTGGTGTTGCCCACCTACCACGTTGAATTAAATTACATCATTTCAGCATCGTATTGATTGCTGAAATGTTCATGGGTTTATACACACCTTAAAAAGAGGTATGCTTTGTGGTGTTGCCCACCTACCACGTTGAAGTAAATTACATCATTTCAATTAAAACATCGCTTCTACTGCTCCAGCCGCAGCATTCGTCACTTTGTCTGCTCATCCGCATGACCAAAACGAAATAAAGGGAGCTCAACCATTACACAGCGCTTTTAATGGCGCATGCCATAGAAACTCAACGCAATTTCGACTCGGCCAGCAAACGAGCAAATTTTGCAGGATGTTAACTGGAATTAGTCGTGAAAATATATCCAAAATATACAAAAATACACACCCACTCAAATAAACAACATTTATTCCGTTCAACAGAACAAACATTTCCTCTATCATGACATGCATGTCTTCAAAATTATATGACCAAGAGGAAAGTAAAATTAATTAAAAACTGCGGGCAGTGATGATCCGGGGACCATACCGCTCCATCCTGATTGGACGAGTGCATGCCAGAGTCGTTAACAACGACAGTCCAGATCCGATTGTTCAAAATTTCAACTCAATCGATCGAAAAATGAACGCAGGGATGCATTTTAAAGGTGCAGTGGCACTAACTGAGTTGCCACGAATATGGCCACGAAATTGCCAATATGGCCATCACAAAATATTTTCCTTAATCAATTGGCTCATAGCATAACCAATCATATCATTCAACCTCTTCCTGAGTGTGAAGAATATCCAATCATATCATTCAACTTCTTCCTGAGTGTGAAGAATATCCAATCATATCATTCAACTTCTTCCTGAGTGTGAAGAATATCCAATCCTATCATTCAACTTCTTCCTGAGTGTGAAGAATATCCAATCATATCATTCAACCTCTTCCTGAGTGTGAAGAATATCCAATCATATCATTCAACTTCTTCCTGAGTGTGAAGAATATCCAATCATATCATTCAACTTCTTTCATAAGTGTGAAGAATATCCAATCATATCATTCAACTTCTTCCATAAGTGTGAAGAATATCCAATCATATCATTCAACTTCTTCCTGAGTGTGAAGAATATCCAATCATATCATTCAACTTCTTCCTGAGTGTGAAGAATATCCAATCATATCATTCAACTTCTTCCTGAGTGTGAAGAATATCCAATCATATCATTCAACTTCTTCCTGAGTGTGAAGAATATCCAATCATATCATTCAACTTCTTCCATAAGTGTGAAGAATATCCAATCATATCATTCAACTTCTTCCTGAGTGTGAAGAATATCCAATCATATCATTCAACTTCTTCCTGAGTGCGAAGAATATCCAATCATATCATTCAACCTCTTCCTGAGTGTGAAGAATATCCAATCATATCATTCAACGTCTTCCTGAGTGTGAAGAATATCCAATCATATCATTCAACTTCTTCCTGAGTGTGAAGAATATCCAATCATATCATTCAACCTCTTCCTGAGTGTGAAGAATATCCAATCATATCATTCAACTTCTTCCTGAGTGTGAAGAATATCCAATCATATCATTCAACTTCTTCCATAAGTGTGAAGAATATCCAATCATATCATTCAACTTCTTCCTGAGTGTGAAGAATATCCAATCATATCATTCAACCTCTTCCTGAGTGTGAAGAATATCCAATCATATCATTCAACGTCTTCCTGAGTGTGAAGAATATCCAATCATATCATTCAACTTCTTCCTGAGTGTGAAGAATATCCAATCATATCATTCAACTTCTTCCTGAGTGTGAAGAATATCCAATCATATCATTCAACTTCTTCCATAAGTGTGAAGAATATCCAATCATATCATTCAACTTCTTCCTGAGTGTGAAGAATATCCAATCATATCATTCAACTTCTTCCTGAGTGTGAAGAATATCCAATCATATCATTCAACCTCTTCCTGAGTGTGAAGAATATCCAATCATATCATTCAACTACTTCCTGAGTGTGAAGAATATCCAATCATATCATTCAACCTCTTCCTGAGTGTGAAGAATATCCAATCATATCATTCAACGTCTTCCTGAGTGTGAAGAATATCCAATCATATCATTCAACTTCTTCCTGAGTGTGAAGAATATCCAATCATATCATTCAACCTCTTCCTGAGTGTGAAGAATATCCAATCATATCATTCAACTTCTTCCTGAGTGTGAAGAATATCCAATCATATCATTCAACTTCTTCCATAAGTGTGAAGAATATCCAATCATATCATTCAACTTCTTCCTGAGTGTGAAGAATATCCAATCATATCATTCAACCTCTTCCTGAGTGTGAAGAATATCCAATCATATCATTCAACGTCTTCCTGAGTGTGAAGAATATCCAATCATATCATTCAACTTCTTCCTGAGTGTGAAGAATATCCAATCATATCATTCAACCTCTTCCTGAGTGTGAAGAATATCCAATCATATCATTCAACCTCTTCCTGAGTGTGAAGAATATCCAATCATATCATTCAACGTCTTCCTGAGTGTGAAGAATATCCAATCATATCATTCAACTTCTTCCTGAGTGTGAAGAATATCCAATCATATCATTCAACCTCTTCCTGAGTGTGAAGAATATCCAATCATATCATTCAACTTCTTCCTGAGTGTGAAGAATATCCAATCATATCATTCAACTTCTTCCATAAGTGTGAAGAATATCCAATCATATCATTCAACTTCTTCCTGAGTGTGAAGAATATCCAATCATATCATTCAACCTCTTCCTGAGTGTGAAGAATATCCAATCATATCATTCAACTTCTTCCTGAGTGTGAAGAATATCCAATCATATCATTCAACTTCTTCCTGAGTGTGAAGAATATCCAATCATATCATTCAACTTCTTCCATAAGTGTGAAGAATATCCAATCATATCATTCAACTTCTTCCTGAGTGTGAAGAATATCCAATCATATCATTCAACGTCTTCCTGAGTGTGAAGAATATCCAATCATATCATTCAACTTCTTCCTGAGTGTGAAGAATATCCAATCATATCATTCAACTTCTTCCATAAGTGTGAAGAATATCCAATCATATCATTCAACTTCTTTCATAAGTGTGAAGAATATCCAATCATATCATTCAACTTCTTCCATAAGTGTGAAGAATATCCAATCATATCATTCAACTTCTTCCTGAGTGTGAAGAATATCCAATCATATCATTCAACTTCTTCCTGAGTGTGAAGAATATCCAATCATATCATTCAACTTCTTCCATAAGTGTGAAGAATATCCAATCATATCATTCAACTTCTTCCTGAGTGTGAAGAATATCCAATCATATCATTCAACTCTTCGTTTACCCTTTGCATTGTTGAAAGTAATTAATTCCGTAACTCAATATTACCTCTATTTATATATACTAGGGCGTGCCCGCACGTACGTGCTTGCCCGTACGTGCTTGCAAAAAAAACATGCGTGCAAGCAACAACAAAAACTTTGAAACCACGTGGCAGTTACGACCACAGAACCCCCCTCCTATTTACATACAATGGTTTGGTCCATTCGCAAAGCCAAAACGAACGACCACAGAACCCTCGCCATTAATATCTATTGTAAGCGTGCCAAATCAATAAGTATCAATTTTTTCTATGAGCCTCGACCAGAGAGTGGTTATTACTCACAAAACACTCGTCGCTAGCTGTTCCATTGTCTGCCGATTCCCACTCTGCTGTTTTTGTCTCATAATCTCCAAACAAGAACAGTACACATTTCCTGTAATTATCTCTCATAATCAGGATAAATTTGGAACAGCCCTTAAACTAACACCAAGCAGATCAATTTTTATATTTAGGTTGAGGTTTCACACAAACTGGTTAACTAAATAATACAGAATTATTATTATTATTATATCTCCGCCTTGGTGACCAGTTTATGTTTTGTATCCCACTGATAGGCCGGATCTGGATTCGGACCTGAACCAAAATCCAATCATTTCGTCGTGTCACCCATGCTATTTATCTGGCAAATTTCGTCAAAAAAAAAACAGCACCGGTTTTGTTTCACCCAAGCGTCCTGCAAAACGCTTTGCTTCTCGCAAAACGTCCGCCAATGGGAAGTAAAGGGAGGGAAAAAAAACGGGAGCAAGAGACGGGGTGCCGGAATGGACATGAGGGACAATGAGGGACAGTGAGGGAGTGTTGGTATGCAATTTTTATAATTCCCTTTCCCGGTTCCCTGTCGCTCGCCGAGCGCCGAGCAAGTCGCTGGCTCCAAGTCGAGTGCTTTGAACAAGTGCAAAAAAAAAAGAAAAAAAAAAAGAAGTACTTCATACGTGTACGGACCTTACCGAACCGACAAACAAATCGCTTCATGGTGCACTTCATGAGCCGACTTGCCTGCAGACCAGAGTAAGGCTTTTAATATCCAGCGTATACTGTACATATACTCGCAAGCCCACGAATAATTAGAATCATTTAACACGTTTCATCCTTGTATCACCTATGGACAATCACAAGTCCCACACTCCAAATCCTTCATGTATATACACATAATTATTCCCAAGTTCGTAAATCATACTGGACCAAAAACAAGACAAACTTACCTTTTAAAGACTTGTTTGTGTCCAGTTGATGTCAGCGGTGCCTCCAAATTGTAGAAGAATTTGTAGCTGAGAGACTCACAGGACTCCAATGACCGGACACAGGTTTACAAAAGGTCATGACTTTATTATTAACTGGTTATTCACTTTCATATGTTGCAGTGTGATCCAAATAATATCATTTAACATAATGGACCAGTTTAACTCTATCCGCATGGTCCTTCTTGTTCGGCTGCAGCGCCGAACTCATGGTACGCGTTCATTCCGTCGTGCAGGGCTTCGTGGCGAGTCCTCTTTCGTTCCGTCGGGCAGGGGTTATCGTGGCGAGTGCTCCTGACTCCACGTTTGCTCTCGTTTATATTGGACAAACTGGAGTTAATCCCCTGTCCGCTGAAGGTTAATCCCCTTTCCGCTAATGCCCCGAGGTCATGCATGTACCAAGTCCTGGTATCAGCTCGCTCCCCTCCTGTTGTGAGTTCCGTTTACCAAACGATAGGGGGGTGCTTCAGCCAGGGGCTGTGACCAGGTGGACAAAAGATTATCATGTTCGGGCGCATTCCTGACTCATTTACAAACTCGTCTTTCACAGAGTTTGCATGTAAAATATATCTGCTTTGCTACCAGGTTAATTAATAAGTTACCAGTGCCAATTAATAAGTTACGCTGAGTTACACTTCCACAGTAGGAAGAAGGATGTCCATATCTCTGACAGTTGGCATTTGCGTATTTACAATCATCTGCAAAATTGTCTGCAAATTTCGTTGGATCAAGCTTAATCGATGGCATACTGTTTTTTTAAGTTCCCTGAGCTCATGAAATGGCCAAGGTCTGTACGCAAGCTCTCTTTGCCCTTGTCCAACCAAGGGAACCTGTCTCATGGGGAAATTAGTAATGTGAGATGCCAGTTTCGAGATACCCGTCGATACAGTGTCATGGTTCCCCCTCAAGGGTGACACCCTTTGAGAGGCTGGTGGAAAAGGGGGAGCCGGCCCATCACTTCGCAAATTATAGACTTGGGAACCTTGAGCGTCGTGTTTTCATTGTTCTCGGGTTTCCGTTAAATAAACCTGTTATTTTTGTACATTGTAAATCCGGTTTTCGTTTGAGTTACTTTTTGCAGGATTGAAGACTGCTCGGCGGATCGCGTCAGGTAAAATCTTCCAGCTTCTTCTTCTTCTTCTTTCTTCCTCCCGTGCTTGTATAGGGAAATCCGATATTTTAACTGAACACCTTTGGAGTTAAAGCTGGCTTTGGCTCTCCGTGATTTCCCGGTATTAACCAAGGGGGAGTCACGTGACAAATGGTAGTCAGGAGTGGTATTTGAACCTTCTGAGTAAATTTGGTGTCAAGAGTGGAGGATTTGGAAGCAAAAATTTTCATGGTACCAAGACAATAAATTAATTTTTAATCGTCAATTGGGTGTGCGAGATGAAACCGCGCGTTGTGAAATTTAAAATTGTTTTCTGAGGTAAAAAATAAATACGCGCGCACGAAAACGACTTCCTCACCGCGGATGGAGGAAGGGAGTGGTATGGAAGAATGGAGTGAAGATGTTGGGAGCATTGGAAGTGGGCCAGAAATAGATGGGGTGGAGCACAGTGGTGGAACCTCCCCCGCTGCGGAGGGATCGGGCCAAGAGACGGGCCCGAACGCTTTCCAGGCCATTGTAATAAATTTAATGGAACGAATGGAAAACAAAATGGATACCAAAAGGAAAGAATTAAGAGGAGACATGAAGGGAATGAGTAATGAAATTAAGGGAATGAGTGATTGTTTGGAAGGAAGGAAAGAGTGAATTAATGAACGAATGAGTGAACAGGGGAATGAAATATGGGAGATGAATGAGCAGAGGAAAAATATTGGGGAAATAACACAGCAGCTGGGGGAACGAATTGATAGCATTGAGGGGAGAGTGCAGAATCAAATTACGGACAGACTGGGGGAATTTGAGGTAAAGGTCGAGACTAAATTAGGGGAAATGGAAAAGTCCATGGGGGTAGAAGTTGAATTAAAATGTGAGGAATCTCTATAATAATACCGTAAGGACTCGACTTTGTTATCCCTTTTACGCCGCACCCAG
This sequence comes from Myxine glutinosa, assembly GCF_964187855.1. NCBI lineage: Eukaryota > Metazoa > Chordata > Myxini > Myxiniformes > Myxinidae > Myxine > Myxine glutinosa. The sequence continues at coordinate 53,440,975 of NC_136270.1, forward strand.
TGACCCGATGCCCACGGCACTAATGGATTTACGATCTACGAACCGCGCTCTTTGTTTATCACTTATAGACTTACTCGAAAAATCTGAATTAGCAGACGTTAGGGCCCAAAAGCGTCTGATTAACTGCCGATACGACGCCATCTTACGACGCCATCGTATTGGCGTCTGCTGGGTGAAGGCGAAGCGAGCCGTCCGCTGATTGGACAGTCGAATGCGACAGCAAGCCGTCCGCTGATTGGACAGTCGAAGGTGACAGCAAGCCGTCCACTGGATGGACAATCCAGAGCATGCATTTGTGCCGGTGTCGATCGCGGTGTACGCTGACCTCATCAGGTGGGTTTACCATAATTTCTGCCATATACTGTGATTACAACGAAGTGAAACTGATCAGCAGCCCATCAGTATCATATAAAGCAATAAATACTAAGGCTTCAGCTTCTGAAAGCTGAAAACAAAGTGTACTTCGCCGAGTGACGAAAAGTAGACGAAGGCCTAGGCCCTACCTATCCACTTGTTGTGTAGGCCATGTAGCCACAAATGGCGTAGGCCATGTGGCGTCGGGTAGGTCATGATCAGCCCCCCCCCCCTTTCGTTTCACCAACTCCTGCATCTGCCACAGTTCATGATTATCAAAGTACGCTTTACCCTGTTTTTTTTTTTTTTTTTTTTTTTTTTGTATACTGAATCGAGGCTCGTGAAAAAGCTAACATTTATTTCACAAACAAAACAACCAGACAAACAAAATATACAAAAAGAGGGAGCGGAAGACAAGATGGGGAGAGAAGGGGAAGCACACAACCACAACATTTGAGAGCAGGGAGAAGTGTGGGAGGGAGAGGGCTTGGGGGGAGGAGGCGTGGGAAGGGTGGAGAGGTATAAAACACAAGGGGACCGAAATTAGCGGGGGTAGAAAAGTTCAAGGTTTTGGATGGGGGAGGATAAGAGATGGTGGTGAACAGCTGTTTTAAAGACCTGGAGGGTGGAGTGGGATTGAAGAGAGTGAGGGAGTTTGTTCCAGAGGCGGGAGAAAAGAGGAATGAAGGAGTGAAGGTGAGCAGAAAGTCTTGATTTTGGCAGTTTAACCATAAGAGGGTTGCAGGCAGATCTTGTGCGACCTGTAGGAATATTTGGGGGACAGAGCCCAGAGAGAGCTGGGGGGGCAAGGCCAGAGAGGAGTCGGTAGAAGACGGAAAGACCACCAACCTGCCTGCGGTGAGTGAGGGAAAGGCCCTTGGAATTAGCTTCGTCGCGGGAGATTCCAATGATTCTGAACGCTTTGGTTTCAACAGCGTGAAGACAAGCTAGGTGTGAGGCAGGAGCACCAGACCAGAGGGGAGAGCAGTATTCCATAGAGCTGCGGATGAAAGCCTTGTATGTGGTGAGGAGCTCAGGTGTGCCAAGGAAGGACTTCGCACGACAGAGGATGCCCAGTCGGCGACTGGCTTTGGAGGCCAGATTTGAAATGTGGTTTTCCCAGGAAAGATCATGGCAAATAGTGAGACCCAAAAGCTTGAGTGACAGAACTTCTTGGAGAGGATTATTCAGAAAGTGGATGGGAGGCTTGTCCAGTCGGTCGTTTTGGAGAGACATCGTAAGACTGTGAGATTTATCAGGATTGAAAGACATGTTCCATTTGTTTGCCCAGTCTGTGATTTTGTCCAGGTCTGCAGAGAGTGAGGAGGCTGCAGACTGCTGATCTGAGGGATGAGGAATGGAGCAACAGAGAGTAGCGTCGTCAGCAAAGAGATTTTTTTTTTTTTTTTTTTTTTTTTGTATACAAGATCGAGGCTCGTGAAAGAGCGAACATTAATCACACAGAAAGACAAACAGACACATAAAACAAATAACATCGGGAGCGGTAGACAAGATGGGGAGAGAGGGGGAAGGACACAAACACAACATTTGAGAGCAGGGACCGAGAGACATGGAGACATCGAGAGATCTGTGGGAGGGAGAGGGCTTTGGGGGGGAGGCATGTGAAGGGGGGGGGGGGGTGGGAGAGGTATAAACATATGGACACTGCCAGGACTTCCAGGAAAGAAGTTGGAATTTCAAACAAGGTGGATCTGGGGTGAATTAGTGGGGGTAGAAAAGATCAAGGTTTTGGATGGGGGAAGATAAGAGATGGTGGTGAACAGCTGTTTTAAAGACCTGGAGGGAGGAGTGGGATTGAAGGGAGTGTGGGAGTTTGTTCCAGAGGCGGGAGAAAAGAGGAATGAAAGAGTGAAGGTGAGCAGAGAGCCGAGATTTCGGCAGTTTAACCATCAGAGGGTTGCTGGCAGATCTTGTGCGACCTGTAGGAATATTTGGGGGACAGAGCACAGAGAGAGCTGGGGGAGCAAGGCCGGAGAGGAGTCGGTAGAAGACAAAAAGACCACCTAGCTGCCTGCGGTGAGTGAGTGAAAGGCCCTCAGAGATAGCTTCATCGCGGGAGATTCCAATGATTTTGAAAGCTTTTAATTCAACAGCGTGAAGCCGAGCCAGGTGTGAGGCAGGAGCACCAGCCCATAGGGGAGAACAGTATTCCATTGAGCTGCGGATGAAAGCCTTGTATGTGGTGAGGAGCTCAGGTATGCCGAGGAAGGACTTCGCACGACGGAGGATGCCCAGTCGGCGACTGGCTTTGGAGGCCAGCTTGGAAACGTGGTTTTCCCAAGAAAGATCATGGCAGATAGTGAGACCCAAAAGCTTGAGCGACAGAACTTCTTGGAGAGGATTGTTGAGAAAGTAGATGGGAGGGTTGTCCAGTCGATCTTTTCGGAGAGACATAGTAAGAGAGTGAGATTTGTCAGGATTGAAAGACATGTTGCACTTGTTTGACCAGTCTGTGATTTTGTCCAGGTCTTCAGAGAGTGAGGAGGCTGCAGACTGCCGATCTGAGGGAAGAGGAATGGAGCGGCAGAGAGTGGAGTCATCAGCAAAGAGATAGAGAGGATTTTCCAGAGGGTCGGAGAGATCATTGATAAAGACCAGAAAAAGCACAGGGCCCAGCACACTGCCTTGGGGAACTCCAGCCTGAACAGGAAGGGGAGTTGAGAGAAATCCATTCAGGGCCACACGTTGACTACGACCAGAGAGGAAGTCCGCAAGCCATGCATGGAGATTTCCATGGATACCATAGGAGGAGAGTTTGGTGAGCAGAGCTGGGTGCCAGACCGTATCGAAGGCACATGATATGTCAAGGGAGACAGCTCTGATTTCCTGTTTGGCATTGAGGACCTCCATCCATTGTTGAGACAGCAGAAGCAGCATGTCCAGAGTAGAGTGACCTGGTCTGAAACCAAATTGATGATCAGAGATGAAGCCATTGGAGAAGAGGAAAGATTTCATATCCGAAGCAATGATGGATTCCATGACTTTGCTGATAATTGGGAGCAGGCTGATTGGTCTGTAGTTGCAAGGATCTGTTTTTGCACCTTTTTTGTGTAAAGTGGTAATGTTTGCTGATTTCCAAGATGCTGGCAGATGACCTTGAGCAAAAGATAGGGTGAAAAGAACAAAGAGAGGTTGAGATAGAGTGGCAGATCAGGATTTTAGGACCCGTGGGCTGATGCTGTCTGGTCCAGTTGCAGAATCAGAGTCGAGGTTTGACAAAAACTCCTCCACCTTGTCAGGAGAGAAGGACACAGAGTCCAGGAGCTTTTGGGTTCGACTGGGAAAGGTGGGAACAGAGAGAGATGGGTTTGGGACTAAGGATTTTGAGGCAAACACAGAGTTGAGGCATTCGGCTTTGTCACGTGCGATGTCAACTGTGTGGCCATTTGAGGTAAGGGAGGGGATGGAAGGGGAACAAACACCAGAAACGGATTTGACCAGACGCCACCAGGATTTGGAGGAAGGAGACAGGTTTGAGAGTTCATTCTTGAGTGAGGAGAGATAGTGCTTCCTGGCACTCCTGAGGGTAGACACACACTTGTTCCGAGCTTGGTGGAAGGAACTGAGATTGCCTTCAGTTGGATTAGCCTTCCAAGAGGCAAAGGCAAGTTGTTTCAGGGCAACTGCCTCACCACAAGATTCAGTGTACCATGGACGGGAGGAAGGGTAAGACAACTGAAGGCGAGATGGGATAAATCTGTGCATGAGAGAGATCAGTTTGCTTTGGAAGAATTCCCAGGAAGAATTGATGTCAGAGGCGGTAGAGATGGGAGACCAATCCAGACGATTGATGGCTGCTTGAAGACCGTCCCAGTCGGCCTGAGTGAAATGCCAGACTCGTCGACGCTGAGGAGGCTCTCTGAGAATGGTCAGAGAGATGTCCACTTTGACAAGCACATGATCAGAAGAACCGATTGGAGCAGAAGAAGAGCAGCAGACACTTGCAGGGAAGTTTGTCATAAGCAAGTCTAGAAGAGAAGTTACTCCATTGGCTGAGATCCGGGTCGGGAAATTGACAGATTGTGTCAATCCCAGTGAGTCACAGAAGTCCTTTGCTGAGGTGCCATGACTGGTGAGAGAGGAACCCACACCCAACCAGGTGGCGTGATGACAGTTGAAGTCACCACATATGAGGAAGAGAGAGTTGGGATGAGTGGATAGAAGTTGGTCCATGTTGTGAGACAGTGAAATGTAGATGGAGTCATCACTGTTTGGGGGACGGTACAGAACACATATGAACAAAAGGTGGGAGCGGAGAGGAAGCCGTAGCCAGAGGTACTCCTGTGGGTGAGGAGGAAAGAGGGCAGTGCAAGGAGAGTGAGGAAGAGAGTTTTTGATAAAGATAGCCACCCCACCACCAGGCCGAGGCTCAGGTCTATCATACCGGAGGAGGGAGTAACCAGGAAGAGATATTAAGGAATCAGAGACATCTTGAAGGAGGAAAGTCTCTGTTAAGCAGATCAAGTCTGGATTGTCAGAAGCAACCTGTATGGAGAGATCAGTCAGGTTTGAGCGAAGGCCCCGGATGTTTGAGGTCCATACCGTTAATGAAGAGAGAGGGGGAGCATCGGGTACAGGACAGGGGAGGGGAGGAGTAGGGTAAGATGAAGGATGAGAGGGGGAGGTAGGGAGAGCAGTTGATAGTGTGTCAGAGATTGCAGAAGAGTTCCAAGAAAGGGAAGGATGAGGAGGATGAAAGGTTTGATGGTGAAGGGATGAGGCACAGTGAGGGGTTGTTTGAGGGGGGGCAGAGGAAAGTAGAAGGTTTGGGGGGGTGGAGGTATGAGATAGAAGGGAGACGAAGTGGGGAGGAGGCAGCTTGGAGGAGGAGGGAGGAGGAGGGAGAATTGGAGAGGAATGGTATGGGGGGAGAATTGAATGGGAGGGGTTGGGGGGGAGTTTTGAAGGGGAGGAGTGAGGGGGGAGTTTAGGAGGGGAGGGGCAAGGGGGGAGTTTTGGAGGGAAGGGGCGAGGGGGAAGTTTAGAAGTGGAGGGGCAAGGGGGGAGTTTAGGAGTGGAGGGGCAAGGGGGGAGTTTAAGAGTGGAGGGGCAAGGGGGGAGTTTAGGAGTGTAGGTGCAAGGGGGGGGATTTGGATGGGAGGGGCAAGAGGGGAGTTTAGAAAGTGGATGATTAATGAAAGACGAACATTGAAAACAAATTGGGTTTGTTGTGATTTTCAAGTTAGCAATCCGATTCAGAACGATTGAGGAGGGATGGAATGAATGTGAATTTAGACCATGTAGTGAGGGAGACGTATAAGATATTGAATTTCTTTTTTTTGAAGTGGAATGAGTTGGAGAGGAAATTGAGAAAAGCCTTTTAAATAGGAAGAAAAACAGCGTGTTGTAATATACCACTGAATAAAACACAGAAGGGGAAAGGTTAAACATATTTAAATAATATTTAAACAGAACTGTGAACAATCTTATATGCACAAAATACCAACGGGGGGGAGAGCCGAGAGGGACCACCACGAGTCACGTGAACAGGGCAAACGGTGGATGGCAAGGACATAATGGGGGCGGGGCGAACAGCACACCTGGACAGAAAATACAGGATGAGACAACAGTACACGTGGAGAAAGGAAAATAAATATTTTTGGTTGTTTGTTTTTTTGTTTTTTTTGTTTGTTTGTTTTTTTTTGGGGGGGGGATTTAGAACGTTAGACAGAGTATTATGTTCGGGGTCGAAGGGAAAAAACTAAGAGCCAAGCAAAACACGCTTAAGTTAACAAACACCGACGGGGGTACAACTACAAGGCCACACATGAGGAGCAGAACACGATTAATTAATTACGAGTTACAGGAAATTCAAACCAAAACTAACTATAATCAAACAATAACGCATGGACGATAAAATAACGAGTTGAAATTTGACAAACTATCTGGGGAAATGGGGGAGAAACACGTGGTCGAAGAACGAACAAACGAATAAGAATGAATTAAAGAATGAGCACAGAGAAGGTAATGTCTTTTTCTTTTTCTTTTTTTGAGTTGAGATTTACATAAGGAAGTAGCCTATGGGGTGAAAAGACTGGGAAAACAGAGAACGAAAGTTATTGGATCACAAATGACAGACCGCTGAGAGAAAAACAAAGCCTCAAGGTTGTACAGTGTACAGTGTACACTGTACAAGGCCTCAAGACACGACACGAATTAACACGATTTTCAATACAGGTATGAAAGATTTGCACCGAAAATCTTCGTCGGGACAATATACGTACATACACCATAAAATAAATACAGTTATAACGAAAATACAAATGGGAACAATTACTTAACTTCGATTTCGATGGAGAGCGTGTAGAGCTGCGAATAAACGAACCCTCGCCAGCAAGTCCGGAAACGGAAGTCGAAGATAGAGAGGATTTTCAAGAGAGTCGGAGAGATCATTGATGAAGACCAGAAAAAGCACAGGGCCCAGAACACTACCTTGGGGAACTCCAGCCTGAACAGGAAGAGGAGATGAGAGAAACCCATTCAGGGCCACACGTTGACTACGACCAGAGAGGAAGTCCGCCAGCCATGCGTGGAGATTTCCATGGATACCAAAGGAGGAGGGTTTGGTGAGCAGAGCAGGGTGCCAGACCGTATCGAAGGCACGTGAAATGTCAAGGGAGACAGCTCTAATTTCCTGTTTGGCATTGAGGACCTCCATCCATTGTTGAGAAAGCAGAAGCAGCATGTCCAGAGTAGAGTGACCAGGTCTGAAACCAAATTGATGATCAGAGATCAAGCCATTGGAGAAGAGGAAAGATTTCATATCTGAAGCAATGATGGATTCCATGACTTTGCTGATAATTGGGAGGAGGCTGATTGGTCTGTAGTTGCTAGGATCTGTTTTTGCACCTTTTTTGTGCAAAGCGGTGATGTTGGCTGATTTCCAAGCAGATGGCAGATGACCTTGAGCAAAAGAGAGGGTGAAGAGAACAGAGAGAGGGAGTGAAAGAGCGGAAGAACATGATTTTAGGACCAGTGGGCTGATGCCGTCAGGACCAGTTGCAGAATCAGAGTCGAGGGTTGACAGAAACTTTTCCGCCTTATCAGGAGGAAAGGACACAGAGTCCAGGAGCAGCTGGGTACGACTGGGTACGGTGGGTACAGAGAGGGATGGGTTTGGGACACAAGATTTAGAGGCAAACAAAGAGTTGAGGCATTCAGCTTTTTCACGTGCGGAGTCAGCTGTTAAGCCGTTTGAGGTGAGGGAGGGGATGGAGGGGGGACAAACACCAGAAACAGATTTGACCAGACGCCACCAGGATTTGGAAGAGGGAGACAGATAAGAGAGTTCGGTCTTGAGAACGGTGAGATATTGTTTCCTGGCTCTCCTGAGGGTGGACACACACTTGTTTCGGGCTTTGTGAAAGGAAATGAGATTTCCTTCCGTTGGATTTGCTTTCCAGGAGACGAAAGCAAGTTGTTTCAGGGCAACAGCCTCAACACAAGATTCCGTGTACCATGGACGGGAGGAAGGGTATGACAACTGAAGACGAGATGGGATAAATCTGTGCATGAGAGAGAGCAATTTACTTTGAAAGAATTCCCAGGATGAGTTGATGTCAGAGGCGGTAGAGATGGGAGACCAGTCCAGATGATTGATGGCTGCTTGAAGACCGTGCCAGTTGGCCTGAGTGAAATGCCAGACTCGCCGACGCTGAGGAGGCTCTCTGAGAATGGTCAGAGAGATGTCCACTTTGACAAGCACATGATCAGATAAGCCGATTGGAGCAGAAGAAGAGCAGCAGACATTTTCAGGGAAGTTAGTCATAACCAAGTCCAGAAGAGAAGATGCTCCGTTGACTGAAATCCGGGTCGGGAAATTGACAGATTGTGTCAGTCCCAGTGAGCCGCAGAAGTCCTTTGCTGAAGAGCCATGGCTGGTGAGAGAGGTACCCACACCCAGCCAACTGGCATGGTGACAATTGAAATCACCACATATGAGGAAGAGAGAGTTGGGATAGATAGATAGAAGTTGGTCCATATTATCAGACAGTGAGATGTACATGGAGTCATCACTGTTTGGTGGACGGTACAACACACATATGAACAAAAGGTGGGAGCGAAGGGGAAGCCGTAGCCAAAGGTATTCCTGGGGGTGAGGTGGAGAGAGGGCAGTGGAGGGCGAGTGAGGAAGAGAGTTTTTTATAAAGATAGCAACCCCACCTCCAGGACGAGGCTCAGGTCTATCATACCGGAGGAGGGAGTAACCTGGGAGAGATACCAAGGCATCAGAGACATCATGAATGAGGAAAGTTTCTTTTAAGCAGATCACATCTGGTTTGTCAGAAGCAACCTGTATGGAGAGATCAGTCAAGTTTGAGCGAAGGCCCCGGATGTTTGAGGTCCATACCGTTAATGAAGAGGAAGGCGGAGCATCGGGTACAGAACAGGGGGGGGGGGGGAGGGGTAGGGTAAGATGTGGAAGAGGAGGAAGAGGTAGGGAGAGCTGTTGAAGGTGTTTCAGAAATTTCAGAGATTTCAGAATAGCTTGCAGAAAGGGAAGTATGGGGCGGAGAAAGGGAAGTATGGGGCGGACAAAAGGTTTGATGGAGATTGGGTGAGGCACAGTGAGGTGTTATTTGAGGAGGGGGAAGAGCGAGGCAGAAGGTTGGGGGAGATGAAGGTGAAAGTTGGAAGGGGGAAGAAACAGGGAGGATGCTTTGAGGAGGAGGGGTGAGAGGGGAGTCTAGGAGGGGAGGAGCGAGGGAGAGTCTCGGAGGGGAGGGGTGTGGGGGGAGATTAGGAGGGAGGGGAGGGAAGGGGCAAGGGGGGAGATTTGAAAGGGATGGGTGATGGGGAGGATTTGGAGGGGAGGGGTGATGGGGAAGTTTTGGAGGGGAGGGGGGATGGGGAAGTTTTGGAGGGAAGGGGGGATGGGGAAGATTTGGAGGGGAGGGGTGAGATTGGATTTTGAAAAGTGTACGATTCATGGGAAACGAACATTTTTTGCAAAATGAGTTTGAGACCTTCGAGTCAAAAATACGTTTGAGGACGCTGAAGGAGGGGTGGAGTTCTGGAGAGTTTAGGGAATGTAGAAAAGAGGAACTGTAGGAGATGGTATTATTTATTTTTTTTGGAATGAATAGATTTGGTGAGCAAGACGAAAGCATCCTTTTGTAGGAGAAGAAGAAAAAGGTGTTATAATATATGAGAGAAAATAGTTGTTCAGGGGAGAGATTATACATTTCTAACCACGTGATCGCGTGATCACGAACAACATGAACGGAGAACGAACGAACAAATAAGAACAACAAATAAACGAATAAGACCTGAGAAGGAAATATTTTTTTGGGTTTTTGTTTTTTTTGAGTAGAGATATTAAACAAGGAGGTATGGGGTGAACGACTGGGACGAAACAGAGAACGAAAATAATTGCAGCGCATTCGACGAACAGCTGCGAGAAAACAAAACCACAAGGTCGGAGACGGTACGGTAGCCTAAGCCTACGAGTACTAGGCCTCAGAATACACGATACGCATTAACCGACGATTGTGTATACATGTACGAAAAATTAGCACCGAAAATTTTCCTAAAGATACACTATAGGTACACACACCGAAAGATAGATACAGTCTCGACAAAAACACAATTGTGAAAGATCACTTAGCTTCGAAAGCGTGAGCGCATGGAATAGCTTCGAAAAGACTTGACCTCGCCGTGATCTCGCGAGATCTCCGATTCAATAAGGTAGAAATCACGATAAGGTAGAAATCAGTGAGTTGTATATGAAGAGATAAAAGGATGGCATTGACTTCGAGACGGTATGTTCACGATAAGGTAGAAATCAGTGAGTTGTATACGAAGAGATAAAAGGATGGCATTGACTTCGAGACGGTACGTTCACGATAAGGTAGAAATCAGTGAGTTGTATACGAAGAGATAAAAGGATGGCATTGACTTCGAGACAGTAAGTGATAGTTGGCTGCGGCTGGCTGATGCCACGTTTTTTTTTTCTAAGTGCCATGGATGCTGATGGACATAATAAAGGTATCGGCTGAACTCTCATCGTAATATTACCCGATGGAAATGAACTGTTTCTTTGTTTGTCATTTCCTGTGCAATAATGTCAAATTGATAAGTCAGACATCCTTTTCTATTGACAGCTGCGCTCCTTTTCAATGGCATCGTCTATTGATATGCATGTTCTTCTTTCAAATAATTTTACACATTCACAATCAGTATTTCAATTCTTGCAGACATTGGAAAGGAAGTTGACTCACAGGCCAACACTCTGGCTCAATCACAGGCCGACTCTCTGGCTCAATCACAGGCCAACTCTCTGGCTCAATCACAGGCCAACTCTCTGGCTCAATCACAGGCCAACTCTCTGGCTCAATCACAGGCCGACGCACAGGCGATGTAATTGTGAGTAGCATTTTTGCACAAGTGAAAATTGAAAATACACGTTTTTGGTATGTGGCTAGAGTTTCTCAACAGCATAACACCTTCGGGGATGCCGCCCCACCGTCTAAGCCTCAAACCAGGGGCTATTATAATGCTTCTCAGGAATCTCGATATTCGTCAAGGTCTTTGCAATGGCACAAGACTTCGCCTTCACCACCTTCATTCTCACGTACTTCATGCAGAAATACTAACAGGTGCCCACCAGGGACACCAGGGACAACCCCGTGCCAGACTCGCCCCATCTGATGCCAGTTTACCCTTCGTTCTACAGCGAACTCAGTTTCCTGTTCGCCTGGCATATTCAATGACCATAAATAAAGCCCAGGGCCAAACATTCCGTAAACTGGGTATCTATTTGCCTGCTCCTGTCTTCTCCCACGGCCAGTTATATGTGGCATGTTCAAGAGCACGGTCGTTCAAAGATGTGTATATCAAGGTTGATAATACGAGTACGCAAGGAGTCCTCAGAGGCTTGACTATTACCCCAAACATTGTTTATCCAGAAGTTTTAAAATAATTTCAACCTCTGATACTACGTTCATTGTATTATATTCCTACTGCTCTGCCTTGACATTGACGCTTACCAATGCGCCAGTATGGGGCTAATTCCAGTCGATTTACTAATCAGTTAATTTTTAAAAAGTCTATGGTTCTACTGCTGTTCCTTTCCATTGACACATACGACTGCGCCAGTGTGGCCAGAGTGGTGCGATGCCGATTCCGATTACGAATCCATTCATTTTTCAAAAGTATATCGTAGCGTTGTCATTTAAGTAGATTGCAATAAATACGTTGTTCAGATACGCACTCTTCATACGCACTCTTTCTTCCTAACTCTTACTCGGACAAGCAAATCCCCTATGCCATCCATAATGGTACACTCTATCCATACACCACATCCTCCCTTCCGTGGATGTTCCACGGGTTTCGGCTAGTTAACATTAAAAGTAGAGGAGGGCATGACCCAGGCTGTCCGAATTGGGGAAAAGTTGGAAGAGAGAATAGGGGCCACTAATAACAGAATTGATAAAGTAAATGAAGGCCTGGAAGGCTATCGAGGCCGAGTGGATGCCAGAATGTGCGAGGTGCGAGGAATGGGGATGAACAGTGTGAGGAATGGGGACTCCTCAAACAACAAGGGGGTAAATTGGCTGAAGAGGTAAAGAAGTTGGAAGCCCACCTAACATAACAGGAGCAGGTCTTTATTGATAAAGGCATGTGGGGTCCGCAAATGGCTGATGAAAGGGTGAGTGATTTGATGCAGGAGTGACTGGAGACCTGGGACAATACCATCAAAGGAGAGGTTGCTCGGGTCCGAGAGAGCCTAAGGGAAGAGGTGAGTCGGTCCGTTACGCATCTCCAGGACGAGATTAAGGTGACCCAGGGGACCCTCACCACGAGCCACATTTGGGCACCAGAGACTCCGAAACTGAATACCCAGTTGGGGGGGGGGGGGGGGGGGTGTTTTGGCCCCGGGCTGGATTTGGACAAAGAGGAATCGGGGAATAGTCTCTGGAAAAACAATCCCCGTAGTACATTTTGACGGACCAGGGAGCCTCGAGGCTTTCCTGACACAATTTGAGTGCGTGCCTCAGCTCAATGGTTGGGGAGAGCGGGAGCGCATGGGGAATCTGGTGGGGACACTGCGGGGTCAGCCACAGACGTGTTAAACGTAGTCCAAGAGGGAATATTGACCAGTAGGGGCATTTGCGATGCCTTTAACCACAGATTTGTGACAGGTGCAAGGTGCGACATGGTCAGGGCGCAGCTGCTGCATCATAGGCAAAAGCCTAATGAGACATAGCAGGAGCTGGCTCAATATATTTACCAATTTGTGAGGATAGCATACAGTGACCTACCGGCACAGGCATTTGACAAGGTAGCGATAGAGAAATTTATGGCTGCTCTTCCTGACCCAGAGGTCCGGACTCTGGTGGAGATGCAGGACCCACCCACGGTGCACCGGGCGGCGGAATGCGCGGTGAGTCTGACGTTTTTGTGTATGTCGAACCACACATCAGAGAGGGCACCTGTGATGGTACGGCAGGCAGAGGTGCGGGATCAGGAAGAGAAGCCAGAGGATACGGTCATAGGCCGAATGTTAAGGGGGATAAGCCGCCAGCTGTAAAATTTGACCGGGGGTAAATTTGCAGATGGTGAGTCACGGCAGTTTGGTCCAGGTTTGCCATCAGGATGGCCTGATTTTCATCGGGTTGGGCCGGGAGTAAGGGGTGCTCCGCCTGGGTACCAGAGGGGTCCGTTCATGGGGACTTGTTTTAGATGTGGGAGAAGGGGGCACATACAGAGGGATTGTCGGCAACCACCTGGGCAAAAACCTCCTAACAGTCTTCACAGCCCAGAAAGGAGAGGGACCCTAGTAGGACCACAGGCGTCAGAAAGAGGACCACCCCCTAGGCCTGGGCCTGTCGCAATATAATGTTTGGGAAACTAGAACAAGCCGAGCATACGGGGCCATGCTCGGCTGGCAAGTGTGTGGAGAAGTGCCCTCCTTTGGTGAAAGTAGTGAATTGCGGAAGAATTGGCACGGGTAATCTAAGGGTTTGGATGCAAAATTGAGGGAGAGTTTTGTGAGGCTGTGGTGCATACTGGAGCAAGTGACACCATTATCAATCCGAGTGTGCTAGACCAGAGTGTTGGAGGCTGGGATAAAATTGATAGGGTAGAAGGACACAGCCTTTAACTGGCTACAGGGGCGCCGGTGCCAATATTGGGACATGGAGTGGTGAGGATGGAGTTGGGTAGTCTGGAAGTCAACGTGGTGGCATGGGTGGCCAAGGTGTGCGATCAGTGTCTGCTGGGATTGAGTTTCCTGGTGGAACACGACTGCCAACTAGACCTCGGGCGTGGTCATATGTGGTTGGGCACTAAGAGGCTGCAGTTGGTGGGACTGGGGGATGATGAGGAGGTGCAGGGGAGGTGGCTGGAGGTGCCACGCACTGTGACCATGTCTCCCAGGTCCGAGGCGGTGGTGATGGCGGAGCTAGCAGCAGGTGCTCAACACATTGGCCAGCTGGGGCTAGTGGAGTCGTAGTCCTCGCAGGGGACCGAAGGATTGATGGTGGGTCGCACCCTCGTAGACACTCATGGGCCTATGTTGGCAGTTCGGCTACTCAACTTGTCTGATAGCCCTGGCACTGTAAGGGGCGGGCCATCGTAGCCAAATGCAGTAGTGTAGTAGATGTCACCGGAGGAAGTGGATCCACACGCTTGCCAGTACAGCTGGAAAAGGGCAAAAATTTGGGGAAATGTGATTGGCTGGAGGGAGTGCGGGACATGATTACACGCTCTGAGGAGGGCCTAACATCGGAGCAGGTAGAGACATTGCACAATTTGGTTGGTAAGAACTTGGATGTTGTTTTTGTGGTTTTTTCTCTTTCTCTTTCTCTTTCTCTTTCTCTTTCTCTTTCTCTTTCTCTTTCTCTTTCTCTTTCTCTCTCTCTCTCTCTCTCTCTCTCTCTCTCTCTCTCTCTCTCTGAGGTTCGTGAAAGAGCTAACATTTATCACACAAAAAATCAAAACAGACATACAAAGTATATAATAAGGGGAGCTATATAATAAGGGGAGCGGGAGACAAGATGGGGAGAGAAGGGGAAGCACAAAACCATAACATTTGAGAGCAGGGACATCGGGAGATCTGTGGGAGGGAGTGGGCTTGGGGGGAGGAGGCGTGGCAAGGGGGTGGGGGTATGAGGAGTATAAAACACAAGGATTCTACAAGGACTTCTAGGAAAAAAGTTGGTATTTCAAAAAAGTGGATCTGGGGTGAAATTAGCAGGGGTAGAAAAGATCAAGGGTTTGGATGGGGGAAGATACACTACTCACAATAAGTTAGGGATATTGTGGGATTGAGTTGATTTTTTAATAGGGGTTAGGGTTAGGGTATTGAAATCAAGAATGCTGTGTTTTTTCACACTCATTAATAACCATAGAATTAGGACCAACAACTTTTTTCAACATAATTAATACACAAAATCAACCACGCCGAAGAACCTGCCAATATCCCGAACTTATTGTGAGTAGTGCAAGAGATGGTGGTGAACAGCTGTTTTAAAGACCTGGAGGGTGGAGTGGGATTGAAGAGAGTGAGGGAGTTTGTTCCAGAGGCGGGAGAAAAAAGGAATGAAGGAGTGAAGGTGAGCAGAGAGTCTTGATTTAGGCAGTTTAACCATCAGAGGGTTGCAGGCAAATCTTGTGTGACCAGTAGGAATATTTGGGGGACAGATCCCAGAGAGAACTGGGGGGACAAGGCCGGAGAGGAGTCGGTAGAAGACAGAAAGACCACCAACCTGCCTGCGGTGAGTAAGTGAGAGGCCCTCGGAGTTAGCTTCAACGCGGGAGATTCCAATGATTCTGGGAGCTTTGGTTTCAACAGCTTGAAGCCGAGCTAGGTGTGAGGCAGGAGCACCAGCCCAGAGGGGGGGAACAGTATTCCATAGAGCTGCGGATGAAAGCCTTGTATGTGGTGAGGAGCTCAGGTATGCCAAGGAAGGACTTCGCACGACGGAGGATGCCCAGTCGGTGACTGGCTTTGGAGGCCAGATTTGAAATGTGGTTTTCCCAGGAAAGATCATGGCAGATAGTGAGACCCAAAAGCTTGAGTGACAGAACTTCTTGGAGAGGATTGTTGAGAAAGTGATTGTTTCAGAATCATTGGAATCTCCCGCGATGACGCTATCTCCGAGAGCCTTTCACTTAATCACCGCAGGCAGGTTGGTGGTCTTTCTGTCTTCTACCGACTCCTCTCCGGCCTTGCTCCCCCAGCTCTCTCTGGGCTCTGTCCCCCAAATATTCCTACAGGTCGCACAAGATCTGCCTGCAACCCTCTTATGGTTAAACTGCCAAAATCAAGACTCTCTGCTCACCTTCACTCCTTCATTCCTCTTTTCTCCCGCCTCTGGAACAAACTCCCTCACTCTCTTCAATCCCACTCCTCCCTCCAGGTCTTTAAAACAGCTGTTCACCACCATCTCTTATCTTCCCCAATCCAAAACCTTGATCTTTTCTACCCCCGCTAATTTCACCCCAAATCCACTTTTTTGAGGTGACTTTTGACTTCTTTCCTGGAAGTCCTTGGTGTCCTTGCGTTTTATACCTATCCTGCCTCCCCCCAGGCCCTCTCCCTCCAAAAACATCTCCCGATGTCCCTGCTCTCAAATGTTTTGTTTGTGTGCTTCCTCCCCTTCTCTCCCCATCTTGTCGACCGCTCCCCTTTTTATATACTTTGTTTGCTTGTTTGTTTGATTTGTTTGTTTGATAAATGTTAGCTCTTTCACGAGCCTCGACTCTGTACACAAAAAAAAGAAGAAGAAAAAGTAGATGGGAGGGTTGTTCAGTCGGTCTTTTCGGAGAGACATAGTAAGAGTGTGAGATTTGTCAGGATTGAAAGACATGTTCCACTTGTTTGACCAGTCTGATTTTGTCCAGGTCTGCGGAGAGTGAGGAGGCTGCAGACTGCCGCTCCATTCCTCATCCCTCAGATCGGCAGAGAGTGGAGTCGTCATCAAAGAGATAGAGAGGATTTGCCAGAGAGTCGGAGAGATCATCTATCTATAATTCCAGTAATGTCTGTGTGTCTGTGTGTCTGTGTGTCTGTGTGTCTGTGTGTCTGTGTGTCTGTGTGTCTGTGTGTCTGTGTGTTTGTCTGTGACCGCTGTTTCTCGACAACCACGGGTCCGATATACTTTAAACTTGCCAGGTATATTGCTGGGGACCCGAGGATGTGCCTTTTCAAGGTTTTAAATTAATCGGACAAGTACTTACCGAGCTATATCCAAAAAACGCTTCAACCAATCAGAGAGCAGCGAGCTATCACGTGTGCCGAACGTGGCGATCAGACTCTACCTCGGACGGCACATTTGAGAGCGTATTCATTTATTTCACGTTGGAAAACTATGTTGCCGTTAAACTATGTTTTAAAACGAATTCAAACTGCGATTAAATTAAAACGATTCATCGTAACTGCGACGATTTGCGAACTTCCGGTCCGGCAGCCAATCACAGAACGCTTTGTTGCGTAGGCGTGGCCGATGTGAGAACGAGCGGAGCTGAGCGCGTTACGAGCTGACCGCCATTACGTTACGGTTCGTAATTCGATTTCTTCCGGAGAAAATAATAATTTCTCGATTTCATATGCGCATTATTTCTCCCAATTCAGTCAGAGCGAAGGGCGGAAGCGAAGAGCGTTGTTTTTTTTGTTTACGGGCGTACGGGCGGGGTAGAGCGTACGGGTAGCGTTTTTTTTTTTTTTGGCAAGGAACGGGCACCCACGTACGGGCAATGCCCTAGTTGATGAAGACCAGAAAAAGCACAGGGCCCAGAACACTGCCTTGGGGAACTCCAGCCAGAACAGGAAGGGGAGATGAGAGAAATCAATTCAGGGCCACACGTTGTCTACGACCAGGGGCGCTGTAAGGCAGGGGGGGGGGGTGGGGGGGGGGGGAAGTTAGGATGATTCCAAGGGCCGTGCACTGACAGGGGCCCTCAAAATTATTAGAACATTAGGTAAAAATTCTCAATATTAAATTATTAACCAGGCTTTGCAGTCTTGCAATGCTGTCCATTGAAAGTCAGTTGACTAGAAAGCTGGACTTCAAAGCCTTGATCAGTGACTTTGCTAACAACAAGGCTCGGCGCTGGTCTCTTGGTGTGTTCGGCTGAGCAAGGACCAGTGATAACTAAATGGCATGGCTATGGATATTGGATCACCACACTTGGTATGTATACTTGTATGTACACTCTGCTGCTGATTTTATTATTTTGTTTGTTATATCATTCTATAGTTGATAATGTTAATTTATTTTAATTGACGAGGTTAATGTATGTTGTAATTCTTACCATTAAAATTACATTTAGACTGTAAAAGATGGCCTTTAGCACATTCCTTGTGTGGGTATCAATCTTGCATGAAATAGTGAATTCCATACTGTATGCAGAAATATGAGCATTGGTTCAACCTCCTGGGAAAAATGTCGGGGGAAAAATGTGCGCGCGTGCTTCATAGGGGCCCATTGTGATATCATTTCATAGGGCCCAAAATCCCTGGCGGCGCCTCTGACTATGACTAGAGAGGAAGTCCGCAAGCCATGCATGGAGATTTCCATGGATACCATAGGAGGAGAGTTTGGTGAGCAGAGCTGGGTGCCAGACCGTATCGAAGGCACATGATTTGTCAAGGGAGACAGCTCTGATTTCCTGTTGGGCATTGAGGACCTCCATCCATTGTTGAGACAGCAGAAGCAACATGTCCATCCTCTCCCGAGGATGCTGGATGCACAAGCCTCGGCAGGCACCAAATTAGTACCGGTGAAGCTCGGCCTGTTCGCCAACCGCCACGGCGGCTCCCTTTCGCTAAGAAAGAGGAGGCAGAGGAACAGGTGAACAAAATGGAAAGAGCCGGATTTATCGAGCCCTCAGCGAGTCCTTGGGTGTCACCCATTGTGCTGGTGAAAAAGAAGGATGGGACCACTCGGTTCTGTGTGGATTATCGCCAGCTCAATCACGTGACACTGAGAGACTCATATCCCCTGCCAAGGATTGATGACACCCTCAATGCCGTTTCAGGCTCAAAATGGTTTCCGACATTGGATTTAAAGAGTGGTTATTGGCAGGTGGAGATGGATAAAGAGGCGAGACAGAAAACAGCGTTCACCACAGGAAAGGGTCCCTGGCAGTTTGTAGTCATGCCTTTTGGATTGTGCAATGCCCCTGCCACGTTTGAGCGTCTGATGGAACGTGTTTTAATTGGCTTACCATGGCAGACTTGCCTTGTCTATCTGGATGACGTATTGGTCCACGCTCCCACATTTAAACAGGCTGCTAAAAAATTGTCAGAGGTATTTGAGAGATTAAGGGGTGCCGGGTTGAAATTGACTCCAAGCAAGTGTGAAATTTTCAGAAGAGAGGTGACTTACCTGGGTCACGTGATGAGTGAGAGCGGCGTGGCCACTGACCCTGAAATAGCCACCGCCCCCAAAATGTAAGGGAGGTCAGAGGATTTTTTGGCCTCTGGTCTTACTACACGAGATTTGTGGCAAATTTCGCAGAAATTGCAAGACCCTTGCACAAATTGACAGAGAAAGGAGCCAAATTTATATGGTCAGAGAGCTGCATTGAGGCACTCAGTCACTTAAAACAACGTCTGGTGGAGGCCCCAGTTTTGGCATACCCGACGGATAATGGCAATTACATCCTGGACACAGATGCGAGCCAGGAAGGATTGGGAGCTGTGTTGTCACAAATACAACAGGGAGCCAAGAGGGTTATTGCGTATTACAGTCGGGCACTTTCAAGGCCCGAGCGAAATTATTGCGTTACCCGCAAAGAACTATTCGCCCGACTGTCTGCAGATGGACACTTTCACCCTTACCTTTATGGGAGGGAGTTTGTGATCTGAGTGGATCATGCCTCCTTGCAATGGCTTCTTCGGTTCAAAGAGCCAGAGGGACAAATTTCAAGGTGGCTTGAGAGGCTGCAGCAGTATAATTTCATTGTGCAACATCGGCCCGGCAAAGCACATGCCAATGCAGACGCTCTCTCGCGGCGCCCCTGTTGGGAGGCACAGTGTAAATTTTGTGATAGACAAGAAGTCAAGGATGCAATTGGGCAGGACCAAATTGATGCATGCCTAAATGCAGCGAGAGTGACCAGGTCAACTTTGCCACAACCCCCACCTGAATTGGGCGATGTGAATTGGCGAGAGAGTCAAAGGGAGGATCCTGTTTTGGGACCACTTTTTCATTGGCTAGAGGAGGACAAAAGACCTTCTTGGGAGGAGATTGCTCCACACGGGGCCCAGGTAAAGGCCTATTGGGCACAGTGGCAGATGTTGGGGTTGAAAGATGGCTATTTGTTTAGAAAATGGGTGACACCAACGGGCGATGTAGCTTCCTGGTTGATAATTGTACCAAACAAATTGAAGGAAGTGGTTATGGGGCAGGTACATGGGACTAGGATGATGGGACATTTGGGCGTGGCCAAAACTTTGTCCAAATTGCGGCAGAGGTTCTACTGGATGAATTCGGGCAGGGACATTCAAGATTGGGTGAGATCCTGTGACCTCTGCCACAGTAAGAAGGGACCCCCATGTATGCGCAAGGCCCTGCTCCAGGTGTACAACGTAGGAGCACCACTTGAGCGGGTGGCAGTAGATGTGGTGGGGCCACTACCAGCCACCCGCCAAGGGAACCGGTACATTATGGTGGCAATGGACTACTTTACCAAGTGGCCAGAGGCCTACCCATTGCCCAACCAGGATGTCTGGCTGATAGCTCAGGTTCTAGTTGAGGGATTCTTCTCCCGATTTGGCATTCCCAGGGAGCTACACACCGACCAGGGCTGGAACTTTGAATCCACGCTCCTGCGGTCAGTGTGCGAGCTCCTCCAAATTCATGAGACCAGGACGACTCCTCTTAGGCCTCAATCAGATGGGATGGTGGAGAGGTTTAACCGAACATTGTTGACCCTATTGGCCCTCTTCACATCCGAACACCAGCAGGATTGGGACGAGCACCTCCCCTTTGTACTGATGGTATACCGGACCGCACAGCATACGACCACTCGGTGCACCCCCGCCATGTTTATGATTGGTAGGGAGACGCGAGTCCCCACAGATTTGTTGATGGGACCGTCACCAGAGGAACCGGGTGAAGCATCTGTGGAAAGCTATGCAACCAATTTGAAAACGAGCATAGAAAAGGCTCACGAGTTTGCGAAGAAGCAAATTGGCTTGGCTGCCTCGCATATGAAAACGCGGTATGACGGTTGGGCCCACTCACCTCGGTTCCTTCCCGGAGACCTTATTTGGCTCTTCTGGCCCCGGAGGAGGAAGGGTGTGTGTCCAAAACTCACCTCACCCTCGAAGGGCCCCAGGGTGGTGCAGGCCCGGGGTGGTGCTTCGGCAGGTGACTGATGTGATATTCAAAATTCAGGTGGGCCCGCATGCCCTTCCACAGAGAGTTCACGGGGATGGATTGAGCCCCTACCTGGGCCGAGAGGCTCCAGGGTGAATTGGAAGGGTGGGGGGAAATTAGGTGTGGTGGATGGTACTCTTGAACCCGACCAACCTGTAACTACTTGCACTTGAGGTAAGTGCTTTGATGTGTGCTGTCCCAGGCTTCAGGACTTGCTATGTAAGTTGGGACATGTAATTTGGAGTAGGGGGCGGGTGAGAGTGATGGCTTGGCCGGTGAGGGGATGGAATGTGAGCCACACAGTGTCTAGTGGGTGGCGTTTGTTTATGTAGAAGTTTTGTGTTTTTGTGTGGTCGTGAGGGTGGAAATTGTATTGTGATTATTGTGATGTGTTTGGAATTGCAAAGTGGTTTAAAATGTGAATGGGGATTTCACATAATGGCAGGTATGGAAGAGTTCCTAATCCTTATATGATAAAGGAAGACTTTTGTTCCTTGTTCAGTTTATTAAAACTCTAAAAGGGTAGGGCATAAACGAACTGATTCAAGATAATTACTATACTAAGAAACGAACTGAACTTTAACAACACATCTTTTCCTGCCGGTCGTGGCACTCCAAGCTCCTCCAAAGCAGATCTTCCTCCGTTCCCCCTGGGTCAGCGCAGCTCCTCGAAGTCCCTTTTCTTATATCATAAATGCTTAGTTCCTTATAAGGGCATGGAATTCAAGACTCCGCACGGCTCAGACAATGAGACACTCTGGTTTCTATCTTGGAGAATTCTAAGAGCCATTTTAGACAGTTATTATCTGATAAAATGATAAAACACCTTTATCTGTTCCCCACAGGTCATTCCCTTTCTGACCCATCCGAAACAGGAATGTTCCTCTCCAAGTTTCATGAAAAACACATTTTAAGAACAAGGAGAATATAAATAATGATATGCCTCCACACAGGCCATGGCAACATCGTTTTGGTACCATTTTTTCATTGAACTATGTGGTGCAGAATTGAATGGCAGCGGGGGAGGAAATGTTTTTGTGGATTTTGTGGGTGGGGAAGGTGTGTGTGTCTGCAGGTACGGATCAAGCTCTGGAGGAGTGATGACTGCGGCTCCCCTCTACAGTGATTACCCCAGGCAGACAACGGTGTCTGGAAATTGGAGCCCGTCAGTGGTGGGTCTGTTTGGACACCCTGGGGTGAGAGACTCCCGGCGACCCGTGAGGCTGCAAGGAAGCATGAGGCGACGGAGCCTGGTGTGTGCAGACCCCCACCGGCGGGATGACAGCGTAAGGAGATGTTTGGCTGTCATGGGGCCAAGAGGTAAAGGAAGGGGGGGGGGGGGAGGGGGGAGGTGAAGAACTTGTAAGTCAAGTGACTTGTTTTTTGGACTGCGGGTACCACAGCCTGAAGCACCCCCACCATCTAACCCCATCATCTTACCCCACCATCTTACATACTACAAGAGGGGGGTGGGGTGTGTGTGTGTGTGTGTGTGTGTGTGTGTGTGTGTGTGTGTGTGTGTGTGTGTGTGTGTGTGTGTGTGTGTGTGAGTGTGTGTCACCATCATTCTCAGGGATAAGTGAACGGATCATATCTTCGTCAAACTTTCAGAGGTTCACACCCTTGGTATTCTGGAAGCAGGAATACCACAGCAGGATGTTCCAAGACATTTCAAATACCGCAGGAACACCATTGAATTATAAAAGTATTTACCATTATTAGCTTGTTTTGACAATTGGAACGAGTGATAACTGGCACATGGCGCCTCCCAGGATGGGAAAACTCGTATGTGGCCAAAACTCCTTTTTATGCCTCCGCCGACTTATTATGTTTTCAGGTTGTCCGTCCGTCTGTCCGTCCATCTGAGATAGGTTTTTGTTGCCGTGATAACTTGAGAACGGCTAAAGGGATCTAATTCAAACTTGGTACAGGTATGTATGATGATGTAACGATTAACTGATAAGATTTTGGGTTCAAGAGGTCAAAGGTCAAAGTCTGTAATAGGTCTATAACTAGAGAATGGCTGAAGTGATCTAATTCAAACTTGGTATAGGTATGTATTATGATGTAAAGATTAACTGATTAGATTTTGGGGGTCCCGAGATAAAAGGCCAAACGTCAGAGGTCATGTCAGGTAAAAATGTGAGAACTTGAGAACAGCTGAAGAGATTTAAATTAAAACTTGGTGCAGGTATGCGTGGAAGTGCAATTAATTATTTGCATACTTAATTTGTGAACCGAGTGACTTTCTTGAGCCTCAACTACTTGCTGCATTACTTTAATTATAAATTGCTTAGTTAAAGGGGGTTAACTTGGTTAACCGTGGGCACATTCTGGACCTTGTCTGCTCTACTGGATTAATTTTGCACCATCTCTCTGGCTCCGACCTCACCCGCTCTGACCACTTAGCCATCACTATGACCATCAACATCCCCACCCCAGCACCAAGGCATTATCGCACTATCAACTTCCGTAAGCTAAACGCTCTTTCACCTCCCTCATTCTCATCCACCCTCTCTGAAAAAATGTCCACTTCTCCCTTCGTTGACCTCCACACCCCTTCTGACCTCACTGACTACTACAACCACACTCTCTCCTCATGCCTTGACCAGCTTGTGCCTGTAAAAACCAAAACAGTTTCTTTCACCCATTCTGCTCCCTGGTTTACCCCCGAACTCCGCCTGATGAAAACTCGTGCTCGCCAACTTGAAAGACTCCGCAATAAAACAGGTCTCACAATTCACTCCCAAGCCTACAAGGACCACCTACAACACTACAAAGATGCCCTCTCCTGCGCCCGCTCTGCCTACTACTCTCAAATTATCCACTCTGGCTCCGGAAACCCAAAAGCACTCTTCTCTACAATAAACAAACCCCTCAGCCCCCTGAACACCACCACCCAGTCAATGACTAGACCCGATTATAGCGGTTGCGATTGTGCCACGTTTACCAAATGAGAGAAAAGACGGATGCGACCGGACAAGAGGAAACCAGAAAATAGGAAGAACAAAGATTGGTTTATTAATTATGTACAAGAAGGAGAAGAGGAAACGAAAGGAATATACAGGATAGGAAGAGGAAGAAGCAGTTACACAGGGCAGCCTTAGACAGTCTTATTCTTAGTACCCAGGACAAACATACACACTCACACGGGGATTGTAGATGGTAGGGTGGAACTGGTAGAGGGTCAGGCGATGGCGTCCACCTCGTCCGGTCCCCGACTCGTACCGTGCAGCAGATCGAAAACGGCAGCAGCTCTCCATGTGTAGTGGAACGCGACCGGACAAGTTATATAACGGGGGGAAGCTGGTGTCCTATGGCGTATGTAATAAATGCACACTCGTGCCAAACGCCCCCTCTCTCCACGGTCCTTTCGCACAGCGCGTTTCCAACCAGTCCTTTACAACGCCAATCATACGAGGCCGTCTTGGACAGTTCTCTCATCAAGCGCGCCATATATCTCTTCACAAAGGTGCGCTCTCCCGATAAGTCCTGTTTAACAACACGCGTTTCCCAGCAAGTCCTTTACAATGCCAATCGTATGACGCAGTTCTCCAAGTCCTTTTGCAATGCGCGTTTCCCAGCAAGTCCGGTTTCAATAGCGCTCTCCCAATTAGTTCTTTCCAACAAGCACGCCTCCAACAAGTCCCTTCAAATCAAGCGCGCAGTATATCTCATAAAGTCCTTGCAATCACGACAGTCCCACACGCAGTCCTCTTGGTAAATGTGCTCACTGGCAAGTCCTCTGCGCAGTCCTGTAAAAGGGCTTTGCGCTCGCTTTTATAACTCGACCAAGCGATCACTCCGCGGGCCCCAAAGCCACGCCTGTCGGTAATGTCACTTCAGTCCTGGTTGGCTGGTTAAGGCTTACCGGCCCCGCCTTTGACGGCTGGATGATGTGGCCACACCTTCTTTCTGGCGTTCCGCCCCCTTTCTCGGGCCTAACCTCGTGGCTTATGGCGGCGTTTGAGCAAGCTCCAGCTCAAGGCGCGTAACAAATTGAGAGGGCCATGGGCAGACTGGAAGGGCGCGTAATGGCGTCGCTTGGAGAGGGAGGCTTTCAAAATGAACGGAATGGGCCTACTTCTTATTTGATTGACACAACGCAGATTCAACTATTGGAAACACGGCCTTATCTAATACACATACTAATGAAATAACTGAAGTCCTATGGTGGCCTACGTGTTGCTTGTGGCCTAGCTATGGGGTGTAACTTTTTACCTTTTAATAATGTCATATTTACACAAGTGTGGGTTCTAAAACCGCAACAATACCAACTTATTTTTATATATATTCAACAATACAAAATCCACATATATATATATCTTTTTTTTTTTCGCGTGACTCCCCCTTGGTTAAGACCGGGAAATAACGGATAGCCAAAGCCAGCTTTAACTCCAAAGGCGTTCAGTTCCAATAGTGGATTTCCCTATACAAGCGCGGGAGGAAGAAAGAAGAAGAAGAAGAAGCTGGAAGCCTTTACCTGACGCGATCCATCGAGCAGTCTTCAATCCTGCAAAACGTAACTCAAACGAAAACCGGATTTACATGGTACAAAAATAACAGGTTTATTGAACAGTACCCGAGAACAATGAAACCGCGACGCTCAAATAAATGTCCTAAATTGGGAGGTCCCCACACCAGACTTATATACACACAAGGGAAGAGTATATGAAAATTAAGTCTCGTGTGTGTGTGTGTGTGTGTGTGTGTGTGTGTGTGTGTGTGTGTGTGTGTGTGTGTGTGTGTGTGTGTGTGTGTGTGTGTGTGTGTGGACTTAGCTCAACCACTCGGGTCTCGTCGGGGATGGCGTCGGCCCTGTGTGCGCAGTCTGGACGCGGCTCCATGCGCGCCAAAACACCTGGGTGTCAAGAAGGCCTCGACTCGCCCTTGTTCGCTCGGCCCCGATCAAGGCCTCCCATGCGAAGCGAATGAGTGTGCAGCCCGCTTGCCCCACTGTGCAATGTTCTCACGAATTCAGCATGGAACTGTGACGCACCCAACGTCCGTATCAGAAGGGAGAGAGGGTCGAGGGTGAAGGAAGGCTTGAGGGCAAGAGGTCGGAGTAGAGGAATCATGAGGGCAGCAGCGAATGAGGAGCAGGCACAGAGGGATCCAAAAACGAGAGGGCAAAATGCCGACCAGCCATGGTTTTTACGTCCTGTCTCTTGACGTCATCGGTCCTCCCTTCCAATCAGTCCGCCGCCTCTCGATCTCTAGAATTTTTCCTTCCCACGTCAGTCCTTCACCATTGGCCAAGTGCTTCGCACTCTCCTCATCATGCCATCGGTTGGTGGCCAATCAGTCCATCGCTTCCTTCTACCAATCAACGGGTCGCTCCTTGCTCTACCCCTGGCCAATCACAAGTCCTTCCTTACTCTGGCCTTTCATTGGGGTGATCTCCCCATCAAACCTCCTCGACCAATCTGTTGCAAGGTGGGCATGGCCTCAGCCTGCCTGAGTAATGTTTTATCGCCATGTTGGCGCAATGCGTGGGCACTTCCTGCCTGCACTTCCGGTGAGTTTTATTGTGGGGAGAATTTAATTAGTATGTGTGGTGCTATTGAGCCTGCCTAGTGTCTATTGATGTTGTGCCATACGGGACAATGGATAAATCACAAGGTCTCACACACAGGGGAATTAGAATAATCCCTACGATAATTAGCACAAGGCCATCCTCGTATGACCACAAATATACAAGCTTAAACCGACATCCGGGCTAAACAGGTCCTCTACTTATGTACATTGAAATGGTTCTTCTTCTTCACGACAGTCGGAGCATGATACCTACACAGATATACCTGATCTATATATCACTCTACCCCAAAATTCATAACACAGCCCCCCCCTACCCCCCCCCCCCCCCTCCTGGAACCGTAGCCCCTGCAAGGTTCACTGCAAGCGCTACCATTCCATTCTTAACACTTACTGTCTCACACTTAATTAGCCTATGAAATAAATCAGGAGGGCTGTGGGAAGTGAGCCGAAGCTATCTACCTATTCTCCTTAACATGCTACCCCCTTAAACAACCATCACGTTTCAAAATTATTATTCCTCGTTCCTGCGGAGGGAGGAAACAAACAACACGGAAACCTAACTTAACCACAAACCTTAACGTTATGCAAAACTTCCAAAAGTTCCTATAAACATTTATACAACCCCTTCCTACAGACCGCGTCCCCCAGTGGATGCCACAAGACTCAATTTTACCTGCGGGGTCATCCCAATGCACCCCAAATTTCCACAGGCCCTGTCCTGGTGTTACAGGTGTGTGACATGGCTGGGTAGATTTCGCCCACATTCATTCAACACAAACCCATAACCACTCATACACATTCCAAAAATCATTAAGACACAAAACTCATTGCAAACACGTGTTTCACCCCCCCCCCCCGCCCCCGCAGGACCATGACATAGATGTCATACACATATGTGTACGTTTCTACTAGGCAGCGGGGAGACAGACAGACAGACAGACACACAAACACACACACACACACACACACACACACCCCTCTTATAGTATGTATAGATTTACCAAAAAGACAGTTTGAATCATCAATGTCAACATCTGAACAACTCAGGGTGGACAGTTTGAATCAAACTTGATCATTGATCTCTGATCTCACCTGGACATTCAGAAGCTCCGAACATCAGCATAGCACCCACAATATGATGGAGCCGTCGAGCGTTACAATCGTTCCATGAAAGACGAACTGACCGAAGCCTGGTTTCACAGAGGAATGGAAGAGGATGAACATCTCCACTAGGTTGAGGTGACCTACAACACGACGACTCATGCCAGCACAGGCTTCACTTCCTTCTGTCTGGCACGTGGATATGAAGCCAATGTACCTCTCCAGTCTCCATGTTCCTCTTAAGAACACTCAGCCGGGGACCTGGTACACCTCCAGACATCTCCAAGACCTGGGACACCAGCCGAGTATGCGGCCTTGCTCAAATACAAATTACAAAAGGCTTTTCAGGAAGTTTCTAGATCCACCGAGAGAGGAAAACAACAGCAAAAGTTGTACGATAACAAACGCCTCAAGTATATTCCTTACATTGTGGGGAATGCATTGGAGTAATCAGAAGGAACCAGAAGAAGTAGAGAGCAAAGATGGAGTCATCTTAAAGAACCAGAAGAAATATAGAGCAATGATGGAGTGATCAGGAGGAACAAGAAGAAGTAGCGAACAAAGATGGAGTCATCAGGAGGAACCAGAAGAAGTAGAGAGCAAAGATGGAGTCATCAGGAGGAATCTGGATAAAATTTGGGTTTCAGCTGCGACTCCTCAACCCTCAAACCCATCCAGGCATGGCCAAGTGAACCTTCCAGAAAAATTTCTGGAAGAATTCACTTCTCCCAACACAGATAAAGAAAGAGAGAAATAAAGAAGAAGAAAGAATTGGAATGAACAGAGAGAAATATGAAAAAGTAGAAAGAAATATGAAAGGAACAAAGATGTTGGAAAGAACCCAGATAGATAGATTGACATAAAAATAGCTGCGGTTTGAATTCAGTGACCAGATATGCAAATCCTCTTCAAATTTCAAGTTGATCGAATGAAAATTGAGGATTTTAGAAATTCGGCCTATGTTGACCTTTTAGCCCATGTTGACCTCAGAAATACTTGGTGGTTGAATTCATTGACCAGATATGCAAATCCACTTAAAATTTCAAGTCAATCAGATGAAAATTGAGGATTTTAGCAAGTTGACAAAGTTAGTGACCTTTGGCCTATGTTGACCTATTGACCTTTTGACCCCCAAAACAATAGACTTCTTGCTTATGACCAAATTTACTACCATTTGGTGACGTTTCGTGAAGATTGGTTGAAAATTGTGACCTGTAGGTGACTGACATAGACATACAGACATAAATACAGACACAGACGGACAGAATAACGCACAAGACCAACCAATATACACTACTCACAATAAGTTAGGGATATTGTGGGAGTGAGTTGATTTTTTTTATAGGGGTTAGGGTTCGGGTATAGAAATCAAGAATGCTGTTTTTTCACACTCATTAATAACCAAAGAATTAGGACCAACAACTTTTTTCAACATAATTAATACACAAAATCAACCACGCCGAAGAACCTGCCAATATCCCTAGACCCTAACTTATTGTGAGTAGTGTACTTGAAAAATCTTCGATATTGCCATTAACTAACGAACAGACAGGGGTGAGAACATAACTTCTGTCCACCTTCAGTGGTGGAGGTAACAACTGTAACGCCAACAACCCTCTTCTGGTGAAATTGCCAAAATCAAGACTCTCTACTCACCTTCACTCTTTCATTCCTCTTTTCTCCCGTCTCTGGAACAATCTCCCACACTCCCTTCAATCCTTCCTCCTCCTTGCAAGGTTTTAGTCCTCCTTCCCCCTTTCATTCAGGGCTCCGTCTTTGGCCACGCCTTCCTGCACATCTAAATGGCTTCCTTTAACATCACAAAGGTTTGACATCCTGACTACTCAACGCATATTTGGTCTTTATTACTACACAATGGGAAAGGGCTAATCTTTACATTCAATAAGAAATAACTAACTACTGCAGGCTACATGTTTAGACCATGGGCCGAGCCCCAAAATTCCTACTTTCCCTGATCTGCAAGAGAGAAGTACTTAATTTGACCTTTAATGATCCTAGAGTATATTTATAAGTATGTCTATTAATGTTCCCATCTTCAAAACATTCGTGTATTTGACAGAAATCTGAAGACAGGGACGATCAAATTACTCTTGCTGCCGACGATCTCAGGGAAGTGATGACGTCAGCTTAGTTCTTAATTGGCCAATCATAGTGCTTTTAACAGGGGCTCCACCAAAACAAGCCAATCACAGTCATCGTACAGTGGGTGACGTTGTAACGCAATGTAACAAAGAGCGAGTAAATCTACGCGTAGTACGACGCGACATGGAGTGCTGCATGCATTTGGTGGACCAATCTGCAGACAAACTTATTAGTTTTTCGGATGTTAGCTGGAGAACATCACAATTATTGTTGGACATGGTATTGAGAGTCATTCTATTCGAATGCATGGCAATAGTGTGGAAGTTTTACCAATCCCAAGTCCATTCTCAACACAAGAAGCCGATACGAGACATGTACTTCACTATTCGTATGCTGCAGGTAACAGTGATGACATCATCAGTGCAGACACTGATGTCTTGGTACTATGTGTGGCATTTTGCTAGAACATATATGCAGAGGTCTACTTCCATACAGGCAGAGGAAGTAATACACGCACGAGGTCTACTTCCATACAGGCAGAGGAAGTAATACACGCACGAGGTCTACTTCCATACAGGCAGAGGAAGTAATACACGCATAAGGTCTACTTCCATTCCATACAGGCAGAGGAAGTAATACACGCACGAGGTCTACTTCCATACAGGCAGAGGAAGTAATACACCCATAAGGTCTACTTCCATTCCATACAGGCAGAGGAAGTAATACACGCACGAGGTCTACTTCCATTCCATACAGGCAGAGGAAGTAATACACGCACAAGGTCTACTTCCATACAGGCAGAGGAAGTAACACACGCACGAGGTCTACTTCCATACAGGCAGAGGAAGTAATACACGCACGAGGTCTACTTCCATTCCATACAGGCAGAGGAAGTAATACACGCACGAGGTCTACTTCCATACAGGCAGAGGAAGTAATACACCCATAAGGTCTACTTCCATTCCATACAGGCAGAGGAAGTAATACACGCACGAGGTCTACTTCCATTCCATACAGGCAGAGGAAGTAATACACGCACAAGGTCTACTTCCATACAGGCAGAGGAAGTAACACACGCACGAGGTCTACTTCCATACAGGCAGAGGAAGTAATACACGCACAAGGTCTACTTCCATACAGGCAGAGGAAGTAATACACGCACAAGGTCTACTTCCATACAGGCAGAGGAAGTAATACACGCACAAGGTCTACTTCCATACAGGCAGAGGAAGTAATACACGCACGAGGTCTACTTCCATACAGGCAGAGGAAGTAATACACGCACGAGGTCTACTTCCATTCCATACAGGCAGAGGAAGTAATACACGCACAAGGTCTACTTCCATACAGGCAGAGGAAGTAATACACGCACAAGGTCTACTTCCATACAGGCAGAGGAAGTAATACACGCACGAGGTCTACTTCCATTCCATACAGGCAGAGGAAGTAATACACGCACGAGGTCTACTTCCATTCCATACAGGCAGAGGAAGTAACACACGTACAATTTCTGTCCGTCGCATATTTGACCATTTCGGGAAAGAGGTTTGTTCTGCGTTGATAGGATTTCATTATTTTACTGGATGCGACACCGTGAGTGCTTTGTATGGTAACGGTAAACTAAAATCTGCAAAGATCTTGACATCAAGTAAAGACCACTGCTCCACGTTTGAAAAGCTTGGCATGACGTTTACAGTCCCACCATCCTTCCATAAAGACATTGAAACATACACCTGTGAACTCTATGGGCAGAAGGGCTGTCGCCATGTAAATGAAACAAGATGCAGAATGTTCAAGACTGGGAGCTGTGGAGAGAAAAGATTGCTCCAAACAGAGATGATCTGCTCAAGCACATGTTGTGAGCAAACTACCAAGCTGCCATTCACAAGATGTGCCTGATCAGCAAACCAGAAACACCATCACCAAAGAACAATGGCTGGAAGATTGACGATGGTTTGCTCACCATAGACTGGATGGGTCTTCCTCCAGCACCATCAAGTGTAATGGAACTTGCCCACTGCTCTTGCAAGAAGACACAATGTACTCAAGGGCGGTGCTCGTGTTTGCTCCACAAGCTTCCATGTACTGATTTGTGCTCATGTAAAAAAAAAACAAAAAAAAAAACACCTTTAGAGGCCATTTTTCCCCGCAAAGCGGGGGTTGGCCTTTTTCGGGGACCGTGGTTGTTGTTGTTTTTTGGTCCCCTTTTTGAAGCAATGTTTTACGGCCGGATGCCCTTCCTGCCGCCAACCCTTTTTGCCGCCTTTTACGACAAGCAGGGAATTACCAGTGAACTGGTACTCAATTTTTGCCGACCTCGGAAGGATGACAGGCTGAGTCAACCCCCCCTGGCGTTAATTCAGCGATCGACCGGGATTACGAACCCAGGATCCCAGGATCCCAAGCCGGCACCCTAGCCGCTAGCCCAACACCAGGCTGTGCTCATTAGTCCATGGGCCAGGGCAGATGTCGGTACCACGTGGGGGCACAAAGGCTCACTATATTTTTTGGAAAGAACATTGGCTGGGGCATATATTTTGATATGATATCCATTCCAAATTGGTAGCTTCATAGTATTTTGGAGGGAAAATGTGTATTTTGGGGGCAAAATCCAGTTTTTCGAAAAAAAAAACCAGAAAAAAAAACTTGTGACAGGAAATTACTTTTGAAAGTTGAAATTAATAACTATCAACAGTGTTGATTTTTTCAGGTTGTTTACATTACGGTTTTTCTCTGGTTGCCATGGAAACGGCCGTTTTGGGGCAAAAAAGGTGTTTTTTACACTATGTTCTAAAAAATTCATATCTCCGTAACAATTCAATATATTTGAATAGTTTCAGCTGAAATTAATTCCTTAGACCCCAAGGTAGTTTTTTAGTAACATATAAGCACAAGATCACATGTCAAAATAGGGAATTTTTGTGGTAGGAGAATATCATTTTTTTGGGAATTTTCAAAAAAATCCCAAAAATAATGAAAAAATGAAAAATCAATACATTCATAGTTTTTACACACATTGATCAATACATGTATATCATCACAAAACAAAGAAGATATGCATTCTAGACATCCAAATCATGTCCTTATTGCTATGGAAATATTTAGCTCAGTATTTTAGCATTTTTATGTTTTTTTTTTTTTTTTTTAGCTCTTTCTTTAGCTCTTTAGCTCTTTAGCTTTAGCTTTAGCTCTTTCTTTATAGTGGGGGGGCCAATGTTTTCCCGTTGAATTCAAATGTTAATTTGTGGACACTGGTTGGGTTGTCTTTAGGGATGATAGAAGTTGTAGAAAAAATATGTCTCCATTTTTTTCAAGTTCTTTATAGCGGCCATTTTGGATTATCAAAATGGCGTTTGTTGAAAACCGAAATTGTCATTATCTTGGCTTCTAAATGACCTAGAGTGTTAATTTTGGTGTCCAAATGTACATATTTGCGGATACTTAATCCAATAAACACACATTTATACACCTACATATGATCAAAAGGGTTCTTATGGCAGCCATCTTGGATTTTCACGCACTTATGCCAACACATATATATATTTTTTTCCATCATTTTCACTTCTAAATCACATAAAGGCTGGACTTTAGTGTTCAAATGTACACTTATAATGTCTTTGTGCAATATTTTTAGTTGGCAGTGTTCATTGTTACATTGAAGGATCTCCATCCTCCTCATCATCAGTGTTATCGATTCCCATGGGGCGCTCCTGACCCGTGTTACCACACACCTCTTCATCTGCCCCACACATACACATCTCAGAACAGTTGAGATGCTGAGACCTGCATGAGCAGTGAGACATGCATTGGGTCTTCTTGCAGTTACATTTGATTAGATGTGTGATGGCAGCTGGGGCTGGAGGGTCCTTGGTTGTGATGGGCACCAGCTGATCTCCTTCTGCTCTCCATCCATGTTCTGTTGGTTGTGGAAGCTGGGGGTCCGGTACATCAGCCTGATGCCACACCATGGCCTGGAAATGTGCACGAGCAATGGCTTCATGTAAAGCTCCCCGTGTTGGTGGCAGCTTCTGTGCCTCTAGCTGTTTCTTGGTAAACAGTCTCCACCTCAGCTTGCCCACATCCACAACTGTAGTACGAGGCTCATACAGCTGGCATACAAATGCCTCAATGTCACTTTCTGTGTCAGCTCTCAGCTCCTCAGAGGCCCCAAGGTCATGAAACGCAGATACCACCTCAACAGAGCACCTATTGAGGGCTTGCCAACATGTGAGCTTTCCCTTGCCGGCAAACCGACCAGTCTGGTCTGCTCCCGTGAATGCATGGAATCCTGGTAGGGCTGCAGCCTTCCTGACACCAAGTTCATGTACTATTGGTTCCAGTGAGATTTGCCTCTTCTTGTTCCCCACACCCGTGATGAAGTATGTGTCTTTGCATAGTTCATGGTACCAGTGGAGTGCTAGGATGAATACATCAGTATCAGGTGACTGAATGTACAGCTGTGTTGCACCTCTTCGGACGGCATCTAGACTGTGAAGAAAGATCCTCGTATCAGCCTTTCTGGCACTCTTCCACATCTTCAGTTTGACCTTTCCCATTCTGGCCCAAAGGTTGATTTCATTTGTGTTGATGCGCTCTGCAACAAACGTGTTATACGCTTTCTGACCAATCTCATCTTGGTTGCAGACATCCTTCTGTACTTCAGCTGGCATCACCACCTTGGTGATGATAGTCGTCAGGTCTTCACCCTCATGCGTCATGGGATTCATGGACTCTCTGATCACATTCTTCAGTCGACGAATGCTGTCTTCCTGCCGAGCCCAGACTGTGGTTGATAGGTCGTGGTGCTCCTTGCGTGTAGCTGATTGTGAGCCAGCCATCTGACGGGCTTCTTCAGCAAGCCTACTCAGCTCTGGTGCTGTCAGAAAGAACCTTTCGCGGGCACTGGCATTCTGGGTAATGCCCACAATACCCCCTGTCACCTTCATGATCCTGTTGATGTGCTCCAGTGCATGGTCCACACCTACAGCACAGAAGGGGATTTCATTCTTATGGACACTGAAGTTCCCATCCATGAACTCTTGGTAGATCCCTGGATCTGTCATCTTCAGGGCCTTCATCTCTGCAAGGTACCGGGGAGTCAGCCTGGCATATTTCTGTTTGTCATGTGCAAAGAAGTATATGCACATCTCATCCAGTGAAGACAGGTGAAGCTCAAATTGTCCATCACGGGTGGCACGGATGAATGTGTATATCAGCATTATCATCCGCATGTAGCGTCGCACAAACTTGAACAGTGGACTCTTGGCTTCTTTCCTCTCATCAAACTTTGCCATGGCCTCCAGGACTTCGTTTGACTCGAGGACAGCTAGCATGTTGTTCTGCGCGCTTGTCATCTCCTCTCGGTTGTGTAGATGACAGCTCTGGGCAACCTGTTGTGCTGACTGGGTACATGGGCCCCTCAGATGGGGATGCTCTTGGAAGAATTCGTCCACATAGAGGTCGAAGAGGGCTTGGACAGTGGTGATGTGGGCCTCCAAAGCCCTCTTCATGTGCTTGGCTTCCAGTATTTGTCTGGTCGTTGTTGGGCCATAGATATCAGCCTCAGACCAAGCCTCGTCAAGACCACTGTCCTCTATGGCATTCCCAGCAGCCCTCAGTGCAGCCATCACAGTGTGCATCTCCCCTAGTCGCAGTACCCACTTGCCTTTGCAGTCATCTCTGGTCATCTCCAGCTGTTTGGCTCGCTCATACAGGGCCATGTCTAAGGTGATCACTGTCTTCCTATCGGGACCCATGACCATGCAGTTGATTTGCTGTGTCTGTTTCAAGACTGTTATCAGTGTTTGCCATTCATGGGCTGGTGCTGCTACCAATGGCAGGGCGTTGACCTCTGTCAGAGGCTTCGAAGAGGAGAGCAGTGAGTTGTAGGCTGTCCAAGTTGGGATATCGTGATGCTTGATCCTACTGCCAGGTGGTTGTTTTGGATCGTGGACGAGTGACCCAACAGGGTCAGCATGCTGGGGTTCTGCAGCTTGCAGCTGGTCATCTGGTGGGATGATGTCGTCTTGTACGTCCTCAGCTTCAGCTGTTCGCATGATTGTGCGTGAAAGTAGCCACACTGTGTCCGTCGCAGAGTACGGCTTGGTGACATCTGGGTTTGACCGTGTCTTGAAGCTATACGTGGTACCTGTGGCAGATTGTTTGTTTGGTGCTTGGCAAGGAACAAAGTCTGGAGCAGTCAGAACCTTGAGTGAGCGGTGTCTGGCCTTTCGGTCATGTAGTGTCAGTGTTCTATGTTCATCTGTGGAGGGTGCATGTTCCCGTCGTTGGTAGAGTGCCCAGGCTGTAGCATGGAGTGTCCACTTCCCATCAGGTGTGTCTTCATTGAAGTCACTGTTGTCCACTGCAAAGAAGACAAACGTCCCTATGCGCATGGTTCTTGGAAAGTATACACCCTGTTCTGTCGTAGACTCTATGACTGAGTTGGCCAGCTGTGTCTCCAACCGCAAGATCCGACTATAATCAACAGACAGACCGAACCCATGCAGGAAATCCAGAAGCTTCTTGTTTCTGGTGGACTGATGGACTACAATGGCAACGGCAAGCTGCTGTGGCCATTCTAAGCGATGGCGGAATGGTGCATCTGGCTCTTTGGGCTTGTACGTGACTTGGCGTTTTGACTTGTAGCCGTACATGATGTTCTGACTGATGGTTATAACATCTCGATGAATAGTGGCTGAGCGCATAGTCTCTGGCTCAATGCTCGTGGCTGGTCCTTCCAGTAGCCAGCGGAGGAAAGCATAGAGTACTTTGGGTACATGCTTTTCAGCATCATCAGTGTTCATTTCTCCTTCAAATTGCCATGGGTGCTTGTTCTGACAAGCAATGGCACTGCGGAGAACAGAGGCACTCTCAAACAGTTGTTCGATGTTTTTTTCATTTGTCTTCGTCATTGCATCTTCGACAGCTGCATCACGCACGGCAGTGGAGAATACACAGTCTGACTCGTTTCGACGTTTTGGTTTCATGAAGTGAACGTCATCAATGTGAGAGTTGATTTTCTCCTTCATGCCTTGGGTAGTAGGTGATGGGACATTGTGCACACCATTATTGTCAAGAATCCTGGAGTAAACCGACTTCAGGTCAGACATGTTGAGAATTTCACCAGCTTGGAGTAGAGAGCGAACAAGGCTGACAAACTCAATGTCTGCGGCTATTTTGATAACATTAGTTTCTTGCAGTATGTGTTCTTTGTCATCACTTGATGTCCCACTCTTGGGAGCACGTTGGACATTCTGCACCCAGCATGGGAGATGATACTTGACGTCGATCGCATGAGCATCATGTGCACTGATGGCAGCACTCAGCTGAACTTTCCACTTGTGGTTGCTGCCTTCTTCAACAGCTTTCTTCAGCTGTTTACCTGCGTTGAACGTGCATACAACATGTACACTTTCCTTAGTGACCTCTTGACAGAAGAAACAAAGGTCTCTGTTGAATGGAGTTGATGATGAACGTGTGAAGCGAAGAGTCTCGTCTTGCGTAGAACCTGAGGTACTTGCAGCGGCAGGTGCAGAAGAAGGACGTCCACACCTCTTATGAAGATGCTGGGTGTCGCCATGTTCGCAGGCTTTCTGGTGGCGAACTCTAGGACGCTCCAGGTGAGCAGTGTTGCATGTAGATCCATAACATGCCCGGTGCCACTTTGCTTTATTGTTCCTCAAGTCAGTGGCAGTGAAACAGCTTAATCGTTCGCTGATCTGTTTGAAGTCGGCATCACCATATCGTGCCCTCTCCTGGATGAACTGGAGAAACTTTGCATATGAGCCCAGTGCTGGCTCAGTCACTAGTGCACCTTGGGGATCCTGGCACTGAATGCAAAGTGTGAAATCAGTTTCTTTCTTGGTTTTCTTGCTTTTTGGCTCCATCATAGCTCAGGGTCACGAATCTGGAACATACAAATAACAAATAACAATTAAGATAGATGTGCATTAAGTTAGATTTTGGACACTGGTTCGGCTGTGCCATAAAAACCTATTTTTATCCCTTGTAGGTTATTAAAGAAGGTTTCATTCAATTCTCTATCCCCAAAAATGTACAACTGGACACCAGAATCGAAACTCTAGGTCATTTAGAAGCCAAGATAATGGAATTTTACGTTTTCGACATCCGCCATTTTGAAAATCCAAAATGGCCGCCATAAAGAACTTGAAACAATTGGAGACATATTTTTTCTAGAACTTATATCATCCCTAAAGACAGCCCAACCAGTGTCCAAAAATTAACAAGCAATTTCACCGGGCATTTCAATCTGCTACATTGGCCCCCCCACTATTAGCTCTTTAGCTCTTTAGCTCTTTAGCTCTTTAGCTCTTTCTTTAGCTCTTTAGCTCTTTAGCTTTAGCTTTAGCTCTTTAGCTTTAGCTTTAGCTCTAGTTCTAGCTCTAGCTTTAGCTTTAGCTCTTTAGCAGTATTTTAGCTCTTTCACGAGCCTGAATTGAGTATACAAAAAAAAAAAAAAAAAAAAAAAAAAATGGAAATATTTGTTTTGCATAATGCGACATTTCTTGCAATACATCAGTTAAGGATAAGTTATCACCGTTATTGCAGTCTGCTTATTTCCCAGCTATTTTACATGCTAGAATACAATTGATCTGGAACCAATGGTCTAACTAGCCATTGTTGCATCATTTGAAAGTCCCCAGAGTTACATATACCACTTTAAGAGACTGGTTGCCAGTAACAGAATGGGTGAAATCTTAATGTAATATATGTTGACAACATTCATCACTTCTCAATTGCAAATGTGCTAAAATGTCTCATTTTGCTAAGAAAAACATCAACTTGACTGATACATGTTAATAGTTAGTTCAAGTGTGTTAAATTGCCAAAATTC
Source organism: Myxine glutinosa (assembly GCF_964187855.1). Classification (NCBI taxonomy): domain Eukaryota; kingdom Metazoa; phylum Chordata; class Myxini; order Myxiniformes; family Myxinidae; genus Myxine; species Myxine glutinosa. Next base: position 53,479,282 of record NC_136270.1, read on the forward strand.
ACATGGTCACAGTTTGACTGTGGTTTACATTTAAGAATCACTGTCATCATCACGATCCTCACTATATACATCTGTTTGCGTGTCGTCCACAGTTTCCTCGAACTGGTTGTCACATTTTTGGTTTTTGCACATTTGGGTACATTTCAAGCCATTCGTAATGCATGGGCAATTCGATGCATCACATAAACGAACACAATTACAGTTCATCAGTTCCAAGACTGCTGATGGTGCTGGCAGACCAGTCATCCATAGAATCTCTAGGCCCCCATTGTCACCTATGGTCCAGCCGCAATCGCTAGGTCGAGGAACTTCGGGTATACACTGGAGCGAGCAACGCCATATGCCAGCTTGGTAGTTTGCCCGTTGAGCATGCTGGAATAGGCAATCCTTGCATGGAGGTAACTGTTCGGATTCCGTGTTGCCCCTCTTTGCACAGAAGAGCTGATAACGACACTCATTCACGTCTGTCAATCCAGTTGATACATACAGATTGCATGTGAAGGCTTCAAGTTTCTGCATAAGTCCCACGGATACCTGCCAAGACTGACCTAACTCGTTGAAGCACTCTCGGTAGGCTACCACTGACTTAGTTAGTTTTAATCCACGAAGTTTTCCTTTGTCAGCAAAAGCACTGAATCGCAGCCTGTAAAGGCATGCAAACCTATCAGAGCTGTGCACAACTCCTCACCAAGGCTGCTTGCAACTTTGCCTATGTCAATGTATGTTCGACGGGTTTTTGTGCTAATTCTCTGATACAATATTGGGCAACGAATACTGTAGAAGAAGGCAATGCTGATCACAAGAATGTCTGTGTCTTCAGCAGTTATGATGACGGCTTTATATCCATTCATTGCTGCATTTGCGGCATGCAGGAGGACTCGCGTGTCTGCTTCCTCTTGTGTACACAACATCGTATTGTCTTCTTCCCATTTGTTTATTGTCAGCTTATAGCAATGTTCCTCACATGTTACATAAAGAACCTTGGTGCCCAATCTGCCCCTGTGCTCTGGTCTCCTCCATTCTTCAATAATGAACTTGTTCAGGCAAGATTTGTTCTGAGGAGTCTGCAAGAATTTTCTCCACTGTTTAATCTTGTGTCCTCTGGTTATATTCTTGAACTGCAGGCCCTCTTCCGCCCCACGGCTAGATCTTTCAGCATTCTTTATCGACTCATCACGGTAGACATCAAACACTGTCGTGAAAATCAACCACAGACACGACTTGTCCCTTGGGTAGGTTTAATATTGTTACAGACGTGGCTTGGATGTTATTTACCGAGCGGTTTTATGGTATGACCACGTCTGCACAAGTTACCCGATTGTGCCCGAACGTTGACTAATCGCGCTATGCTAGACCAATGAAGGAAAAAGAAGACACCTGGCTGGATCACAATAACACAATACGACACCAGGGGTTCAGTTCTCAAGACCTCCGGAGGAGGTTATATTAAGGCGGAAGGTTAGATTACAGGGACAAGAGGGAAACATAGGAAGACAAGCACTTAGACACACTCTTATATTAACCCCGGACAGACGACAGATAAACGGGACAAAATGCTGACTCACACGGGGATTGATGGCAAGGAAAGGCAGGCAGTCGATGGCTCAAGGTGCACTCTTGGCTCAAGGCAGAATCGACTCGGTCCGGTCCAGAGATGCGGGGAGGTATCGTCGCGCTGGGGGTGGCGGTGGCTTCTCTCTCCAGTCTCCAAGCTGAGGCGCATCTGACGTCACATCCGGCGCGGGGCCGCGTATATCCGGCGGGGAGTGACACGCCCTCGGCTCGTTAGCTCCGCCTCGTGGAATCGGCACGTTGCTTCTCATTGGGTGCGTGCGGGGGGTTTACCAGGCTCCGCCCTTGATGAGGAGCTGACAAGGAGCCCCTTCGTGGTAACCCCGTGGAGCGCATGGTCTGGAGCTAATCGAGCCGGTGTGAGGACGCATCCTCCCCCGCTCCGCCGCCATCTCCTCTGTTGTTGTTGTAATTGTTGGGGAGGAAGATGGAAGGAGGTATGGGAAAGGTCCTAAACTCACTACTGATGCCATATAATCACATTCTGGTGCAACGAAGAGTCATAATTAATGGAGACGAGGCCTTAACTGACATAGAATAAGAATAACTAGGAAGATGTCCGAAAGTTGTCTACGTGTGGTGCGGTGGACCTGGGCACGACATTTAATGGGGGAATAAGGGGAAGGTCGGCTCTACTGATTGTTATTTACATGCAATGGGACTAGGGAATGGGGGATTGGGGAAAGTTGGGGAGTATTGGAGAAAATAGGGGAATATTTACAAGCGGATATGGAGGCCAAATTCCATATTCGCAACATTGCACCCTTCTCTACCCTCGGGGCGTCCCGACCCGATAAATTTTTACCTACTTTAGTGTGGCACGCAATGTAGTTCCCTCTACTATTAACTCTACCCTGAGTGCGACAGTTTTACAGATATTCACAAATGAGTAAATATGTCCCCCTGCGACGTTGCACCCTTCTCCTCACAGAAACACACCCACAGGATAACCGAATCCGGAAAGAATTCTCAAACTAAACATACAGCCGGTAGGGAGCATTATTTACAAGACTACGCTGCTATTTACACTACGATCCAGGACCTGTTTTTGGAGGAACACATGCAGATGTTATGCATAGAGAGAGCGCGCTTGCCAACATCGATACACCAACCCACGAGTGCTCTGTGGCCGACGGCCTTTAATAACGTGCAGAGCACCCTTTCCGAGCATCAACAGCACCACCCCACCACCAATCGGTGCAGTCACCATTGTTCAATGATTAAAAATAAATGCGACAACCCCTAACCCTGCAGGTGTCTCTTGCTCTTCTTGTGGTGCACTTGGTGTCAACTAAAAGTGGTTCACCTGTATGGCATAGGTGCCACGTTGACCCATAGGTCCATCCCCGGGTGGTGCTTGGCCGCAAACGAACTGCGGTCCATTGTGGGTGGCCACAAACATTGCGGTCCATATGGTGTATCGATCCCGGCAGCAAACAGCGAAAGTGCAGGCCCACAACTGCGCAGCCAGCACCTCTCTTTCCTCTCTCTCTACCCCAAAGCCAGATCCTCGGAGGTGGGAGACAAAAGAAGCAGACAAGTGAGTAAGGTGGTAAGGGCGCAAAAGTGCACGCAATGTAAGGTGATGCACACTGGGGGCACATGGGAACCAGGTGAGACAGGTACGTTCCTATCGTACGCCCCCCCCCCCCCACCAGGTAACCTACATGGCCCCTCCCTTACCCCTTACTGTATCCACAAAACACAACACTACCCATAAACATCTACTTTACAAATCAACAAACATCCCTACTGTCTTCCCCGTTCCTCCCATATACCAAATTCGTCTTCTCTCCCTCCTAACCAATCAAATTTGCCATTTTCAACTCTCATCAAAATTTGCCATCTCCAACTCAACATCATAATTTGCCATTACCAATTCATCATCAGTCCCTCCTAGGGAGGGAGAGATGGAATCACCCCAATGTCTCATCCACGTCGTGATGCGTCTCACAAACCCACACAGCAATTCATCTCCTGCAACAAACAAAGAAAACACAGGTGTGGAGTCATCATCATCACCACAGGTAAGTGGCTGCGTATGGTGCGACAGGTTCATCAATCCTAACTATTTCCTAAATGACTTTAACAACTTTACACTACCCGGGGTCTTTCTCCGGCCAACCCATTGGCCCTCTTACACTATGGGTTCTAAAAACCAATTCCCATTGGCCAAACTGTGGTGCTCTTCAATTTGGGGTCTCACTCCCCCGATTCATCTCCCGGTGCCCTCGTACAATTTCTGGGCTGCGACGCGTACCTCTCCCAGTGGGCCTACCCACCTGCACACCTCCACCACTGCAGTTGCCTCCGAGCTTACCTGCTCCTTACCCTAACCTAACTACCAGGGGAAGGCCCTCTGGCTCTCTCCCCACTCCGTGCCCTCTCTGGCACTGGGCTGCCCGATCCACACCCGGGATCCTCAGGCACCCACTCACAACTACCGGCTCCCAGAGCCCACCTGCGGCCTCACCTGGCCGACATCCTCACAGTGGTGGAGTGCCCAACCAACTACACACACTAACAGGCTACACGCCCAGCCATTTCCACAACACTAATGCACCCATTCACAACACCATTCTGCAACCGCACCACAAATGCCAATATCCAACCACAATTTACCTGTACCCTCTACCTAACACTTACACTACCCGCCCCGGGTACTCGTGAAAGGGGTCCACTCTTCCCCCATCCACACCTTCGCACCATGCACACCACTCCGTACCACTCACTCCAACTCTCTCCACACACCTGTACCTGCACACCTGTGCTCTCACACCTGGTGCCACCTGCACCCTTCTCTCCCCAAGCGCATTCGCGCTGATCCACAACACTCACTACTCATACACTGCTCCACACACCTGTCCAGTTGCACACCTGTGCAATCACACTTGTTCAATCCTCACACACACAGCATCATCTCAGCTAACTACTCCCTTCTGAAACTTGCGCTTCCCAGTCGTCCCTTTAACTATTGCGCTCCCTCGTCATTATAAGCCACACTAATCTACCTGCGTCCCCACTACAGGTATCAGTCACTAACTAACCTTAACGTTACCTAAGGTCATCTTCTCTAGATCCCTACACACAATATCCTAACCCACCCGGGCTAGTTTTCACTGCCATACACCCCATAAGCTATTGCTCCTTTGCCCCCCACATGGGAAAGATGGTGGATTTGCCATCCCACCACATCGGGGGTCTCTCACTACCAATTTTGCACATCAAATTTCAACAAATCAAAAATTTGGCCAATCACTGCCCATCATCTGCCAATCACTACTGCCAATCCCTTGCCAATCATCAAATTTTGTTTTTCTCTAATTTTGGGTCCAAAACACTAACCTCATCACCCAGTCGACTCACTAATACCTCTCGGTGCGCCAATCCCTGTCCAAAGCCCGGCTTCGTAAAGCCAAGCAATGGATGCTGGTTGTTTTGTGCCAGCGGCTGAATACGTCCGGCACTCGGTGCAGGGAAGGAGGTTTACCCGGCCCGAGATCCCACGCACCTTCTCGGCACGGAGCCATCCAATGTCCCGATCTCGACCTGCCGGAATGCCTCAACAAAAAGTGGTCGCCATGACGACTCTTTCTATCGGGCTGCCTGCTCCGCTTATTGGAGCACGGACGCGGCCGTTCAAAGCGAGGCCCAGCGTGGGTCGCGCACGGCGGTCCTTTCGAACCCGCCGTGGCTCGGATCCCCGCTGGTTCTCGCGGCACGCGAAACCCGGCACGCACCGAGGGCCCGCTTCGGCTAAAAGTCGACCTAACCTTTAACCTGTGTAACGTCGATGCTTCACCTGGACGCTTACACCCCGCAGCCCGTTCCTTGCTCACACATCCAGCCGTTTCCATGCTCCTCGTACCGTTCCTTACACACCCAGGTACACTCATTCCACTCACAGCCTTGGTCATACACCTGACCACCGAACATTTTGGCACACATTCGTTCGTAGCACACCTCACCAAAACACCTCTTCGCGCCCCCTTCTCGGTCACCTCCTCTGTGACAATCACAGGTGTGCCCTCATTCGCACACCCAACCACGTGCCTCACCACCAACTCCAGCGTGCATTCCCACTCACGCTCTACCATTCCAGGTGTGCATCCTTCCATCCCAGGTGTACATCCTCGCTCACCTGTCACAACTAACTCACGCTCCATGTCACTCTCACTACTTTCACCTCCATTCCTGACAGCGCACTCACCCTTACTCTTGACAGCGCACTCTTTCCTCATGCACCTGTCCGTCACACACCTTTCTCGCGCACACTCTCCCGTTACACCCTCTGTAACACTCACCACAGGTGGACACTCTTCCTTTCTTCTGACAGCGCACTCTTTCCCCATGCACCTGTCCGTCACACACCTTTCTCGCGCACACTCTCCAGTTACACCCTCTGTAACACTCACCACAGGTGTGCATTCTTCCTTGCCTTTGACAGCGCACTCTTTCCCCATGCACCTGTCCGTCACACACCTTCCTCGCGCACACTCTCCCGTTACACCCTCTGTAACACTCACCACAGGTGTGCATTCTTCCTTGCCTTTGACAGCGCACTCTTTCCCCATGCACCTGTCCGTTACACACCTTTCTCGCGCACACTCTCCCGTTACGCCCTCTGTAACACTCACCACAGGTGTGCATTCTTCCTTGCCTTTGACAGCGCACTCTTTCCCCATGCACCTGTCCGTCACACACCTTCCTCGCGCACACTCTCCCGTCACACCCTCTGTAACACTCACCACACCGCGCTTCCATGTGCCCCCTCGCACACGCGCTACGACCGACTCATTCTCGCCAGCACCCTCACGACTCCTTGGCACGCACTTTTTCCTCACACACCCCAGAGTCGGACTTTCTTGCACACCTCCATTTTCGCACACCAGACCTGTCGCACACTTCACCAACGGCCTCTCACGAACACCCGGGTCTATCTCGACCCCCAAGCCTCTTAAATCACCTGGCGCATCATACGCACGACCATATTGGTCACCACTTACACCGGGTCCTCTTCCTCTTCGCTTCTCCTCCATCACCTGCGAATCCCTCATCCGGTTAATGAGCACATCATCACGATCCAAACACAGACTTTGGACCAATTCTTTTATCTCCTCTTTTATCTCTTTCTTATCCCCTCTCCGTCGCTTCTTAATTTCGCTCATCCCTTCTTCCACTTCTTCTAATTTGTGCTTCACCTCTTTTATTCCCCGGTACGTCTCCTCAAGCTCATCCTCTAAGGCTACCTTGACCGTTTCCAGGTGCGTCCTCACCTGCCGGTCCTTCGTCTCCATTACCTCTACCACCTCGTCCAACCTCGTTGTCAGTCCCTCACGTACCGTCTGACACTGCCTCTTTGTCGCTATCAAGTCGTTTTTTATGTCGTTTTGTGTCGCTTTTAAACCTCCTAATACCGCAGTGTTCCTTTGAACCTGCTCCACTAACTCCGTCTGTCCCACCGTCAGCTGCTCCACCTCCTGCGTCAGGTCCTCTATGCCCCCTTGTAACTTTACAGTCCCCTTTCTCACCTCCTTCTCCATGTGCTCCTTACAGTGCCTCACCTCCTCGCGCACTCCTCCGACCTCCTCACTCACTCCTCTTCTGATCTCCGCTCCCATCACTTGCATCTCCTGCCCAGATGCCACCCTCATCTGCTCCATTTCCTCCCTGTGAGCATCCAGTTTGGTTTCTACCCCCATTCTGACCCCCTCTATCTGCTGCTCCATTTGTTTAACTTCCCTTTCCGCTTGGTCCCTCATGTCCCTCAATTTGCCTTCCATACTGTTTTCTAACCCCTCTAACCCATTTTTCACTCCCTCTATCTGATTCTCCTGGGCAGCCATTCTATTTTCTACCCCCATTAACCCATTTTTCACTTCTTTTATCCCGTTGTCTAACCCCTCAAAATTATTGTCTAACTTCCCAATTTTCTTGTCTAACTCCTCAAAATTATTGTCTAACTTCTCACCGGTACCCCTCGCTTCGTCCCTCATTACCCCCATTTGGTTTCCCATTACCCCCATTTGGTTTCCCAAGTCATTCCTCAGGTCTTCACTTGTCTGGACCATGAGCGCCTTTATTTGTTCCATAAATAGGCCCCAATCCATCGGCGGCGCTGCTACGGTCGCGGGCGCGGTGACCAGCGAGGCGCCATTTTGTGCGTTTGCTACCCTCGCTGCTTCGCTCTCCTCATGTCCCTCATGTCCCTCAATTTGGTCCTGGACCGACCCTGCTTCACTCTCCCCTACCGGACCCCAGCCGTCTTGATCCGCCATAGCGCGACTTGCAAAATTCGAGTTTCGTAAAACAAAACAAATTTCGGCCGCTCCAAATTTTGACCAAATTTTTTTTTTTCCTCTATTCGTTTTTTTTTTTCTTCAAAATTTGGTCGGGCCTCGAATCTCACTCCCGACACCAATTGTTACCGTACTAACACAATTGGTGTCCAAAATTTGGGCTAAATAAATTTAGTCCCAGGTTCGAATCCCACTCCTGACACCAATTGTTACAGACGTGGCTTGGATGTTATTTACCGAGCGGTTTTATGGTATGACCACGTCTGCACAAGTTACCCGATTGTGCCCGAACGTTGACTAATCGCGCTATGCTAGACCAATGAAGGAAAAAGAAGACACCTGGCTGGATCACAATAACACAATACGACACCAGGGGTTCAGTTCTCAAGACCTCCGGAGGAGGTTATATTAAGGCGGAAGGTTAGATTACAGGGACAAGAGGGAAACATAGGAAGACAAGCACTTAGACACACTCTTATATTAACCCCGGACAGACGACAGATAAACGGGACAAAATGCTGACTCACACGGGGATTGATGGCAAGGAAAGGCAGGCAGTCGATGGCTCAAGGTGCACTCTTGGCTCAAGGCAGAATCGACTCGGTCCGGTCCAGAGATGCGGGGAGGTATCGTCGCGCTGGGGGTGGCGGTGGCTTCTCTCTCCAGTCTCCAAGCTGAGGCGCATCTGACGTCACATCCGGCGCGGGGCCGCGTATATCCGGCGGGGAGTGACACGCCCTCGGCTCGTTAGCTCCGCCTCGTGGAATCGGCACGTTGCTTCTCATTGGGTGCGTGCGGGGGGTTTACCAGGCTCCGCCCTTGATGAGGAGCTGACAAGGAGCCCCTTCGTGGTAACCCCGTGGAGCGCATGGTCTGGAGCTAATCGAGCCGGTGTGAGGACGCATCCTCCCCCGCTCCGCCGCCATCTCCTCTGTTGTTGTTGTAATTGTTGGGGAGGAAGATGGAAGGAGGTATGGGAAAGGTCCTAAACTCACTACTGATGCCATATAATCACATTCTGGTGCAACGAAGAGTCATAATTAATGGAGACGAGGCCTTAACTGACATAGAATAAGAATAACTAGGAAGATGTCCGAAAGTTGTCTACGTGTGGTGCGGTGGACCTGGGCACGACATTTAATGGGGGAATAAGGGGAAGGTCGGCTCTACTGATTGTTATTTACATGCAATGGGACTAGGGAATGGGGGATTGGGGAAAGTTGGGGAGTATTGGAGAAAATAGGGGAATATTTACAAGCGGATATGGAGGCCAAATTCCATATTCGCAACAATATCATTTAGATCTGTGGTAACATCCTGTAAAAAAAATTCATGCAATAGACATCAGAATCGGAGTATTATATGGGCAATGTCCGACATCAATAGGCAAAGCAAAACAAGTGCAGCATATAGGGGCGTACATACATACCATAGCCTGGTGTTGGCTTAGCGGTTAGGGTGCCGGCTTGGGATCCTAGGATCCTGAAGTTCGAATCCCGGTCGATCGCTGAATTAACGCCAGGGGGGTTGACTCAGCCTGTCATCCTTCCGAGGTCGGCTAATTGAGTACCAGCTTGCGGGGATGAATGATCACGGTGTGCACCCCGGTTTAGAATAGGTACACAGTATCCCTGCGCATCGTAAGAGCGTGACCAAGGGTTGGCGTCAGGAAGGGCATCCGGCCATAAAAACATTGCCTCAAACAGGGAACCATGATTGTCATGGGGCCCGCAAGGCCAACCCCCGCTCTAGCGGGGAAAATGGCCTTAAAAAACGACCATTCATACCATTCAAACTACAGGACTATATGTCACAGTAAGTGTCGCTGGAGTGTCCTTGCGCCGCGGTTGCCCCGGGTCTTATAGACGCCCCTTTAGTGGGATAAGCAAGCACTCCTGGGTTCACCTTCAGTATAATTTCATTACATTCTCCCAGCCGTTAAAACTATACTGCCGCTAGGCAGGTCGCAAGCAAGCGTCAGCAATAATCAAATGGGGTACGTCAATCTACGTCAGTCGGTCCACCCGTAGCGGTCGGGGCGGCGAACTACCCTGCCAGTACGGCGTCCCCAAGCGCGGAGTCCCCCGCGTCGGAACCGGTAGGGCTTCACGTTCAGGCTCAAAAATGGCCGCATTGTTCGGATCAATGTAGGCTTTATTCTCAGAGCCTGGGAAATCAGTAACATCCTCTTTACCACTTTGGCGTTCGATATTTTCGTTTGCTGTAAACGTTTTGCCCTCTTTTGCAGAGACGGTGTCTCTGCCCAAGACAGCCTTCTTTATCGCACCATCGGGGCTATTTGTTAGTGGTGCTTTCCGTTTTTTGGTCAGTATGACAAGTTCTTCATTCATGGGTTCGCCAGCAGTACTAGCATCACCAAGTGCCATCTCACTGGGTTTGGGTAGCACCGGGGCGTCGGGAAGCACGGTCGGGGCGTCGGGAAGCACAGTCGTGGCGTCGGGAAGCACAGTCGGGGCTTCGGGAAGCACGGTTGGGGCTTCGGGTAGCACGGTCGAGGCGTGAGGAAGCACGGTCGAGGCGTGAGGAAGCACGGTCGAGGCGTGAGGAAGCACGGTCGAGGCGTGAGGAAGCACGGTCGAGGCGTGAGGAAGCACGGTCGAGGCGTGAGGAAGCACGGTCGGGGTGTTTTCTTTTTTACAGCCCACATTGGTGTGTCCCAATTTGCCGCACTTCGTACAAGATGCTTTGGGACAAAACCTTTTAACGTGTCCGAAGGCTCCACAAAGGAAGCACGTTAAGGTGCCTGACGAAGCGTACATTTGATATTGACGATCATTTACCGAAATTTTAAACGAGATGTTTAGTCCTGTATCGTCGCCGCGATCAGGAAGCACCATGAATGCTTGTCTCCGGAAACTCATAACATGTTTCATTCGTTCATCCCGACATCCCAGGGGAATCATCGAGATTCGGGAAACAACAGTTCCATACCGGGTCAGAACAGCCATTAACTTATCATCTGTGATAAACGGAGCGACATTTGAAATAATAACTTTAATCGCCGGTGTGTCCATCGGGGAAACCATGACGAACTGCCCACCTTTCAATGACAGACCGGTACTAACAACATCATGCACGAACTTCTCGTCCGACACGAAAACAACAAACTTTTGGTTCATCCGCGACGCGGCGCGGACATTTCCATCGCCGATAACATTCCCTACAGCTAGGATAATGTCCTCGGTAGGAACACCTTCGGGAGGGACACACACGAAAGCATGCTTCCTTGTTAGGGTTTCAAACCCTTCCTGCCGTGCACGAACATTCGCCATAACGGCGATGTCTCACCTTTCCACCTTCACCAGGCGGAAAGGACACAAAATAAATAAAGTCGAAATGAAATAATCTATCTATAATTCCAGTAATCTCTGTGTGTGTGTGTGTGTGTGTGTGTGTGTGTGTGTGTGTGTGTGTGTGTATGTGTGTATGTCTGTGTGTTTGTCTGTGACCGCTGTTTCTCGACAACCACGGGTCCGATATACTTGAAACTTGCCAGGTATATTGCTGGGGACCCGAGGATGTGCCTTTTCAAGGTTTGAAATTAATCGGACAAGTAGTTACCGAGCTATGGCGATTTAGCCGTTCGCCGTTCGCTTTGGCGTTGCGAATGGACCAAACCATTTCATGTAAATAGAGGGGGGGGGGGGGGGGTTCTGTGGTCGTTGCGAATGGACCAAACCATTTCATGTAAATAGAGGGGGGGGATTGTCACTGTACTCGCAAGCCGTTCGCTTTGCCTTTGGCTTTGCGAATGGACCAAACCATTCCATGTAAATAGAGGGGGGGGGATATAATTTTAGATATATATATAGTACGGGCATGCCCTAGTCTATCTATAATTCCAGTAATCTCTGTGTGTGTGTGTGTGTGTGTGTATGTCTGTGTGTCTGTGACCGCTGTTTCTCGACAACCACGTGTCCGATATACTTGAAACTTGCCAGGTATATTGCTGGGGACCCGAGGATGTGCCTTTTCAAGGTTTCATATTAATCGGAGAAGTAGTTACCGAGCTATGTCCAAAAAACGATTCAACCAATCAGAGAGCAGCGAGCTATCACGTGTGCCGAACGTGGCGAACAGACTCTGCCTCGGACGGCACATTTGAGAGCGTATTCATTTATTTCACGTTGGCAAACTATGTTGGCGTTAAACTATGTTTTAAAACTAATTAAAACTAATTTGCGATTCATCGTAACTGCGATATGCGACCTTCCGGACAGTCAAATGAGGACGTCACTTCCGGACTTACGGATAGTCATAGTGACGACGTACTGATGCTGAACGTGGCGAGCAGACGCTGCCTCGGACAGCACATTTGAGAGCGTATTCATTTATTTGACGTTGCAATCTGTGTTGATTGTTGTAAGGTACGATCGATTGTAGTACACGTTTATAATAACTCTGCCGATACAGGCCCGATTAACTGCAGCGCCATCCGAGCTGCGGCGTCGGGACGATACATTCATTGTACGGTCACATCACGCACTTACGGGCACGCCCATGCATGCATGGGCGAAGACATTTTTTTAATTTTTTTTGGCAAGGAACGGGCACCCACGTACGGGCACGTCCTAGTGAATAATAAAGTTCACACGACGCGAGTAAGGTAAACAGCACCGACGGAGCAGGTAAACTGAACCGAACAGGTCTGCTCTCACCTTTGGGCTCTTCTCTCACTCTCTCTGTCTCAAGGGAGGGAAAGGGGCACAGGTGGTAAAGAAGGACACGACAAAGGCGCGATGGGAAAGGAAGGAATGGGGGGGGGGGGGGGGGGACAACACAACACAAGCACGGAGCTACAGCACACGAACACCAGTGCACGCCATCTTGCCACGCCCAACACACGAACGGCCAGCAGGGGGCGCGAGAGAGAGAGAGAGTGTGAGAGAGAGAGAGAGTGAGAGAGAGAGTGAGAGAGAGAGAGAGAGTGTGAGAGAGAGAGAGAGAGAGAGAGAGTGTGAGAGAGAGAGAGACTTTGACTTTTAAGCTCTTTTTATTATAAAAGTATAAAACAAGAGTGCCACCAAAAGCAATTCAATCAGGACAATCAGTAAAATCATAGCAATCCCGGAAGGAAAAAACAATCGGTGCACTGCAAACCAAGCAACAGAAAAGGTGCAAATACCAGAAAAAAAAACAACGCACGATAAGAAACACCCGCACTGTATTATACAGAAATTAACAATTTGTTATCTTGGACCTCACAAATCCCTCCAACACACCAGGTCGCAACAAAATTTGCAAGGTCGTTTGCCGTTTGGACACAGCCAAATTCAAGCTTGAGCCTTGCTGACACCAATGAACTAAAAAACACCATAATACTGCATTCCTGCATGGGTCTGCCGCCCAGCTTCGCCTTCCGCGACAGGTATATGGCCAGTTTAGCAGTAGCGGTTAGGAACCCGAATACAATAGATGTGGTTCCCTTTTTGGGAGGAAAGCCAAAGATGTAAGCTTTCAAAGAAAAGGTAACCTGCAATCTATGGGAAATAAAATTTAACCAATGAAACAAAGGAGAAAGTCTTTCACAATTAATGAAAGCATGAAACAAATCTTCCCTCACCGGACAAAAGGGGCAACAGCCGGAAATGGGGGAAAAAAAACGAATGACAGCATTGGAAGGAACAATCCAGTGGGCCAAACGCCACTGAAGGTCACCTGTTCTTTTAGAAATAAGTCCAGCATACATTGTATCCCATAAAGGCTCAGAGGGGGGACCGGGAGGCAAGAGTCCTTTCCACCGGGTAACCCCAGCTAGAGGTGGGTCCCCAAGAAGAAGTTTCACACAAGACCTATAAATACTCTTGCTGCTCATAACATGGAAGGGGGGTGACCCTGCGCTCATGGGGGGCAGCTCGTTTGGGGTAAAAGCGACACCTAATTTTGGGACTGTGGGCTCAACCTCTACGTCCTGCGTCCAATGTAGGCCTAGCTGGTGGCCCCTTCGGATCACCGTTCTTAGTATGTTCCCGATTTGCCTCCTGGACCGAACACCTGTTAGGTCCGCCTGCTCGTTCGCAGGCTTCCATCCCTGTCCAGAGTCGTGTCGGAGATGACACACTTTCAGGATGTTGGCCGCTATAAAATGCTGGCAGAAGTCGCGACTCCTCGGGATATCGGGGAAAAGTGGGTTGAAAAATAAAGGCTCGTGTGCATACATGTTAGTGCCATATGAGTCTGTTTGGCGACTTATCGAAACGCCCTGCCAGGCATTCAAGAGGCTCTGATAAAAGACTGGGAGCAGAGATGTATCGACGTGTTGAAGGTTGGTCAGGAAAAGTTCCTGTCCGTATCCGAGCCTCCCAGCTCGTTGAAGAATGGAGCAGGCTAAGGGCTTTCCTGGTAGGTGTTCTGCATAAAGCAAGCGTTGGATGGAGCGGAGCCGGAAGGCCAACAGGCGGCATTTCACATCGACTAGGCCATGACCACCCTCGGCCAAGGGACAACATATGGCGCTGGGTCGAAGCCAGTGGTAGCCTCCCCAAAAAAAATCCACCAGTTTCCTCTGGATAGCTTGGAGCAAAACCTCCGGTGGTTGCAGGCAGATGAACCGGTGCCACAAAAGGGTAGTGACGAGGTTGTTGACAACTAGCGCGCGACCCTTATAGGAAAGGTGGGGTAGAGCTCTTTTCCATCGGCTCAAACGCCCATCTACCTGGTCAATGATCCTGTCCCAATTGTTCTGGGTATACTGAGGAGGACCGAGGAAGACGCCCAAATACTTGATGCCATCGTTTGCCCACACTAGCTCTGCAGGAAGGGGAGGTGGTGGTAATAACGGTGGCATAGGTAAGTCATTTTTTGGAAAGGGGATCCACAGAGCCTTGCTTTTCCCCCAATTACACCTTAATGATGAGGCAAGGTTGAAGTCCGACAAACACTTTGCCATGGCGTCACTGTCGCATTTTCTTTTTACTAGGACGTGCCCGTACGTGGGTGCCCGTTCCTTGCCAAAAAAAAAAAAAAAAATGTCTTCGCCCATGCATGCATGGGCGTGCCCATGGGCCCATGGGCGTGCCCGTAAGTGCGTGATGTGACCGTACAATGAATGTATCGTCCCGACGCCGCAGCTCGGATGGCGCTGCAGTTAATCGGGCCTGTATCGGCAGAGTTATTATAAACGTGTACTACAATCGATCGTACCTTACAACAATCAACACAGATTGCAACGTCAAATAAATGAATACGCTCTCAAATGTGCCGTCCGAGGCAGCGTCTGCTCGCCACGTTCAGCATCAGTACGTCGTCACTATGACTATCCGTAAGTCCGGAAGTGACGTCCTCATTTGACTGTCCGGAAGGTCACATATCGCAGTTACGATGAATCGCAAATTAGTTTTAATTAGTTTTAAAACATAGTTTAACGCCAACATAGTTTGCCAACGTGAAATAAATGAATACGCTCTCAAATGTGCCGTCCGAGGCAGAGTCTGTTCGCCACGTTCGGCACACGTGATAGCTCGCTGCTCTCTGATTGGTTGAATCGTTTTTTGGACATAGCTCGGTAACTACTTCTCCGATTAATATGAAACCTTGAAAAGGCACATCCTCGGGTCCCCAGCAATATACCTGGCAAGTTTCAAGTATATCGGACCCGTGGTTGTCGAGAAACAGCGGTCACAGACAAACAAACACACAGACACACAGAGATTACTGGAATTATAGATAGACTAGGGCATGCCCGTACTATATCTATATCTAAAATTATATCCCCCCCCTCTATTTACATGAAATGGTTTGGTCCAAAGCGAACGGCTTGCGAGTACGGTGACAATCCCCCCCCTCTATTTACATGAAATGGTTTGGTCCAAAGCGAACGGCTTGCGGAGTTTGGTAAAGAAATCGCCATAGCGTGCACAAACGCGCAGGAAAGCGAAAGAATCGCAAATTAGTTTTAATTAGTTTGAAAACATAGTTTAACGCCAACATAGCGGCAACATAGTTTGCCAACGTGAAATAAATGAATACGCTCTCAAATGTGCCGTCCGAGGCAGAGTCTGTTCGCCACGTTCGGCACACGTGATAGCTCGCTGCTCTCTGATTGGTTGAATCGTTTTTTGGACATAGCTCGGTAACTACTTGTCCGATTAATTTCAAACCTTGAAAAGGCACATCCTCGGGTCCCCAGCAATATACCTGGCAAGTTGCAAGTATATCGGACCCGTGGTTGTCGAGAAACAGCGGTCACAGACAAACAAACACACACACAGACATACACACATACACACACACACACACACACACACACACACACACACACACACACACACACACACACACACACACACAGAGATTAGTGGAATTATAGATAGACTAGGGCATGCCCGTACTATATCTATATCTAAAATTATATCCCCCCCCCTCTATTTACATGAAATGGTTTGGTCCAAAGCGAACGGCTTGCGAGTACGGTGACAATCCCCCCCCTCTATTTACATGAAATGGTTTGGTCCAAAGCGAACGGCTTGCGGAGTTTGGTAAAGAAATCGCCATAGCGTGCACAAACGCGCAGGAAAGCGAAAGAATCGCAAATTAGTTTTAATTAGTTTTAAAACATAGTTTAACGCCAACATAGCGGCAACATAGTTTGCCAACGTGAAATAAATGAATACGCTCTCAAATGTGCCGTCCGAGGCAGAGTCTGTTCGCCACGTTCGGCACACGTGATAACTCGCTGCTCTCTGATTGGTTGAATCGTTTTTTGGACATAGCTCGGTAACTACTTGTCCGATTAATTTCAAACCTTGAAAAGGCACATCCTCGGGTCCCCAGCAATATACCTGGCAAGTTGCAAGTATATCGGACCCGTGGTTGTCGAGAAACAGCGGTCACAGACAAACAAACAAACACACAGACATACACACATACACACACACACACACACACACACACACACACACACACACACACACACACACACACACACACAGATTACTGGAATTATAGATAGATGATGACACAAAGGTCGTCGGCATAAGCTGACAGGGTCAAAGGTGGGTGTCCTGGAGAAAGGACAAGTCCAGGGATATCCTTTCTGAGGGCGATTAAGAGGGGCTCCAAAGCGAGGGCAAATAATAGACCTGAAAGTGGACAACCTTGCCTTACCCCTCTCTGAACCTTTATGGGTGGGCAAAATTCGTTGTTAACTTTGATCAAGCTGGAGATGTTTGCATATAACAAAGCTATGTAGGCTCTGAAATTAGTGCCAAGCCCGCAAGCTTGTAACACATGACACAAAAAGTCATGATCAATGCTATCAAAGGCCTTTGCAAGGTCAAGAAACACCAATCCAAAATCCTCTTTAACACATTTACCAGTTAACAAATGTCTGACTAGGAATATGTTGTCATAGATGGATCTGCCAGGGATGCCGCAACTTTGATCAGGTGACACCAGGTCCCCAATAACTGTCTTCAACCGGTTCGCAAGGACCTTGGAAAACAGTTTGTAATCCGTGCACAACAAAGAGATCGGACGCCAGTTTGACAGGTGTCGGAGATCGCCGTCTTGGGTAGCAGGCAGAGTACTGCTCTTCTAAAACTGAGCGGTAATTCTCTGGATAAAAGAGATGCATCCAGAACATTGAGCAGCTCTGGGCCCAAAATGTCCCAGAATGCCGAAAGAAATTCGGCCGGTAGGCCATCGATGCCAGGGGCTTTTCCCGACTCCATCTCAGCGAGTGCACCGGATAGCTCTGGAAGGGTAATTGGAGCATCCAGTTCCAGACGTTGGGCCTCAGCCACGGAAGGAAGATGAGAGGTCAAAACATTCATCATTTCGTGAGAAACTGTTTTGGCCTTGAAAAGTTCAGAAAAGAAATCGATTACATTTAATCTTATATCACTCGGATTTGTTAGGATGTTCCCCCCTGGGTCCAAAACCGAAGATATGAGTCGTGCTGGTTTCTCTACAGTTTCTAGGTGAAAGAAAGCCTTAGTTGGGGTATCTGAAACCTTTATATTTTGTATTCTTAGCCGAACTAGTGTGCCCGCTGCTTTGCTGCTGTGAGAGAAAGAGAGAGAGAGAAATATTTTATTGTGGAATTAGTTATGACATGGGCCAAAGTCAGACATTCACGGCAAACTTGCGCAATGGGTATCGACGCATCTTCTGCAGCTGTTTGTGCGTACGGAGAGAGAGAGAGTGTGAGAGAGAGCAGGGAGATGTGTTGGAGGGGGAGGAGACGTGGGAAGGGGGGGGGGGAGGGTGGGAGAAGTATAAAACACAAGGACACCAAGGACTTCCAGGACAAAAGTTTGTATTTCAAAAAGTGGAATTGGGGTGAAATTATCGGGGATAGAAAAGATCAAGGTTTTGGATGGGGGAGGATAAGAGATGGTGGTGAACAGCTGTTTTGAAGACCTGGAGGGTGGAGTGGGATTGAAGAGAGTGAGGGAGTTTGTTCCAGAGGCGGGAGAAAGGAGGAATGAAGGAGTGAAGGTGAGCAGAGAGTCTTGATTTTGGCAAATTGACCGACTAAGTGCCGGGAGTGTGTGTGTGGTGTGGTGTGTGTGTGTGTGTGGTGTATGTGTGTGTCTGCGTGTGTGTGTGTGTGTGTGTGTGTGTGTGTGTGTGTGTGTGTGTGTGTGTGTGTGTAAAAGAGAGAGATAGAATTGTGAGGAACAGAAATGAAAAAACGAGATGTGTGTGTGTGTGTGTGGTGTATGTGTGTGTGTGTGGTGTGTGTGTGGTTTATGTGTGTGTGTCTGCGTGTGTGTGGTGTGTGTGTGTGGTGTGTGTGTGTGTGTGGTGTATGTGTGTGTGTGTGTGGTGTGTGTGTGTGTGTGTGTGGTGTGTGTGTGGTTTATGTGTGTGTGTCTGCGTGTGTGTGGTGTGTGTGTGTGGTGTGTGTGTGTGTGTGGTGTATGTGTGTGTCTGCGTGTGTGTGTGTGTGTGTGGTGTGTGTGTCTGTGTGTGTCTGCGTGTGTGTGTGTGTCTGTGTGTGTCTGTGTGTGTCTGCGTGTGTGTGTGTGTGTGTGTGTGTGGTGTATGTGTGTGTCTGCGTGTGTGTCTCCGTGTGTGTGGTGTGTGTGTGTGGTGTGGTGTGTGTGTGTGTGTGGTGTATGTGTGTGTGTGTAAAAGAGAGAGATGGAATTGTGAGGAACAGAAATGAAAAAACGAGATGTGTGTGTGTGTGTGTGTTAAATGGAGAGAAAGGGGGAAGGAAACAGGGAATATTTACAAGAAAGAAGAGTGAATGAGGATCATTTGGAATATAAACAAGAATGTTGTGGATGTGCGTGTGTGTGTGTGTGTGTCTATGTGTGTGTGTGTGTCTATGTGTCTGTGTATCTCATGACGACAAAATAGAGAAAAGTAGTATGGGGATACTACACAAGTATACTGTAACGATTTTGAGAAGTGTAACGGGTTTTGAGGAGTGTAACAATTTTGGAGGAAGGGTAACGGATGTGAAGAGTATGGTTTTGGTATGGTAACATCCTGGTAATGTAAATAATGGTCGCAGCCGTCCTCCTAATTAATTTCATAGAACATACACGCAGGTCACGATATATCTTTTAAATAGTGTATTTCCTTATTCCATGTAGGCTAAGTATGTGTTTTCCACTAGATTGACTTTGCATTGTATCAAACAAAATAAGCGTAGGCCCTTTCAATTTCCCCAAAACCTCCCTTCCATTTGCCTTCCGCATTTTGGTCGGTTTTTCTCTTCAACCACCATTGGCCACGAGGTAAGGTTGGAGAAGAAAGGCGTGTCTCCACCTCGTCAGAAGAGGGCAGGAGTGAACCGGCCCTAACAGCCAATCAACACCGCGGTGAGTGACCCGGTAGGCGTGCCCTCGGAGCCGGCGGCTTAATTCCGCCGGAGGTGATAAAAGCGAATGTAAGGAACTGCTTTAAGGAGAGGCCTTGAGAGATACGCTGGGGGATGACCTGGAAGAGGAGCGCAATCCACCGCAAGCCCTACCTACCTACCTGCCTGCAATATCCCCTGTCGTTGGAGAGACGCGCTGAACGGAGGGAGACGGCTCCACCCCAGGAAGAGGAGCAGGTGTGCCGAGCCAGCGCGTGACGGCCGCGGATACGCGACGGAGGTTTTCCCGCCAAAACCGCGAGGGGTTGAAAGCTGCTGCCTCCGACCTTGCCTTCCTCTCAAGCAATCAACCTCGAGCCATTACCTGCCTGCAATATCCACCGTGTGAGTGTGAACGTCCTGTCCTACTCGTTTGTCTTGGGGATTAAGTAAATGAAATAGAATAAGTTAACAATGCACTGTGTGACTGCTCTTTTCCATCTATTGCTGTAAATAATATTGGTCGCTCTAAAATATTGCTTGTGTGTGTATAATAAATCTGTTCTTCCTCCAAACTCTGTCTTTCTTCTCTCTTCTTCTCTTTCGGTCGCTTTAGAGGTTTCCCAATTGAATATCTGTAGCGCGATTAGTCAACGTTCGGGTGGAATCGGGTTCTAATCGGGGAGTAACTGTTCGGACGCGGTTAAATACACCACCGCTCGGTAAAATAACATCCAAAAACCGTGTCCGTAACAATACATACCCAATATATGGGGGATAATTATTTCTGTTTCTTTAATATTTGTTTCATTTCATGCCTCATTTTTGTATTCTAAGTTACACAAATGGGGATGTGGGGTGGGATCGCCAGTCCCAAAAGTACACCAGTTCGTCCCGAGCCTGGCCGGGCTGGCAGTGTTGGATCTGTGTAACAGCTGGAGGAAGTGGTGGATGTGTATAACGAATGCCCCGCCAGGGCAGATCTACACTTTTAGTGATCCAATTGATGCATACAAGGAGTGTGTGAAATATTGTTTGCTATCTGTGTAACCGCTGCTAGGGAAAAGGAAGTGCTCCACAGCGTAGTTTAACCCCCCCTGTTTTTGGCCGTTTTTGGCCGTTTTTGGCCGTTTTTGACCGTTTTTGGCCGTTGCTAATTAATGTGCAAATTTTGAACGTGGGAACACGTCATTTATGGTTCATATACACTTATTCAGCATATCTAGCACATTCGCAGGTACTTCTCGGACGTAGACCGCGGCATTCGAAAACTAAGCAGAATTAGTGGACTCGGCCCATGGTCTAGTCGTCGTGCAATTAACTATAGGGGGTTTGCCTTTATGGCAAAACCGCAACAATATGATATTTTTCAATAGTCGATCTATCCCTAATAAATGTACAAGGTTGCCTTCAAGGGGAAACACCTTTAGTTGTTATTTATGACACCCCCGACTTCCTGCAGCATGTTGGCTTTTATTAAACTGACTGCAAATTACTTTTAAACTCGGTTTTATCTGCAACGTCGCTGACCAGAAGTATTGACAAACAGATAAAATTAAATTTACCCACATGTTCCTCCATCCTCCTCCTTCTCCACCCTCCTCATTCTCCTTCTCCACCCTCCTCATTCTCCACCCTCCTCCTTCTCCACCCTCCTCCTTCTCCGCCCTCCTCCTTCTCCACCCTCCTCATTCTCCACCCTCCTCATTCTCCACCCTCCTCCTTCTCCGCCCTCCTCCTTCTCCACCCTCCTCCTTCTGCGCCCTCCTCCTTCTGCGCCCTCCTCCTTCTCCTTCTCCACCCTCCTCCTTCTCCACCCTCCTCATTCTCCACCCTCCTCATTCTCCACCCTCCTCCTTCTCCACCCTCCTCCTTCTCCACCCCCCTCCTTCTCCACCCCCCTCCTTCTCCACCCTCCTTGTTCTCCACCCTCCTCCTTCTCCACCCTCCTCCTTCTCCACCCTCCTCCGCCCTCCTTGTTCTCCACCCTCCTCCTTCTCCACCAGCCTCCTTTTCCTTCTCCGCCCTCCTTGTTCTCCACCCTCCTCCTTCTCCACCCTCCTCATTCTCCACCCTCCTCCTTCTTCACCCTCCTCCTTCTCCACCCTCCTCCTTCTCCACCCTCCTTGTTCTCCACCCTCCTCCTTCTCCACCAGCCTCCTTTTCCTTCTCCGCCCTCCTTGTTCTCCACCCTCCTCCTTCGCCTCCATCCTCCACCCACGGTTTCCCGCTCTCGTTCTGAGCGCAAAGAGCACTGGAGCAAGTTGAGACAAGAGCGAGTCGTTGCGTTGTTGAGCTGAAATCCTGAACAAGGTGTGTCCTTTTGAAAACAACTTGTGCGGCAAACACAGTTGCTATCGACAGTGTTTGTAAGTGTATGTTTGGGTTTGTTTGTGTGTCACTTTTATCATGTTATATGTTCGTTACATGTGTTACTCTTCCAGTTTACATCCATCATGTGGTGCTGTGTGAATGTGTGAATGTGTGTGTCACTTTTATCATGTTATATGTTCGTTACATGTGTTACTCTTCCAGTTTACATCCATCATGTGGTGCTGTGTGAATGTGTGTTTGTGTGTCGTGAACAGAACACAGAGTCGTGAACAGCATTCCCAACTTTCCCAGCACGTACGGTGTTCTACCCACGAGTGTTCAAGACTATCAGTACGTATCACATCTGATCGAAAATGAGTGCTGCATTTACCTGTACATACCACGTTTTATCGAGGATTCACACAGTTCCCAGCACATTCCCTCCCCATTCAGTATCAGAATCATTAACTCATTAAACTGGTAATCAAGTCCAAATTCCATCGTTATTTGTTCCTTGTGTGTTCCTGCGTACACTGCTGTTTCCCAATGTGCTTGTCTGGCATGCAATCTATGTACAAGTTCCTCCATCAACCATAAATAAATATAAACATGAAAGAGAAATTAGAGATTGTAGACCCTCACCAGGATGTGTTTTCAGTGGTTTTTAAGGCTTTTGTGTTAAAAACAAACATGGCGGCTGAACCACGTGACCGATGACGTCATTATTTTTTTTTTCTCCACCAATTTATGCCTGCATGACGTTCAAGAAATTTCATCTTGACAGGATGAAGTTTTGTACTTGTAGAATTATGACGTCATAATGGAGGCACCTATGACATCATTGTTGTAACATTAGAGTCTCACAACCACTTTCTCGATCCGAGTTTAATCTGAATCAATCTCAAACAGCATCTAAGGAAGAATACATACAGCCATCATCATGTGCACTAATAGGCATCAGGGATATATCTAATATTGGGTACAATTAAGTACACATGCAAATATGATTTCCTCACCATCCTAAGTAAGCACGTAATCGTCACAGGTCTGCCCCTCGCTTTCAGCGGATGGATATTTATAATAGCACTTCAGTGGGCAAGGGATGTTACTACACCTGGGTTATAACTTAGAGTTCCTACGCTTCACTACAATCCTCCCAGAGAGCAAAAACTTTGCAAGCAAGCCATTTTAGCAGAATACACATAGTACTAATCAGCAATCAATGATAGCAGTATACCAAAAAAAAAAAGAACACCTATCAAGGAGTTACTACCAACCAAAGTGCTCTGGACGACGGCTCTCTCTCTCTCCCCATGTGGGTTCTATATACATCCGAGCTGTCAGCTGATATACCAAGGTCTTCCTCAGCCGGCGCTGTCAGTTTAGGCGACCGGGTCGGTACCACGGCTCCGTCCGGGGCAGGTGACCTGGAAGGAGACGGAGACTCGACCGACGGAACCTCCGTACTGGACTCAGACTCGTCAGATTCCCCACAAGGAGCGAGATGACGCACCGACGCAGTAGTTTCACGACCGTCCGGCATTCTAACCCGAGCGTAATCAGGATTAGCCTGAATTATTTGTGCCTTGTCGACCAGCGGATCGTATTTGCTCGGATGCACGGCTCGTTTGAGATAGGCCGGCCCGGGTTCGTAGAGCTAAGCGGGCAATGACTGCCGGCTACCTGTACGACGCTGGTAGCAAAACATACGGTCGTGAGGAGTCTCATTTGAAGTGGTGCACAATAGGGACCGAATAGCATGTAGAGCCTCCGGTAACACCCAAGTCCACTCATCCGGTCCCAACCCCCGGGCCTTGAGCCCTAGGGTAACGGCCCTCCATATGATCCCGATAAAACGCTCAATTTTCCCATTTCCTTGCGGCCGATAAGGGGTAGTGCAGCTGGACACAATATTCTGATGCAACAGAAATGCCCGGACTTCCTGAGACATGAAGACAGTGCCCCTATCAGTATGAATGAAAGCAGGATAACCAAACATCACGAACAAGAGCCTCAAGCAGCGAAGAACCGACCCGAAGGTCATGTCGTGACACGGAAACGTGAATGGAAATCGGGAGTACTCATCGATGATTGCAAGAAGATAACGATATGAGCCGGATGCTGGCAAAGGCCCTTTGAAGTCCATAGATAATCTCTCCCACAGCTGGCTAGCTTGAATCAAAGTCCCCATTTGTGGTTTGTAAAAGCACGGTTTCAGCTTGTCCTGAATCGAACCCCATAAAGAGTTTATCTGTCTCACGGAGGGGTACCTGATGATACGCGCTACGCAAATCGAGTGTACTATAGACAGCATATTGAGCAACCTGTCGAACAAGCGAGTCTAGGCCGGGAAGCAGGTACGCGTCCAGCTGCGTGAATCTATTAATAGTCTGTGAATAATCGATTACCATACGCTTACGATGATTCTCAGTTTGAACCACCAATACTCGAACCCGCCAGGGTGATCGGCTCGGTTCGATAATCCCCTCCTTCAAAAGCCGACTAGTTTCCTCGGCGATGAATTGCTCGTCGGCCCGTGAGTGTCGTCTCGACTTGATCGCGACCGGCATGCAGTCAGAGGTTAGACTCGGGAATAATGACAGCGGCTCTATAGACATTCCGGTCAAAGCACACACATAGAGAGTAGTTTCCCTGTCAAACTTCATCTCCAGACGCCCATGCCGATGGAGGAAATCATGTCCCAACAGTACATTGGCACATAGAGTAGACAAAATCATCAAACGGACATCCGGATACATCGTGCCATTAACCACTAACTTGACACGGCATTCCCCTTTGGTGCACATCCAGAGCGACTGCGAAGCCATGAAAATTCTTCGCGAGGTCCTCAAAACCGGCCATCCGTGCCGTCGTACAAGGGCCATGTAGATGTAGCTCTCCGTCGACCCTGTGTCCACAAGAGCGTTAGCAGACTGACCTTCGACCAGCACCGGTAGCATGGCGCTCGCCAAACCACGCGGTCCGGACAGTTCCGGGAATTCTATAGGCCCCGTCGGGCCTCGCGCGTCGCGGTGATCCCAGCCAGAGTCAAATGCCGCCCTCTCGAGGCACGGCAAACCTTCACAAAATGACCTTTCTTGGCACACGTGTGGCACGTCGCGTCCGTGCCGGACATGTGGCTCGAGGGTGCCTCCGATTGCCACAAAAATAGCACTTAGTATTGCCTCTGAAAGAGGCGGCCGCCGCCAGGCTCGTACCTTCGGCTCCGAGGTTTGCTGGCTGGCTCGGCTCCATAGGTGTATCAGCAACCTCTCGCTCCATGGTAGAAGAAAACTCCAGACGTTTCTCCCCAATGAGTCCAGCAGTTACGTAAGGTCAACCATACGATTCTGATTGAGCCTGTGCCAACTGTAGTACTCGCGCCTGATCATACGAACCTTGTAGGGTCAGGGTGGGATTCTCAAGCAAACGTTGACGGATAGAGGGTGAATGAAGCCCGGACACAAAGGAGTCTCGCATAAAATCGTCACACATTTGTTCACATGTTTGAACCTCATGTGCACATTCCTTTCCCATCGGACATAGTTCTTGAAGGAATTGCTAAAGCGATTCTGAGGGGTCTTGCCTCCGAGTAGCGAGCTTGTCTCTGGTATAGACCACGCTTCGAGGCTTGATGTAGATACTCCGAAGTGCCGCCACCGATGTCGCATATGTGGGACAATGTGAGATGTAGTCGTAGATGGTGTTAGTCACGTGACAATTGAGAACAGAGTTTCTGCGCATCTGTGATGTCAGCATATGTCTCCATGTAACTTTCGAGCAAACATAACCAATGTGTAAGCTGGCTCGCCGCATCATCAGCTTGAGGATCCCCACTGAAAGTAGAAAGTAGGTAGTTGCAGAAGCTTGGTCATCTCGAACGGTGACTGGAGATGATTCAGATTAAGTGTTGTAAAATCAGTCTCACAACCGCTTTCTTGATCCGAGTTTATTCTGAATCAATCTCAAACAGCATCTAAGGAAGAATACATAACAGCCATCATTCATGTGCACTAATAGGCATCAGGAGTATATCTAATATTGGGTACAATTAAGCAAGCCCCATACAAATATGATTTCCTCACCATCCTAAGTAAGCACGTAATGGTCACAGGTCTGCCCCTCGCTTTCAGCGGATGGATATTTATGAGAGCACTTCAGTGGGCAAGAGATGTTACTACATCTGGGTTATAACTTAGAGTTCCTACGTTTCACTACAATCATCATTAACATATTTTATTCCCCATGGAGAGTTCTTTACAATGAGCCACGTCTCGTTTTTTTTTCTTTTCTATTCAGCGCAGATATACCGGACCAGCCACCAGTTTATGCCGTCATGTCACTCAAGAAATTGCATCTTGATTGGATGAAGTTTTGTACTTGTTGAATTATCAAATTATGACGTCATAACGGAGGCCTTGGGCAGACAGAGTTAAAAATTGGGCACAGTCTATTCCAGGGCAAGAAAAATACGTGTGCAAAGTTTGGCGATTCTATGTGCAACGGTGTAGACGTAGTGCTGCAAACAGACAGACAAACAGACAGATGAAAAATCGGTCAGAGACCGAGGACTTGCCGGAATTTACTTTTTTATCGGCCATTTAGGACAAATATGGCGGCCGAACCACGTAACCGTTGACATCATTAACATATTTTATTCCCCATGGAAAGTTCTTTACAATGAGCCATGTCTCAATTTTTTCTATTCAGCACTTTTGGAGATGTGGGGGTGCTAAGTTTTTCGGTTTTTCCAAGATGGCGGCCGAACCACGTGAGCTATGACGTCATCATTAATATATTTTATTCCCCATGGAGAGTTCTTTACAATGAGCCATGTCTCAATTTTTTCTATTCAGCACTTTTGGAGATATGGAGGTGCTAAGTTTTTCGGTTTTTCCAAGATGGCGGCCGAACCACGTGACCTATGACGTCATCATTAACATATTTTATTCACCATGGAGAGATCTTCACAACGAGCCATGTCTCAATTTTTTTCTATTCAGCACTTTTGGAGATATGGAGGTGCTAAGTTTTTCGGTTTTTCCAAGATGGCGGCCGAACCACGTGACCTATGACGTTATCATTAACCGATTTTATTCCCCATGGAGAGTTCTTTACAATGAGCTATGTCTCAATTTTTTCGATTCAGCACTTTCGGAGATATGGAGGTGCAAAGTTTTTTGGTTTTTCCAAGATGGCGGCCAAACCACGTGTCACAATTTTAAACAAATCTTCACGAAACTTCACCAAATGGTGGAGTTCGTGGTCTGACAAAATCCTAAATATTTTTGAGGTCGAAAGGTCAAAAGGTCAACATAGGCAAATGTCATTACCTCCGCGTCTGATCTGATTGACTTGAATTTTAAATAGGATTTACATATCGGCAAACTGAATTCAACCACCAACTATTTTTGAGATCAGGATAGGCCAAAAGGTCAACATAGGCCAACAGTCAACAACAATTTCAAATTTCTAAAATCCTCAATTTTCATCCGATTGACTTGAAAATTGAATGGGATTTACATATCAGCGAACTGAGTTTAACCAAAAACTATTTATGAGATCGAAATAGGCCAAAAGGTCAACACATGCCTAAGGTCAACCATTTTTCCCAAATTACTAAAATCCTCAATTTCTATCCAATTGACTTGAAATCAGAATAGGATTTTCATATCAGCCAACTGAATTCAACCACAAAGTATTTATGAGATCAACATCGGTCAGTCATAGGGTCAACATAGGCCAAAGGTCTAAACCTTTTTTTTCAAATTTCTAACCTTTTGACCTTTTGCCCTTTTGCCCTGTTCAAGTGTCTCGTGGTCGTCGCTCTAGGCTTCCTCTCCCCATTGGTATTTTTGTGAATATAAGATTGTTCTTCACAGTTCTGTTTAAATATGTTTCAACTATCCCCTTCAGTGTTTTATTCAGTGGTTTATTACAACATGCTGTTTTTCTTCTTATTTAAAAGGCTCCTTTCAATTTCCTCTTCAACTCATTCCATTTCAAAAAAATATTCAATCTCTTACGATTCCAAATCTCTCCATGCTCTAAATTCTCATTCATTCCATCCCTCCTCCATCGTTCTTAAACGAATCGCTAACTTGAAAATCACAACAAACCCAATTTGTTATATATGTTCATCTTTCATTAATCATCCACTTTCTAAACTCCCCCCTTGCCCCTCCCCTTCAAATCTCCCCCCCAACCATCCCTCCCAAATTCTCCCTCCTCCCACCTCCTTCTCAAAGCTGCCTCCTCCCCACTTCCTCTCCCTCCTATGTCATATGTCTCTCCTCCTCCCCACTTGCCTTTGCCTCTTGGAAGGCAAGTCCAACTGAAGGCAATCTCAGTTCCTTCCACCAAGCTCGAAACAAGTGTGTTTCTACCCTCAGGAGTGCCAGGAAGCACTATCTCTCCACACTCAAGATTGAACTCTCAAACCTGTCTCCTTCCTCCAAATCCTGGTGGCGTCTGGTCAAATCCGTTTCTGGTGTTTGTTCCCCCTCCATCCCCTCCCTTACCTCAAATGGCTACACAGTTGACACCGCATGTGACAAAGCCGAATGCCTCAACTCTGTGTTTGCCTCAAAATCTTGTGTCCCAAACCCATCTCTCTCTGTTCCCACCTTTCCCAGTCGAACCCAACTGCTCCTGGACTCTGTGTCCTTCTCTCCTGACAAGGTGGAGAAGTTTTTATCAAACCTCGACTCTGATTCTGTAACTGGACCAGATGGCATCAGCCCTCGGGTCCTAAACTCCTGCTCTGACGCTCGATCTCACCCTCTCTGTTCTTTTCACCCTCTCTTTTGCTCAAGGTCATCTGCCAGCATCTTGGAAATCAGCAAACAATACCGCCTTACACAAAAAGGTGCAAAAACAGATCCTTGCAACTACAGACCAATCAGCCTGCTCCCAATTATCAGCAAAGTCATGGAATCCATTATTGCTTCAGATATCAAATCCTTCCTCTTCTCCAATGGCTTGATCTCTGATCATCAATTTGGATTCAGACCAGGTCATTCTACTCTGGACATGTTGCTTCTGCTGTCTCAACAATGGATGGAGGTCCTCAATGCCAAACAGGAAATCAGAGCTGTCTCACTTGACATATCACGTGCCTTCGATACGGTCTGGCACCCAGCTCTGCTCACCAAACTCACCTCCTATGGTATTCAGGGTAATCTCCACTCATGGCTTGCGGATTTCCTCTCTGGCCGTAGGCAACGTGTGGCCCTGAATGGATTTCGCTCATCTTCCCTTCCTGTTCTGGCTGGAGTTCCCCAAGGTAGTGTTCTGGGCCCTGTGCTATTTCTGGTCTTCATCAATGACCTCTCCGACTCTCTGGAAAATCCTCTCTATCTCTTTGCTGATGACTCCACTATCTGCCGCTCCATTCCTCATCCCTCAGATCGGCAGTCTGCAGCCTCCTCACTCTCTGCAGACCTGGACAAAATCACAGACTGGTCAAACAAGTGGAACATGTCTTTCAATCCTGACAAATCTCACACTCTTACAATGTCTCTCCAAAAGGACCGACTGGACAACCCTCCCATCTACTTTCTCAACAATCCTCTCCAAGAAGTTCTGTCGCTCAAGCTTTTGGGTCTCACTATCTGCCATGATCTTTCTTGGGAAAACCACATTTCCAAGCTGGCCTCCAAAGCCAGTCGCCGACTGGGCATCCTCCGTCGTGCGAAGTCCTTCCTTGGCACACCTGAGCTCCTCACCACATACAAGGCTTTCATCCGCAGCACAGTGAGTGCAGGTCGTGGTGAGGGTACAGCAAGTGCGGGCAGTGGTGAGGGTTCAGCAAGTGAGGGCAGTGGTGAGGTTACAGCAAGTGCAGGCAGTGGTGATGGTACAGCAAGTGCAGGCAGTGGTGAGGGTACAGCAAGTGCAGGCAGTGGTGAGGGTACAGCAAGTGCAGGCAGTGGTGAGGGTACAGTGAGTTCAGGCAGTGGTGAGGGTGCAGCGAATGTAGAGTGGTGAGGATGCAGCAAGTGTAAGGAGTGGTAAGAGTGCAGGCAGTGGTGAGGGTACAGCGAGTGCAGATAGTGGTGTGAGCACAGTGAGTGCAGGTCGTGGTGAGGATACAGCAAGTGCGGGCAGTGGTGAGGGTTCAGCAAGTGAGGGCAGTGGTGAGGGTACAGCGAGTGCAGGCAGTGGTGAGGGTACAGCGAGTGCAGGCAGTGGTGAGGGTACAGCGAGTGCAGGCAGTGGTGATGGTACAGCGAGTGCAGGCAGTGGTGAGGGTACAGTGAGTGCAGGCAGTGGTGAGGGTACAGTGAGTGCAGGCAGTGGTGAGAGTACAGTGAGTGCAGGCAGTGGTGAGGGTACAGCGAGTGCAGGCAGTGGTGAGGGGCTTGGGCCCTGGATCAAAGTGGAGAGGCTTGGGCCCTGGATCAAAGTGGAGGTGCTTGGGCCCTGGATCAAAGTGGAGAGGCTTGGGCCCTGGATCAAAGTGGAGGGGCTTGGGGCCTGGCCTGAACTACCCGCAGTTATAAAACGCGCCTCTACTTAAACTTGTTTTACTAAATCATGTATTAGAGATTGCTGTTAATCTTGTCTAATGAATGTGATTACGAGAGAAGGATAACACTAAACGTGTGTGTGTGTGTGTGTGTGTGTGTGTGTGCGTGTGTGTGCGTGTGTGTGTGTGTGTGTGTGTGTGTGTGTGTGTGTGTGTGTGTGTGTGTGTGTTTCACCTGCAGTGAACGACGCTGTAAAGTCGAGACAGAGGAACATCAAGGAGGACACCAGAGGAGTTCTCGATGAACTGAAGCAAGCGAGCAGCGCACAAATGGAGATCATCGAGAAATATTTGAAACCATCCAGAAATCCCCAGAAATATCCGTTTGAGAAGATGAAAGGGGATTTGAAAGACTTTACAGGTGTAAACAAAAGTTTGGGCAACCTGGCGATAAAGCACAATTCGTTAACAGAAGACCTGGCTGAAATGCAGGACGAGGTCCAGCAGGGCCTCACTAGTTGGTGGTCGGCCTTGTTTGGGAAATCTGAAAACCAGCAAAATGCTTTGGCTGAGATCGAAGGGATGAAGAAGAACATCTCCGAATGTGGAGGTATTCTAGTGAAGGTGCAGGCTCACCTCCGAGAATGTCAGGATAGAACACAACGCTTAACAAACAACACTGCGCTCAAAACCAACTTGGAAAACATGATTGGCCACCACCAGAATATCACCACACTCGTGGTGAAGTACTGTGACCACTAAGGGTTGCGAGGGGGTAACGTGTACATTAAAAACTCGCGCGCGCGCACACACACACACACACACACACACACACACACACACGATATGTGAAAAACGCACCGCTAAACACAGTGAAAGTCAAGACCAAAATTATTCAGTTTTCTAACGAGAAATTGGTCAAGATAATTAAATTGATGACGTCATAGGTCACAGGGTCTGGCAGCCATATCTTTTTAGCCGCGTCGCAGACGCTGCTCATAGAGTGCACTCTGCTGTTGTTGTTGTTCTTGTGCTTGTTCTTACAGAGAAGACAAAACCTCAAAGCTCCACCCATTCTGGGAACCATAGCTCCACCCATTGTGGGAGAGGCTTCATATAAACAAATATCCACCATTTTATTAACTCGCATAGCTTTGAGGCCTGTTTTGTAGGCCCGTGGTGTCTTCCTCTCTCACACAGTTTTATTTCAAATCAAATTCGATATATCATTTCATTTTTCACAGTCGCTGACATAGTTTTAGACTCGGTTGAAAAGAAACGGGAAGAAAATGCGATGAAAGTTGCCCTTTATAGAACGAAATGAATTCTCAAAGGCCTGTAACTTCAAGTCCATTGAGATTTTTTTTTTTATCGCGGCATGGTCAGTCATACACCGCCCGAAATAACAGATGGGAAAATGCCGAGATATATATATATTTTGTTTAAATCGCGGCATGCTCAGTCATACACCGCCCGAAATAACAGACGGGAAAATGCCGATATATTAAAAATTCGTCCATTTGATGACAATCGTCACGATGAAATATTTAATTTATACGTCGTCACAATAATGTGGAGAGGAGCATAGCTTCGTTCACGTGTCGCCACACACGGGAAATTGCCGAGATTTTTTTTTTTAAATCGCGGCATGGTCAGTCATACACCGCCTGAAATAACAGACGGGAAAATGCCGAGATATATTAAAAATTCGTCGCCACACACGGGAAATTGCCGAGATATATTTTCACTTTGCACAAAAATAACATCAAGTAATCGAATCAATAGGAATGTCCTGTGCCTATAACATCGACGTTATCGGCACAGCTGCATCTAGGCATTGTGTAACATCGACGCGGCTTTTGTTTTAATTTAAACTTTTTGTACTTGTTGTGTTACGTCACAGGGTCTGGCAGCCATATCTTTTTATGTTACGTCACAGGGTCTGGCAGCCATATATTTTTGTTACGTCACAGGGTCTGGCAGCCATATCTTTTTGTGTTACGTCACAGGGTCTGGCAGCCATATCTTTTTATGTTACGTCACAGGGTCTGGCAGCCATATCTTTTTGTGTTACGTCACAGGGTCTGGCAGCCATATCTTTTTGTGTTACGTCACAGGGTCTGGCAGCCATATCTTTTTGTGTTACGTCACAGGGTCTGGCAGCCATATCTTTTTGTGTTACGTCACAGGGTCTGGCAGCCATATCTTTTTGTGTTACGTCACAGGGTCTGGCAGCCATATCTTTTTGTATTAACCTTGTCCGAAGCTTTTGTTCATGTGTTGCCTTGCCAATAAACATTACTCCATGTGCAGCTGCACACGTACCTGTGCTTCTTGTTGATACATTTCTGCTCTTTGTAAATGACGTTTCAATGTGAATGAGGCCTTTCCACCACGTGCTGCATGTTTTGTTTCATGTCGACCTCAGGACACCACAGCGAGTGCACCTGTAACCTGGATGACGTCACGACAGAAAATAAATAAAGACACTAATGTTGTTTTAAGGGTGAAACGAACATAGTGTCTTCCACAAGTAATGGAACAGTAAAGTCTAATTTGTTATGATTGTTTTATACTCAAGAAATTTGGATTTGACATCAAAAGATGAATTTGAGACAAGAGTGCAGAAGGTCAGATTTTATTTATTTGTATTTATAATGTTTTAACTATTTTAGAACAATATAGTGTGCCATGGCGAAGTGGTGGTGCAGCGAAGCGCCACGACATGGGAAGAATGCTGTATCCTAGCACAACTTTTGCGTAGCAGCACAACCAATAAATACACCAGCTGCATGGGGGGGGGGGGGGGGGGGGGGAGCAGACCCAAATGCCAACACGAGTCCATGTGAGCATGCACACAAAATCACTTCCCTAGGGGGGGGGGAGACTCAAATACCAACACTAGTCCATGTGAGCATGCACACAAAATGACTTCCCTAGTAGGGGGGAGGGGGGAGACCCAAATGACAACACGTCCACGTGAGCATGCACACAAAATCACTTCCCATGGGGGGGGGGAGACTCAAATACCAACACTAGTCCATGTGAGCATGCACACAAAACGACTTCCCATGGGGGGGGGGGGACTCAAATACCAACACTAGTCCATGTGAGCATGCACACAAAATGACTTCCCTAGGGGGGAGGGGGGAGACCCAAATGACAACACGTCCATGTGAGCATGCACACAAAATCACTTCCCTGGGGGGGGGGGGGAGACTCAAATACCAACACTAGTCCATGTGAGCATGCACACAAAATGACTTCCCTAGGGGGGAGGGGGGAGACCCAAATGACAACACGTCCATGTGAGCATGCACACAAAATCACTTCCCTAGGGGGGGGGGGGGGGGAGACTCAAATACCAACACTAGTCCATGTGAGCATGCACACAAAATGACTTCCCTAGGGGGGAGGGGGGAGACCCAAATGACAACACGTCCATGTGAGCATGCACACAAAATCACTTCCCTAGGGGGGGGGGGGGGGAGACTCAAATACCAACACTAGTCCATGTGAGCATGCACACAAAATGACTTCCCTAGGGGGGAGGGGGGAGACCCAAATGACAACACGTCCACGTGAGCATGCACACAAAATGACTTCCCTAGGGGGGGGGGGGGGGGAACTCAAATACCAACACTAGTCCATGTGAGCATGCACACAAAATGACTTCCCTGTCTTCCTCGTATTTCTACTCTCTTGACTCTGGCCCTGCTTTTCATTCGCTGCTGCTCGCTGCTGGAGAATCTTGAGTCGTCGGACACTGCATCCTGTCGCTGCACCAATCATGGCCTTTATCTTGAGCAGGACATCAGAGTGGAGATCGCCTCAAGCAGGGGTTGTTCAAGCCCTCACCCGTTTCATTTCCCTCTGTCATGCAAGTCACTATATTGGCGCCATTAGAAGGGGAGTTATTTATTTAATTTATTTTTTCATCAAGTACATGTGTGCTCCATTTGCTTTTCTTTTGAGTGCCAGGTCTGTCAGATTATTTATTGCTAATGTCCTGTCTCCCTCTCCCACATATTCTTTGACTAAACCATTTTAAATACGAGAAGGATCTTCCCACCTTTCAACTCCAAGATGGTGGAAAGACTCAGTTTGGGCGTATTGAACGGCCTTGGATGGCATTAAATTTTTACGGAGGCTCCAACTATTAGAGAGTGCATCGGAATATAAGAGCTATCCACTCGTAGCGACTTGTGTAAAGAACGTTTGGCCATTTGCAGAGGTATTAGACCTCAGGCTCAGATGGTCTGCGTTAGTGGGGACCCCCGACACGACGATAGCGATTTGACCACAAGACTTTGCAGGGTCTCCATTGGTGTCTGCAAACAGAGACCGAACAATGCCAAGCATGTTCAAAGAATACGAGGATAGTAATCATGGGAAAAACAGAATGATAATTTATTCACAGAAATGGTGGATCAATCTGCATATCCAGCTGATACATTGATTGAAACAGTACAGAATGACACCGCAGACAAGCAGTCTGTCTTTGGCCGTTGAATTGTAAAAAAAACAAAAAAAAACAACGTCCACAGCCTTTATCCAGGCTAAAGTACCTTACGTCATAGTCACAGAGTCACCTGCAGCCTGTGGAGGATTTGACAAATGGACCAGCTCATACTTACAGGACTTTTGTCCCTTCACAGAATCATCCTCCGACGACTTGGTGGAATCTGTTTGCTCAGCAGAGCGGCTCGCCAGCTTACATTGTCGAATGAGCTGAAGTTGTTGGGTAGCGCCAGCCGGACGCGAAGCTAAGACGCCGGGCGGCAACGACACACCGAGCACATCTGAAACCATGTACGGCTTCAACCAGCCAACGAGGGGTGTGCTGCCTGGGGTGTAGTGGGTCTTGCCGTGATAAAAGAGCAAACCATCAACCTAAACATAAGCAAAAAAAAACAAGACAAGTCAGGAGACGACGATGGTTCACGAGCGAGCGGTATTCAATGACAAAGGACGGACGATAACCGAAACAGGCCCGGACAGGCCAGGCCCGGAAATGTCAAAACGAACGTTACTGACCTTGAAATGAGATAGAAAATAATGTATAATCAGTTATGAGGTTAGTTAGCTACACAATACCGAAAATTCGGTGAAAAATGAATGAAAAAAAGAAAAAGAAAAATGAAAAATTGGACACATGACATTGGCCTAACCAAATATCGAAACCCATGTCAGATTCCACCAAACCCCTCGGAGAAGATGTAACTTGAACTCGATTGCCCCCTAAAAAGACATCTTTTTCGGGCGTGGCTCCACCCACAATGGGCGCAATACCCCCACTCTAAGCAGGACACAACTAGATCATGATATCAACCTCCCACCCAAGTTTCATCAAGATCGGATGATATCATCGGGTAGTTATGCTGCGGACAGACAGACACACACACAGACAGATGCACACACATGACGAATATAGTGGTCACTTGATAACTCATGAACCAAAAACACTGACACCAATGTGTGACTTGAATCAAAGGCAACAAATTTATGGGACAGCAGCCAATCAAAGGACATTTCTATCTCGGCGACCCTGCCTGAGCATGCAAATGGCAGAGCACTGGTGCGGTTTTCCAGAGGACCTTGGTTCGATTCCTGTTCTGGGCATGTAATTTTCCCACATATGTACATATATATATATTCCCTCATCAATCCTCACTCAATACCCCATAATAATGACAAAGAGAAAACAGGATTTTAGAAAGTTTTGCAAATTTATTAAAAAGAAAAAACTGAAATATCACATTGACATAAGTATTCAGACCCTTTACTATGACACTTGAAATTTAGCCCAGGTGCCTCCCATTTCTCTTCATCATCTTTGAGATGTTTCTACACCTTGATTGGAGTCCACCTGTGGTAAATTCAATTGATTGGACATGATTTGGAAAGGCACTCACCTGTCTATATAAGGTCTCACAGCTGGCAATGCATATCAGAGCAAAAACCAAGCCATGAGGTCGAAGGAACTGCCTGCAGAGCTCAGAGACAGGATTGTGTCGAGGCACAGATCTGGGGAAGTCTACAAAAAAAAATTCTGCTGCATAGAAGGTTCCCAAGAGCACAGTGGCCTCCATAATTCTTAAATGGAAGAAGTTTGGAACAACCAGGACTCTTCCTAGAACTGGCCCCCCGGCCAAACTGAGCAATCGGGGGAGAAGGGCCTTGGTAAGAGAGGTGACCAGGAACCCGATGGTCACTCTGGCTCAGCTCCAGAAATCCTGTGTGGAGATGGGAGAAACTTCCAGAAGGACAACTATCACTGCAACACTCCACCGATCTGGGCTTTATGGCAGAGTGGCCAAACAGAAGCCTCTCCTCAGTGAAAGACACATGAAAGCCCGCTTGGAGTTTGCAAAAAAGCACCTAAAGGACTCTGACTGAGAAACAAGATTCTGTGGTCTGATGAAACCAAGATTGAACTGTTTGGCCTCAATTTTAAGCGTCATGTCTGGATGAAACCAGGCACTGCTCATCACCTGCCCAATACCATCCCAACGGTGAAGCATGGTGGTGGCAGCATCATGCTGTGGGGGTGTTTTTGACTGGGGGACTGGTCAATCAATTAAGATGACTGGGGGACTGGTCAGGGTTGAGGGAACAATGAACGGAGCAAAGTACAGAGATATCCTTAATGAAAACATGAAACAGAGCGCTCAGGACCTCAGACTGGGCCGAAGATTCACATTCCAACAGGACAATGACCCTAAGCACACAGCCAAGACAATGATGCAGGAGTGGCTTAGGGACATATCTGTGAAGGTCCTTGAGTGGCCCAGCCATAGCCCTGACTTGAACCCAATCGAACATCTCTGGAGAGACTTGAAAATGGCTGTCCACCGACGGTCCCCATCCAACCTGACAGAGCTTGAGAGGATCTGCAGAGAATGGCAGAAAATCCCCAAATCCAGGTGTGCAAAGCTTGTTGCGTCATACCCAAGAAGACTCGAGGCTGTAATCGCTGCCAAAGGTGCTTCAACTAGGTACTGAGTTAAGGGTCTGAATACTTATGTCAATGTGACATTTCAGTTTTTTCTTTTTAATAAATTTGGAAAACTTTCTAAAATCCTGTTTTCTCTTTGTCATTATGGGGTATTGAGTGCAGATTGATGAGGGAAAAAAAGAATTTAAACAATTTCAGCACAAGGCTGCAACATAGCAAAATGTGAAAAAAGTGAAGGGGTCAGAATACTTTCTGAATGCACTGTATGCACACTCGTCTCTGATCTGTCGACCCTGGGTTTTAATCCCGGCCCGGCTATAAACTGCCATCCTGGTGGTTCACAGCCAGGGTGATTCACCAATGTGTGTGCCGCCCCGAGCATCGACGTTAAACTGGACACCCCATCTACCAGGAAGATCCCACCGTGTCCTTTGCGAGGAGGAGGAGAGCTATCGCTGGCATCCTGAAACAAATTCGAAATTCCTGCTCTACCCTACAGGCATCAGCGGCACCACCCTGTCAAGAACTGATGCGGACCCACTAGCACATGCTGCATACTAACGATGATGCCAATGATCTTATAAACATGAAGGTCAGGAATACGTCGATGAGCGAAAAGCATCCAGGGTGATGTGTTTTCTAGCTCGGGTAATGATGAAGCAGTGCCGAGATAAACCTCCAGCTGCTATTCAAAGTTTATATTTCACTTTGTCTAACACTGGACAATCTCATTTTGTTTACATGAAAGGATAGAACTTTTGTCCAGATTGTCCTGTATTAACACACAGTCAGTAAAAAAGAAAGAAAAATAATGAATGAATGGATAAATTAATCAATTAAGATGGCAAACCTTTGTTTGTACGTACATCAAAGGGGAAAGGGCCGGACAATGCTGCACTGATGCCCTTTGGTGAGCACGGAAATGTCTGCAAGCTCACGAACCGGAACTGCCAGCAGAGAATGAGCAGAAAGGAATCACAGAGGACGTTTAATATGCATTTCCATTAAACAATTCAATGCACAGCAAGCTTGCCAGAACAAATGTTAAAATCACTTTGAGCGCACAGCAAGCTTGCCCAGAACCAATGTTTAAATCACTTTGAATGCACAGCAAGCTTGCCCAGAACAAATGTTTAAATCACTGAGCGCACAGCAAGCTTGCCCAGAACAAATGTTTAAATCACTTTGAGCGCACAGCAAGCTTGCCCAGAACCAATGTTTAAATCACTTTGAATGCACAGCAAGCTTGCCCAGAACAAATGTTTAAATCACTGAGCGCACAGCAAGCTTGCCCAGAACAAATGTTTAAATCACTTTGAGCGCACAGCAAGCTTGCCCAGAACCAATGTTTAAATCACTTTGAATGCACAGCAAGCTTGCCCAGAACAAATGTTTAAATCAATTTGAGCGCACAGCAAGCTTTCCCAGAACAAATGTTGAAATCACTGAGCGCACAGCAAGCTTGCACAGAACAAATGTTTAAATCACTTTGAACGCACAGCAAGCTTGCACAGAACAAATGTTTAAATCACTTTGAACGCACAGCAAGCTTGCCCAGAACCAATGTTTAAATCACTTTGAACGCACAGCAAGCTTGCCCAGAACCAATGTTTAAATCACTTTGAACGCACAACAAGCTTGCACAGAACAAATGTTTAAATCACTTTGAACGCACAGCAAGCTTGCCCAGAACCAATGTTTAAATCACTTTGAACGCACAACAAGCTTGCCCAGAACAAATGTTTAAATCACCTTGAACGCACATCAAGCTTGCCCGGAACAAATGTTTAAATCACTTTGAGCGCACAGCAAGCTTGCACAGAACAAATGTTTAAATCACTTTGAATGTACAGCAAGCTTGCACAGAACAAATGTTTAAATCACTTTGAACGCACAACAAGCTTGCCCAGAACAAATGTTTAAATCAGTTTGAACGCACAGCAAACTTGCCCAGAACAAATGTCGAAATCACTTTGAATGCACAGGAAGGTTGCCCAGAACCAATGTTAAAATCACTTTGAATGCACATCAAGCTTGCCCCGAACAAATGTTTAAATCATTTTGAATGCACATCAAGCTTGCCCCGAACAAATGTTTAAATCATTTTGAATGCACATCAAGCTTGCCCCGAACAAATGTTTAAATCACTTTGAACGCACAACAAGCTTGCCCAGAACAAATGTTTAAATCATTTTGAATGCACAGCAAGCTTGCCCAGAACAAATGTTTAAATCACTTTGAATGCACATCAAGCTTGCTCAGAACAAATGTTTAAATCACTTTGAACGCACAACAAGCTTGCGCAGAGCAAATGTTTAAATCATTTTGAATGCACAGCAAGCTTGCCCAGAACAAATGTTTAAATCACTTTGAATGCACATCAAGCTTGCCCGGAACAAATGTTTAAATCACTTTGAGCGCACAGCAAGCTTGCACAGAACAAATGTTTAAATCACTTTGAATGTACAGCAAGTTTGCACAGAACAAATGTTTAAATCACTTTGAACGCACAACAAGCTTGCCCAGAACAAATGTTTAAATCACTTTGAATGCACATCAAGCTTGCCCCAAACAAATGTTTAAATCATTTTGAATGCACATCAAGCTTGCCCCGAACAAATGTTTAAATCATTTTGAATGCACATCAAGCTTGCCCCGAACAAATGTTTAAATCACTTTGAACGCACAACAAGCTTGCCCAGAACAAATGTTTAAATCATTTTGAATGCACAGCAAGCTTGCCCAGAACAAATGTTTAAATCACTTTGAATGCACATCAAGCTTGCTCAGAACAAATGTTTAAATCACTTTGAACGCACAACAAGCTTGCGCAGAGCAAATGTTTAAATCATTTTGAATGCACAGCAACCTTGCCCAGAACAAATGTTTAAATCACTTTGAACGCACAGCAAGCTTGCCCAGAACAAATGTTGAAATCACTTTGAACGCACAGCAAGCTTGCCCAGAACCAATGTTTAAATCATTTTGAACGCACAACAAGCTTGCACAGAACCAATGTTTAAATCATTTTGAGGGCACAGCAAGCTTGCCCAGAACCAATGTTTAAATCACTTTGAACGCACAGCAAGCTTGCCCAGAACAAATGTTGAAATCACTTTGAACGCACAGCAAGCTTGCCCAGAACAAATGTTGAAATCACTTTGAACGCACAACAAGCTTGCCCAGAACAAATGTTTAAATCATTTTGAGCGCACATCAAGCTTGCCCGGAACAAATGTTTAAATCATTTTGAATGCACAGCAAGCTTGCCCAGAACCAATGTTTAAATCATTTTGAGGGCACAGCAAGCTTGCCCAGAACAAATGTTTAAATTTGAGCACACAGCAAGCTTGCCCAGAACAAATGTTTAAATCACTTTGAATGCACAGCAAGCTTGCCAAGAACCAATGTTAAAATCACTTCGAATGCACAGCAAGCTTGCCCAGAACCAATGTTAAAATCACTTTGAATGCACATCAAGCTTGCCCCGAACAAATGTTTAAATCACTTTGAGCACACAGCAAGCTTGCCCAGAACCAATGTTTAAATCACTTTGAGCGCACAGCAAGCTTGCCCAGAACAAATGTTTAAATCACTTTGAACGCACAGCAACCTTGCCAGAAAAAATGTTAAAATCACTTTGAGCACACAACAAGCTTGCCCAGAACAAATGTTTAAATCACTTTGAGCGCACAGCAAGCTTGCCCAGAACAAATGTTTAAATCACTTTGAGCGCACAGCAAGCTTGCCCAGAACAAATGTTTAAATCACTTTGAGCGCACAGCAAGCTTGCCCAGAACAAATGTTTAAATCACTTTGAATGCACAGCAAGCTTGCCCAGAACAAATGTTTAAATCACTTTGAGCGCACAGCAAGCTTGCCCAGAACCAATGTT
Organism: Myxine glutinosa; assembly: GCF_964187855.1. NCBI lineage: Eukaryota > Metazoa > Chordata > Myxini > Myxiniformes > Myxinidae > Myxine > Myxine glutinosa. The sequence continues at coordinate 53,520,565 of NC_136270.1, forward strand.
AAAATCACTTTGAATGCACAGCAAGCTTGCCCAGAACCAATGTTTAAATCACTTTGAGCGCACAGCAAGCTTGCCCAGAACAAATGTTTAAATCACTTTGAGCACACAGCAAGCTTGCCCAGAACCAATGTTAAAATCACTTTGAATGCACAGCAAGCTTGCCCAGAACAAATGTTAAAATCACTTTGAATGCACAGCAAGCTTGCCCAGAACCAATGTTTAAATCACTTTGAATGCACAGCAAGCTTGCCCAGAACCAATGTTTAAATCACTTTGAATGCACAGCAAGCTTGCCCAGAACAAATGTTAAAATCACTTTGAATGCACAGCAAGCTTGCCCAGAACCAATGTTAAAATCACTTTGAATGCACAGCAAGCTTGCCCAGAACCAATGTTTAAATCACTTTGAATGCACAGCAAGCTTGCCCAGAACCAATGTTTAAATCACTTTGAATGCACAGCAAGCTTGCCCAGAACAAATGTTTAAATCACTTTGAATGCACAGCAAGCTTGCCCAGAACCAATGTTAAAATCACTTTGAATGCACAGCAAGCTTGCCCAGAACCAATGTTTAAATCACTTTGAATGCACAGCAAGCTTGCCCAGAACCAATGTTAAAATCACTATGAATGCACAGCAAGCTTGCCCAGAACCAATGTTAAAATCACTTTGAATGCACAGCAAGCTTGCCCAGAACCAATGTTAAAATCACTTTGAATGCACAGCAAGCTTGCCCAGAACCAATGTTAAAATCATTTTGAATGCACAGCAAGCTTGCCCAGAACAAATGTTTAAATCACTTTGAATGCACAGCAAGCTTGCCCAGAACCAATGTTAAAATCACTATGAATGCACAGCAAGCTTGCCCAGAACCAATGTTAAAATCACTTTGAATGCACAGCAAGCTTGCCCAGAACCAATGTTTAAATCACTTTGAATGCACAGCAAGCTTGCCCAGAACCAATGTTAAAATCACTATGAATGCACAGCAAGCTTGCCCAGAACCAATGTTAAAATCACTTTGAATGCACAGCAAGCTTGCCCAGAACCAATGTTAAAATCACTATGAATGCACAGCAAGCTTGCCCAGAACCAATGTTAAAATCATTTTGAATGCACAGCAAGCTTGCCCAGAACAAATGTTTAAATCACTTTGAATGCACAGCAAGCTTGCCCAGAACAAATGTTTAAATCACTTTGAATGCACAGCAAGCTTGCCCAGAACCAATGTTTAAATCACTTTGAATGCACAGCAAGCTTGCCCAGAACCAATGTTAAAATCACTATGAATGCACAGCAAGCTTGCCCAGAACCAATGTTAAAATCATTTTGAATGCACAGCAAGCTTGCCCAGAACAAATGTTTAAATCACTTTGAACGCACATCAAGCTTGCCCGGAACAAATGTTTAAATCATTTTGAATGCACAGCAAGCTTGCCCAGAACCAATGTTTAAATCATTTTGAGGGCACAGCAAGCTTGCCCAGAACAAATGTTTAAATTTGAGCGCACAGCAAGCTTGCCCAGAACAAATGTTTAAATCACTTTGAATGCACAGCAAGCTTGCCCAGAACCAATGTTAAAATCACTTCGAATGCACAGCAAGCTTGCCCAGAACCAATGTTAAAATCACTTTGAATGCACATCAAGCTTGCCCCGAACAAATGTTTAAATCACTTTGAGCGCACAGCAAGCTTGCCCAGAACAAATGTTTAAATCACTTTGAGCACACAGCAAGCTTGCCCAGAACCAATGTTTAAATCACTTTGAGCGCACAGCAAGCTTGCCCAGAACAAATGTTTAAATCACTTTGAACGCACAGCAACCTTGCCAGAAAAAATGTTAAAATCACTTTGAGCACACAACAAGCTTGCCCAGAACAAATGTTTAAATCACTTTGAGCGCACAGCAAGCTTGCCCAGAACAAATGTTTAAATCACTTTGAGCGCACAGCAAGCTTGCCCAGAACAAATGTTTAAATCACTTTGAGCGCACAGCAAGCTTGCCCAGAACAAATGTTTAAATCACTTTGAGCGCACAGCAAGCTTGCCCAGAACAAATGTTTAAATCACTTTGAGCGCACAGCAAGCTTGCCCAGAACAAATGTTTAAATCACTTTGAATGCACAGCAAGCTTGCCCAGAACAAATGTTTAAATCACTTTGAGCGCACAGCAAGCTTGCCCAGAACCAATGTTAAAATCACTTTGAATGCACAGCAAGCTTGCCCAGAACCAATGTTTAAATCACTTTGAGCGCACAGCAAGCTTGCCCAGAACAAATGTTTAAATCACTTTGAGCACACAGCAAGCTTGCCCAGAACCAATGTTAAAATCACTTTGAATGCACAGCAAGCTTGCCCAGAACAAATGTTAAAATCACTTTGAATGCACAGCAAGCTTGCCCAGAACCAATGTTAAAATCACTTTGAATGCACAGCAAGCTTGCCCAGAACCAATGTTTAAATCACTTTGAATGCACAGCAAGCTTGCCCAGAACAAATGTTAAAATCACTTTGAATGCACAGCAAGCTTGCCCAGAACCAATGTTAAAATCACTTTGAATGCACAGCAAGCTTGCCCAGAACCAATGTTTAAATCACTTTGAATGCACAGCAAGCTTGCCCAGAACCAATGTTAAAATCACTTTGAATGCACAGCAAGCTTGCCCAGAACCAATGTTTAAATCACTTTGAATGCACAGCAAGCTTGCCCAGAACCAATGTTAAAATCACTTTGAATGCACAGCAAGCTTGCCCAGAACCAATGTTAAAATCACTATGAATGCACAGCAAGCTTGCCCAGAACCAATGTTAAAATCACTTTGAATGCACAGCAAGCTTGCCCAGAACCAATGTTAAAATCACTTTGAATGCACAGCAAGCTTGCCCAGAACCAATGTTAAAATCACTATGAATGCACAGCAAGCTTGCCCAGAACCAATGTTAAAATCATTTTGAATGCACAGCAAGCTTGCCCAGAACAAATGTTTAAATCACTTTGAATGCACAGCAAGCTTGCCCAGAACAAATGTTTAAATCACTTTGAATGCACAGCAAGCTTGCCCAGAACCAATGTTAAAATCACTTTGAATGCACAGCAAGCTTGCCCAGAACCAATGTTTAAATCACTATGAATGCACAGCAAGCTTGCCCAGAACCAATGTTAAAATCACTTTGAATGCACAGCAAGCTTGCCCAGAACCAATGTTAAAATCACTATGAATGCACAGCAAGCTTGCCCAGAACCAATGTTAAAATCACTTTGAATGCACAGCAAGCTTGCCCAGAACCAATGTTAAAATCACTTTGAATGCACAGCAAGCTTGCCCAGAACCAATGTTTAAATCACTTTGAATGCACAGCAAGCTTGCCCAGAACCAATGCTAAAATCACTATGAATGCACAGCAAGCTTGCCCAGAACCAATGTTAAAATCACTATGAATGCACAGCAAGCTTGCCCAGAACCAATGTTTAAATCACTTTGAATGCACAGCAAGCTTGCCCAGAACCAATGTTAAAATCACTATGAATGCACAGCAAGCTTGCCCAGAACCAATGTTAAAATCACTATGAATGCACAGCAAGCTTGCCCAGAACCAATGTTTAAATCACTTTGAATGCACAGCAAGCTTGCCCAGAACCAATGTTTAAATCACTTTGAATGCACAGCAAGCTTGCCCAGAACCAATGTTAAAATCACTATGAATGCACAGCAATCTTGCCCAGAACCAATGTTAAAATCACTATGAATGCACAGCAAGCTTGCCCAGAACCAATGTTAAAATCACTATGAATGCACAGCAAGCTTGCCCAGAACCAATGTTAAAATCACTTTGAATGCACAGCAAGCTTGCCCAGAACCAATGTTTAAATCACTTTGAATGCACAGCAAGCTTGCCCAGAACCAATGTTAAAATCACTATGAATGCACAGCAAGCTTGCCCAGAACCAATGTTAAAATCACTATGAATGCACAGCAAGCTTGCCCAGAACCAATGTTAAAATCACTATGAATGCACAGCAAGCTTGCCCAGAACCAATGTTAAAATCACTATGAATGCACAGCAAGCTTGCCCAGAACCAATGTTAAAATCACTTTGAATGCACAGCAAGCTTGCCCAGAACCAATGTTAAAATCACTTTGAATGCACAGCAAGCTTGCCCAGAACCAATGTTAAAATCACTTTGAATGCACAGCAAGCTTGCCCAGAACCAATGTTAAAATCACTATGAATGCACAGCAAGCTTGCCCAGAACCAATGTTTAAATCACTTTGAATGCACAGCAAGCTTGCCCAGAACCAATGTTAAAATCACTTTGAATGCACAGCAAGCTTGCCCAGAACCAATGTTAAAATCACTTTGAATGCACAGCAAGCTTGCCCAGAACAAATGTTTAAATCACTATGAATGCACAGCAAGCTAGCCCAGAACCAATGTTAAAATCACTTTGAATGCACACTCTCTGGAATGACGCATAACAGAGGAAAACTCCAGTCAGAGAATTGTGTACATCAGTCTGGATTTCACCGGAACATACCCTGTTCACATATTTATGATAGCTTTGTACCAATGTTAGGCCTTCGATAACTTGTGGTCAGCCATGGTAGTGGGGGCGATTTTAATGTGCCTTCTTTTTTTTAAACCTGATTGGGACCACAAATATAGATGGCAGAAAAAAAAAAAAAAAGGAAAATTCTTTATTTCAAAATAAAATGAGCGAAATTAGTGGCGTGCCATCGCAAGTCCCCATGCTTCCCACCTAAAGCAAAGTTTAAAGATGGAAAAAAGTTCCACGATGCATGACCCAATATCAAATTTTGAGGTTTTCCCCCCTCCGTATTGACCATTGTGACCCTAATACCCCACCCCAGGGCATAACTGGGGGTCAAATCCAAGAAATCATTACCTATTTCATGTGTCCCACAGTGTTGATTGCATGTACAAAGTTTTATTGAAAAATGTTTTAAAAAAGTGCCCGTAGTTGCATGTTTCGGCATTGGGACAAAATGGGGCCCCAGGGATGGGGTCAAAAATGCCACTGCTCTTGTACATGTGGCAATCGTACCGACCAAGTTTGGCGAATTTCTGCACAACCATTTAGCAGGAGATAGTGTGATGGACAGACAGACGGATGGACACAGACAGCAGCCAATTACAATATTCCCCCACTCCTCCCAACCCAGCCCCGTTTTCAAAAATGGTTGGGGATAATAATTACTATTCAAATGTTGCCATGTTCAAGATAGAACACAAATACAACCAATAATTCTCAACAATTGAGTGTTCAATTTCATACTTTGTGTACTTTCCTCTCCAGATGCAAACTTAAACGTGACTTGTATAAAGCAAGGGATGCACAAGACACAGAGCCAACGGCCCGGTGCCAACAGCACGGAGCCACGACACAAATCCATGACAAACGGTTACAAACCGGGTTCAATGCTCCAATCTCAGCAATAGCTTCATCTTCTTGAAGTTTTGACTGCAGCCAGTAAAAGCGAAACTCGGTCTGTGAAATAAGGATGTGGTTTCACTTTATTCCTTTCATACTAAACCACAAACCAATTTGAGTAGGGAACATCTATTTATTATCTACTAGCAAATAACACCCATCACTTTGCTGACAGGAATACTAAGAAGGGAGAGAGGGAGAGGGGGAGAGAGAGATAGATAGGAAGAGGGTGCAAATAAGGTGGGGAGAGCAAGGAAAGGGATGGAGAGCAAGGAAAGGGATGGAGAGCAAGGAAAGGGATGGAGAGCAAGGAAAGGGATGGAGAGGACTGAGGGGTTGGAGAGCGAGGAGGGGTTGGAGAGCGAGGAGGGGTTGGAGAGCGAGGAGGGGTTGGAGAGCGAGGAGGGGTTGGAGAGCGAGGAGGGGTTGGAGAGCGAGGAGGGGTTGGAGAGCGAGGAGGGGTTGGGGAGCGAGGAGGGGTTGGGGAGCGAGGAGGGGTTGGGGAGCGAGGAGGGGTTGGGGAGCGAGGAGGGGTTGGAGAGCGAGGAGGGGTTGGAGAGCGAGGAGGGGTTGGAGAGCGAGGAGGAGTTGGAGAGCGAGGAGGGGTTGGAGAGCGAGGAGGGGTTGGAGAGCGAGGAGGGGTTGGAGAGCGAGGAGGGGTTGGAGAGCGAGGAGGGGTTGGAGAGCGAGGAGGGGTTGGAGAGCGAGGAGGGGTTGGAGAGCGAGGAGGGGTTGGAGAGCGAGGAGGGGTTGGAGAGCGAGGAGGGGTTGGAGAGCGAGGAGGGGTTGGAGAGCGAGGAGGGGTTGGAGAGCGAGGAGGGGTTGGAGAGCGAGGAGGGGTTGGAGAGCGAGGAGGGGTTGGAGAGCGAGGAGGGGTTGGAGAGCGAGGAGGGGTTGGAGAGCGAGGAGGGGTTGGAGAGCGAGGAGGGGTTGGAGAGCGAGCAGGGTTTGGAGAGCGAGCAGGGTTTGGAGAGCGAGCAGGGGTTGGAGAGCGAGGAGGGGTTGGAGAGCGAGCAGGGGTTGGAGAGCGAGCAGGGGTTGGAGAGCGAGCAGGGGTTGGAGAGCGAGCAGGGGTTGGAGAGCGAGCAGGGGTTGGAGAGCGAGCAGGGGTTGGAGAGCGAGCAGGGGTTGGAGAGCGAGCAGGGGTTGGAGAGCGAGCAGGGGTTGGAGAGCGAGCAGGGGTTGGAGAGCGAGCAGGGGTTGGAGAGCGAGCAGGGGTTGGAGAGCGAGCAGGGGTTGGAGAGCGAGCAGGGGTTGGAGAGCGAGCAGGGGTTGGAGAGCGAGGAGGGGTTGGAGAGCGAGGAGGGGTTGGAGAGCGAGGAGGGGTTGGAGAGCGAGGAGGGGTTGGAGAGCGAGGAGGGGTTGGAGAGCGAGGAGGGGTTGGAGAGCGAGGAGGGGTTGGAGAGCGAGGAGGGGTTGGAGAGCGAGGAGGGTTGGAGAGCGAGGAGGGTTGGAGAGCGAGGAGGGGTTGGAGAGCGAGGAGGGGTTGGAGAGCGAGGAGGGGTTGGAGAGCGAGGAGGGGTTGGAGAGCGAGGAGGGGTTGGAGAGCGAGGAGGGGTTGGAGAGCGAGGAGGGGTTGGAGAGCGAGGAGGGGTTGGAGAGCGAGCAGGGGTTGGAGAGCGAGGAGGGGTTGGAGAGCGAGCAGGGGTTGGAGAGCGAGCAGGGGTTGGAGAGCGAGCAGGGGTTGGAGAGCGAGCAGGGGTTGGAGAGCGAGCAGGGGTTGGAGAGCGAGCAGGGGTTGGAGAGCGAGCAGGGGTTGGAGAGCGAGCAGGGGTTGGAGAGCGAGCAGGGGTTGGAGAGCGAGCAGGGGTTGGAGAGCGAGCAGGGGTTGGAGAGCGAGCAGGGGTTGGAGAGCGAGCAGGGGTTGGAGAGCGAGCAGGGGTTGGAGAGCGAGCAGGGGTTGGAGAGCGAGCAGGGGTTGGAGAGCGAGCAGGGGTTGGAGAGCGAGCAGGGGTTGGAGAGCGAGCAGGGGTTGGAGAGCGAGCAGGGGTTGGAGAGCGAGCAGGGGTTGGAGAGCGAGCAGGGGTTGGAGAGCGAGCAGGGGTTGGAGAGCGAGCAGGGTTTGGAGAGCGAGCAGGGGTTGGAGAGCGAGCAGGGGTTGGAGAGCGAGCAGGGGTTGGAGAGCGAGCAGGGGTTGGAGAGCGAGCAGGGGTTGGAGAGCGAGCAGCGGTTGGAGAGCGAGCAGCGGTTGGAGAGCGAGCAGCGGTTGGAGAGCGAGCAGCGGTTGGAGAGCGAGCAGCGGTTGGACAGCGAGGAGGGGTTGGACAGCGAGGAGGGGTTGGAGAGCGAGGAGGGGTTGGAGAGCGAGGAGGGGTTGGAGAGCGAGGAGGGGTTGGAGAGCGAGGAGGGGTTGGAGAGCGAGGAGGGGTTGGAGAGCGAGGAGGGGTTGGAGAGCGAGGAGGGGTTGGAGAGCGAGGAGGGGTTGGAGAGCGAGGAGGGGTTGGAGAGCGAGGAGGGGTTGGAGAGCGAGGAGGGGTTGGAGAGCGAGGAGGGGTTGGAGAGCGAGGAGGGGTTGGAGAGCGAGGAGGGGTTGGAGAGTGAGCAGGGGTTGGAGAGCGAGGAGGGTTTGGAGAGCGAGCAGGGGTTGGAGAGCGAGCAGGGGTTGGAGAGCGAGCAGGGGTTGGAGAGCGAGCAGGGGTTGGAGAGCGAGCAGGGGTTGGAGAGCGAGCAGGGGTTGGAGAGCGAGCAGGGGTTGGAGAGCGAGCAGGGGTTGGAGAGCGAGCAGGGGTTGGAGAGCGAGCAGGGGTTGGAGAGCGAGCAGGGGTTGGAGAGCGAGCAGGGGTTGGAGAGCGAGCAGGGGTTGGAGAGCGAGCAGGGGTTGGAGAGCGAGCAGGGGTTGGAGAGCGAGCAGGGGTTGGAGAGCGAGGAGGGGTTGGAGAGCGAGGAGGGGTTGGAGAGCGAGGAGGGGTTGGAGAGCGAGGAGGGGTTGGAGAGCGAGGAGGGGTTGGAGAGCGAGGAGGGGTTGGAGAGCGAGGAGGGGTTGGAGAGCGAGGAGGGTTGGAGAGCGAGGAGGGTTGGAGAGCGAGGAGGGTTGGAGAGCGAGGAGGGGTTGGAGAGCGAGCAGGGGTTGGAGAGCGAGGAGGGGTTGGAGAGCGAGGAGGGGTTGGAGAGCGAGGAGGGGTTGGAGAGCGAGGAGGGGTTGGAGAGCGAGGAGGGGTTGGAGAGCGAGGAGGGGTTGGAGAGCGAGGAGGGGTTGGAGAGCGAGGAGGGTTGGAGAGCGAGGAGGGTTGGAGAGCGAGGAGGGTTGGAGAGCGAGGAGGGGTTGGAGAGCGAGCAGGGGTTGGAGAGCGAGCAGGGGTTGGAGAGCGAGCAGGGGTTGGAGAGCGAGCAGGGGTTGGAGAGCGAGCAGGGGTTGGAGAGCGAGCAGGGGTTGGAGAGCGAGCAGGGGTTGGAGAGCGAGCAGGGGTTGGAGAGCGAGCAGGGTTTGGAGAGCGAGCAGGGGTTGGAGAGCGAGCAGGGGTTGGAGAGCGAGCAGGGGTTGGAGAGCGAGCAGGGGTTGGAGAGCGAGCAGGGGTTGGAGAGCGAGCAGCGGTTGGAGAGCGAGCAGCGGTTGGAGAGCGAGCAGCGGTTGGAGAGCGAGCAGCGGTTGGAGAGCGAGCAGCGGTTGGAGAGCGAGCAGCGGTTGGACAGCGAGGAGGGGTTGGACAGCGAGGAGGGGTTGGAGAGCGAGGAGGGGTTGGAGAGCGAGGAGGGGTTGGAGAGCGAGGAGGGGTTGGAGAGCGAGGAGGGGTTGGAGAGCGAGGAGGGGTTGGAGAGCGAGGAGGGGTTGGAGAGCGAGGAGGGGTTGGAGAGCGAGGAGGGGTTGGAGAGCGAGGAGGGGTTGGAGAGCGAGGAGGGGTTGGAGAGCGAGGAGGGGTTGGAGAGCGAGGAGGGGTTGGAGAGCGAGGAGGGGTTGGAGAGCGAGGAGGGGTTGGAGAGTGAGCAGGGGTTGGAGAGCGGGGAGGGTTTGGAGAGCGAGCAGGGGTTGGAGAGCGAGCAGGGGTTGGAGAGCGAGCAGGGGTTGGAGAGCGAGCAGGGGTTGGAGAGCGAGCAGGGGTTGGAGAGCGAGCAGGGGTTGGAGAGCGAGCAGGGGTTGGAGAGCGAGCAGGGGTTGGAGAGCGAGCAGGGGTTGGAGAGCGAGCAGGGGTTGGAGAGCGAGCAGGGGTTGGAGAGCGAGCAGGGGTTGGAGAGCGAGCAGGGGTTGGAGAGCGAGCAGGGGTTGGAGAGCGAGCAGGGGTTGGAGAGCGAGCAGGGGTTGGAGAGCGAGGAGGGGTTGGAGAGCGAGGAGGGGTTGGAGAGCGAGGAGGGGTTGGAGAGCGAGGAGGGGTTGGAGAGCGAGGAGGGGTTGGAGAGCGAGGAGGGGTTGGAGAGCGAGGAGGGGTTGGAGAGCGAGGAGGGTTGGAGAGCGAGGAGGGTTGGAGAGCGAGGAGGGTTGGAGAGCGAGGAGGGGTTGGAGAGCGAGCAGGGGTTGGAGAGCGAGGAGGGGTTGGAGAGCGAGGAGGGGTTGGAGAGCGAGGAGGGGTTGGAGAGCGAGGAGGGGTTGGAGAGCGAGGACTCTCCAACAATCGGACTCGGAACTCAGAGTATCTCCACGATCGAGTTCCTCTCCATTCGGGCTTGGGTTTGCAGCTGGGTCCAAATCCCGGACTGGGTCAGTGGCGTTTGACTCACTGTGGGCTTGTGAGACATAAAGGTGAGCTCGTGAAACATAAAGAGGCAAAGCCTGCATTGAAACATAAACATCAGTCGGGGGCCCTTGCATGTGGCCCCCATCATCACCGGTAACATCATCAGTAACATTATTCTCAGGTGGCGTAGGCTTGCGGCGTCGGCGGCCAGCAACAGTCATAGCCGTACACATCGAGAAGAAATGAGAGGAGTCCCTTAGGAACTCGTTGACGTCTGCATGCGACGTGTTGGGGCCCAGAGTAATCGGCCTCCTGGCAGCCTGAAATGCTCTGAGGTCCGCAAATGTGTAATCAAAATCATTATCAGTAATATCAACAATGGAAGAACAATCTTCGGAAGCGGAGATCTCATTGTCGCGGCCCAGTGACTCGTTCGGGTCGTCGTTCCAGGATCCGCGATCTGCAGTCACGTCGACGGCCGGAGTGTCATCTGGACCCCCGGTCAGCTTGTCGGTCATCACCATGGCCTTTTCTGGTGTCGTCTTCAGTGTCCATCCTGTGGTAAACTTTCTCACACACGCAAGGACTAAAGCCTCGATTAGTACACAACAAACCACGATTCCAAGGACTATTGCCAAGGCGGTCAATATCTACTTTACTATCGTACCTGTCCATCCTTTGGTTGGCGGCTTTTCCTGCCACCTCGTCCGCCCTTGCGTTGCCCCGAGCAACGTCAGTGTCCGCCCTTTGATGGCCGCGACATTTGATCACCGCAATAGCGCGGGGAAGCAAAATGCTTTGGAGTAGCCCTTCCAATTCTACCACGCGCACCACAGCCCATATCCACCACAATTTACCTGTACCCTCTACCTATTTTAAACTACTATCCATGGGTATTCGTGAAGGGGGTCCATCTTTCCCAACCACTCCCTTCGCACCAGCCACTCCACGTTGTCCATAAACCTCTGAGACACACACACAACCTGTCCATTTCACAGTGAGGTGGGGTGCAGATCAATTCTGAAATAACAAAGAGGGTTTTGTCTGAAATTCGTCTCATGAAAACCCATCCAAGAGTCCAGTGTGACAGACAGACAGACACAGACACTGTGACACACAGAAAACCCCAGGTACACATTCAAACCAGCTTGTCCCCAGATCCACAAATGTTCATTTTCTCCATTACAATTCCCTTATTTCATTCCCTGTGCAAATTAAACCGACAGTTCAACCCAAGGTCGCAGCACGAGTCGGGCCTGGTGTGGGAGTGAACCAGATAAGACTTTGGCTGAAATGTCTGCTGGCCCGACCAAGCCTGTTTATTAGATTAAAGGAAACGCATTTTAAATGCAGTGAATTTTCTTCTAAAAAATGGCAAAATGAAATTGGACGTAGCTTTTTAAAGCACTTTTGACAATTTCCACCTTGGACTTTTGGTCCAACCACCACTTTTGGTTTTGGTCAAACTTTTGACTTTGTCCAATTTCCAGCTAACGTTAACCTTTAATTTAAACCAAATTGCAACTGAAGTTGCTTTCCTGAACCCAGGCAGTTACATACAGTTACATACATCCCTGCTCATGCCACTCAAGACAACAGGTGATCCACTTTCAACAGATACCACATCACACAGAAACCTTTGGCAATGCAACAACCGAACTTCCAAAAACAACAACAACACATTCAATCCACCTCAATGGCTCACCTAGCAGCTCATTGTGTCCCGGTCTATCTCTTCTTGCATTTACACTGTTCACAGCAAGTCCAATTCATCCTTTAAGTCACATGTACCCAGAGTATATGAAACAACCACTCAAACTTAATCCAGCTACACATACCGTTTTCCCAAAAACTCACAGGGCAGTCCAAATCCAGACCAGTCATGCATTTACATGTAAATATTAGGTATAGTATCTAAAATTAAACAAATGGTCGACTTGCAGCTCACAGATGAAAAGCTTGTATCTTTAAGCTTGATCTAAGCTTCCAACATTTCAAATCGTCACTTGAAACGTCAGCTTATATCAACAATACTTGCTCATTCCTGGAATCGCACGTTCAACCCTTTGTGTCATGACACAATATCTATTTAAATAACTATTTTCCATTTATACATTCATAGAAATGTTAGCGTCGGTCACAATCCACATGGATTGTAGCTGTCAGCGAGCGAGCCATCCATTCCAACCAAGTTATTTCACACAACCATTCTCCATCAATACAATGCACTCACCCACACTCACAATACTCTGCTCAATAGACAATACTCTTCTACACACACACACAGCATCATTTGATCTAACTACTCCCTTCTGAAACTTGCGCTTTGCAGTCGCCCCTTATATTATTGCGCTCCCCCATCACTACAATCCACCAACGTGCCCCACCACAGGCATCATGCCACCACTCAGCCCCACAGCCACCCATGGCCACTGGAAGCGACACTGACACTCCGACATTGATACCTGCTCCATCTACAACACATATTTACACAACAACATCAAACTCAGCTTCAACTCGGAGCACACTGACATCATCTCCCATTTTCCCCGTCCCATATGCACTAGACTATCGGAATTAAAATTAAAATTGAACATAAATCCACAACAACTTAAATCAACGTAAAACCCAGCGGTTTTATCAACAGCCCAGCCACTTTCCTTGTTCGCTCACCTTCTGTGGAACTGTAACCTTTGCCACTTTGCCACTTTGTTGTCTTTTCTCTGCCAGTAATACAAACCGAAGCACACCTTTGTCTGCACATGTACTTTAACCATGATTATATGAGACCCAACACCAGGACTGCTCCCTGGAGCTGCCATAACTCGCCTTCACACCCCATCCAACCACATAACTCACTCAACCTTGCCAAAATCCAATCTATTTACCTTTGTTGCACACAACATCTGTCCCCCATTGCCCATCAAAAGTGCCCACTCCACAACCCACAATTTTCTCAGGGTACACACCTGTCTTTACTGTCGAAATCCATGTTTCAGAAATATAACTCCATGGCCTGCTAGACAGCCAGACAGACACAACAATGAAACTATAACCTCCATTCTCCTTCCATGGTGAGTTTGTACCCCAATTTGTCTTGTCGATTTGTTCCATATTATTCCCATATTTTCCTATTCCCCTTCCAATGGAACGTAAATCATGGAAGTAAGTTACCAAAAGAACTCCCCTCCAGGCCAAAGGTGTGTATTTCACACCTCTACAGCATTTCACACCATGACATAATTTTAATCCTTCTCATTACACAGCTCATTGGCTCCCATGTCCTGTCAAGCAATGTGCAGCTTCACAATGTGCTACATCCTTCGGATGGGCGTTAAATCGACATTCCCGGCATGGATTTCAATATTTATCCAATAGCCAATGTTAAATTCAATCCCACCTGCCCAATAGCTATTATGAATCCCAATATCCCAATATAAATTGTTTCAACTCGACTTTCAACCAATTTTACCGCCAACAAACCACCATTAACCTACCTCCCCCTGTTATTTATTTATTTTTCGTAAATAAACAAATAAACAAGAAAATAACCTAGTCTGTTTATTGAAAATAAAAAGTTCCCATATGTCTTTCCCTGTAACACTCACCACGGGTGTGCACTCCCGCAAATACCCCCACTCGCGTGCTCCGATGTGCCCCCTCGCACACTTGCCACAACATAAAACTCCCATTTACTGGATTAAACCTTGGCCCTCCGTGGAATCACACCACAGACTTACGATCAGACAAACAGGCAGACACGTCTTTCCTACATGACATCATACATTGGGACCTTGTCAGTCGGATCACAGGCCACAGGAGAAATATTCTATTTTTAGCTTACAAAAACCTACAACCTACTCTCCAACACCGTCAGGTTGGAGAAAATATCCGAGTAAGTGTTTCTACGCCCCCTTAACTATTTCTAAGCTTTCTATGCAACCTTTTAAAACTCACAATAGTTCAATTTCAGCAAGATTTTCTTTACTATTTTCCCACGTCATTCATGCCTAATACACCTCACACATCCATACATACAGCACAAGTAGCCAATACCAATCAATACAAGAAACCCTTTCATACGTCAATGACACATGGCACACACAATGGACACAAATACATACTTCAATGACAGACATCCATATATACATTTATTCATTCATTCATATACCAATGAGTCTCTCAGACGTCGCGCGAACACCGGATCGACTCCAACCATGCACCTCCAACAGCCACTCCCCTGCCAACCTAGGCAACGCGTTTTAAATCATGCTTTTCCCTATACATTCTCCATACCACGTGACTGACAAACCAGCTCGCATTTCAAACCACTGCGCACATTCAGCAGTGTGAACAGTCGCAAAAATTCACAGCACAACGACCTGAGTGGGTCGTGTACAACGCCTTATGTCTCAATCATTCAAAAGAAAGGGGATTCTTAGACCGGGGTGGAAAGGGTGAGTTGGGGTGAAAAGGGTGGGGCAGGGAGGGTGGTGTTGCCTGGAACCCCGGGACAGAGCTCAGGGCTGGGAGGGTAGGGGTTTGGTATTTGCCTGACCCTCCCACGGGGACTTGACTTTCAACGAGCGGCATCAGTCACTCGTTAGCCTGCCTCTCTATTTCCTTAACAGCTTCATCCTGCATTTTATTCACCTGTTTCCTCAGGCCCTTGAGTTTTAATACCTCACCGGCCAGGCTGGCCTGTTTCGATCTTGCCTGTCACTTCATCGCTTCTTCCTTCCACCAACCAAAGACTTTCCAATAGTCAGGCGGGAAGTGTTTCGTGTCCTGTTCTAACTTTTCTAATGCCCCATACAACACGTCCAATTTTTCCAGCGCAAAAGACCCTTCTTCGGGCCACGGTTCACCTAGATCCTTAGTTAGCGCAACCCATGACTTCCCTGGTCTCACAGCATCATAGCCATACCTCCGAAACATGAAAAATGCTGGGGTATTTCTAAGCGGTTCACCTGCCTTTACTGTCTTATTACCCATACTGTTACCCATCCTAGGCAACTTTAGTTTACCGACGTAGCCTTGTACTCGTGAGGATCTCCCGCCTCGCGGCACAGCTACACTACCTAACTCTCCTTGTACTCGTGAGGATTGTCCGCCTCGCGGTACAGCTGTCTACCTAACTCGCGGCCTTGTACTCGTGAGGATCGTCCGCCTCGCGGTACGGCTGCACTACCTAACTCTCCTGAGAGGCTCGTCCGCCTACACAGCCGTCTAACCTAACCTTACTGTACTCTCCTGGCGTCCTACGCCCGTGTAATACCTCTAATCTTACTTATAATTCCAACGTCTCCCGGGTAGGCCTCGGATCGGGACGCCGCCCTTATCCTTACCCTCACAACCCAGAGATCTATTACCCCTTAACCTTAGGCGCCCAACATGGGGCACTTTCCCTTACGTAACGTTACCCTGACGAGTCCATAAACAATCAGTTGCTCCAGGACCCAAGCGGTCCGTATTTAAATTTAGGTTCGTGGAACAGGTATGAGCAGGGAACGGAACAAACGGCAACCGAGCAAGAGAGAGTGGGTTACAATTTGGACTGACCCCCAGGCTAAAAAAAGGAAAACAAAAGAAAACCACAGCTCACCTGACCCGGATCAATTGCCAGCTGGTCTCTCACCACTCACTTGCCTGGGACCGTGTCCCGGACTGCACAGACTGATCCCACCGCTGCCACCAGTTGTTGGATCGAGACTTAGAACTTGGGACCCAGAAGACTCAGAGAAAGGAGCAACGGATATATTTATTAGAACTCGATTACACAAGCTTGAGGACAGCAAGAAGTTGCACTGAAACTCACAAGAAATGACCAACAGTACAACAAGATGCTCTGAAATAATTCAATTAAACCTTGCTTTATATAAGGAAGATCAGGGGTGGGGTTAGCTCACAAGATACAGAGACAGAATGGGCTCATTGGTCCTCCCACCATAGTCCCATCCTGTTGTTCAGTTAGTTAGAGGAAGCTCATCAAGGCCACTCATAGGTTAACTCAGATAAGGAGATGGTCAGCCATATGTGGCAACATGTTTACAACTTTCTGTATAGAAACCTTGGTTGGAAAAGTACAAAGGGAGGGGATACTCATAAAACTGTCAACTTACAGGATATTGGCAAAGTCTAGAGGGAGGCAAAGAGATAACAGCTGCAACCAAGGCCAGGGAAGGGGAACTAAAGATTGTGCCCACACAGGCCAGGAGCTCACAAGCACAGAACTCCTTATTAGGATATTACACATCCTCAATGCACAAGAAAGAACTAAGTATTATAAAAGAGTACAGCAAACAGCCAAAACAAAACATATAATTGGTTATACTTGGTAATTGGTAAAGCAGCAAGGATATGAAAGGGGGAGGGGCATTACAGCTCCCTACATATATATATATATATATACATATATATATATACACTACCGGTCAAAAGTTTTAGAACACCTCAATTTTTCCAGTTTTTATTGAAATTTACGCAGTTTAATGTCTCAATGTACTCTGAAATTAAGCATAGAACAAATAAACAATTGGAGATAAAAAAGAAATCATAGAATCATTTTGTTTAACAAAATTTAATTTGAATTTTTCACTCAGCAAAGTAGCCACCTTTTGCAGATATAAACACCGAACACACTCGTGGCATTCTTTCTACAATCGAAATCAAATATTGTTTGGGAAGTTCTTCCCAACACTGTTGCAGAAGTTCCCACAAATGTGTTGCACTTGTAGGTTGCTTTGCTTTCACCCTTCTGTTCAGTTCATCACAAACCAGCTCGATGGGGTTTAAGTCTGGAGACTGTGCTGGCAATTCCATGATTTGAAGCCTACCGTCTTGTTCTTTTCCTCGAAGGTAGTTTTGACATAGCCTGGAGGTGTGTTTAGGGTCATTATCTTGCTGTAGGATGAACCCCTGACCAACTAGGCATATACCAGAGGGGTATTGCATGGCACTGCAAAATGCTGTGGTAGCTCTTTTGCCTCAGGGTGCCAGTCACTCTGTGCAAGTCGCCGACTCTGGATCCAGCAAAAGAGCCCCAGACCATCATGCTTTCTCCTCCATGTTTGACAGTTGGTGTCACACACTGAGGAACCATCCTTTCGTCTACTCGACCGCGTACAAAAACCCTGCGTGATGAACCAAAAATTTCAAATTTTGATTCATCGGTTCAATTCATCAAATTTTGATTCAATTCATCAATTTTCCCTCTTTTTCTTA
Organism: Myxine glutinosa; assembly: GCF_964187855.1. NCBI lineage: Eukaryota > Metazoa > Chordata > Myxini > Myxiniformes > Myxinidae > Myxine > Myxine glutinosa. Next base: position 53,537,849 of record NC_136270.1, read on the forward strand.
TTTTGCCATCTTAGCAATTGCTTTCTTACTGCCACTCGAGCTGTCAAACCTGCAGCTCGAAGTCGTCTCTTCACAGTTGAAACTGAGACTTGCTTACTTCGACCAGTGTTAAGCTGTGCTTGAAGCTGTTGTCCTGTGAGCCGCCTATCACGCAAGCTGTTGAATCTCAGAAACTTGTCTTCTGATTCTGCTGTGGCTTTGGGTCTGCCAGACCTCTTCCTGTCAGAGTTTCCTCCAGTTTCCAATATACTACTTCCTGCAGTGCAATATTGTCCAAATAATGCTTCAGAGGGTGTAATAACAGTCTGTTCCAATACTGCTTTTATACAGACAGGGGGTTTGTAATCAAGTAATCAGCAGAGGTTGGGACACCTGTAGGAATTGTTTGCATCAACTTTCAAGACTTAATTTACTTACATTGCTGCAGAACAGCTGTAAGTTGTTAACCCATTACTTGTTCCCCGAAGAAGGCCTTTTTTACAATATAACTGCAATTTACATTGTTTTCCCGTTTTTGCTAACCTAAACTTTTTTTTTAACCTCGAGCAGTTTACTGCTTACCTTTGTACCATTTCAGGTTTTTCACTGGACATTAAACTGCGTAAATTTCAATAAAAACTGGAAAAATTGAGGTGTTCTAAAACTTTTGACCGGTAGTGTATATATATTGTTGCGGCTTTGAGAACCCTTCACTAGTAAATTTTCGTAAATGTTCCCTTATAAATAATCCCCTGTAAATACTCCCATTGTTGGTGTGAAGGTCAAAGGTCACACCCTAGTTAGGCCACGAGCAACGCGTAGCAAACCATAGGCTTCTTCTTTAGTTATTTCATTAATATGTGTTTCAGGTAAGGATCTGTTTCCAATAGTTGAATCTGCATTGTATTAATCAAATAACCTAGGCCCCTTCAATTATCCCCAATCTCTCTCTCTCTCCAAAGTGCCAGTAGCTGCATTGCCGTCGTCGCTGCCTTTTGGTTTGTTCCTGCCCGCCGCCATTACGCACGCGGTCAGAGTGGGAGAAAAAGGGAGGAGCGGCCAGGAACATAGGCGTGGGCCCCATCAACGCGTCACGAGGGGAGGTAACAATGAACCCTCACGACCAATCCGGGCCGAGGCGTGTTCACCGGTAGGCGGAGCAAAGCGGACACGGCTTGATACGCGAGGCTTGTCATAAAAGCGCGAGCGCAAAGCTCTTTCACGCAGAGAGGAGATGCGGGGGAGAGAGCAGATGCGGGGGAGATCGGCAGATGCGAGGAGAGAAGATCGGCACCCTTGTGGGAACAGCGCAGAGGCGGCGAATATAAGAACATTGCGCGGAGGATCGTTTGGGACGATCGTTTTCGATACGAAGTGCCGTGGTTTTGAGAGCGTTCGGCACGCTATACGTACGCGCATTCCAGCCCCTCGCATATGTAAGGTCCGGTCGCGCGTTAAGCTGCCAGCCGTTCTTCGCCCGCGGACCCGGAGCCTGGACCATCCCATCGCCTGGAACCATCTGCCTGGACCTTCCTCCCCTACCAGCTACCATTCCGTGTGAGTCTGTCTGTTTGACCTGGGCATGTTATATAAGAGTGTATAAGGTTGCCCTATGTCCTTTTATTTCCTCTTTTCTGTATATTCCCTTCTTTCGTTTCCTTTTTTAGATAGTTAATAAACCATATTTGTTCTTCCTTCACCCTTCTCATTCTTTGGCTTCCTCTCGTCCAATCATCTTTGTCTTTTCCCCATTGAATATCGGTGGCACGATATAGGAACCGCTATAATCGGGTTTAGACTGCCGCTAATGGCTCGAGCTTCGGATTGCTAAACCGCTCGGCAATCTTCCATCTTGTCCGTGGCTCGGGCAGAAGTATCGTCCTGCTTTGCGGAGAGGTTGGCAAAGGTATCTGGGACTCCATTGACCAGTCACCCTGGTCAACCTCAACCCCGCAAAGGAGGGCGATATCTTCTAGGACTCGGACGGCCAGTGTAATAGATGAGGGGATTAAACCCCCCTCGGTAAGGGGAGTGCCGTGATCTGAGATCCATAACAATAAATATATATTGTTGCGGATCTCCTCGTCGGCCTACTCCCCTTTACCAAGAGGGGATTAGTCCCCTTGTCTTTGACTAGCCGACGGGATCCGGAGCTATGACGTTTCTTCCGGACGGCGTTAAATAGGGTTGTAAGCCGAATTCCTATTACCTAATTACTAACGCCACCCAGGAAGCAAGGAAATAACTCCCGCCCGAATCACGGATGCAGGTGGAAACGCCGAGCGGTAGCGATCTGTGACCCGAGCTGTTAGCAATGACTAACCCGATTCTAGCGGTCATATTCGTGCCACATTTACCCAATGGAAGAAATCACTGATACGGTCGAATTAGGAAGAAGAGGAATAACAAGTGATTTATTTACACAATGTACAGTACCAAGAAGAAGAATACACAGTGCAGCCTTATACAGTCTTATCTTATCCCAGGACACAGGCCCGTTCACACTCAGACTCACACTCACACGGGGTTTGTAGATGGTCGGGTTGATGGTCCAGGGATGGCGTCCACAGCTCGTTCGCCGGTCCCGACTCGCACCACGAAGAAGGTTGAACAGACGGCAGGGCGTTCCCCGCGGTTCATTGGCACGGATCGGACAATTACGGGGTGAACGGTAAGCTGGGCTAGGCGGTTACACTTGCGTGGCTGCGTACGTAATAGACGAATATTCGCTCTCAATACAAGTTCAATACAAGTTCAAGTTCAAGCCACTGATCCAATTCTGTAACCAAGCGCCTCTCTCGCAGAAGTCCTCTTTACCACAGTGTCCCCCAGCGAGTCCTTTCGACGCAGTCCTTTGTTTCAATGCGCTCCCCCACAAGTCCTTTACAGTGCGCTCTTCCAACAAGTCCTTTACAGTGCGCTCTTCCAACAAGTCCTTGTAACGCCAGCAAGTCCTTGCTCATAACTGAGGTGGGGGCTTTTTGCATGGGCTTTTATAGGCACGCCCAGCGAACCCTCTGGAATCTCCCAGCCGCACCCTTACCACTCCCTATCAGGCCATGTCACCTCAGCCCAGATTGGCTGGTGGCCCTTACCGTCCCCCCACTGCTGCCGCCGATCTCAACCTCGACGCCGCTCCACCCCCCTTTTCGGGCCTACCTCGTGTCCCTTGACTTATGAACCAAACCAAAGGGGTAACGGAAAGAACCCTAATTCACTGAGGTGGAATTGGAGGGTGGAGGCAAAATTAAAGGGGGTCTATCTTATTTCTTTTACACAATGCAGATGATTACTAAGGGAAATTGCCCATGCTAATGGCATGATTACTAAGGGAAATGGCTCGTGCATTGCCCTGATGAGCCCCAAAAGGGCGAAACCAGGTCAGTAACTGTGAGTTTTACATACACTTATGACAGTATCTGAACTAAGATCAAAAATTCTGCTCTGTCGGAGGGTTCTCTTGAGAGCTTGACAGGCAGAGCGTATGTACATGGCAGTGACGTCATTATGTGCGCTCATTGAAAGCTGGAGAACTGAAGATATATTTGGATTGTTACTCCCGGCTGCATCCAGGCGATTCCATATAATGAGTGGATACCAGAGATAATGTGCCATGTGGCAGATGGTACTTATCGCTCCTATTAAGGTACAGCATAGCTGGATGGGATACCTTAATGGCGGTTCACCACTGATGGTATGAAATCGTATAGTAACTGGTATATAACCGAAAGGTTTTCAGAGTCATGAGTGTATGCAGGACTCACTGCGTTGCCCTGATGAGCCCCAAAGGGTGAAACCAGGTCGGTAACTGTGAGTTTTACATACACTTATGACAGTATCTGAACTAAGATCAAAAATTCTGCTCTGTCGGAGGGTTCTCTTGAGAGCTTGACAGGCAGAGCGTATGTACATGGCAGTGACGTCATTACGTGCGCTCATTGAAAGCTGGAGAACTGAAGATATATTTGGATTGTTACTCCCGGCTGCATCCAGGCGATTCCATATAATGAGTGGATACCAGAGATAATGTGCCATTTGGCAGATGGTACTTATTGCTCCCATTAAGGTACAGCATAGCTGGATGGGATACCTTAATGGCGGTTCACCACTGATGGTATGAAATCGTATAGTAACTGATATATATATATATATATATATATATATATATATACATACACACACACACACACACACACACACACACACACACACACACACACACACACACACACACACACACACACACACACACACACACATACATATATATATATATATATATACACACACACATATATATATATATATATATACACTTGTTGTATCTATATTATAATAGCCGTAGATGATTCTGTCTGTCTGTCTGTCCGGGGTGTGGCTTACTCGGTTTGCAGAGTAGCTCCACCCATAGCTCCACCCATTCTGGGAAAGGCTTTGCCTCATATAAACAAATATCCACCATTTTATTAACTCGCATAGCTTTGAGGCCTGTTTTGTTGGCCCGTGGTGTCTTGCTCTCTCTCCCAGTTTTATTTCAAATCAAATTCGATATATCATTTCATTTTTCACAGTCGCTAACATAGTTTTAGACTCGGTTGAAAAAAAACGGGAAGAAAATCCGATGAAAGTTGCCGTTTATAGAACGAAATGAATTCTCAAAGGCCTGTAACTTCAAGGCCATTGAGTCTCTCTCACGCCTTTATCTCCAATCTAACTCACCATTTGATTTCATTTTTAGCCGCATCGCAGACGCTGCTCATGGAGTGCACTCTGCTGTTGTTGTTGTTGTTACCACCTCTTCTTCTTCTTCTTCTTCTTCTTCTTCTTCTTCTTCTTGTTGTTGTTGTTGTTCTTGCAGAGAAGACAAAACCTCAAAGCTCCATCCATTTTGGGAGAGCCTTCATATAAACAAATATCCACCATTTTATTAACTCGCATAGCTTTGAGGCCTGTTTTGTAGGCCCGTGGTGTCTTCCTCTCACACAGTTTTCTTTCAAATCAAATTCGATATATCATTTCATTTTTCAGTCGCTAACATAGTTTTAGACTCGGTTGAAAAAAAACGGGAAGAAAATCCGATGAAAGTTGCCCTTTATAGAACGAAATGAATTCTCAAAGGCCTGTAACTTCAAGTCCATTGCCATATTTTTTTGTTAAATCGCGGCATGGTCAGTCATACACCGCCCGAAATAACAGACGGGAAAATGCCGATATATATATATTTTGTTTAAATCGCGGCATGCTCAGTCATACACCGCCCGAAATAAGAGCCGGGGAAAATGCCGAGATATATATATTTTGTTTAAATCGCGGCATGCTTAGTCATACACCGCCCGAAATAAGAGCCGGGGAAAATGCCGAGATATATATATTTTGTTTAAATCGCGGCATGCTCAGTCATACACCGCCCGAAATAACAGACGGGAAAATGCCGAGATATATAAAAAATTCGTCCATTTGATGACAATCGTCACGATGAAATATTTAATTTATACGTCGTTACAATAATGTGGAGAGAGAAGCATAGCTTCGTTCACGTGTCGCCACATACGGGAAATTGCCGAGATATATTAAAAATTCGTCCATTTGATGACAATCGTCACGATGAAATATTTAATTTATACGTCGTTACAATAATGTGGAGAGAGAAGCATAGCTTCGTTCACGTATCGCCACATACGGGAAATTGCCGAGATATATTAAAAATTCGTCCATTTGATGACAATCGTCACGATGAAATATTTAATTTATACGTCGTCACAATAATGTGGAGAGAGGAGCATAGCTTCGTTCACGTGTCGCCACACACGGGAAATTGCCGAGATATTTTTTTTTTTAAATCGCGGCATGGTTAGTCATACACCGCCTGAAATAACAGACGGGAAAATGCCGAGATATATTAAAAATTCGTCGCCACACACACACGGGAAATTGCCGAGATATATTTTCACTTTGCACAAAAATAACATCAAGTAATCGAATCAATAGGATTAGGAATGTCCTGTGCCTATAACATCGACGTTTTCGGCACAGCTGCATCTAGGCATTGTGTAACATCGACGCGGCTTTTGTTTTAATTTAAACTTTTTGTACTTGTTATCGATGGTTTTGGACTCGGTATCAGCAACGCGGGAAAATGCAGAGATATATTTTAAAAAATACACCATATCACCGCCCACCGCCCAATATGTATCATACACCGCCCAACATGTATCATGCACTGCCCAACATGACAGACGGCAACATGTCAACATTATCGCTTTTTCTTTAAACCGAGTGAACCGAGCCGAACCGAATAAACCGAGTGAATTCACCGTTTACTTTTGATGACAGTCGTCACAAACCGACATATATTTCTTCGTTTTTATTTCATTCAACATTATCAGCCGGAAGTAAAATATGGTTCAGGAAATTACCGAGAGATATTTCTTCGTTTCTTTATTTATTAGCTATTTGCGCATACACTTTAAATAGGTTTATTTGAAATCTTTATAATTTTCACAATTTGTAATATATTTGTCATTTGATGATGACGAGACACTTCCTCTTGACTCGTGACAATTCATGCGTTGCGTGGAAACTTCCATTTCCGAAATGAATGACAGTCGATGAAGAACGACTCAGTGTCAGCAACGCGGGAAAATGCAGAGATATATTTTTTAAAATACACCATATCACCGCCCAACACCGCCCAAAAGCCAACGAGTATCATACACCGCCCAAAAACCAACGAGTATCATACACCGCCCAACATGACACAGACAGCAACATGTCGACATTATCGCTTTTTCTTTAAACCGAGTGAACTGAGCCGAACCGAATACACCGAGTGAATTCAACGAGCGAATTTCATCCAATTCCAACGAGTTTCATGAAACCGAGAGATATTTCTTCGTTTTTATTTTATTAGTTACCAGCAGAAGTACCCAGCGTTGCCGGGCGGGGGAGGGGGGAAGGGCACGTACACTTTAAACATGTATATACATGTGGGATGTGGGATATATACATGTGGGACATGTGTACGTGTGTGTGTGTGTGTGTGTGTGTGTGCATTGTGTGTGCATTGTGTGTGCAGTGTGTGTGTGTGTGTGTGTGTGTGTGTGTGTGTATATGTAAACATGGGCCGGTGTGTGTGTAAAGTGTGAGGAGGTATTGGAGAGGAAAATGCAGAGATATATATTTTTAAATCGCGCCATGATGATAAACGAAAATACACCGCCTAAAATAACAGTCGACATATATTTAAAATTCGTCACACACATCCATGCCCGTGGGATTCCCACGGGTGGGAATCCCACGGGCATGGATGTGTGTGACATTTCGACATATTGAGTTACATGCTGCGCCTGCACATTCAGTAATATAAAATGGTTACTGGCAATTGATCACATCCACAAATGATGTAATCCACACAATTTGTGTACTTTACATAACGTTAATAGGAATACATGCCCGTGGAGATGGGAATGACATATAATTCATCGAAAACGTTGAAGCAACCGCATAATATTACGGTGATGTTTAACTCTGAGTGAGAATAGTCTGAGGATGTTGTGGCGGACACAAAAGCCCACTGGCGTGGTGACATCATCCCGCGCACCAAGTGGGCGGTGGCCACGCCCGAGGGGTAGGCGTGGCCTCATGATATACACCGGGCGCCCAGCCCGGAGCGGGCCAGTGTTACAGTGAGCTCTTACAATAAAGACGTTTATATGTTACCGCTTGTCCGCTTCCTCCTTGCTCGCAAGCAGCGCGCGTAACGCCGCGCTTTACTGGTGACCCCCTCGACGTTGGATCTGCCGGAGCGATCCTTCCACACGCGACGCCATTGCCATGGCCAACTTCGTCAAACTTCCGGAATTTTGGGAGGCTCAGGCCGAAGTCTGGTTCGCCCAGGCCGAAGCCCAATTTCAGCTTCGGCGCCTCACCGGCGATGACACGTGCTATTGCCACGTCGTCGCCTCCCTCGGGCCCGGCACGGCCGCTCGAGTTGTGTCCGTCCTTCGCCACCCACCAGACGGCCACAAGTACGAGGCACTCAAGCGGCTACTCCTAGCCACGTTCGGCCTCACGGACGACGCACGGGCCGACCGCCTCCTGGATCTCCCCGAGCTCGGTGAGACGCGCCCGTCGGTCCGAATGGACCATATGCTGTCACTGTTGGGCGACGAAGCCCCCGGTTCCCTATTCCGGGTGCTTTTTCGGCGCCAACTTCCAGCGCAGGTTCGCCTCGCGTTGGCCGGGACCGGGCTAACGCAACCCCGAGCATTGGCAGCCGAGGCGGACAGGTACTTCGCCGCTTCGGACACGCGGGCGAGAGTCGGCGTGGCCGTCACGGCCCTCGAGGCTGATGCTGCTGATGCTGCTGATGCTGCTGTTCCACAGCATCAGATTCTACAGCATACGCAGCATGTTCCACAGCATCAGCTTCTACAGCATACGCAGCACGCGTATACGCACCTCGTGAACACCGCCATGCCCCGCCCACCGCCGCGGCGAAAACCGCCACCGCGGGGAAACCCGCCAACTCCACCGGCCTGGCGGAGCCAGCCGCGCTCCTCCAGCTCCACCACCTGGTGCTGGTTCCACGCCAAGTTCGGCCACGAAGCTCGGCAGTGTCATCCGCCATGCTCCTTCAACAGGTCGGGAAACGCCCGGGCCGGCGCTCAATAGTGGCGATGAGCGCCGGCCGTTCGAGCAGCCTGCTGTTCATAACGGACACCTTCTCCGGGCGCCGTTACCTGTGCGACACGGGAGCGCAGGTGAGTGTCATTCCCGCCGGCACGTCAGACAAGCACGCCGCAGGTGGGGGCCCCGCGCTGCTTGCCGCGAACGGGACGCCCATCCGTACGTATGGAAAACGCTGCCTCTCTCTGCGGTTTGGAGGGCAGGTTTTCCGATGGACGTTCATCACCGCCGACGTGCCCATGGCACTGCTTGGCGCGGACTTCCTGTGCGCTAATGGGCTCCTGGTCGACGTCAAGCGCAGACGTCTTGTCCAGGCCGAGACGTTCAGCTCGCTCGCTTGTGCGTTGCCCAGCTCAACGAGCGGCTTGCCAAGCGGCTTGCCGAACGGTTCGGTTCCGGCCACGTTGGTCTGTACGCTTCCGGCAGCAGCCGCATTCACCCGCCTCCTCGCCGGCTTCCCGGCCCTCACGCGGCCCACCTTCTCGGCGGGGGCCGTCAAGCACGGGGTGGCCCATCACATCCCCACCGTCGGGCCACCGGTCTACGCCCGGGCACGCCGCCTCGAGCCGACGAAGCTGGCGGTGGCAAAAGCGGCGTTCGCTACCCTGGAGCGACTCAGCATCGTTCGGCGCTCAGAGAGCGCTTGGGCGTCGCCGCTGCACATCGTGCTGAAGCCCGGCGGGGGATGGCGACCGTGCGGGGACTATCGCCGTCTCAATGACGTCACGACTCCCGACCGCTACCCCGTCCCCCACATTCAGGACTTTTCCGCCCGTTTGGCGGGCAGGTCCTTCTTCTCGAAGGTGGACCTCATACGCGGCTACCATCGGGTCCCCGTCAGGCCAGAGGACGTCCCGAAGACGGCGGTCATCACGCCATTCGGACTCTTCAAGTTCCTGCGCATGCCCTTCGGTCTGAAGAATGCGGCTCAGGCGTTCCAGCGACTGATGGACAGCGTCCTGCGCGACTTGGATTTTGTCTACGTCTACCTGGACGATATCCTCGTCGCCAGCGCGTCCCGCGAAGAGCACCTACGCCACCTCCGCACGCTCTTCGAACGCCTGGGCCAGCATGGCCTGATTGTGAACCCCGCAAAGTGCCGGTTCGGCGCCGCCACAATCGATTTTCTGGGGCACCGTGTCACCAGGCACGGAGCCGTCCCCCTGCCGGCCAAGGTGGAGGCGGTGAAGGGGTTTCCGTGCCCCCGCACGATCAGAGGGCTGCAGGAGTTCCTGGGCATGGTGAACTTTTACCATCGGTTCCTGCCCCGCATCGCCCAGCTCCTGCGCCCCCTGCACGAAGCTCTCCGAGGTAAGCCGGGCAAAGGCGACGTTACCTGGACCGAGCAGATGGACACGGCGTTCACGGGCGCGAAGCTCGCCTTGGCTAACGCCACCATGCTCGCGCACCCGGCGCCCGATGCACCGATCGCCCTCACCACCGATGCCTCGGACTACGCGGTGGGCGCGGTGCATGAGCAATGGGTGCGTGGAGCTTGGCAACCGCTGGCATTCTTTAGCCGGCAGCTTCGCCTGCCCGAACGCCGTTACAGTACCTTCGACCGCGAGTTGCTCGGACTTCACTTGGCGGTCAGGCACTTCCGCCATCTGCTCGAGGGCCGTGCGTTCACTGCCTTCGTCGACCACAAGCCGCTGATCTTCGCGATGGGCAAGGTCACCGAGCCGTGGTCGGCCCGGCAGCAGCGTCACCTCTCGGCCGTGTCCGAGCACACGACGGACATCCAGCACGTCGCGGGGAAGGACAACCCGGTGGCGGATTGCCTTTCCCGGGCCGTCGCCCGTGCAGTCCACCTCGGCATCGACTATGCCCGGATGGCAGCGGACCAGGCCGCTGACCCCGACGTCCAGGCCTTGCGGACCGCCGTCATGGGCCTCCGCGTCACCGAGGTGCCGTTCGACGGCGCGGGCGTGGCCCTCTTGTGCGACGTCTCCCTCGGGCGTCCTCGCCCCATCGTGCCCGCGGGCTGGCAGCGGCAGGTGTTTGACGCCATCCACGGCCTGTCCCACCCGGCGCGAGGGCCTCCCAAAGGCTGATCGCCGACAAGTTCGTCTGGCATGGCCTCCGGAAGGCCGTCCGCGGCTGGGCCAGGATGTGCCTCGGGTGCCAGCGCGCCAAGGTGCACCGGCACACCCAGGCCCCGTTGGCCCCGTTCACGGTGCCGGAACGCCGGTTTGACCACGTCCACGTGGACCTGGTGGGACCTCTGCCCCCCTCGCGGGGTTTCACCTACGTCCTCACCATGGTGGACCACACCACCCGGTGGCCGGAGGCCGTGCCCTTGGCGTTGACAACGGCGGCCGATGTCGCGCAGGCTTTCATCGCCACCTGGGTCGCCCGGTTCGGCGCCCCCTCAGACATCTCATCCGACCGCGGCCCCCAGTTCACCTCGGAGCTCTGGGGGGCGGTTGCGCAGGGGCTCGGGGTCCGGCTGCACCGAACCACGGCCTACCACCCCCAGGCTAACGGCCTGTGTGAGCGCTTTCACCGCTCATTGAAGGCCGCGCTCCGGGCCACCCTCCGTGACGGCGGCTGGGTCGACAGGCTCCCCTGGGTCCTGCTGGGCCTCCGGACGGCGCCCAAGGAGGACCTGCGCGCATCCGCGGCGGAGTTGGTCTTCGGGCAACCGCTGCGGGTGCCTGGGGAATTCCTCCCCGACTCCACGGCACCATGGTCCACGGCACAGCAGCACTCCGCTCTGCAAGAGACCGCCCAGAGGTTCGCCCCGGTGCCAACGGCATGCCACGGGCACCCACCGACGCACGTCGCCCCGGAGCTTCGCGCGGCGGAGTACGTCTTCGTCCGCCACGATGCCCATCGGACACCACTGCGGCCCCCGTACGACGGGCCTTTCCGCGTGCTGGAGACCGGGGCGAAGCACTTCACCCTGGACATCGGCGGTACTCCTGACCGCGTTTCGGTAGACCGCCTCAAGCCGGCCCACCTCGATGTGGACCATCCGCCGCCAGTGGCCCGACCCCCACGTCGGGGCCGCCCTCCTGCGGGCGGACCCCCGGCACCGCCCAGCCCCGCCGCCACGCCGCCCCCCGGTCCTGCACCCATCCCAGGGGCAGCCAGGGGCATCCCACCTGGCATCCTTGCACCCCGGACGCCGCCGATCGCCAGGGGGCGCTTCAGCCAGGTCATTCGTCTGCCCCGCAAACTGGCCCTCCAGGTGCGCGGGAATTCTGGGGTGGCGCGTGTGGCGGACACAAAAGCCCACTGGCGTGGTGACATCATCCCGCGCACCAAGTGGGCGGTGGCCACGCCCGAGGGGTAGGCGTGGCCTCATGATATACACCGGGCGCCCAGCCCGGAGCGGGCCAGTGTTACAGTGAGCTCTTACAATAAAGACGTTTATATGTTACCGCTTGTCCGCTTCCTCCTTGCTCGCAAGCAGCGCGCGTAACGCCGCGGTAAAATGTGATCAATTGCCAGTAACCATTTTATATAACTGAATGTGCAGGTGCAGCATCTAACTCAATATGTCGAAATGTCACACACATCCATGCCCGTGGGATTCCCACGGGTGACCCCGCTAGTATATATAGATACAACAACATATTGTTGCGGATCTGCGACGTCGGCCTTTTCCCCTTAAGAGGGGGGTTAATCCCCTTGTCTGTTACTGACCGACGTGATCCTGAAGTTACCTCGTTCCTTCCGGTCGGTATTAGGTAGGGTGCTGGTCAATTTGGTCCAGTTACCTAATTACCAACACCGACCGTGCAAGGAGATAACCTCCCACCCGAGCCGCGGCGTTAGTGGATACGCCGAGCGAAGCGAGCCGCGACTTGGGCCGTTAACGATGACTAAACCCGATTGTAGCGGTTCCTAATCATGCCACATGTACTCAATTGAGAAAAGACTGATGCGATCGGATAAGAGGAAACAAAGAAAATAGGAAGAACAAAGCAATTTATTAACAACCACAAAGAGGAAAGGAAAGAATGTACAGGATAGAAAGAGGAAAGGAAAAGCACACAGGGCAGTCTTAGTTACAGGCTTAACTTACTCCCAGGACAAACGGGCCCGTCTCACACACACACTCACACAGGGATTGTAGATGGTAGGGTGGAACAGGTTGATGGTCACCAGCACGTCCAGGCTCCAATCCGGTTCCGGTCCAGGCTCCGGTCCAGCGAACGAAACCCGGCAGGCAGCTCTTCAGTGTAACGCGAACGGACAATTATATCATGGGGGGAAGGCTGGTGTCCTGGCGGCGTACGTAATAGTTGCATACTCGCGCCAAACGCCCCCTCTCCAAGGTCCTGCTTTGAGCTCCTAATGCCAACGAGCCCTCTCTGATCAAGCGCATGTACCCACAAGTCCTCTTTAGCTCGAGCTCCTCCTCATCAGTCCTCTTGAACGAGCGCGCTTCCTTCTAGTCCTTTTTAACGAGCGCTGCCATATCAGTCCTCTCGAGGGCTTTGCGTTCACGCTTTTATAATCAAGCCAGAGATCGCTCCGAGCCCAAAAGCCACGCCTATCAGGCGATGTTACTTCAGCCCTGGTTGGCTGAACAAAGAGAACAATAACAACATAACCAGAACGTAACAGAACAAAGAGAACAATTACAATATAACCAGGATGTAACAGAACAAAGAGAACAATAACAACATAACCAGAACATAACAGAACAAAGAGAACAATAACAACAAAACCAGAACGTAACAGAACAAAGATAACAATTACAACAAAACCAGAACGTAACAGAACAAAGAGAACAATAACAACATAACCAGGATGTAACAGAACAAAGAGAACAATAACATAACCATGATGTAACAGAACAAAGAGAACAATAACAACATAACCATGATGTAGCAGAACAAAGAGAACAATAACAACATAACCAGGATGTAACAGAACAAAGAGAACAATAACAACATAACCAGAACGTAACAGAACAAAGAGAACAATAACAACATAACCAGGATGTAACAGAACGAAGAGAACAATAACAACATAACCAGAACGTAACAGAACAAAGGGAACAATAACAACATAATCAGGATGTAACAGAACAAAGAGAACAATAACAACATAACGATGATGTAACAGAACAAAGAGAACAATAACAACATAACCATGATGTAACAGAACAAAGAGAACAATAACAACATAACCAGAATGTAACAGAACAAAGAGAACAATAACAACATAACCAGGATGTAACAGAACAAAGAGAACAATAACAACATAACCAGAACATAACAGAACAAAGAGAACAATAACAACATAACCAGGATGTAACAGAACAAAGAGAACAATAACAACATAACCAGAACATAACAGAACAAAGAGAACAATAACAACATAACCAGGATGTAACAGAACAAAGAGAACAATAACAACATAACCAGAATGTAACAGAACAAAGAGAACAATAACAACATAACCAGGATGTAACAGAACAAAGAATAATAACAACATAACCAGGATGTAACAGAACAAAGAGAACAATAACAACATAACCAGAACGTAACAGAACAAAGAGAACAATAACAACATAACCAGAACGTAACAGAACAAAGAGAACAATTACAATACAACCAGGATGTAACAGAACAAAGAGAACAATAACAACATAACCAGAACATAACAGAACAAAGAGAACAATAACAACAAAACCAGAACGTAACAGAACAAAGATAACAATTACAACAAAACCAGAACGTAACAGAACAAAGAGAACAATAACAACATAACCAGAACATAACAGAACAAAGAGAACAATAACAACAAAACCAGAACGTAACAGAACAAAGATAACAATTACAACAAAACCAGAACGTAACAGAACAAAGAGAACAATAACAACCAGGATGTAACAGAACAAAGAGAACAATAACATAACCATGATGTAACAGAACAAAGAGAACAATAACAACATAACCATGATGTAGCAGAACAAAGAGAACAATAACAACATAACCAGGATGTAACAGAACAAAGAGAATTCTACATTCCCTAAACTCTCCTGCACTCCATCCTCCATCCAGCGTCCTTAAACGTATTTTTAACTCGAAGGTCACAAGAAACTCATTTTGCAATAAATGTTCGTTTCCCATAAATCGTACACTTTCAAAAATCCAATCTCACCCCTCCCCTCCAAATCTTCCCCATAACCCCTCCCCTCCAAATCTTCCCCATCACCCCTCCCCTCCAAATCTTCCCCATCACCCATCCCTTTCAAATCTCCCCCCTTGCCCCCTCCCTCCTAAACTACCCCCTCACCCCTCCCCGCCAAGACGCCCCCTCGCCCCTCCCCTCCTAGACTCCTGCCTCACCCCTCCCCTCCAAATCTCCCCCATATCCCATCCCTTTCAAATCCCTCCCCTTGTCCCTTCCCTCCCAAACTCCCCCCTCACCCCTCCCCTTCAAATCTCCCCACCCTCATTGCTTCTCAATTTCCCCCCGCTCACTCCCCCTCCTCAAAGCGTCCTCCCCGCTTCTTCCCCCTTCAAACTCTCACCTCCATCTCCCCCAACCTTCTGCCTCGCTCTTCCCCCTCCTCAAATAACACCTCATTGTGGCTCACCCAATCACCATCAAACCTTTTGTCCGCCCCATCCTTCCCTTTCTCCAAGCTATTCTGAAATCTCTGACACACCTTCAACAGCTCTCCGTACCTCTTCCACCTCTTCCACATCTTACCCTACCCCTCCTCCCCCCTGTTCTGTATCTGATGCTCCCCCTTCCTCTTCATTAACGGTATGGACCTCAAACATCCGGGGCCTTCGTTCAAACTTAACTGATCTCTCCATACAGGTTGCTTCTGTCAAACCAGACGTGATCTGCTTAACAGAAACTTTCCTCCTTTATGATGTCTCTGATTCCATAGTATCTCTCCCGGGCTACTCCCTCCTCCGGTATGATAGACCTGAGCCTCGTCCTGGAGGCGGGGTTGCTATCTTTATCAAAAACTCTCTTCCTCACTCGCCCTGCACTGCACTCTCTCCACCTCACCCCCAGGAATACCTCTGGCTACGGCTTCCCCTTCGCTCCCACCTCTTGTTCATATGTGTGTTGTACCGTCCACCAAACAGTGATGACTCCATCTACATCTCGCTGTCTGATGATATGGACCAACTTCTATCTACTCATCCCAACTCTCTCTTCCTCATATGTGGTGATTTCAACTGTCATCATGCCAGTTGGCTGGGTGTGGGTACCTCTCTCACCAGCCATGGCTCCTCAGCAAAGGACTTCTGCGACTCACTGGGACTGACACAATCTGTCAATTTCCCGACCCGGATCTCAGTCAACGGAACATCTTCTCTTCTGGACTTGGTTATGACTAACTTCCCTGAAAATGTCTGCTGCTCTTCTTCTGCTCCGATCGGATCATCTGATCATGTCCTTGTTAAAGTGGACATCTCTCTGACCATCCTCAGGGAGCCTGCTCAGCGTCGACGAGTCTGGCATTTCACTCAGGCCAACTGGCACGGTCTTCAAGCAGCCATCAATCATCTGGACTGGTCTCCCATCTCTACCACCTCTGACATCAACTCATCCTGGGAATTCTTCCAAAGTAAATTGCTCTCTCTCATGCACAGATTTATCCCATCTCGTCTTCAGTTGTCATACCCTTCCTCCCGTCCATGGTACACGGAATCTTGTGGTGAGGCTGTTGCCCAGAAACAACTTGCCTTCGTCTCCTGGAAAGCAAATCCAACGGAAGGAAATCTCATTTCCTTTCACAAAGCCCGAAACAAGTGTGTGTCCACCCTCAGGAGAGCCAGGAAACAATATCTCTCCGTTCTCAAGACCGAACTCTCTTATCTGTCTCCCTCTTCCAAATCCTGGTGGCGTCTGGTCAAATCCGTTTCTGGTGTTTGTTCCCCCTCCATCCCCTCCCTTACCTCAAACGGCTACACAGCTGACTCCGCACGTGAAAAAGCTGAATGCCTCAACTCTGTGTTTGCCTCTAAATCTTGTGTCCCAAACCCATCCCTCTCTGTACCCACCATACCCAGTCGTACCCTGCTGCTCCTGGACTCCGTGTCCTTTCCTCCTGACAAGGTGGAAAAGTTTCTGTCAACCCTCGACTCTGATTCTGCAACTGGACCCGACGGCATCAGCCCACGGATCCTAAAATCCTGCTCTGCTGCTCTATCTCACCCTCTCTCTGTTCTCTTCACCCTCTCTTTTGCTCAAGGTCAACTGCCATCTGCTTGGAAATCAGCCAACATCACCGCTTTGCACAAAAAAGGTGCAAAAACAGATCCTAGCAACTACAGACCAATCAGCCTTCTCCCAATTATCAGCAAAGTCATGGAATCCATCATTGCTTCTGATATGAAATCTTTCCTCTTCTCCAATGGCTTGATCTCTGATCATCAATTTGGTTTCAGACCAGGTCACTCTACTCTGGACATGCTGCTTCTGCTGTCTCAACAATGGATGGAGGTCCTCAATGCCAAACAGGAAATTAGAGCTGTCTCCCTCGACATATCACGTGCCTTCGACACGGTCTGGCACCCCGCTCTGCTCACCAAACTCTCCTCCTTTGGTATCCATGGAAATCTCCACGCATGGCTGGCGGACTTCCTCTCTAGTCGTCGTCAACGTGTGGCCCTGAATGGGTTTCTCTCATCTCCTCTTCCTGTTCAGGCTGGAGTTCCCCAAGGCAGTGTTCTGGGCCCCGTGCTTTTTCTGGTCTTCATCAATGATCTCTCTGACTCTCTCGAAAATCCTCTCTATCTCTTTGCTGATGACTCCACTCTCTGCCGCTCCATTCCTCTTCCCTCAGATCGGCAGTCTGCTGCCTCCTCACTCTCTGAAGACCTGGACAAAATCACAGACTGGTCAAACAAGTGGAACATGTCTTTCAATCCTGACAAATCTCACACTCTTACTATGTCTCTCCGAAAAGATCGACTGGACAACCCTCCCATCTACTTTCTCAACAATCCTCTCCAAGAAGTTCTGTCGCTCAAGATTTTGGGTCTCACTATCTGCCATGATCTTTCTTGGGAAAACCACATTTCCAAGCTGGCCTCCAAAGCCAGTCGCCGACTGGGCATCCTCCGTCGTGCGAAGTCCTTCCTCGGCACACCTGAGCTCCTCACCACATACAAGGCTTTCATCCGCAGCTCAATGGAATACTGTTCTCCCCTATGGGCCGGTGCTCCTGCCTCACACCTAGCTCGGCTTCACGCTGTTGAAACCAAAGCTTTCAGAATTATTGGAATCTCCCGCGATGAAGCTATCTCTGAGGGCCTTTCACTCACTCACCGCAGGCAGGTAGGTGGTCTTTCTGTCTTCTACCGACTCCTCTCCGGCCTTGCACCCCCAGCTCTCTCTGTGCTCTGTCCCCCAAATATTCCTACAGGTCGCACAAGATCTGCCAGCAACCCTCTGATGGTTAAACTGCCGAAATCTCGGCTCTCCGCTCACCTTCACTCTTTCATTCCTCTTTTCTCCCGCCTCTGGAACAAACTCCCTCACTCCCTTCAATCCCACTCCTCCCTCCAGGTCTTTAAAACAGCTGTTCACCACCATCTCTTATCTTCCCCCATCCAAAACCTTGATCTTTTCTACCCCCGCTAATTCACCCCAGATCCACCTTGTTTGAAATTCCAACTTCTTTCCTGGAAGTCCTGGCAGTGTCCATATGTTTTATACCTCTCCCACTGCCCCCTTCCCACGCCCCCCCCCCCCCCCAAAGCCCTCGCCCTCTCTCAGATCTCTCGATGTCTCCATGTCTCTCGGTCCCTGCTCTCAAATGTTGTGTTTGTGTCCTTCCCCCTCTCTCCCCATCTTGTCTACCGCTCCCTATGTTATATGTTTTATGTGTCGGTTTGTCTTTCTGTGTGATTAATGTTCGCTCTTTCACGAGCCTCGATCTTGTATACAACAAAAAAAAAAAAAAAAAAAAAAAAAACAATAACAACATAACCAGAACGTAACAGAACAAAGAGAACAATAACAACATAACCAGGATGTAACAGAACGAAGAGAACAATAACAACATAACCAGAACGTAACAGAACAAAGAGAACAATAACAACATAATCAGGATGTAACAGAACAAAGAGAACAATAACAACATAACGATGATGTAACAGAACAAAGAGAACAATAACAACATAACCAGAACATAACAGAACAAAGAGAACAATAACAACATAACCAGAACGTAACAGAACAAAGAGAACAATAACAACATAACCAGGATGTAACAGAACAAAGAGAACAATAACAACATAACCAGAACATAACAGAACAAAGAGAACAATAACAACATAACCAGGATGTAACAGAACAAAGAGAACAATAACAACATAACCAGAACATAACAGAACAAAGAGAACAATAACAACATAACCAGGATGTAACAGAACAAAGAGAACAATAACAACATAACCAGAACGTAACAGAACAAAGAGAACAATAACAACATAACCAGGATGTAACAGAACACAGAATAATAACAACATAACCAGGATGTAACAGAACAAAGAGAACAATAACAACATAACCAGGATGTAACAGAACAAAGAATAATAACAACATAACCAGGATGTAACAGAACAAAGAGGACAATAACAACATAACCAGGATTTAACAGAACAAAGAGAACAATAACAACATAACCAGAACGTAACAGAACAAAGAGAACAATAACAACATAACCAGGATGTAACAGAACAAAGAGGACAATAACAACATAACCAGGATGTAACAGAACAAAGAATAATAACAATATAACCAGGATGTAACAGAAGAATAAGAAGAGAGGGGTGATGTGGACACGCCAACAGCAGCGTCAATTGACAAAATAGAAATGGCAGAATGGCAATCTGTAAAAAGATTGTGGTGTTGTATTGTGGTGCCCTTCCTATCTTGTCATTCCTTCCTTTTAATTTCTTCCTACCTTGTTTGGTTGTTTTTTAGGATCCCTACATGATTTTTACCTCCACCACCGAAGGTGGATGCAGGTTATGTTTTCACCCCTGACTGTTTGTCTGTCTGTGAACAAGATATCTCAAAAAGTTCTGGACGGATTCGGACGAAACTTGGTGGGGAGGTTGGGTGTGTGACAAGGAAAAAATGATTAGATTTTGGTGAGATCAGGATCCGGATCCGACGACTATAATTTTAAAGTGATTCTTCACTTAAACAAGCATTCTGAGTATTGCGCTGCAATACATGTCCCCTACCAAAGTTCATAGTGCCATAACTTTGTCAAAAATGATCGAATATGCATATTTATGCACGGTTGATGCTGGTTTTCGAACTTGATCTGAGGTATGCTGAGACACGTGTATCACGCCTCGCCTCGTTGATAAGCCCGCAAGGTCGCTCCATGGAGCGGCCTGCACGTATTGCACTGTGTGAATTATATAAATTATTACCAACTCACGGTCTGAGGTACTAGCGATTCAAGAGGTATCCATTTTAAAAAATATTTTCGTTTAATTAACGATATCTGCCAAACCACGTGCCCTATCGCAAATTCCAAAAGGACATTTTAGTAGACTGATATGCTGAACAGATTTGTGGTTTCCCCTCGATTGGAACAAAAATGAGGGAGGAGCTCGGTTTTAAAGGTTCATGATTAAAAACGTCATAACTCTGAAACCATGTGACGCATGACGTCATGCACGCTGACCTTTTTTGTTCGTCATGGGTATGCGATTCTGCCTGCAAAGTTTGGCCTCGATCTGTTCAGCCGTTGCAGAGAAAAATGGGTTTTCGTGTTTTCATTAAAAACAATATGGCGCCCGAACCACGTGACCTGTGACGTCATAATTACCGTTAAAATATTCTACAGACCGAGTCCCTCCTATGGTGAAAATTTGATCTCAATCGGTGCTATTATTGCAGAGTTTTTTAAAGGAAATTAAAACTTAAAATGGCACTGAGTTAAGGATCATCAGAATTATCAGAATTCCCAAAGTTCAAAGTGCCATAACTTTGTCAAAAATGATCGAAACGTCGTGAAGTTCGAACTGCATCTGTAACTTATCATGAGGAAACCATGTGCCAAGTTTGAAATCATTAGCATTAAGCGTTTAGAAAAAAAGTCCGGAAAACTGTTCTTTGCGTGACGGACTGACGGACTGACAGACTGACGGACGGAGGGACGGCGTGCAAACCTATAGTCCCCTCCGGTGTACACCGGTAGGGGACTAACAAGCATAGGTACACTCAAAGTACACCACCCCCAGACCAAATAAACAAACAACCAGCGGAGAGGGTGTTGTATTTGAGTCCGTTTGTTTGTTTGTTACTTGCCGGAAAAGATTCCGGCAAGTATGTTCGTTGGGTGGTTTGTCTATCTGTCTGTTTATCTTCTTCTTTTTTTTTTTTTTGTTGTATACAAGATCGAGGCTCGTGAAAGAGCGAACATTAATCACACAGAAAGACAAACCGACACATAAAACATATAACATCGGGAGCGGTAGACAAGATGGGGAGAGAGGGGGAAGGACACAAACACAACATTATTTTGAGAGCAGGGACCGAGAGACATGGAGACATCGAGAGATCTGTGAGAGGGAGAGGGCATTTGGGGGGGGGAGGGCATGGGAAGAGGGGGGGGGGGTGGGAGAGGTATAAAACATATGGACACTGCCAGGACTTCCAGGAAAGAAGTTGGAATTTCAAACAAGGTGGATCTGGGGTGAATTAGCGGGGGTAGAAAAGATCAAGGGTTTTGGATGGGGGAAGATAAGAGATGGTGGTGAACAGCTGTTTTAAAGACCTGGAGGTACGAGTGGGATTGAAGGGAGTGAGGGAGTTTGTTCCAGAGGCGGGAGAAAAGAGGAATGAAAGAGTGAAGGTGAGCAGAGAGCCGAGATTTCGGCAGTTTAACCATCAGAGGGTTGCTGGCAGATCTTGTGCGACCTGTAGGAATATTTGGGGCACAGAGCACAGAGAGAGCTGGGGGTGCAAGGCCGGAGAGGAGTCGGTAGAAGACAGAAAGACCACCTACCTGCCTGCGGTGAGTGAGTGAAAGGCCCTCAGAGATAGCTTCATCGGGGGAGATTCCAATAATTCTGAAAGCTTTGGTTTCGACAGCGTGAAGCCGAGCTAGGTGTGAGGCAGGAGCACCAGCCCATAGGGGAGAACAGTATTCCATTGAGCTGCGGATGAAAGCCTTGTATGTGGTGAGGAGCTCAGGTGTGCCTAGGAAGGACTTCGCACGACGGAGGATGCCCAGTCGGCGACTGGCTTTGGAGGCCAGCTTGGAAATGTGGTTTTCCCAAGAAAGATCATGGCAGATAGTGAGACCCAAAAGCTTGAGCGACAGAACTTCTTGGAGAGGATTGTTGAGAAAGTAGATGGGAGGGTTGTCCAGTCGATCTTTTCGGAGAGACACAGTAAGAGTGTGAGATTTGTCAGGATTGAAAGAGATGTTCCACTTGTTTGACCAGTCTGTGATTTTGTCCAAGTCTTCAGAGAGTGAGGAGGCTGCAGACTGCCGATCTGAGGGCAGAGGAATGGAGCGGCAGAGAGTGGAGTCATCAGCAAAGAGATAGAGAGGATTTTCCAGAGAGTCGGAGAGATCATTGATAAAGACCAGAAAAAGCACAGGGCCCAGAACACTGTCTTGGGGAACTCCAGCCTGAACAGGAAGGGGAGTTGAGAGAAATCCATTCAGGGCCACACGTTGACTACGACCAGAGAGGAAGTCCGCAAGCCATGCATGGACATTTCCATGGATACCATAGGAGGAGAGTTTGGTGAGCAGAGCTGGGTGGCAGACCGTATCGAAGGCACGTGATATGTCGTCTATCGAAGTCTGTCTGTGTCTGTTTGTGCGCAGTACTACGTCTACATCGTTGCACATAGCATCGCCATACTTTATACACATATTTGTCTTGCCCTGGAATAGACTGTGCCCAATTTTTAACTCTCTTGGCCCAAGGCCTCCATTATGACGTCATAATTCGATAATTCGACAAGTACAAAACTTCATCCAATCAAGATGCAATTTCTTGAGCGCCATGTCGCCATAAACTGGTGGAGAAAACAAATAATGATGACGTCATCGGTCACGTGATTCGGCCGCCATATTGGAAAAACCAAAAAACGTTGTACCTCTATATCTCCGAACATGCTGAATAGAAAAAATTGAGACATGGCTCATTGTGAAGAACTCTCCATGGGGAATGAAATATGTCAATGATGATGTCATAGGTGCCTCCATTATGACGTCATAATTCGACTCGTACAAAACTTCATCCGATCAAGATGAAATTTCTTGAGCATAATCTCGTTGCCCTGCAATAGACTGTGCCCAATTTTTTACTCTCTAGGCCCAAGACCTCCATTATGACGTCATAATTCGACAAGTACAAAACTTCATCCAATCAAGATGCAATTTCTTGAGCGCCATGTCGGCATAAACTGGAGGACAAAAAAAAGAATGATGACATCATCGGTCACGTGGTTCGGCCGCCATCTTGTAAAAACCGAAAAACTTTGCACCTCTATATCTCTGAAAGTGGTGAATAGAAAAAATTGAGACATGGCTCATTGTAAAGAACTCTCCACGGGGAATAAAATATGTTAATGATGATGTCATAGGTGCCTCCATTATGATGTCATAATTCAACCAGTACAACACTTCATCTGATCAAGATGAAATTTCTTGAGCGCCATGTTGGTATAAACTGGTGGAGAAAAAAATTATGATGTCATCGGTCACGTGGTTCGGCCGCCATGTTTGTTTTAACACAAAAGCCTTAAAAACCACTGAAAACACATCCTGGCAAGGGTATGCAATCTCTGATTGCTCTTTCTTGTTACCTTCACCAGAGGAGAGGGTATTGCATTTGAGTCCGTTTGTCTGTTTGTTATCTTGCCAAAACGAAGTTTTTGCAAGATGTATTAGTCAGCTTGTATGTTTGTTTTTTTGTTTGTGGTTAATCATTTTTTTTTCACGTTTAGATCACTCTGTAGACCACAGTTATTATTGGAAACTCCTGTAACTTCGCATATCAGAGTCCTATAGAGATACCCTTCAGCACACAAAATTTTGAAGGTCAAGGTCAAAGGTCAAGGTCACTTTGCGGTCAATCATGGAGGTCAACGAAACCCTTATTTTTTGAGTAACTTTGATCGGATCGTCTCCAAACTTCATGGGAATCTAGTATATGGTCCGGCGCTCAGCTGATTAGTTTTTGGTGGCGATCGGCCTTGACCTTCATGGTTAGCGCTGGAGGTCGAAAATTATTGACCCCAAGGTCAAATTTTGAAATCGTAGGTACCATATCGAGTAATACCTCATATGAATGCCCTTGATGAGTGCTTCCCAGATCTGTAAACAGTTTGACGCTATGACGTCATTTGATGACGTCATGACGAAAAAACGGAATTTTCACATTTTGGCAAGATACGGTTCACCCTGTGGGTGACATATGTTCATTATCTTGCCAAAACGAAGTTTTTGCAAGATGTATCAGTCAGCTTGTATGTTTGTTTGTTTGTTTTTTTGTTTTTTTGTTTTTTTGTTTGTGGTTAATCATTTTTTTTTCACGTTTAGATCACTCTGTAGACCACAGTTATTATTGGAAACTCCTGTAACTTCGCATATCAGAGTCCTATAGAGATACCCTTCAGCACACAAAATTTTGAAGGTCAAGGTCAAAGGTCAAGGTCACTTTGCGGTCAATCATGGAGGTCAACGAAACCCTTATTTTTTGAGTAACTTTGATCGGATCGTCTCCAAACTTCATGGGAATCTAGTATATGGTCCGGCGCTCAGCTGATTAGTTTTTGGTGGCGATCGGCCTTGACCTTCATGGTTAGCGCTGGAGGTCGAAAATTATTGACCCCAAGGTCAAATTACGAAACCCTTATTTTTTGAGTAACTTTGATCTTATGATCTCCAAACTTGGTGGGTATATAGGGTGTGGTATGGCGCTCAGTTGATTAGTTTTTGGTGTCGATCGGCCTTGACCTTCAAGGTCATTTTGAAGGTCATTCAATTTTGACCAAAAGGTAAAATTTTCAAGTTTCAGTTACCATATCGAGTAGTACCTCAAATTGAAGCCCTTGTTGAGTGCTTTCCAAACATATAACTAGTTTGACAATGTGACGTCATTTGACGGCGTTATGACGAAAAAACTGCACTTTTCATGTATATTGTATTGCTTTAGTTCGCATTGTTTAGGTCACTCTGTAGAGCACAGTTCCCTTTGGAAACTCTTGTAAGTTCGCATATCAGAGTCTTTTAGAGATACCCTTTAGCACACAAAATTATGAAGGTCAAGGTCAAAGGTCAAGGTCACTTTGCGGCCAATCATGGAGGTCGACGAAACACTAATTTTTTGAGTAACTTTGATCGGATCGTCTCCAAACTTCATGGGAATCTAGTATATGGTCCGGCGCTCAGCTGATTAGTTTTTGGTGGCGATCGGCCTTGACCTTCATGGTTAGCGCTGGAGGTCGAAAATTATTGACCCCAAGGTCAAATTTTGAAATCGTAGGTACCATATCGAGTAATACCTCATATGAATGCCCTTGATGAGTGCTTCCCAGATCTGTAAACAGTTTGACGCTATGACGTCATTTGATGACGTCATGCCGAAAAAACGGAATTTTCACATTTTGGCAAGATACGGTTCACCCTGTGGGTGACATATGTTTTTATTTGTTTGTTTGTTTGTCCGCACAGAATAAATATGATTTTCTCTGCAACCGTTGGTCCGATTGACAGGAAATTTTCACCATCGGTGCACCTCCACCTGTAGAATATTTTTGAGATAATTATGACGTCATAGGTGACGTGGTTTGGCGGCCATCTTGGAAAAACTGAAAAATTTGCACCTCTATATCTCCGAAAGTGATGCATAGAAAAAAATTGAAACATGGCTCATTCTCAAGTACTCTCCTTGGGGAATAAGATATGTTAATGATGATGTCATAGGTGCCTCCATTATGACGTCATAACTTGACAAGTACAAAACTTCATCCGATAAAGATGAAATTTATTGAGCACAATCTAAGGTTAAATTGGTGGAGAAAAAAAATGATGACGTCATTGGTCACGTTGTTCGGCCGCCATATTTGTTTCAACACACAATAGCCTTAAAAACTACTGAAAACACCTCCTGGTGAGGGTCTGCAATCTCTGATTTCTGTTTTTCTTGTTTTTCATGTTTTTTCTGAATTGCTTACTTTAAAGAAGATCTTGCTGTTGTGTTTAATATTCTTGGCGACATATTTTCATATTCCCTTTTTGCCTACCGAGTTCTTTTCTGAACCAGTCTCTGTTTCTTCACATATATTTTGTGTTCAGAGGTGAATGTTTTGTTATTGCTCAAACTATATTTCACAGAAAGACAATCCTGAACAGATGGAATTATGATTTTTCTTGATAGTTTCATTCTCAATGTTTTATCAATTATTCAGCTTTTAAAAACCTGTAATTATCACAGTAATGTGGAAGTATGAAGTATAAACAATAATGCAATTTTAAAATTCATGTTTATCATTCAATTTCCATGTATCTACAGGACTTTTTCAACGACTTAAAAGCCTACAGTGTCATTGCAATATCCATTTACAAAACTGCAGTCGCAGTCCATGAAGGATTGGTGGCTCTTCAGAGAACGAGAGTCGCAAATGAAAAAGAAAAACAGATGTTGGAGGATATCATCGAGTCCTATCATGGTCTTCGAAACGAGTGCTGTGTCCTTCTGGCTCGACTAGAGCTCAAGATTGAACACGTGAAGTCAATTTGTGTTGGCCTATCGGATAAAACAATCACTCTGGATGATGCATTGGGTGAAATTATGGGTGATTTGATAAGTATGAAAGAGCAAATGCAAATAGTTAGCGAGAAGCACGATGACATCATCGCAAAGTTGAAAGGGATTGCCGGTGACGGTAACAGCGGACGCAATATGGCCCGAATGTGGGCTGTCCTCACTTTCAGAGAAATCCACGTGAACGTGCAGTTTGTCTTTAGTTGGGGGAAAGGCGAAGCCTTGCTGGGAAAAATCAACAAGCTGAGGGAAGAGATCCAAACGGACAAGGGACACATCGATGAAATACATTTGCGTCTACAAAACGTCATTTCATTTGGGAACCGGGAAATGTCTCCAGATTTTATAACGAAAATGGTGGAAATGTGCCGCGAAATTCTGGACTCCATAAGTAAATATACAAACGGGATGTAACCGCAAAAAAGGTTTCACCCTCCCACCCTCACCGGCAACCCTTCGTATACTAGCACAAGATCACACTGAGAGTTTACTAGTTAGTGTACTCAATAGCAAGACAAGACATGACATGCAGATCAGTGGATAAACCTGAGCCTGGCCATAAGTTATCAGCTAGGGATACAGTTTGAGTTAGAAATTGATCCAAAGGATGACGTAACGTTTCTGGGTCCTCATGTTCATTAAACCGAATCATCTCTAATCATCAGGATTCCACTCATCTTCTTTTCTTAATCACAAATTGTGCTTCGCACTCATTGTTTGATTTATTCAAGTTATAATAAATGGTGCTGCTGTTATGCTCATCATATTGATTTGGTATAAACGTGTATTCTTGGGTAATAATAAATGGTGGTGCTGTTGTACTCATCATATTGATTTGGTATAAACGTGTATTCTTGGGTAATAATAAATGGTGGTGCTGTTGTGCTCATCATATTGATTTGGTATAAACGTGTATTCTTGGGTAATAATAAATGGTGGTGCTGTTGTGCTCATCATATTGATTTGGTATAAACGTGTATTCTTGGGTAATAATAAATGGTGGTGCTGTTGTGCTCATCATATTGATTTGGTATAAACGTGTATTCTTGGGTAATAATAAATGGTGGTGCTGTTGTACTCATCATATTGATTTGGTATAAACGTGTATTCTTGGGTAATAATAAATGGTGGTGCTGTTGTGCTCATCATATTGATTTGGTATAAACGTGTATTCTTGGGTAATAATAAATGGTGGTGCTGTTGTGCTCATCATATTGATTTGGTATAAACGTGTATTCTTGGGTAATAATAAAAGGTGGTGCTGTTGTACTCATCATATTGATTTGGTATAAACGTGTATTCTTGGGTAATAATAAATGGTGGTGCTGTTGTACTCATCATATTGATTTGGTATAAACGTGTATTCTTGGGTAATAATAAATGGTGGTGCTGTTGTACTCATCATATTGATTTGGTATAAACTTGTATTCTTGGGTAATAATAAATGGTGGTGCTGTTGTACTCATCATATTGATTTGGTATAAACGTGTATTCTTGGGTAATAATAAA